>NW_025814896.1:13165000-13765000 GCF_022079265.1 Lynx rufus | reverse complement strand
ACAAAAAAAATCTTAAACACACACAAAAACAAACAAACAAAAGCCCAATCGTTTCTTATGAGCCTTTTTTTTTTCTTTAAGCAAGCTCTACCCCCAGTGTGGTTCTTGAACTTCCAAGTCTGAGATCAAACGTTGCATGTGCTCTACGGACTATACCAGTCGGGTCCCCCCATTTCCTATGATTCTTTGGGTTGGTGTGGGGGGTCCTTCCGAGAGTTACATCCGGGTTTGCTCGCGCAGCTGCGGTCAGCTGGAGGGTCAGCGAGTTTAGCCAGATGGCTGGGTCTCTTTCCTGATGTGGTCTTTCTTTCAGGGCTTTTACTGGCACGGTAGACTCAGGGCAGAGTCCCAAGGCAGCGAAAGTGAAAGCTGCAAGACCTTCCAAGGTCAGGCTCTAGAACTGGTGCCGAGTGCCTTCTACCCTGTGATATTAGTCAAACCTAGTTCCGCTAAGCTCCGTACACGTTTAAACCATGTTGGCCTTTTTACAGCTGCGTTATTGTGCCCAGAACACACCCCGGTACATAGAATATTTGCTGATATAAATGAGGTTATCACAGTGAATTTTGCTCCTAGCACAGTGTCTTATACATCAAAATTCCCTAAATGAGGGTTATTATTTTATAGCTTTCCCAGGGGAGAAAAAATAATATAAGTATTATTTTTTTAATGTTTGTTTGTTTATTTATTTATTGAGAGAGAGAGAGAGAGAGAGGCCTGATGTAGGGCCCGAGCTCTCAAACCATGAGATCATGACCTGAGCCAAAATCAAAAGTTGGATGCTTACCTGACTGAGCCACCCAGGCGCCCCTGTGGGGTTTTTTTAAGTTTATTTATTTATTATTACTATTTTTTGAACGTTTATTTATTTTTGAGAGAGAGAGAGAGACAGAGAGACAGAGTGTGAGTGCTGAAGGGGCAGAGAGAAGGAGACACAGAATCCAAAGCAGGCTCCAGGCTCTGAGCTGTCAGCACAGAGCCCAAAGTGGGGCTCAAACTCATGAACCGTGAGATCATGACCTGAGCCGAAGTTGGATGCTTCACCAACAGAGCCACCCAGGCGCCCCTATTTATTTATTTTTTTAGGAATCTCTATACCCAATGTGGGGCTTGAACTCACAACCCCAAGATCAAGAGTCATACTCTCCACCAACCGAGCCAGCCAGGCACCCCTCGATGATCTGTTCTTTCTAGGGATACCTCAGGTTTCCACAGAATGAGCACAGAATGATCTTCATTGTTCTCTCTAACCTATCCCCATTTTTCTGGTACTCAGTAAATTGCAGGAGATGCATAAACTAATGGAGAGGCAGTAGAACATACGGACGAAACAGGTGGTCCCGGAGTTCAAGTCCTAGTGAGCCTCTCACTAGCTGTGAGAACTCAGACGAGTCATTTCAACCCTCTGCTTTTGTTTCCTCTTTCGTAAAACAAGTACAATAATAAAATAGTACACCTTTTTTGAGACTGATGAATTAAATGGGTTAATACTTGTATAAAGTATTAACAAGAGGAGTTGGCATGTAGTTACTGTTACATAAAAGTGTATTATTATAAGTAACCTATGGGGCCTGACTTCAGTTTCCAGGAGTCACTTTTTTAAGATGTACAACACAGACTTTTGAGAGCTGTTCTCCGTCTCACCCAACAGCCTTCAGAGAACCAGGAAGCCATTGAGATGAGCTCTGAGCAAGAGAGAAAGCAATCTTCCCCAGTGCATGGTTGGGTAGCTTTAATTCACCAATTTCTAATTTCATATATAACGTTTAGATTTTTAACGGTGGTTTTCTATTGGTATGAACCGAGGATGCCTTTGATGGGGAAGTCAACTTTATAGGCTTAAATAGAAAAATGATATTATAGCATGGAGCTTTCCTTTATTATGTTATTACTGTTTTATTATGGAAAATTTCTAACATACTCAAAAGGAGAGAAAACAGTATAATCAACCCTTGTATCCATCATCGGGTGGTTTGAGAAAACCTCGTCAAAAAATTGTGGTTGGCCTATAAAACGGCATACTGCAGACTTTAGAAAGAAAAAGGTGTATTGTTCTGGAAAAGACGTCCAAAAATATTAAGTGAAAAAAAGTAAGTTGCAAATCAGTCTACACGTTATGTTTCCATTTTGGTACAAAAACAATGTAGTTCATCAGCATGGATCTGTAACATGACTGTTTATTCTTACAGAGGCTGGAAAAGCAGGAAGGGACGGCTTTTCCCAGAATGCCAAGCAAGCTTACCGCTACCCAAGTAAACACACACAGTCAGCCAAGGTGGCAAACGTGGTTTTCCTCCCCAATTCGTTCTGCAGTCCCTGCCGGGTCTGAAAGGCAGCTCCCTCCTCTCTGCTGTCTCTCCGACTCCAGCTCAGGCCTGGTGGGCCCTTGCAATCGTGGGGTTCCCCGTTCATGGTCTGAACTCACAATTCTATTGACTGCCTTTGGAACTGTCTTGGCGGGAGGCTCTAGTCTTCAGAAGTCCTCAGAGAGGAGCCTGTGCAGGACACATACCTCTTTCTCTTGCTGATGCTGAGTGCCTCCCTGGGCCCCGAGTTCAAGCTTCATCATTCGGGTGGGGAGGGAAAGAGGTGTGACAAGGTGAGTAAAATCCCTTCTTGCCTTGTGGGGGCTTGGAGATTTGGAGATCCTGGCAGTTAACATCTCCTGAGTGTTCACCTTGAGCCACTCTGCTGAGTGCTTTATGCTTAAACAACAACGGCAAACACACAGGGGTGCCTTTCTGGCTCAAGTGGTTAAGGTCCAACTCTTGGTTTCTGCTCAGGTCACGATCTCAGGGTTTGTGAGATCGACACCGCCTCCCCCCCCCCCCCCATGTTGGGCTCTGCATTGACAACATGGAGCCTGCTTGGGATTCTCTCTCCCTCTCTCTGTGCCCCTCCCCTGTTCATGCTCTCCCTCTCTCTCTCTTTCTAAAAATAAATAAACATTTTTTTAAAATTTTATTTTTTAACATTTATTTATTTTTGAGACAGAGAGAGACAGAGCATGAACAGGGGAGGGGCAGAGAGAGAGGGAGACACAGAATCCGAAACAGGCTCCAGGCTCTGAGCGGTCAGCACAGGTCCTGACGCGGGGCTGGAACTCACGGACTGTAAGATCATGACCTGAGCCGAAGTCGGACGCTTAACCGACCGAGCCACCCAGGCGCCCCTAAAAATAAATAAACATTTAAAAACAAACAAACAAACAAAAAACAGGGGCACCTGAGTGGCTCAGTAGGTTGACCATCTGACTTTGGCTCAGGTCATGATCTCACTGTTCCTCAGTTTGAGTCCCACATCTGGGCTCATTGCTGTCAGCACAGAGAGAGCCCGCTTCAAATCCTCTGTCTCCCTCTCTCTGCCCTCCTCCACGTGTGCTCTCTCTCTCTCTCAAAAACAAACATTTAAAATAAAACAAAACCAAAAACAAAACCCCAAACTCCTTTGGTGTTTGCAACCACCCTGGGGGATGGTACTATGACTGTGCCCCTTTTAGGGATGTTCAGAGATGTTCAGAGATGTGCCCAAGGTCACACTGACTGTGGGATGCTTTGAACCTCAATGTCTTAACCATTAAAAACCAGCTGCCTCAACACGAAGAATGTTCTAGAAAAACAGCAGAAAAAGAGCTCATAATGGTTACCCCTGGGGACTGAGCCTGGGCTGGGTGGAAGGGGAAAGGAAAGGGCATGAGGACGCTTTTATTTCCCACCCAATACTTGGGTCAGGTAGATGATAGAAGTAGGCTGTGGCTAAGATCAGAGCCCAGACTCAAGAGCCAGACCGCACCACCCTCCAGTTCAGGGCTGTCCCTCCTCAAGTGCAGACAGTGACGGTCATAATGCCTACTTCACAGGGCTGCTGTGAGAATTAAGTGAGTTAATACATTCCTAAAACATTTCAAACAGTGCTTTGTCACATAGTAAATAGCATACACAACTTAACTATTCTTATTCTGGCCATGATTGGCATTTCCCCTAGAATGTGTATTAGTTCCAAAATAATGAAAAGAATAAATTAGTTATTTTAAAAGGCCAACTTCAGTGTCTAGTAAAGTTAAACATATGCCTACTCTGTGACCCAGGAATTCCACTCTTGGGTTAAGAAAAATGAATGCACTTGGCCACAAAAAGACTTGGTCAAGAATATTCATAGCAGGGGTGCCTGGGTGGCTTGGTTGGTTGAGCGTCCAACTCTTGATTTTGGCTCAGGTCATGATCCCATGGTTGCTGGGTGTGGAGCCTGCTTGGGATTCCCTCTCCCTCTCCCTCTCCCTCTCCCTCCCTTTTTCCCTGCTTGCACACATGTGCTCTCTCTCTCTCTCTCACTCTCTCACTCTCTCTCGAAAAAAAGTGTTCATAACAGCTTTTTTTCATAATAGTCCACATTGGAAACAAGCAAATGTTCATCAACAAGAGGACAGATAAATAATGGTGGCATAGTCGGAAAATGGAACACTCAACAATAAAAACAAATGAACTACCCATGCATCCAATAGCGAACATGACTGATTCTGGAAAACAGTATTTGAGTGAAAGAAAACCAGATCCAAAACAGTTCATTCTGTGTGGTTCCATTTGTACGAAGGCTGTGAGTAGGCAAAACTAATGGGGACAGAGGTCAGAATAGTGCTTAACTGGGTTTGGGAAGGGGCAGAGGGAACCTTCTGGGGAATGGAAATGTTTTGTGCTCCAGAGAGCAGGTGGCAATGTCTGGAGACATTTCTGGTGGCCACAACTGGTGGAAAGAGTGAGTACTACTGGCATCTGGTGGATAGAGACCAGAGATTCCACAGAACATTCTACAGTGCTCGGGACAACCCCCACAACAGAGAATTATCTGGCCCAAACTGCCCATAGTGCTGAAACTGAGAAATGTTGGTATATGGTTTAAATTGCTTACACATGATCAAGGAATTTCCCCCTCCTTGTGGATTCTTGCCATTATTAGAAGCCAAGTCGGAGTGCCAGCGATGGCTATTTACCCTTAGGATAGAATTGTCACTGGAAAGCAAGCTGCCCAACCGGGGATATTTCCCACCCTCCTTTGCATCTGAGTGCAGCCATGTGATTCGTTCTTGCAAATAGAATGTGAGCAAAACCAATGTGTATTAGCTCAGGGCAAGGCAGCTGAGAAATGTGAGTGCCTTCTCCACCCTCGTGTCCCTGCCAGCCCTGGATGCAGACAACCATGGAGATCTGTCGGGCAACCGGCAACACACCGTGGGAGAGCAGTGTGAACAGGAAATAAACTTCTGTTATGCAACCTTGAAATGCTGGGGTTTATTTGTTACGGTGGCTAGTGTTACTGTAATAGAGTATTCAATGAAAAATATAGTCTCTGAAGGGCAGGTCTTCCAAGCTGATCTACTAAGGAGTAGGTAACCTCACTTGTAAACTCTCCAAGAGCGGGGATCATATGGTACACATTTTCTTGATCCCCCAAAATACTAAGCACCATGTTCGTTCGTTCTCTTCCTTCCTTCCTTCCTTCCTCCCTCTTTCTTTCTCTTTCTTTCTTTCTTTCTTCTTTTTCTTTCTTTCTTTTCTTCCTTCCTTCCTTTCCCCCAAAGTCGTATGGCTCCATGGATTGGAAGAGAACTTAAATGTCTTTTTGTAGTCTTTCTAGGCACTATGGACCACAAACATCAATTCCTACACTGTCATATCATGTGTTGGGGTAAGATATACCTTATCCAACGCTCCGGGGTTGGGTTCTGATTGGCGAAAGCCAACTGATACATTTTCTTTTCCCTAGCCTCAGTGTTTGGTTCACAGATGAGCACATAACCAAGTCAGAGCCAATGAGATCTAAAATATTAGCCGAGGTTCCTGAGGGGAAACAATTTCTTCTCTTTTAAGACAGAGCCCTAAATACAACTCTCTGTTCCCCAGATGGTGGTGTAAGTTTGTGAGGCTTCCAGTTACTGTAGTCACTTAGCTACTGAGAGGGCAGTGCTTGGAATTGTCAAGAAGCCACAGGTAGAGAGAGTTCCTAGGGGCTCAAGCAGTGGCAGGACCTAAGTTCTTTCTGCATTTCTTCTCTGCCTCTTTCAACATGTCAGTTTTTTTCACCTGTGGTGGCAAAATAATGCCCATGATTCCAGACATTCGGGTCACAATGTCATGTGTCTCTGTTATTGAGAAAAACCTTTCCCAGAAGCACTCAGCAGATTTTTCCTCTTACCTTGTTGCTCCAGAGGGTATCACATAACAGTGCTCAAACCAATCGCTGGAAAGTGTCTGCATCATCATGACTGGCCTGTTTCTATCTTGATTCTATTCCTCAGGCTGAGCCTGAGACTAGGACCATCCCCCTGGAAGAACATGGCCACCAGGAGAAAGGGGAAAACCTGGTCACAACCTGAATTCTGATCTAAAAAGGGAGAATTAAAAAAATCATGATAAAATACAAAATAAAAGGAGTGAATTGTTCTGAGTTGGCCAACAACAAGGTATGCAATATATCCTTCCCTTTATTATAGATATTCCTATATATGTTTTATCAGTCAATTGCAAGAAATATAAAGCCGAGGAGAAGAAAAAAGTTAGGAAAAATTTTAATCAGCTTGCAAATCTCAGAAGTTCAGAGGCACTCAGCTTCAGGCGTGGCTGGATCCAGGCCACGATATCATTAATATTTGGTCTCTTTTCTCATCTCTTGTCTCTGCTTTCCTGAGTGCAGTCTTTATTCTCAGGCAGAGGCTTACCAAATGATGACGTCAGAAGTTAGGCAACTGTTCCAACAAAAGTTTTAAGAATTGAGCCTCAATGACCTGGCTTGGATCACAACCCCACCCTTGAACCAGTCACTATACCCAAGAGTAGTGGAAAATTCTCATTGACCAATCATAAATCTTGTTCCTGCCTCTGAACCAGAAAATGAAGTTATTACCATATCCACCTAGATTAAGAGCGGTGGTGGGGCGCCTGGGTGGCTCAGTCGGTTAAGTGCCTGACTTCAGCTCAGGTCATGATCTCACGGTTCATGAGTTCGAGCCCCACATTGGGCTCTGCGCTGACAGCTCAGAGCCTGGAGCCTGCTTCTGATTCTGTGTCTCCTTCTCTCTCTCTCTGCCCTCCCTTGCTTGCACTCTCTTTCTCTCTCAAAAATAAATAAACATTAAAAAAAAAATTTTTTTTTTTTAAATGTGGGAAAAGAGGTGCCTGGCTGGCTCTGTTGGTAGAGCATGCAACTCTTAATCTCAGGGTCATGAGTTTGAGCCCCATGGTGCAGAGTTTCCTGGAAAAAAAAAAAAAAAAAGAAAGAAAGTAAGAAAAGAAACCGTAATGCTACCAAATTACACTTAGAGTGACTGGATGACTCTGAGGGCACCTCCCAATCCCAGAATGCTTTGCACCAAGGCAGCAGAGTTGTAAAGTTCCTCAGACTTTCTTTAGTTCCTTCATTGATTCCTACCTGTGGTTAAGACTTGTTCTCTGAGACCAATGGAATAGAATAGAAACCCCAGAACTAGACCCACAAACGTATGGCCAACTCATCTTTGACAAAGCAGGAAAGAACATCCAATGGAAAAAAGACAGCCTCTTTAACAAATGGTGCTGGGAGAACTGGACAGCAACATGCAGAAGGTTGAAACTAGACCACTTTCTCACACCATTTACAAAAATAAACTCAAAATGGATAAAGGACCTAAATGTGAGACAGGAAACCATCAGAACCTTAGAGGAGAAAGCAGGAAAAGACCTCTCTGACCTCAGCCGTAGCAATCTCTTACTCGACACATCCCCAAAGGCAAGGGAATTAAAAGCAAAAGTGAATTACTGGGACCTTATGAAGATAAAAAGCTTCTGCACAGCAAAGGAAACAACCAACAAAACTAAAAGGCAACCAACGGAATGGGAAAAGATATTTGCAAATGACATATCGGACAAAGGGCTAGTATCTAAAATCTATAAAGAGCTCACCAAACTCCACACCCGAAAAACAAATAACCCAGTGAAGAAATGGGCAGAAAACATGAATAGACACTTCTCTAAAGAAGACATCCAGATGGCCAACAGGCACATGAAAAGATGTTCAGCGTCGCTCCTTATCAGGGAAATACAAATCAAAACCACACTCAGGTATCACCTCACGCCAGTCAGAGTGGCCAAAATGAACAAATCAGGAGACTATAGATGCTGGAGAGGATGTGGAGAAACGGGAACCCTCCTGCACTGTTGGTGGGAATGCAAATTGGTGCAGCCGCTCTGGAAAGCAGTGTGGAGGTTCCTCAGAAAATTAAAAATAGACCTACCCTATGACCCAGCAATAGCACTGCTAGGAATTTACCCAAGGGATACAGGAGTACTGATGCATAGGGGCACTTGTACCCCAATGTTCATAGCAGCACTCTCAACAATAGCCAAATTATGGAAAGAGCCTAAATGTCCATCAACTGATGAATGGATAAAGAAATTGTGGTATATATACACAATGGAATACTATGTGGCAATGAGAAAAAATGAAATATGGCCTTTTGTAGCAACGTGGATGGAACTGGAGAGTGTGATGCTAAGTGAAATAAGCCATACAGAGAAAGACAGATACCATATGGTTTCACTCTTATGTGGATCCTGAGAAACTTAACGGGAACCCATGGGGGAGGGGAAGGAAAAAAAAAAAAAGAGAGGTTAGAGTGGGAGAGAGCCAAAGCATAAGAGACTGTTAAAAACTGAGAACAAACTGAGGGTTGATGGGGGGTGGGAGGGAGGGGAGGATGGGTGATGGGTATTGAGGAGGGCACCTTTTGGGATGAGCACTGGGTGTTGTATGGAAACCAATTTGTCAATAAATTTCATAAAAAAAAAAAAAAAAAAGACTTGTTCTCTGAACTTAGTCCCTGAGGCCAGGGCTTCTCAAAGACTCATGTGCCTTTGAGTTATCTGGCTGAGGGGGGGGGGGGGTGGATCTTTTTAAAATGCAGATTCTGGAAACCTGGGTGGCTCAGTTGATTAAGCAACCAACTCTTGATTTCAGCTCAGGTCATGATCTCGTGGTTTGGGGATCAAGCCCTGAGTTGGGCTTTGCATCGACAGTGTGGTGCCTGCTTGGGATTCTCTGTCCCTCTCTCTCTGCCCCTCGTCTGGTCACGTGTGCTCTCTCCCTCTTTCAAAATAAACAAATAAACATTTAACATAAATACATAGGGGTGCCTGGGTAGCTCAGTTGGTTAAGCGTCTGACTTCGGCTCAGGCAACGATCTCATGGTTCATGGGTTCGAGCCCCACATCGGGCTCTGTGTTGGCAGCTTGGATCCTGGCGCCTGCTTTGGATTCTGTGTCTCCCTCTCTCTCTGTCCCTCCCCCGCTTCCACTCTGTCTCTCTCTGTCTCTGTCTCTGTCTCTGTCTCTCTCAAAAATAAAATACATTTTGGGGCGCCTGGGTGGCGCAGTCGGTTAAGCGTCCGACTTCAGCCAGGTCACGATCTCTCGGTCCGTGAGTTCGAGCCCCGAGTCAGGCTCTGGGCTGATGGCTCAGAGCCTGGAGCCTGTTTCCGATTCTGTGTCTCCCTCTCTCTCTGCCCCTCCCCTGTTCATGCTCTGTCTCTCTCTGTCCCAAAAATAAATAAACGTTGAAAAAAAAAATTTAAAAAAAATACATTTTTTAAATAAATAAAATTTTTAAAATTAAAATGAATGAATGAATGAATGAATAAAATCAAATGCAGCTTCCGATTCGTCAGTTCTGAGTTAGAGCCTGAAGGTCTGCATTACTGCGGGCCACACGTTGAATAGCCTGTAGTCAAGTGCTCCCTGGATATTATCTCAGCTTTCCAGAGGAAACCACAATTGAGTTAAGGAAGAAAAGCAGATCATACACACTTTCCTTTTTAAAGAAATTTAAATTAAAAGGCGAGTCAATTTAAATAAAAAATATTAAGTAAATAATACCAAGGTGGTTTGTGGCTGTGGCAAAAATCCCAAAGGCCTTATGTGAGTGACTCAGCTTTGGGGAATTCTGGTCGAGCCAGAATCTCTTCTAGACCTTTTTTTGCCTGAACGAAGTTGAACCAAAACTCCTTGCATGAAAACTAGTGCTGAAGAAAGACATCTCTCCAAGGACGCCCGGTGGATCTTCAAAATCCAAACAGCCTTTATTCGGGGCCCCTTTAAACCTGGGGGGCTATTTGTTCAAAACGAGGCCTTCATTTTTTGGGAGAGGAGGCCTTGTATACACTAATTGCCAGTTACAAGAACCAAGGGGCCAGGGCGTCTGGCTTTTGAAGTCTTGCGAAAGGTACTCATGAAAGTTCGTAGTCCTGGTAAGACCCTCGAGTGGCATCCAGAGTCCAGGGCCTTGAAAGAGCCCGGTGTGTTTATTTACAGAAAGTTTGCCTTTACTGACCCGGCCGATCAAAACCCCGCTTAGCCCTGGAAAGACCGCGTGTGCGCGTCCCTGATCCTCCTTTCCCCCCTCACCCAGTTACAAACACCTAATCCCAAGGAACTGAGGCTCACGTCACCTCGAACTGACTTTTCATTTACCCCTGGCACATCAGATATTCATCTCAGGGCGGTTGACAAGGCAGGGAGAGTGCCGACTGACTCTGGAGGGGAAGTTCAATCAGGTTTTTCACCACCCTTATTTGCACCAGCAGCTTCCCCCAAATCGTGTCTCATTTGCATTAATTCAGTAAAAATACTAATCAAAGATTGCGTATTTTGATTCATTAAAAACGTCTTTTTTTTTTTTTTTTAAATTTTTTTTTTCAACGTTTATTTATTTTTAGGACAGAGAGAGACAGAGCATGAACGGGGGAGGGGCAGAGAGAGAGGGAGACACAGAATCGGAAACAGGCTCCAGGCTCTGAGCCATCATCCCAGAGCCTGACTCGGGGCTCGAACTCACGGACCGAGAGATCGTGACCTGGCTGAAGTCGGACGCTTAACCGACTGCGCCACCCAGGCGCCCCCGTTTGTTTGTTTTAAGAAAATGGCCTTGCCGTATTTTCTGTGTTTGGAAATGAAGGATGGAGGAACCCATACTATTCTTTCTTTCTTTCTTTTTTTTTTTTTTTTAAGTAGGTTTCATGCCCAGCGTGGAGCCCAATGTGGGGCTTGAACTTAAGGACCTGAACTAACGTCAAGAGTGGGATGCTTAACCGACTGAGCTGCCCAGGCACCCCTAAAGGAACCCATACTAATTCTTTGGTTTCCTCTGACTGACTAAAAAATCTTTGGTAGGTCGGTTTTTTTTTTTCTCTCTCTCTCTCCCCTTCACCTTCTCTCCCTCCCTCCCTCCTTCCCTCCCTTTCTTTCTAAACTCTGTTGAAACTCTAGGGTACTGCTATCTGTTTGGGATCAAGTCAGGCTCAGTCAGTAGAGAATGCTACTCTTAATCTCAAGATCATGAGTTCAAGTCCCACACTGGGCCTAGAGCTTACTTAAAACAAAGCAACACAACACAACAGAATAATCCCGGCTCAGACGGAGTTCAGTTTCTGGGCAGGAGTGACAAACTCAAATGCACACCAGGAGCCAGGGATACAAGGAATAGAGAGCTGGCTTGTGTAGGACAATAGGTTATAACTCACTCAGCCTCTTGGCAAGGACAGCGGTAAACTGGAGACCCCACCCCCACCCCTCATATTGGCCGTGCAGGAAGGGAGACCCTGTTTTTCCACACCCTCACCGTTTACGTTTCGGAAGAAGCCAGAAAGTGCCGGAAATTCAGATCCTTATTTAAAATCTACCAATATTCAAATACTGGCAACTAATTTAGACTTTGTAAAACATTGTATGAGTCAAATGGAACACATCTGTATTCTAGATTTGACTCGGGTAAAAAAAAGTAGCTTTCAAACATTTTTGATCTCGATTCACAGTGAGAAATACACTTTATATCATGGTGGTACGTGTGCAGACACGTATACACGCTCCTGAAATGCCAGTTTCCGGAATACTTTCCTTTGCTATGTGTGATGCAGTATTTTCTCCTCATTTCTCTTCTAGTGTATTCTATCCTAACCTACTTTGTAATAAAAAAGACTGAGGGGCGTGTGGGTGGCTCAGTCGGTCAAGCGTCCGACTTCAGCTCAGGTCATGATCTCACGGTTTGTGAGTTCGAGCCCCGCGTCGGGCTCTGGGCTGACAGCTCGGAGCCTGGAGCCTGCTTTGGATTCTATCTCTCTCTCTCTCTGCTCCTCCCCCGCTCAGTCTCTGTCTCTGTCTCTCTCTCTGTCTCTCTCTCTCTCTGTCCCTCTGTCTCTGTCTCTCTCTCAAAATAAGTAAACATTTAAAAAACTGGGGATAATAACTAATACTTAGCTTGTTGAGTTGGTCAAGGATTAAATGAGCTGTGTAAATAGCTTTGCCTACTGCACTATATCTGTGGCAGGTGCTCAATAAATAGGGGCTATTGTTATGTGTGGGAAAGAAAGATTTAAATAAATGAGTTATTCAGAGTCCCAGCCAGACCTTTTATTTAAAGACAGCAGCTTCTGTTTGCTGTTTCTACCTGCTGCCTCTGACGGCGCGGGATGTGGTGGGACCTTGCTGTTTCCACCAGGGTTAGTAAGAAAGATGCTGGCAGGGCTGAGTTCATTTACATGTTGCAGATGTGTGATTCTTGTTAAAATACTAACACTAGTAATAACAGTAACACTTAATATGTTGCGTGATCAACTATCCTCGTTTCCCAGGGACTGAAGGGTTTTCCAGAAAGTGAAGGTACATGTTCAGCTCATTCTGGTTTGCTCAAGACTTTGCAAATGTTTAGCACTGCAAGCCACAGGTCAAATCCAGCCCACTCTGTTGTTGTTGTTGTTGTAGTCGTTGTTGTTGTTGTTTATAGAAATTTTTGTTAATTACAGATTCACATGCAGTTGTAAGAAATAATACCGAGCGGGGCACCTGGGTGGCTTGGTCAGAGGAGCACATGACTCTTGATCTCAGGGTGGTGAGTTGGAGCCCCATGTTGTGGATAAAGATTACTTAAAAACAAAAATCGTAAGGGGCGCCTGGGTGGCTCAGTCGGTGGAGCGTCTGACTCTGGCCCAGGTCATGATCTCACCGTTTGTGAGTTCGAGCCCCGCATCAGGCTCTGTGCTGACAGCTCCGAGCCTGGAGCCTGCTTCTGATTCTGTGTGTGTGTGTGTGTGTGTGTGTGTGTGTGTCTCTCTCTCTTGCTCTCTGCCCCTCCCCCACTCACACTCTGTCTCTCTCTCTCTCAAAAATAAACATTAAAAATAAACAAATAAATATCTTAAAAAAAGAGAGAGATCATACAGGGAGATGCCTTGTACACTTTGCCCATTCCGCCCCCCACCCCCCAGTGATAACCTTCTACAACTCTGTAGTATAAATCACATTCAGGTTACTGACATTAATACAAGCCACCACCAAACAGTCTTGTTCAGATTTCCCCAGTTTGACTTGTACGCATTTGTGCCCGTGTGTCTGTCCTATACAGTGTTGTCTGTGTGTCTGGAGAGGATGTTGAACAGGGGTTTTTGTTTGTTTGCTTTTAAGTTTATTTGCTTTGAGAGAGAGAGGGAGAGAGCGCAAGCAGGTGAGGGGCAGAGAGAAGGAGAGAATCCCAAGCGGGCTCCACACCATCAACGCAGAGCCCGACGGGGGGCTCGAACTCACGAACTGTGAGATCATGACCTGAGCCAAAGTCGGACGCTCAATGGACTGAGACCCCCTTATTTTATTTTATTAAAAAAATTTTTTTTAACGTTTATTTTTGAGACAGAGAGAGAGCATGAGCGGGGGAGGGGCAGAGAGAGAGGGAGACACAGAATCTGAAACAGGCTCCAGGCTCTGAGCTGTCAGCATAGAGCGTGATGCAGGGCTCAAACTCACGGACTGTGAGATCATGACCTGAGCCGAAGTCGGACGCTCAACCGACTGAGCCCCCCAGGCACCCCAAAGAATGATTTTTAAATTTCAGAAAAATGTTTTGAATGTTTATTTATTTTTGACAGACAGAGACACAGCACCAGTGGGGGAGGGGCAGAGAGAGGGACACACAGAATCCCAAGCAGGCTCCAGGCTCCGAGCTGTCATCACAGAGCCCCATGTGGGGCTCTAGCCTCCGAAACCTGAGATTGTGACCTGAGCCAAAGTCAGACACTTAATCGACTGAGCCACCCAGGTGCCCCAAGTTTTCAATTTTTAACAGGTGACAGTCCAACCTTTGGGAAGGGAAAATATTGAAATCACTGAAAGGAGAAGTACCTTGTTTTGGGTCATATCTGCTTCTTTGTTGGTGAACCCAGACTCTAATTTTGGCCTCCATTTCCATCCGCATCTAGGTAGTTCATCAGCCTTCTGTGTTTTTTTTTTTTTTTAATGTTTATTTATTTATTTTGAAAGAAAGTGAGAGAGAGAGAGAGAGAGAACACAAGTGGGAGAGGGGCAGAGAGAACCGGAGAGAGAGAGAATCCCGAGCAGGCTCTGTGCCGTCAGCACAGAGCCTGACTCTGGGCTCAATCACACGAACCATGAGATCATGATCTGAGCCAAAATCAAGAGTGGGACACTGAACTCACTAAGTCTCCCAGGTGTCCCTAGCCTTCTGTGTTTCTAAAATGGACTCCACTTGGGGCGCCTGGGTGGCGCAGTCGGTTGAGCGTCCGATTTCAGCCAGGTCACGATCTCGCGGTCCGCGAGTTCGAGCCCCGCGTCGGGCTCTGGGCTGATGGCTCAGAGCCTAGAGCCTGTTTCCGATTCTGTGTCTCCCTCTCTCTCTGCCCCTCCCCCGTTCATGCTCTGTCTCTCTCTGTCCCAAAAATAAATAAACGTTGAAAAAAAAAATTAAAAAAAAAATAAAATGGACTCCACTCCCCCACCAATCCCATAGTATGGTTTTTTTCTTTTCCTTTTTTTTTTTTTTTTTGGTCAGAACTCTGCTTAAAAAAAGCAAAACAAAAAACAAAAGAAACCACCACTTTTTTCCTTATTATTTTTGCACACAACTCCGTTTTCTCCAACAAGGCCTGAACTGCTATTGTTTGTGACAAACTTCTTTGCATCCAATCCTTCCTCTTTTCAAGATAAGGCCTGTTTTTCCCAGGGCTTGGGGAACCACACCTACAAGAGCTGTTCCAGGCACGTACAGCATTGTTTTCCTTTCTCTGATAAGCTTCTTTTGCTGAAAGCACTCCCTTTGTCTCCTACCTGTCTCCAGAGCACTCTGAGACTCGCTTTTATTTTCGTGTGATAGTGTGGCCATTTCTGTTAGGATGCCAGCTGATTATCCCTGTGTTGTACGTATCATTTTGCTGACCATCCCCAGAACCATGGCTTAAACCAAAGGTTCTAAAGCTTGAACATGCATCAGAACCATTTGGACAGCTAGTTAAATCATGACTGCTGGGCCCTACCTCCAGAAGTTCTGATTTAGGGGCGCCTGGGTGGCTCAGTCAGTTAGGTGTCCGACTCTTGGTTTCGGCTCAGGACATGATCTCGTGATTAGTGAGTTCCAGCTCTGCATCAGACTCCGGGCTGATAGCGTGGAGCCTGCTCGGGATTCTCTCTCTCCCTCTCTCTCTCTCTGTTTTTCCCCTGCTTGAGCTTTCTCTCTCTCTCTCTCTCCCTCTCAAAACAACTAAATAAACTTTCAAAATAAATAAATACATGGGTAAATAAAAAAACTGAAAAAAATTATTAAAAAAAAAAGAATTTCTGATTCAGTCGTTCTGGGGAGAGGTCAAGAATCTGCATTACTGGGGCGCCTGGGTGGCTCAGTCGGGTGAGAGTCCTACTTCGGCTCAGGTCACGGTCTCACGGTTTGTGGGTTCGAGCCCCGTGTCGGGCTCTGTGCTAACAACTTGGAGCCTGGAGCCAGCATCAGATTCTGTGTCTCCTCCTCTCATTCTCTCTCTCTCTCTCTTTCCCTTCCCCACTCATGCTCTGTCTCTGTCTCTCAAAAATAAACATTAAAAAAAAAAAAAAGGAATCTGCATTTCTAACCTGTTCTAGGTGATGCTTATGGTGCTCCTCCGTGGCCTACACTTTGAGAATCACTGGCATAAGCTGGCATTTATAGGACAGACTGATTATATTGAAGTATTTATTTAATTATTATTGTTATTATTTATTAATTTTTCAAAAAAATTTTTGACGTTTTATTGTTTGCTTTTGAGAGAGACAGAGAGATGGAGTGTGAGCAGGGGAGGGAGAGAGAGAAAGGGAGACACAGAATCTGAAGCAGGCTCCAGGCTCTAAGCTGTGAGTAGAGTCCTATGCGGGGCTGGAACCCATGAACCATGAGACCATGACCTGAGCCAAAGGACTCAGCCACCCAGGCACCCCAGTTATTATTATTATTTTTTTTAATTTTTTTTCAACGTTTATTTATTTGTGGGACAGAGAGAGACAGAGCATGAACGGGGGAGGGGCAGAGAGAGAGGGAGACACGGAATCGGAAACAGGCTCCAGGCTCTGAGCCATCAGCCCAGAGCCCGACGCGGGGCTCGAACTCCCGGACCGCGAGATCGTGACCTGGCTGAAGTCGGACGCTTAACCGACTGCGCCACCCAGGCGCCCCAGTTATTATTATTTTTTAATGTTTGTTTTTATTTTTGAGAGAGAGAGAGAGAGAGAGAGAGAGAGTCAGTGGGGGAGGGGCAGAGAGAGAGAGGGAGACAAAGAATCCGAAGCAGGCTCCAGGCTCTGAGCTGTCAGCACAGATCCCAACACGGGGCTTGAACTCACGAACTACGAGATCATGACCTGAGCTGAAGTCAGATGCTCAACCAACTGAGCCACTCAGTGACTCCTATTCAACTGTTTTTTAGGTACACTCTGTGCCCAACATGGGGCTCGAACATGACCCCAAGATCAAGAGTTGCTTACCCTGCTGACTGAGCCAGCCAGGTGCCCCACATTGAAGTATTTTAAAGTCAATTACAGACATTATGACACCCACAAAACCTGACAGCCCCGTCTTCCCAGGGGCTCAAACCTCTGCTTTCCCTTGTTCCCCTCGTCTAATCCGTCTTGAAGGTTCCTCTGTTCTAGCTTCAGTCTGTACCCCCACCCGTCCTTTCCTCCTGCAACCGTCCTAGCCCACACACACGTCCCCTCTGACCTGCCACACTGCCTACCTGGTCCTCTCCCACTCCTGCCCCCGCATCACGCAAATGGTCTTTGACACACGAGTCAGATCATGTCATTCTGCCGAAAACACATCCAGTGGCTATTGCGATCACAATTAATTGCAAACTTCTCTTACGACTGGCAAGAGCCCGCATGCCCCTGCCTCCCTGCCTGCCATTAACGCTTACTTCTGCTCGACCCATCACACTCCAGCTGCACCAGAGGCTTCCAGGTTCTGCTTACACCAAGCCATTAGTGAAACAGGTAACCCTGGTTGCCTCTAGGGACAGAAACTTGGCATCTTGGGGAGCACAGGAGGAAGGAGATTTTCACCCTGTCCCTTGTAGCTTTGAATTTCGAACTTCATTAATGTATTATCTATTCAAAGTGAAAAGATAAACACAATGAAAACAAACTAAAGAGGCGTTTCTGTGGTTGCTCTCTGGCCTATCGTAATCAGCTATTTCTTTTATAGCACTGATCACGATCTGTAATTATCTTGCTTTTGTGTTTAACTTTAGTCCTCTGCCCCTTCCCCCCTCACTGGTTTACAAACTCCCCAATGGCAGAAAGTGCTGGTCTCTGAGGCTCACTGTTAACAGTCCCAGGGGTTAGCAGAGCTCCCGGTAAGTGGGAGTCACTTGATAAATATTGTTGGATGAGTGACTCTTGTACAGTGGGGACAGGAACGTGCAGTAGAATCACTCGGGGATTTGGGACTTGCATATCTGAACCCCAGACCCGCCGGAACGGAACCTCCAGGGGTTCGTGACTGTGTAACACACTTTGAAAGCCCAGGCATCCTCCGCGATCTCCTGGTGGTGGCCGCTTGAGCGAGTCAGAGCCAGCAAAATAACTCTGGAATCATTTTGGCTGTATCAGGTCTTAGCTTTCCTGCCTGTGAAATGGGCATAGTGGATTAACTTTCTCGGTCCATCTTTAGGATTTTTGCCATATTCTCGTACCACCTACATCATTTATTTAGTTAGTAGATTTCTTGAAATCAACTCACTTATTTTTGGTTGTATAAGCTTTATTTCAAAAGGAAACATTATATCAGTATGTAAGCAGAAGGGGCACCTGGGTGGCTCAGTCCGCTAAGCATCCGACTTAATCATCCAAGACTGCTGTGTCTCCCTCTCTCACTGCCCCTCCCCAATTCATGCTCTGTGTCTCTCTCTCTCAAAAATAAATAAATGTTAAAAAAAAAAAATTTACAGGCGCTCCTGGACGGCTCAGTCGGTTAAGTGTTCGACTTTGGCTTAGGTCCTGATTTCATAGTTCCTGAGTTGGAGCCCCGCGTCAGGCTCCGTGCTGTCAGCACGGAACCTGGAACCTGCTTCGGATTCTGTGTCTCCCTCTCTCTTTGCCCCTCCCCCACTCGCACTCTCTCTCTGCCTCCAAAAATGAATAAACGGTAAAACATTTTTTAAAATTTATAATAAAGTAAAATAAAATAAATTTGTAAGCAGAAAACCTGAGTCCCTTGACATTAATGGAAGGTAGGGGTCAAGACCGTGAAGTAACTTAACAAGATTACATTCTGGCTAGAAACTTTAGGATTTCTGATGGCTTGTCCTTTGTTCAAAAAGGAAATTGCACCATACTGAGACTTCCTACTAAAGGTAGAATTGGAAGATATCTGAAAAAGGGGCGATTTTCTCACAGTGTTGTGTAGAGTCGTCTAAATATTTGACCAAAAATCATCTTACCCACCTGTGGGGAAAACACTGAATTCAGACAGCTCATTTTAGAAATGGGGAAATTGAGGCCCAGAATGGAGAAGATAATTTCCCCCAGGACACCAGGACGACTCATTTGGGAATTTATCAAGTCCTTTGGACCATGAGCTTTGATACTAGAAGCTACAGCCGCAGGTATCTGGGGCAGGGTCTGGAACACAGTGAAACTCAAGATATGTGTCCTAACGTGATCATTGTCATTCCGCTCGTGTAGTTATCATCTGGGTGACTTGCCTGTATGGGGCAGTTAACATTTTTTTTTTCTTTATGTTTATTTATTTATTTTGAGAGAGAGAGAAAGAGAGTGTGTGAGCAGGAGAGGGGCAGAGAGAGGATACCAAGCACGCTCCACGCCGTCGGTGAGGAGCCCAACACAGGGCTCAGGGTTCGCGATCTCACAAACTGTGAGGTCCTGACCTGAGCTGGGCACTTAACTAACTGAGCCACCGAGGTGTGCCAGGGCAATTGACATTTGATCATTTTTGTCCTTAACTAAACTTTCAGTTCCTTGAGGGCAGCGACTGTATCTCATGACATATGTCTTATTAATTTTATTTATGTATTTACTTTTTTTTTTTTTTTTTTTGGTAATCTCTATACCCAACGTGGGGCTCCAACTTATGACCCTGAGATCAAGAGGGTCACACGCTCTGCAAACTAAGCCAGTCAGGTGCCCCATCAATAAAAGCTGATTTTTAAAACACATGTTAGGGGCACCTGGGTGGCTCAGTCAGTTAAGCATCTGACTCTTGATTTTGGCTCAGGTCACCATCTCGTGGTTCATGATTTCGAGCCCCATGTCTGGCTTCACGCTGTCGGTGAGGAGCCTGCTTGGGATCCTCTCTCCCCTGCTCTGCCTTCGGTCTTTCCCTCAAAATAAATAAATAAACTTGAGAAAGAAAGAAGAAAGAAAGAAAGAAAGAAAGAAAGAAAGAAAGAAAGAAAGAAAAGAAAGGAAGGAAGAAGGAAGGAAAGAAAGAAAGAAGAAAGAAAGAAAGAAAGAAAGAAAGAAAGAAAAGAAAGGAAGAAAGAAAGAAAGAAAGAAGAAAGAAGGAAGGAAAGAAAGAAAAGAGAAAAAGAAAAGAAGAAAACATATGGTATAAAGGGCGCCTGGCTGGCTCAGTTGGTGGAACATGTGAGTCTTGATCTCGGGGTTGTGAATTGGAGCCCCCTGTTGGGTGTAGAGATTACTTAAAACTAAAATCGTAAAAAGAAAAAATTCGCTTTTATGAAGATATAGTTTCTATACCATAAATTCACCCATTTAAAGTGTACAATTCAGGGGCGCCTGGGTGGCTCAGTCGGTTGAACGTCCGACTTCGGCTCAGGTCATGATCTCGCGGTCCGTGGGTTCGAGCCCCGCGTCGGGCTCTGTGCTGACAGCTCAGAGCTTGGAGCCTGCTTCAGATTCTGTGTCTCCCTCTCTCTCTGACCCTCCCCCGTTCATGCTCTGTCTCTCTCTGTCTCAAAAATAAATAAACATTAAAAAAAATTAAAAAAAATAAAGTGTACAATTCATATAAAAATATATTAAGAAAATTAACAAGGGTACAATGGTTTTTAGTGGATTCATATCCACTACCATCACTATAATCAATGTTACAACATTTCATCACCCCCAAAGGAAACCCTATACCCATCAGCCATCAATCAGTCTTCCTGTCTTGCTCCCCCCCATCCCTCGGTAACCACGAAACTATCTTCTGTCTGTATGGTTTTGCCTGTCCGCACATTTCATGTAAATCGATTCCTACAATATGTGGCCTTTGGTGAGTCGCGTCTTTCACTCAGCCTAAAGTTTCAAGATTCACCCACGAAGCACGTATCAGTACTTGGTTCCTTCGTGGGACCAGACGATGTTCCACTAACGGATACACGACATTTTGTGTGCCCGTTCATCAGTCGACGGGCGTTTGGGGTTGTTTTATGCTTTGGGGCTCTCACGAAGGGTGCTGCTGTGGACAGTCATGTGCAAGTTTTTGTATAGACATACGTTTTCATTTCTTTTGGGGATCTACCTAGGAGTGGAGTTGCTGAGTCATGAGGTCGCTCTAGGTTTAACCTTTTTGGGAGCTAGATTGTGTTCTAAAGCACCTGCACCACATCACATCATGTCTTATAATATTTTGTGTCCTATATCAGCTTAGAGCTTTTGGTTGCAATAGATCAAGCTACTTCAGGCAAGGGTGGGCTTCCCTGGGGCATAATCTTTTTTTTTTTTCTCCATGATCCTTGCAGAAAGCCAGCAAGAGCAGATTGCTGGATCATCTCTTGTCACCCACTCGGCCATGCTGCCATCCTGCTCCTCCCGGGATGCACCCCTATGTGCCCTCTACCAGCAATGCCCTTTCCTCAGATATTTTGAGGGCTCCTTTCTTTTTTTTTAAATTTTTTTTTCAACGTTTTTATTTATTTTTGGGACAGAGAGAGACAGAGCATGAACGGGCGAGGGGCAGAGAGAGAGGGAGACACAGAATTGGAAACAGGCTCCAGGCTCTGAGCCATCAGCCCAGAGCCTGACGCGGGGCTCGAACTCACGGAACGTGAGATCGTGACCTGGCTGAAGTCGGATGCTTAACCGACTGCGCCACCCAGGCGCCCCGAGGGCTCCTTTCTTGTCACCACGCCTGTGTCACCTCAAATGTCATCTCCTTTCAGGAGCCTGACCTGACATCCTAAGGTAGCCTCCTCAGCCCCCAATCTCTGTTCTATTACCTTGGAATTATTTCTTTCATAGCGTTGATCACTTGATGTACCTATTTTCTTACTTTTGTGTTCACTTCGGGACTATCCATCCTTCTTTGCTGTCTCCCCATCCCTTGGAACTCTAGCTTTGTGGGAGCAGGTCTCTGTGGCTCACCCTTCCATTTCCCATCCTGGAATAAGTGCCTGTGGGTGTGTTACCTTACATGGTCAAAGGGCACCTGGCTGGCTCAGTCGGAAGAGCATGTGACTCCCGATCTCAGGGTCCTGGGTTCGAGCCCCACGTGGGGTGTAGAGATTACGCAAACAGATAAAACTTAAAAAAAAAAAAAAGGAAGAAAGGACTTTGCAAATGTGGTTAAGGATTTTGAAATGGAAAGATTATCTGGAGTTATCTGAGTGGGCCCAATGTAACCATAAGGGTCTTTATAAGAGGGAAGCAGGAGTGTCAGAGTCAAGAGAAGATGTGACAACAGAAGCAGAGGTGGGAGTGACGATAGAAGGGGGCCTTGAGCCAAGGAATGTGGGCAGTCTCTAGAAGTTGGAAAGGCAAGGAGACAGATTCCTCCCTAGAGCCTCCAGAAGGAATGCAGTCTCTGATTTTAGCCCTTTAAGACCCATTCCAGGTTTTTGACATCTGAAACTAGAAGATAATAAATTTGTGTTGCTTTAAGCCACTATATGGCAATTTGCTATAGCGGCAACAGGAAATAAATACAGCACTTAATAACTATTTGGAAAGAAGAGTGAATGAAGGCCTCACAACACCCACAGAGTTCTGCTGGCCTTGGCCACATGGTCGCAGCACTCCACGATACCTCTAGCAAAGTTAGGGCTCTGTCCTTCACCGAGTTCAGTTACTCTCTCTGTGTTTGGGTCTCCACAGGCCATCTTGTTTTCCTTCCCGCCACCTACCAGCTTCTCCTTCTCTGCCCTGCTTGGTTCTTGGTCAAACTTGCTTGTCTTTACATTTATGAAATATCTTGTTCTTCTCTCCTATTTTGGTTCCTTTTTTGTGTGTCTTTATACGCCACTATGTTACATCCTATCTCTTCCATGGTTCTTATCCTCGTACCCTGTCTGCTTGGGGTCTAATCGCATCTTTGCTTGTCTGCTGATTGCTAGCTCAAGGAGGACTCTCTCTGTGTGCTGTAATTTTGGATCGTAGGAGCCCAGGGCCTCATTTCCTGTCCTTACTTTTGCATCTCAACCCAAGACCCACGACGCCTCCCTCTTCTGGCATTCACAGTGTCAGTTTGCACTTACTGGTCTAGTTTTCGGTTCCATTTTTGTTTTTTGGCACGAGGGGATTCCCCTGACTTTCTTGGGAACTCAGTTTTTCGTTTGAAAGAATGTTATCTTTTACCCAGAATTGTCAGATGTCTTTGTCGGGGGCGGGCGGGGTGTTTCAACTTCTCTGAGTCTGCTGTACTGCTGGGGGTGACCTGCCTTCACTTTTCTTTTCTAGTATCTTCTCTCTGCCTCCCAGCTCTGGATATTCTGTTTCTGTTCTTTGTGTCCACTCTAGGACATGCTGTTTCTCTGTTCTTTATCCCTTCAGGCGCAAATCCTTTTATTAACTAGTTGATTCACTCCAGAGTTTCCCCCCCCCCCTTTTTTTTAAGTGTATTTATTTAGTTATTTACTTATTTAAGCAATCTCTACACTCAACGTAGGGCTCGAACTCACGACCCCGAGATCAAGAGTCACTGAGCCAGCCAGGCGCCCCCACTCTGTAGTTGTCTGATTCAAAGTCATACAAATGGAAATCAGACAAGTCAACCTGTTTCCTGTTTGGCTCAATATATCTGTGCCCAGCCACCTCAGAAATCACTAGGCAGCCCATGTATGTGGCTGCTGTTGGGGCTGATGCCCAAATGTGATCTAGTCAGCTGTGTTGTGAGCAGAAGTGGCCAAATACAGGGTACCAAAGACAGTGACTTCTGCCCTTCCTTTAGACAGACCTGTGGGTGGGGCAGGCATCATAATTGATGTGTGTGGTGGCTTCTCCTTAACAGACTCTGCAATCCAGTTGATTGATAATAGCCAGAGGGTGGTTTAAAAAAAAATTTTTTTTTTTTAACGCCAGGATCTTCACTTGGCTGACACATTTATTTACCCCTGGCATAGATACTGTTTTCATGCCTCAACACATCCATTCCTCCAATGTTTCTACTCTATAATTACTAAATAATTGGAAGAAGGTTTATCCATGAAATAAGCTCACTGTCATCACTTTAAAACCTAACTTCATTAAAAAAATAATAAAAAGAGAAGGAAACTGTAATTCCAGGGCTGGGGTCAGCCAACCTTTCAAAGCCCTGAGATTTGGGGCTCCCGGGGGGCTCGGTCGGTTGAGTGTCCGACTTTGGCTCAGGTCATGATCTCAGCGGTTCATGGGTTCGAGCCCCACATCGGGCTTGCTGCTGTCAGCATGGAGGCCGCTTGGGATCCTCTGTCTGCCTCCCCCCCTCTGCCCCTCCCCCACTTGTGGTCTCTCAAAAATAAATAAATATTTTTTAAAAAAAAAATTTTTTTTTTCAACGTTTATTTATTTATTTGGGACAGAGAGAGACAGAGCATGAACGGGGGAGGGGCAGAGAGAGAGGGAGACACAGAATCGGAAACAGGCTCCAGGCTCCAAGCCATCGGCCCAGAGCCCGACGCGGGGCTCGAACTCACGGACCATGAGATCGTGACCTGGCTGAAGTCGGACGCTTAACCGACTGTGCCACCCAGGCGCCCCGTCAAAAATAAATAAATATTAAAAAAAAAAAAAGCCCCGAGATTCTATGATGGATGCCATGCAGACAACAAAATAATGAAGACGCTCAACACGTCCCAATGTGAAAAGATGTTCCAGATACCTGCCGGAAGTGAAAAAAGTTACGGGCAAAGCAGGGCACATTAGTACACCATCATTCGTGTACAAAAATTTATCCGTACGTATACGTGTGTTTCTTTGTAAACGCATCTCGTATACAACATCTAAGAGACTGGTAACGGTGGTTACCTCTGGAAGAGCACTTACTTGGGTGGCCAAGGGCCTTGACCTGGCATCTTGTTTGTGGAATTTAGAAAGAAAGAAGGAAAGAAGGAAGGAAAAGAGGGAAGGAAAATGTAAGAAAAGCCCCACAGCCAAGGTGGGAAGAATCTGCTGGAGGAGAGGGGTGGGGTTGAATCTGGCTCCTCAAGGCCACTGTCTCCACCACCTTCCCACTTCTCAGCTGAATTTATCCTGGGAAGGAGCGGGGGATTTGGTTCTCAGTTCTATATGCTAAGCCTGGCAAAAAGGCTGGAGGTTATGAAAGAGAATGTAGGGGCCAGAAAGTCACCCTCCCTGCTCAGTGCCTTTAAGCATTTGACGGTGAATCACAGTGACAAATATATTTCACACGGTGATTCAGCATTCACACTTCTATATATACTTGAGGTAAAAATTTTAAGAAACAATACATACTACGGGAGATCCACTCTGATATTTCGTAAAATTCCATCACCAGTGTTTTAAAATCGTGGGCAAATCCTATGCTGTTGATTTTCAAACCCATGAATGGGTTTTGACTCACCATCTGGAAAACGTGATATTGTCTCATGAAGCCAACTCCACTATTGCCTTTTGGAGACACTGATGTGTCCATCTTCAAAGATGCCTTTTCCTATCTGAACCAAAAAGCTCCAACTTTGGTGATTCTTCCATTGCAGAACTTGGAGTTGCCTTGATTCAAAACATGACCATTGCTAGAAAACATCTCTGTCTCCTCTCATGGAGCCTTCTAGTTCCATTCCTCTGCTAGTCCTGGCAGGGTCTTAGGTTTCACATTGTCAAACTTTCTTTCTTTTCTTTTCTTTCTTTCTTTCTTTCTTCTTTCTTTCTTTCTTTCTTTCTTCTTTCTTTCTTTCTCTTTCTTTCTTTTTTAACGTTTGTTTATTTTTGAGAGAGACAGGGTGTGAGTGAGGGAGGGGCAGAGAGAGAGGGAGACACAGAAACTGAGGCAGGCTCCAGGCTCTGAGCACATAGCGTGATGCAGGGCTCGTGCTCGAGAACTACAAGATCATGACCTGAGCTGAAGTCGGAAGCTTAACCCACTGAGCCACCCAGGCGCCCCTGACATCATCAAACTTTCTAAATAGAAAGACTTCATTAATAAGATCTCTCTTTCTTTATATTTTATGATTACTAGTACCTGTTAAAATGTTTCTTTTAAGAGAGAGGTACAAGGAAATTCATTGTAACGGTAACAGACAGGAAACAAACTGAGTGTCTACTAATAATATCCACATTCTTGGGAAAAACATGACAGCTCTCTATGTACTTTGTCATAAGGTCCTTGCAAAGACAAGGGCCAACACATTGTGGACATTATGCCCTTGTTTATATAAGAAGCAATACATATATAAGTTTGGGTACGCATAGACTATCCCTGGAAGGACAAGTAAGAAAATGGTGATGGTGGGGGTGCCTGGCTGGCTCAGTTGGAGGAGAGTGCAACTCTTTTTTTTTTTTTTTTAAGTTTACTTAATTTATTTTGAAAAAAAAATTTTTTTTTTTTTAACGTTTATTCATTTTTGAGACAGAGACAGAGCATGAACGGGGGAGGGGCAGAGAGAGAGGGAGACACAGAATCCGAAGCAGGCTCCAGGCTCCGAGCCATCAGCCCAGAGCCTGACGCGGGGCTCGAACTCATGGACCGCGAGATCGTGACCTGAGCCGAAGTCGGACGCTCAACCGACTGAGCCACCCAGGCGCCCCTACTTAATTTATTTTGAGAGAGAGAGAGAGACAGAGAGAGAGAGAGAGTGCAAGGGGGAGGGGCAGAGAGACAGGGAGAGAGAGAATCCCAAGCAGGCTCCCCGTTGTCAGGGCAGAGCCCAGCTTGGGACTTGATTTCATGAATTGTGAGTTCATGACCTGAGCTGAAATCAAGAGTCGGATGCTTAACTGACTGAACCACCCAGTGCCCTGTGGTGTGACTCTTGATCTCCGGGTTGTGAGTTCAAGTCCCACGTTGGGTATAGAGGTTACTTAAAAATGAAATATTAAAAAGAAAAAGAAAAAAGGAAAATGTGATGGTAGTATCCCTGGAAAGAAGAAGATCTGAGAGCACGGGTGGGTAGAGGGTTACTTTTGATTTCTTACAAACTCTTTTTACCTTCTGAATTTCTACCATTATTTAAAATTTTTTTCTTTTCAGAGGCGCCCGGGTGGCTCAGGTCATGATCTCGTGGTTTGCGAGTTCGAGCCCCACATTAGGCTCGCTGCTGTCAGTGCAAAGCCCCCCCTTCGGGTCCTCTGTCCCTCTCTGTGTCCCTCCCCTGCTTGTGTGCTTGCTCTCTCTCTCTCTCCTTCTCAAAAAGAAAATAAACAGTAAAAAAATTTTTTTCTTTTCACATCTCTGAGCGTGATGTGAAAATTACCAATCTCACAAGTGCATTAACCACAATGGACACTTAAAAAAAAAAAACCAACAGCTTTATTGAGATGTGATTCACGCCATAAAAGTCACCCTTCTAAAGTATATGCTTGAGTGTTTTTTAGCATATCCCTAGCGTCACACTATCATTGCCACTACCTAATTTCAAAATATTTTCATCCCTCCAGAAAGAAATGCTGCACCCCTCCTTTGCCACCATCTCCCACGCTCCCCTCCTCCTGTCCCTAGCAACCACCAACCTACTTTTTGTTTCTTTAGACTTGCTAATTCTGTACATTTCATATAAATGGAATTATGTGATATATGACTGGCCCCCTTCGCTCAGCATGACGTTTTCAAGGTGCACCCATGTTATAGCACGTATCAGTACTTCATTTCTTTTTATTGCCAAATAATATTCCATTGAGTGGGTACACATTTTGGTGGGGCCACTTATCAGTCGATGGTCATTGGGGTTCTATCCATTCTCGATGATAATGAGTAGCCATCACTCACTTGAATAATTTGAATATAACGACTAGATCATTTGACTATAATGAACAGAGTTGCCATAAACGTTTCTGTACAGTTTTTGTTTTTGTTTTGTTAAGTAGGCTTCCTGCGCAGCACCGAGCCCAGAGCGGGGCTTGAACTCACCACCTGAGATCAAGACCTGAGCTAAGATCAAAGGACATCAAGAGTCAGATGCTTAGCCGACTGAGCCACCTGGGTGCCCCAGCTGTGTAAGTTTTTGAGCGGACTTAGGTTTTAAATTCTCTTGGGAGTATACTTAGGGGTGGAATTGCTCGAGGTTTCACATTTTGATGAGCTGCCGAGCTGTTATCTAAAATGGCTGCACCTGGATGGGTCAGCCGGTTGAGTGCCCGACTTCGGCTCAGGTCATGATCTCAGGGTCCGTGAGTTCGAGCCCCGCGTCGGGCTCTGTGCTGACAGCTCAGAGCCTGGAGCCCGTTTCAAATTCTGCGTCTCTGTCTCTTTCTGCCCCTCCCCCGCTCATGCTCTGTCTCTCTCTCTCTCTCTCTCTCTCTCTGTCAAAAATAAACAAACATTAAATGGCTGCCGCATTTTACAGTCCCTACCAGCAGCATATGAAAGTTCCAGTTTTTCCTCATCCTTCCAACGCCTTTTTTTTTTTTTTTTTTAATTTTAGCCCTCCAACGATGGGTACTTGTAAAGCATTTGGTAGCAAACTAATTTTTTTTTTCCCTAAAACAAACACATTTAATAAGTAAGTCCCAGAGGGGGAAGAAAAAAAAAAAAAAAAACAAAAAGCAAAAAGCAAAAAGTGAGCTGGGCTTGAGTCTTCCTACTGTGTGGAGTCATTTGCAGGTTACGGGGATGGGGGAAGTCTATTGCAGGCAGCCAGCTGCCAATTTCAGCTGGGTCCCGAGACAGCCCTGGAACGAAAATCACAGGTCACCCAACCCCTGTTCTAGGTTTAAAGCAAGAGGTGTGAACAAGGTTACTCTGGGTCAGAAGGCTCAGGCTGCTTTTTGCCAACGAAAGATGGGCTTTAAATGCGATTCTTCACCGAGGTGTTTTCCTCTTTTAAGCAAAACAACAAATAAAGCATGCACTGGCTGGAAATCTCTTTTGCCTGTGTGTGTGTGACTCCGGCTCAGCTGTGTGTCCTACCCAGGAGTGGACAGGTTCAGAGTGCACCCAGCCTAGGGGCGGAGCCTGGACCGGGGCCAACTCATTTTCAGGTTGCGTATTTCAAAACAGAGTGTCAGGCATGTGCAGGGTTTAGGTATCCACCCAAGCATTCTATTTTCACTTGCAGGGAAATTTCAGACTATAAGAAGTATGATGTGGCAAAATGGGGGGAAAGGAGGAAATTGTGACTAACCTTTGGGTATTAATTGCTGCACACCCCAAGTATAGAGCTACCGTATGTGATCGTTATTAACATTTATTGAAGGTGTGCTTTGTGCTTGATCCTGTTTTTAGGGCTTTCACTGTATTGTTTTATGTAATCCTCCCATGAAATAGGTGTTATTTTAGTTCCCATTTTAGGACATGGAGGCACAGAAAGTTCAAGCAACCAGTCATTATCACACAGGTTGATAAGTAGCAGAACCAGCTAAGCAAGTCAGGCAGTGGGTGCAAAGCCCACACTCTTAACCACTAGGCTATATTGTCACAGTAAAAGAAGGAAGAATGCAGGGGACTGTCAGGGGGACAGGGACGAGAGCTGAGCCTCTGGGTTGTCCCCAAACAACTGAGAAACATTTACTCATCCTCTCGAAGGGAATGGTTGAAATAGTAAATGCTTGGATTCCCAGATTCCCTTGCAGCCAGCGGTGACCATGTGGCTCCTCTGTCCACTATGATGAGATGTAAGGGGACATTTGCTGCAGGGGCATGGGGGCCATGAAGGGCAGTAGGGAAGTTTGGGGAAAGAGTTGTATGTCTGAAAAAAAAAAAAACGGGGAGAGAGGCGGCATCTGTCTTGACACCTATTCACTTTTCTGCTTTCCTGCATTCTAACTGGAATTGGAATTGGTGTGATTCTTCAGCTGTGGCAGCCATCTTGTGTCCATGAGGTTATAAACTAAGGACAGAAAGCCAATATGCTGAAGATGACAGAGAAGGATTGTAACATTCTGGTTCTTGATGAGCATACTCTGGATCTGTCTACTTTTAGACATATGTGACAATTAAATGTCTTTATTGTTTGTGCATCTATGGAGAGACAATAAAGCATAACAGTTAAGATTATAGGCTTGTGAGCCTGGATTTATACCCTGACTCTAGCATTTAGTACCTTATACCGTTGGGCAAGTTACTCACTTGTTCAACGCTCCCATTTATTCATGCATAAAATGGAGATAATGAAAGTCCCACCGCTTAGGGTTATCACAAGGGTTAAATGAATTAATATATATAATGGACTTGGAATTGTGTCTGGTAAATATGTTTTCTATGAGTGCTGTTTAGTATTATCTTTTTTTTTTTCTGCCAGAAATTTTTATTTTGGAAAATTGCAAGTCTACAGGAAAATTTCAACACCACAATAAACACCTGCATACTCTGAATCTAGATTTACTAATCGGTAAAATTTTGCCACGTTTGCTCACATGCAGTCTCTGTCTCTGTGCATGCACGCGGGTTATATTTTTCTCCCCTTGAATTATTTGAGAGTAAGTTGAAGGCAGGCTAGTTAGCATGATTACCGGTCTAGCAGCCTGTTACTTGCATACACAGCATGTGACCCAAGCTAGACCAATTGAACAAATTTCTCTCTCTCTCTCTCTCTCTCTTTTTTTTTGATTTTAAGTAATCTCTACACCTAAGGGGGGCCTCGAACTCACAACCCTGAGATCAAGAGTTGCATGTTCTACCAACGGAGCCAGCCAGGCACTCCTTGAATTTGAATCTTGGAATACGGTGATGAGAAGATAGAAAAAAATGATTGAGCTCTAGATTTACTGTTGGTTCCGGAGAAGATATTCGGGATCTTCTTTTTCCCTGGTTTCTGACATTTCTGGGCCTGATCTTCTAGTTTTCCCTTTGATTCTGTGAGTTCCTGCCTATCATTTTACTCCATCCCATAGTGTATTGTTGTTGCTTGCAACCCAAGAGCCCTGAAGGACACAGCTGTCCTTGAGGAAGGGAGCGCCTATCCGGGGAGTGTGGAGGTAGAGGCTTCGTGAAATCACAATTGTTGTAGGCAGAATCTCTTCATTTTTGGAGGGCTTTAGCTGGGTGACCTTATAACCTCATTCTCACAGCATTATGCTTCTGTGTACCCTAGGCTAAGGCAATTTGATTGGGGTAATTTCAGGATTTGAGACTACTCTTCCTACCTACTGAAAGTTTTCAGCCACAGGTCAGCAAAAGCACACACATGTAGAATGTTTCAGTTATCAATTGCTGTTAACAAACCACTGCAAAATTTAATGGTTTAAAGAACAACCATTTTATTATCTCTCATGATACTGTAGGATGATTTGGCTCAGTGGGTGGTTCTTCTGTTCTCGATCTTATTGGTGGGGACTGCAGTCCCCTGAGCCTCCAGGGACTGGCATGTGAAAAAAGGCTGACTCATGGGGCTGGCAGTAACTACTGGCTGGGATCTTAGCTGGGACTGTCGACTGGAGTGCCTCCCTTTTTTTTCCATGTGGACTCTCACTCTCCATGTGGCTTGGGGTTCCCACAGCATCGAGGCTGGGTTCCAAGAGGAAAGAAATGGAAGCTGCCAATCATCTTAGGGCATGAGCTGAAAGTCTCACCATAAAACTGCCACCATTTTCATTCATCAAATAGTTCCAGAGCAACCCCAATTCAAGAAAGAGGAAAGAAAGTTTACTCCTTGATGGAGGCGCAACTTGTGCAAACAGGACGGAATGATAGCACACATCTTCACAGACTATTTACTAGAGAATTTCACTCATTTGGCTTAGATTTGAAGTCAAGAATAGTATATTCCAGGGGTGCCTGGTGACTCAGTCCGTTAAGCATTGGACTTTGGCTCAGGTCATGATCTCGGGGTTGGTGGGCTGGAGCCCCTCTTAGGGCTCTGTGCCAACAGCGTGGAGCCTGCTTGGGATCTTCTGTCTCCCTCTGTCTGCCCGCCCCCTGCAAATAAATAAACATTAAAGAAAAAAAAAAAAAAGAATAGTGTTTCCCAAATGTCACATCAAAACCTTGCCAAATTCAGCACAGAAGTTGCTTCCTCCTAGAAGCTTTTTCCAATACCCCTTGAGTTAAAAGGTCTATTCTTGGGTTCCCAAACAACTTGTATATATTTTTTATTTTCATTTTTCGTATTTTTTTTACTTATTTTTTTAACATTTATTTATTTATTTTGAGAGAGAGAGAGAGAAAGTGTGCGCACAGGTGCAAGTGGGGGTGGGGCAGAGAGAGAGAATCCCAAGTAGGCTCTGCGGCGTCAGAGCAGAGGGGCTTGATCCCTTGAACTGGGAGATCGTGACTTGGGCTGAAATTAAGAGTCAGACGGTCAACCGACTGGGCCACTCAGGAGCCCCCAGGCGCCCCCATATTTTTTAATTGTTAATATTAGTTACACCTGCTGTGAATCTATGTATTCTATATGTATATGTATCTATACATATCTATAACATATTTATATGCGTAGATATAGATATTTTGGCCACATAAAGTAACCCATTTATTATAGGCTAGCAATGTTTCAAATGGTGGAACTTCTCCCAGTCTTGCTACTCCTTTAGTCTTCTGATGGGACTGTAGAGCTGGTAGTGTAGGTCCAGGTACCACCGGCCACCGTTTTCATGCAGGAGCCACAGTGCCAGATCCCCACAGCTTTTCTTTTCATCTTGGTTTTGCCACAGAAGGAGCAAATGTACTTGGCGCGCTAGCTTATTTCAATCTTCACCATTTTCCTGTGGGAGGCACCTTAATGGGTCCCATATTTACTAATGATTCCCAACTTCTTGCTGTGTTTAGTCATGTTGCCACAAACTAGGTCTGAGACCAGAGAGCTGAATATATATGTGTATGTGTATACACACACACACACACACATACATATAAGTATGTATGTATATATATGTACATGTATATATATGCATATACATGTTTACGAATATGTATATATATAATTGATAGATTGATTTCTTTTTTACCTCTTTCCTTTCTTCTTTTCCCCTCCCTTTCCTTCCTTCTTTCTTTCTTTCCATTTCCTTCACAATTATTTAAGTGCCTACTCTAAACCAGACACTAATCTGGGTGCTGGAGACGCTTGAGTGAACTGAACAAATTCCCTGCCCTCTTGGAGCGTTTGGTTTGGAAGATCTACTTGATCTTCTATGTTTTTTTCTTTTTTTTAACTTTTTTTTTAAGTTTATTTAAGTAATCTATACACCCAACTTGGGGCTCAAACTCACGACCCTGAGATTAAGAGCTGGAAGCTTCTTCACTCGCCCCTGATCTTCTTTGCTTTAGAAGATCTACCTGAATGACAATAGGTAGCAGAGACCTGAATGACAATGGGGAGCACGCCAGGAGGAATGAAAACTGCCGGAGAGCAAAGGGAACAAACGGCACAGTAAGCGACAGTCCCTGAGGCATGTTTGGGAAGTTCTCGAAACAAGAGGAATGTTAGTGTCTTGCACAGGATAAGAAATTAGAAAAGATCTATTACCTGAGATCGGAGAGGGAAGCAGAGACCAAGCCAGTTAGGGTCTGGGTTTTATCCCAAATTCAATAGGATGTCACTGGAACATGTTCAGGTTGGAAGTGACATGATTTAGTGCATGAGTTTTCAAAGATCCCTCTGGCTACTGTGTGGGGAGTGTTTTGGGGATTACTAAAGGGAAAAGCAAGGAGAGCTTCAGTCGTTCAGGTGAAAGTTCATGCAGGGTCTTAGCATTCATTTCGGGATCCTCAACATCCAACCACAGTGTTTGTTATCTGTTGTTTGATGAGGGATTGAATACAAGTAGCATATACCCTCTGAGTGAGTACTCTCGCTAAACTATGTAGTGGGTCCTGAGAATACTACGTCAGAGAATGAAAGAGACAAAAGCTCTACCTTCATGGAGTTTTCATCCTAGTGAGGAAAAGAGATAATAAGTACCGCAAGTAAACAAAAATATGTTGTTTCCAATGATAAAAAATGCTATGAAAAGAAATGAAGCAGGGAAGAGGGATAGAGAAAGCTGAGACCACAGTGGGTGGGAATTTAAAATAGAGCAATCAGGGAAAGCCTCACTGAAGAAGTGACATTTGGACAATGAGGGGTGGGGAGGGAGATGAGGGAGGGTGTTGTTTAAACTTTCCGGTGGTGGTGGTGGGGGTAGGGGTGGGGCGGGGAGCGAACCAGGCAGAAATAGCAGAGGCAGGGCCTCTGAGGTCAAGGTGTGGTAGGTATGTTGGAGGGACCCCAAGGAGTCCAAGTGGGCCTGGGATACAGCAGTGGGTTGGACAAGAAGCGGGTGATGGTGACTGAAAGGGGATAGACAGGTTGTGTGGGCTCTGCAGGTTACTGTAAAGGTTTTGGAAGACAGACATAAAATGACTTGGTTTTTATCAGGACCTCTCTGGCTGCTACGTTGAGAGTAGGCTGGAATGGAAGCTGGGAGAACGGCGAGAAAGCTACTGCAGTAGTCCAGGTGGGAAAGGATGGGAGCAGAGCATAAGGTGGTTTTTTTATTCTACTCACACTCGAGACATTTAACACTGATTCAACAGTATTATCTAATATAGAGTCTATATTACACACACCCCCCTTCCTGCCGTCCGTTTTACATTAAAGAAAAAAAAAAATCTTGATCCAATCAAGGCTCACCTACTGCCATTTGGTTTTCACCTCTTCCGTGCTTTTTTAAGAGCCCAGGCAAGGTGTTTTGTAGCATGTCCCACATTCTGGATTTGCCTGGTTGTTTCTTCACAGTTAGGTTCAGGTCGGCTGTTTTTTTTTTGGCAAGGATACTACTACAGAGGTGGCTTTGTGCCATCCCCATTGCATCATATCAGGAGACAAGTAATGTCAGTTTGATCCATTACTGGTGAAGCTAAGTGATAGTGTTTGGTGATTAGATCTCTCGGTTGAGATGGTGTCTGCCAGATCTGTCCACTGCAAAGCAAGCTATTCCGTGGGATACTTGGGGGCTGAATATATAGTGAATATACTATCACCCAACAACCTTTCGCCCGGTGACTTTAGCATCTAATGAAGAGCCCGGTGGCTTCTGACCGTGTGCCTCAGTTTGCTCCTCTGAACAATGAGGATAACAGTGGTCTCGAAGGGATGCTTGTTTTGAGGATCAGTACTTGGCATACAATAAACGCTAGGTAAAGGTTAGATATTACTGGACGAAGGCAAGTGTGACAAGATTGAGGGCAGGGCTGAGGCTGCACTCCAACGCTCCGGAACCCGCCGCGGCTCCCAGGCGGCGAGCCGGGGACACCGGCCTGGGGGTCCTCACCGCCACGCCCTCGCGCCGCGCGAGCGCGGCCGGGCGGGGGCACCCAGCGCCCAGGCCGCGCAAGGCCCCCTGGGACCGGTAGTGCTGGGCGTGGCCTCGGGACTACATATCCCGGAGGCCCCCGCGCCGCTGCTCCAGCCGCTGCCGCCTCAGCCTCCACACAGCGACGGCGGCGGCCGCGGCGGCTGAGTCGGTGGCGGCGGCGGTGGCGGCGGCTGCGGGCTGAGCGGCGAGTTTCCGATTTAAAGCTGAGCTGCGAGGAAAATGGCGGCGGGCGGTGAGTGGAGATAAAGGAGGAGCGGCGGCGGGCGAGGGGGTGGAGTGCGAGGCGAGGGTGAAGAGGGCGAGTCCCCGGGGTGCCGCGAGCCGGCGGCTTTGCGGCTCCGCGGCGGCGCTGAGGGGCGCGCCGAGCGGGGGGCGCGCTGAGATAGTTTTGGGGTGTCGGGGCCGCGCCGCTTCCCCGCAGCCCGGGGCGGCCCCGCGGCCGGAGGAGGGGAGCTGAGGTGGGGCGGCAGCCGGCTTGGGAGTCGGAGGGGGTCCCCGCGCGGAGGGGTCACCCCGAGGAGTTTCGGGGGGGGGACCGCGGGGGCCCACTTTTCCCCTCCTGTCCCTGAAGTTTTGTCTTTCCCCAGCCCTTGGGGCTGCTTTAGAAAGCTCCCCGCGTCCGCCTCCCGCTGCCTCGGCTCCTTCGCAGTTATTCGGAAGAATTAGGGGGCGGGGGCAGCGGCGCAGACCCCACGACCCCCACCCCAGCCTCCAAGTCGCACCCAGAATCGGGTTGCGTTTTGTTGCTGTGTTTCCTCCCGCACCGGGGCATTTTTAATCTTTGAACTCGAATGATCTGCGGAATTGCATTTTGGGCACGGGGAGGTTCTCCGCAGTTTTCTCGTTAAAAAGGCATTTTGCTACCTCCGGTGTGAAGGTTGGGAAATGGCAAGTGGGAAGTTGGTAGATCAAATTTGGGGTTTGGCTGTCTTCGTCAGGACTGTTTTTTCTCCCCCCCCTCCCCCCCCCGTCCCCATCTCGAATCTTACGTACGTTGATGGAGTTTGTAATGATTTAAATTGTCTTGCACATGCCTTTAAAAAAAAAAAAATGGATGATCCATGAGTCGTTGGGAGGCTTAGTTGCTCCCAGTTTGAGGGCACTCGGGGTGGAAAAGTTAACCAAAAGGGCAGTGGTGAGAGCGAGAAAGCATCGTCTCAAAATCTCATAAAACAGGAGGAGTTTGGGATTCCAAAATGGAATGACACGAAAGGCATGAAATTGTCCCGAAGTCGAAACTCACCCCCCCCAGCCCCCCGCCCCCCGCCCCGTCTCGAATGCGAAGACTTCCTTTTTTGCAGTTTTTGAGCAGCGCTTCAAAGCCAACCTGTTTTTGTTATTAAGCCTGTACCGTAAAGAAACCGGAAGGCGAGTACCAGCTGTCTCGCTGCAGTGGTTTTTTAAATGGAGTTGAATGAGATGAGCGAGTGGGAGCGGTGTTGAGTGAGATTGCTGGATCTCCTGATTTAAATGCCCAGCCTCGGACCCACCTAACTGGTCCCTGGCTGCAAGAAAGCTTCAGTATATTTGTTGCAGCAGGTTGTAGAGAGGATGATGGAAAAAACAAAACAAACCAAACCAAACCCCAAACGTGGGTCTTGTGAATGCCGCATACACTGAAACGTGAAATGGAAATCTGGAAGTTCGTGAAATACTTGTTCTTGAGAAAAATTTGAATTACTGCTCTGTTTAGAATAGGTTATACCAGATACGATACCCAACTGGAAAAAGGTACACAAGCGTTGAAAAATGAGTCTCTCCTGTGAACCCTCCAATTCCGGCTCCTCGGAGGCAGTGGCTGTTGCCGGTTTCTGGAGTATCCTTGGTCTTTGGAATAATTATTTTAAGATTTTTATTTGAAACATAACCCTTGCTGGGTACCAAAGGCAGGAAGATAAGATGAACAGAAGAAAGGGAGAATGTGGCGGGAATATTTTCTTTTCACTGTCTTGAACAAATGTTGATAGCTGTTAGAAAAAGCTTCTGAACTTACCTCTGATGTTGCCTTATGCACTGACACCCTTAAAGAAGTAACAATCTGTGGGGCTTGAGGATGAAGAACGGCTGCCAGGGTGCATTGTTTGTACGTAAGATGAAGCCTCTGTTTGTAACATGTAAAATGATATTGAACACTATAGCTCCTGTCACTGGAGGTTGCTTCAGGTTCTGCATTTAAATGAGCAGTAATCTAGGTTGCCTGTGATCCTAAATTATAGTGGTATTTTATATATTGATAGAAGTGACTTAATTGTCCAATCAGCGTTAAAAAAGAGGCATATGCCAGCTTCTAGTTTATAGATCTACATTTTGAACATGACTGTAGAATAAGTGGGTTGCTATGATGTTTCTAGAGCGGTTGCAGGAAATATTTCTACCATAAAATATTCCTTACCTACAGAGACTTCGAGAATGCAAACACAACCCCAGCATAATTAACAGGATTTCTATTTTTGTAAGTTCTAGAATGCTGGTTTTAAATTTACCAACACTACAGTTCATTAAAGAAATTCAGTAATACTAGAGTTTAGACGGTTAGGGATTGCATTAAATAATTTCACTATATTTTGACATTGAGTAAACTGTGCATCCCCTCCCCCCTCCCCCCCATAAGAGTTATTTTTTATATCAGGGATATATTCTTAATCCCTGTATAAGAATTGTTTCTCTAAATTGCCCCTCACTCCCTAGACAAACAAATTAGAATTCATTCAGTAAGGAGTGTACTGCAGGACCCTGGATCCTTTTTCTGGGAGATGTGAAATGAATAGTTTTTGAAATGGTTACTTACTAAAGCCTTCTTGACTGGTGTTTTGAAATAAACTTCAGGGACATATTAAAGATGAGGGTTTTTTTTTTTTTTAATTCTTTTGTGTATTAACTGATTCTAGAATCTTTTAAAGACGAGTATGTTTTTTGAGAAGTCTTTAAACAAATAATTTAAAAATAATTCAGACAATAAGGTAAGGTATAAACCCAAATTGGTGTTAAAATAAATGGCTTTAGGGTTTCTTTTTCAGTTTTTTAGAATATATAATTTCAAGCCATGGCCTGAGGATGTAGACTACTTTCAAAAACTTGATTTTTGTAAGTTTAGAATGAGTATAGCCTCCAGTGGCTGTTTGTCTACAATGGAAAGGGACCACAATTTAATGCAGTTGTTACTTTAATGTTACCTAGGACTAGAAGGAGTTGTTGATCATGTGGAAGAGTTTCTCATGTAGTTTCTCATAGGTTAAACCAGAGAGTACCTGTCCCAGTTTGGTTTGAACTTATTATATACCCTGTAGTGTAAAATATTCTGTTTTTGTTTTTTCATTATCGAGTGTTTAAAGCTCTGGGAGCAGAAAATTAGTATTGGAAATGTATCTTAACTTTTCTTCTTTCTCATAGTTCAACAGATTAAAGAAATAGGTAACTGCATGTTAGTTTAGATCCACAGGGATAGTATGGAGATTGAATGCTGCAGTAAAATGTAGGCATTTTCTTCCATTTTATTGAGTGCTTTTTGGGGGTGGGGGAGGGGATCACAAAATGAACATTTCTCAGTAAAAGTGGAGGAGGGGCTGTATTGTAATGAGGCTTATTCCTTCTTTTTGTTAGTGTTTGCTGCGTAAATTCATTTAGCTCATTGGTTTTCTGATAGAGTTTCTGGGAGATTATTTTGGGTTAAGGGTGCAGTTTATCCAGAGTCTAACCTTATTTCCACTCCTAACAAATGACGGAATTGACTTGAATTTAATCGCCGTTCCCTTTCCTACCTTCTGGTGGGGAGTTAAATGAACAGGAAAATGGCCAGAAGATACACAGCAGGAGTTGAAAGGAAGACCTGCACTGTCTAGGAGGCTGATTTATCCACAAACTGGATAATCTTCTTAGACTACATACTGCAGTTCCCAACTTTGTCAGCATTAACTCAGTTTGGTAGGTTCTGCTGGCCTAGGTCAATTTACAGGGGGGGCAGTAATAAAGGTTTATTTAACTGTAATAAATTTTGTGGCCTAGAGGCAAAGGAAAGAAGTCTGACCTATCTGGCAAATGGGCTTTACCTATTTCAAAGAATATTTTAAGAGCAAATGTACTAGTCTTTTCTGTTAGTATTTTTTCCTGTTTTTCATTATGAACGTCTGTGTCCTATTTTTTCTTTTCCATTGATATTTTTTACCGATATGTTCGGGGAAAGAATGACTTTTTTTTTTTTTTTTTGAGTGTAAAAAAATTTTTTTTGTATGCTGTCCACCTATGAAGGTATTCTGAAATGTTTAATTTCTTTGATTAGAGGTTAAGAGGGTTCTGAAGTTTCAGTTTTTGGAAACTAGGCTGATTAGATTACTAAATTTAACTCTTTATCATCCATGTAAGGATGAAAAGGGAATATTGGCATGGGTACCACATAGTAATGGATAATCTACTGCTCCCTGGGGCTTTGCTTTTGGTAGCTATAGCAGCTGAGTGGGAGTAGTAGATGGATAGATGGGAAAAGACTGCAGAACTCAGCATAATCCTCAATTAGGATAAGCCTCATGGTTAATTGAATGTTGAGTGCACAGGTTAAATCCCATTATAACAAACTCCAGGGGACTAGCTAAATTATTTTGTTGTACTGGGATTGAACTTTTTTGAATATTGTTTGAAATAAATTAGTCTTTTTGTTTTTGTTAGAGGTGTTAGAAAAATTTTTATGTATTGTAACAATTTGAGAAGTTGTTACTCATGAACCAATGTGTCCAAGGTTTAATTTTAATGCTTTTGCCTTTAAAAAGGAAATAACTCATGTTGAACGGGGCATATACTTTATCCCCCCCGCCCCCCCATGCTCCCACATCTAGGTCTGTGTCTAGAGTAGCTCCATTGGTTTATTTCAACAACCAAATACATTTATAGGTACTGCTGCCACCATTAAAGTGTGGTCAGAGGAAATGGGAAATTCCCCATGTTTCCAGGTGACTGCTGCTGGTAATTTTTTCTTCCCTTGATAACTTTTTAAAATAAATGAATATACTTCACTCTTGTGAACTTTACTTTTTTGGTAATAATTAAGGTAGCCCTTTTCCACTGATCCCAGTGTAGTTGGTGACAGAGATCTATATGGTTTTAAAAAAAAGTGATGGTAGTATTGTAGTTATAAATGTGGAATTTTTCAGAAACAGGATTAGTATACATATGAGAAAAATTAGTATTATGCTTGGCCAGAAATACACTTTTTTTTTTTTCCCCTGTCTTGTATTTTCAGATTGGTGTTTGAGGAACTTCAGGTGTTTATATCCCACCTTCATATCTAAGGCTAGCGTTTTTAGTTTGCTTAGAGTGTTGATTGGGTGCAGCAAGACATTTTTGAAGTCATTCTTTTAAATAGATGTTCCATGAAGGAGGGAAAATCTGAAAGAGGGAATTTCAAAGCAACCCAAGCAGTGTTTTGAAAGTTCTCGAGTCAAGAATAATGACTGGCCAGTAGGCAGGAAGCCTGCAGTTGTATTGTGGTATTGTGCCTCCAGCTTACGCATTTGAGAACTTGAGTACAAAAGAGGAGAAAGCGTGGGGAGGGGAAGAAAGAGTTTTAACAACAACAAAAAGAGGGGGGTGGGGGAGGCTTTTAGAGTAAATACTCTTTGCTTTTCTGTTTAAGTGAAATCTAAAACCAAATTATTTTTACTTTGAGAGGAAATGTTTGTTTATCATAATCTAAATGGCCTAAACTGACATTTTTATACATGGGAGTTAATTGTTACTGGTGGAAAGAGCAGCATGATCATACACTCAGTTTTAAAACAACTTTAATAAAAAAAAAAAAAATCTCAGGGAATCTGGCTGATTCAGTGGGAAGAGCATGCTTGATCTCCAGTTCATGAGTTCGAGGCCCACGTTGGGTGTGGAGATGACTAAAAAATAAATAAACCTGAAAAAAATCTACACACGAAAACTTTTGGATATTCCCCCCTTTTGTTACCTAATCAATATCATTTGTTGGCCTGTTACTTTGAAAATGATACTTGTGAAGAAGAGTTGAGAATAATTTGCAAGCTAGTATTGTAAGCTTCATGCAAATCAATCTCAAGACAGTCCTTAAAATTTATAAAACAAAGGGGGTGGAATATGTGATCTCCAAAGTTCATTATATTGGAGAATTCTATAAACTTAAAGCATTGTATAGATATGTAGAATGGTCTTATATTTAAATTTTGTTGGTCAAACATTAAATGGGTTAAGCTCTTTATATCAGATAATGGTAACCTTTCAGTGCTGACTCATGAGTTGGGAGATAGGATGATTTTTGAGCTCCTGACTTCATAGTAGGGGCTACAAGCTGCAAAGTGTGTGCTGGCACATATGTGTCTGGGGAAGGGGGAGGGGGAGAGAATTTTCAACCCCCTCCTTCTCTTGTAAGAAAATGAAGTCATATTTTTCTTTACTCTCAGTAAAGCTGTCATCAGTGGAATGGATTATTGAATTTAAGTCACTCTGTAGAGTAGCTATATCAGCTTGATTTTGTTTCCAGATTGAAATTTGGCAACTTTATTTGAAAATGTTTTAAGGATTACCCAGTATTCTTTTCACCAAATTGTGTCTTTAGTCTAAACACCCTCTGCTCCATCCAAGCTCATCTCTTTTCCTCTTTTACCTGTCTGGTGGTGGTTGTGTTTTTATAAGACTTTCATCCCAGTGAACACAGTTGGCCCCATTGCTGTCAGAGCAAGTCCTTGGCTGCATCCAGGAAAATCTAACTTCGCCAGTGAGAAAAATAACTCCACACATACGTTGCATCCATTGGAGTGCCAGTTGTATATTCTTCATATAATAAGACAGGACTATCACTGTATTAAGATTTAAGAATAATCTCACCAGGCATCAATACAGTGAGTTCAGGAAGCTACTTTCAAAGCACACAGCCACATCTAGTCTCATTTAAGTAAATTTCCCAGACCACCACAACTGAAAATACAGTTCTAGAATATGGTAGAAGCCTTAGGTGTAGGGAAACCAAGTTAGGTGAGCCTGGAATTGTGAACTTGTCTAATAAACTCCACTTTTCTGTTTCTTTGTTTAAAGTATGAAATACCTCCCACATGTTAATTCTTTTTTTAAGTTTTATTAATTTTGAGGGAGAGTGTGAGTGCGTGCACGAGTGGGGGAGGGGCAGAGAGAGGAAGAGAGAATCCTCAGAGATTGAGGTGGGGGGGGGGGAGATCGTGACCTGAGCCCTGAGCCAAAATCAAGAGATGCTTAACTGACTGAGCCACCCAGGCAAGCCTCCCACATGTTACTTTTTAAACTGACTTTTCATACCAGCATTCAGCATTCTCTTAGCTATGAGGCCCCAAGCTTTAATCATCTTTAATTTGCTACTGTTTGGCGGTTGCCCACTCCCCCATACACACATACTTAACCAGTGTTTATTAAGCTTGTAGTGTTGAAGGCACTGTGAGAGTTAATAAGGTTTTGACCTCCAAGTGCACACAATCAATCAGGTATTCACATCACTTCAGTATGAGGCAATTTATTTTGCTTATAAAGATCAAGAAGAAGTTCAGAGGAGGAAAGGACTACTTCTGACCAGGTGATGAGAATGCAAGACTTTGAAGAATGAGTGAGATTTTAATATGGAGACAACAGTTTCTGTTGGTGAGAAATCATTAGCAAGAGCTCAGAGGTAAGGCATTTTAAGACTTGGTCATTTAAATACTCAAATGTTAGTGGATTTGAGTAAACTGGTTTTGTTTTTGCAGAATCCTATTGATATATTTCTCTTACATATATTTTCATTACAATTTCTAAAACTCTAGTTCAGGCTCTTTATTTCTAGATATTTGTAATAGTTTTCAAAGTAGTCCCTATTCTTTCCCTAAGTCCTCTCTGTACTTCTTAAACATCATTTTGATTACATTTTTTGCTTAAAAATTTGCAACGTACAATCGAAATTCCTTAACCTAATATTCAGTTTTTAATCATCGTCTTTTTAAAATCAATCTTTCCCATTTTTGTTGCCTCTTGAGTCATGCTGCTGCTTTCTGACTCTTCTCCCTTGCTATCTAACCTAGCCATTAAGGTCTAGTTCAGATCCTGTCTCATTTAAGTAAATTTCCCAGACCACCACAACTGAAAATACAGTTCTTATTTTCTGATATGAATCTTAATTATCTCTTCACATGCATAGGAGTCTGCATTTATTGATTGATAGGGCAGATTCAATCAGATGGCCTATTTTTGAAGTGGGCACCATTTTTTTTTTTTAATAAGCTTCTAAAGTCATCTATTATTTTTTCGATTATATTCATTTTAGGTGTCCCCTCCCCCAATGCTTGGCATTTGGATATGAAAGTTTCTAAAGTTCTAACTCTCAGGTCAGCTTTTCTATCTGGAAATTGAGATAAAATTAGAGTCTTAGTCCTAAGGACCTATGTCTTCCTTACAGAGTTGTCCCAGATTAATCCTGTCCGGGCCTTAGGATTCATACTTCCCAGATGTCCTAAGACTGGACCGTCCTTCTGTGAGTTGTTCAAATGTTTTTATTCAGTACCACGGTTCTTCAAAGAATTATGCTAAGCATTGTAGGCATTAAAATCCCTTTGTGATCTAGGAGTTTATAATCTAGTTGAGAAATAAGTATAACTGAAAAAACATAGTTGCAACAACATAAATAAGTGGTTCAGAAGTTCAGAGGAAGAAAAGGTCATTTTCAACTAGAATTGTTAGGGAAAACTTCTTGGAGGAGATGGAGTAGATCAAAACGGAATTAATTGCTGTTTCTGATCTCTCTTTCCCACATCTTTTAATATGTAGTGTTTAGTACAATAAAAAAATTGTGTGTATATATATATATATATATATACACACTATTTTAAACTAAAAGGGCATAAACATGGTAGAGTTTAAACATTACAAAAAGGTGTGTGTGTGTGTGTGTGTGTGTGTGTGTGTGTGTATACACATATCTTGAAAAAGTAAGGATCATGGTCCCCCACGTCTTTGGTTTTTGTAGCTACTCTCCTTCCCAAAGGCAACTGCTATTAGAGGATATTCTGTGTAGATAGTTATGGATGTCTCTCCATTTTGTGTGTGTGTGTGTGTGTGTGTGTGTGTGTGTGTGTGTGTGTGTGTATTTATTTATTTATTTATTTGAGAGAGAGAGAGAGAGAGAGAGAGAGAGAGAAACAGTGTGAGCAGGGGAGGGGCAGAGAGAGAAAGATACAGAATCTGAAGCAGGCCCCAGGCTCTGAGCTGTCAGCACAGAGCCTGATGTGGGGCTCAAACCCAGGAACTGAGACACCCCTATCTTTTTTTTTTTTTTTTAAATAATCTCTACTCCCAATGTGGGGTTCTAACTCATGACCCTGAGATCTAGAGTCACATGCTGCACTGACTGAGTCAGCCAGGTGCACTTCTTATTTATCTTTCTTTTTGGTATTTATCTGTCTGTCTGCCTGTGTGTGTATGTATGTATTTAATTAAAAGTAGGCTCCGCATACAACATGGGGCTTGAACTCACGAGCCTGAGATCGAGTCGCATGCTCAACCAACTGAGCCAGCCAGGTTCCCCCTCTTATTTATCTTTTAAAAACTTATCCCATCCCAAGTCGCTTGACTGCTTGAAGGCATGAAATCTGTTGTTCATTGTCTAAGATTATGAAACTAAACTCCTTCCCATGGAGTTCCCAAAGCCTTTCATAATCTGATTCTAATCTACATTTCCAGCATCATCTTATTTCTATGTGTCTTATACTTTAGCTGCTATTAAGTTTCTCTTGTTCTGCCTTCCCTGGTCTTACCCTACTAAAAATTATCTCTCCTGTGTTCTGATTCATATTCTTAGGTATTAAAGCTAAAAGCTAGCATTTATCCAAGCTAATATGCCTGGACAGTTTTGGGTGTTTAATGTCCATTATCTCATTTAACTGTCTTTTGTACTGCAGAGCTGTTTTTTTCCCTTCCACTGAAGTCTTATACAAAACCCTATTCGAAATAGAAAATGCGATTTTATTAAAACTTATTTTCTAAGTTGAAATTTAAACTGTTTGCTGGTTGTAAAGGCAGTGAAAATGAAATTGCTGTGATGAATATAAAATTTGAAATTGGGTTCTTAACAACTATTACGGATCTAAATCCACCTCTGCTTCTAGTTTATTTCTGTATTATGAAAATCCCAACTCATACAGAGATATAGTTGTAAATGGTGTCAGTTCAAAAATATTTTTTGATATATGTAACAGGTGCACATGGGACAAATTCAAAAGGGACAAGAGGGTATGTATACAGTGCAAAGTAAGGCATCCTTCCTCAGGCGTTTCCCAGCCACCTCCCTATCCCCTGCTCAGAGTTCTTGTTAACTGTAGAGTCATTGTTAACTCTAGATACATACATAAATGCATATGCTTAAAAGCTTTTAAGTTCAGTGAATTTCTCCTACATTTTTGGGTAAAGTATAATAAAGTGTAGCATACATTCAGGAAAATGCATAAGTACAGGCCTATAAATTTTCATAAAACAAACACACTTCTGTAATTGGCACTCAGGAGCCCTCTTCTGGATTGTGTATATTTTTTAAATGATCTTGGGGAGAGGTTTCAGGTCTGTATTTATAACTACTAAGTTCTTTCTAATGGTTACACAGCATTCCGCTGTGTAGTGGATATATCATAATTTATCCAGTTTTATATTATTACAAACAGCTGTAAGTGAATATCCTCATACGTATTTCTTTGTCCCATGTTTTGTTGTAAAGCCTATAAAAATTTCTGGCAGTAGAATGCTAGAGTATTAAAGGGTATGACTTTAAGTTTTACAGGTATTGCAAGTGGCTTCCTGTTGTAGAGGTTGTAGCAAGTGCTGTATGGAAGTGCTTGTTTTCCCTATCTCGTGTGTTTCTTTTAATGCTTTTATGCTTTCCTTTTCTTTTTTTTTTTTTTTTAATTTTTTTAACGTTTATTCATTTTTTGAGACAGAGAGAGACAGAGCATGAACGGGGGAGGGTCAGAGAGAGGGAGACACAGAATCTGAAACAGGCTCCAGGCTCTGAGCTGTCAGCACAGAGCCCGACGCGGGGCTCGAACTCACGGACCGCGAGATCATGACCTGAGCCGAAGTCGGCCGCTTAACCGACTGAGCCACCCAGGCGCCCCTGCTTTCCTTTTCTTTTATAACAAAAATCAAATGTAAAAATTAAAAACATGTAAAATAGAAAAATGTCAGGATATCAAACTGTTAGCATAGTTTAATGAGGTGGTAAACTACAATATGTTGTAACTATATATTCTGTTTAATGTGTTTAAGGATGTTTGAAATGTAAATGTACCTATTTAACATTTGTGGGTGTGTGTTATAATTTTTTATAAATTAAAAAAATTTTTTTTAATGTTTATTTATTTTTGAGAGAGAGAAAGAGACAGAGAGTGTGAGCAGGGCAGAAGCAGAGAGAGAGGGAGACCCAGAATGGGAAGCAGGCTCTAGGCTCTGAGCTGTCAGCACAGAGCCTGATGCGGGGCTCAAACTTGTGAACTGTGAGATTGTGACCTGAGCCGAAGTCAGACGCTTAACTGACTGAGCCACTCAGGTAACTCTGTTTTTTTGTTAAAATTTTTTAGTGTTTAGGGGCGCCTGGGTGGCGCAGTCGGTTAAGCGTCCGACTTCAGCCAGGTCACGATCTCGCGGTCCGTGAGTTCGAGCCCCGCGTCAGGCTCTGGGCTGACAGCTCAGAGCCTGGAGCCTGTTTCCGATTCTGTGTCTCCCTCTCTCTGACCCTCCCCCGTTCATGCTCTGTCTCTCTCTGTCCCAAAAATAAATAAACGTTGAAAAAAAAAATTAAAAAAAAATTTTTTTTAGTGTTTATTGTTGAGAAAGAGACAGAGAGAGAGAGAGACAGAGTGTGAGCGGGAGCAGGGGAGGAGCAGAGAGAGACACACACACACACACACACACACACAGAATCCGAAGCAGGCTCCAGGCTCTGAGCTGTCAGCACAGAGCCTGACATGGGGCTCGAATTCACAGATTATGAATTCATGACCTGAGCCTAAATCTGACATTTAACCGACTGAGCTACCCAGGCGCCTCTGGGTATGCTTTTTTTTTCTTTAATTTGTAGAAATCTATTTTGAGGTATAATTTACTTACACTAAAATTGAACCATTTTAAGCGTGTTTTTTTTTTTTTTAATTTTTTTTTTCAACGTTTTTTATTTATTTTTGGGACAGAGAGAGACAGAGCATGAACGGGGGAGGGGCAGAGAGAGAGGGAGACACAGAATGGGAAGCAGGCTCCAGGCTCTGAGCCATCAGCCCAGAGCCCGACGCAGGGCACGAACCCACGGACCGCGAGATCGTGACCTGGCTGAAGTCGGACGCTTAACCAACTGCGCCACCCAGGCGCCCCGCGTGTTGTTTGTTTTGACACATGTAAACTGTTGTGTTACTACCAACCACAATCAAGGTACAGAACATTTCCATCACCCTAGAAAGTAGTATCTTGTCCATTTGTATTTAGTCCTTTTCTAGGTTTTGGAGTATTCAGTGAACCATTGTTTGGCCTTCTGTCACTATAGGTTACTTTTTTCTTTTTTTACCTTTATTGAGGTATAATTGACATTCAGATAATTACATATGTTTAAAGTGTATAATTTGAGTTTTGACCTAGAGGTCAACCTGTGAATCTGTCACCACAGTTACAGTAATGGAAATATCTGTTAGCTCTAGTGGACATATCCCTGTATCTCTTTATAATCTATCCCTTCCCATCTTCAGGTGATTGCTGATCAGCCTTAAGTCACTGAAGATTAGTTTACCTTTTTGGGAATTTATATAAATGGAATTCTTTGCTGTGTACTTTTTTTCCCCCTTTCGTTGTCAGATGATCCTTTACTGAAATATTTCCCTTTGTAGTTTTTTTTTTTTAAGTTTATTTATTTATTTTGAGAGAGAGAGAAAGAGTGCATGCCTGTAAGTGGGTGAGGTGCAGAGAGGGACGGAGGGAGAGAATTCTAAGCAGGCTCTGTGCTGACGGCACTCGGGGCTCCATCCCAGGAACTATGAGATTGTGACCTGAGCCGAAATCAAGAGTCAGACGCCCAACTGACTGAGCCACCTGGACGCCTCTTCCTTTGTAGTTCTTAACTAGCTGGGCATTCCACTGCTCCACTATTGATGTCATCTATGATGCCATGAGGGTGGTGACCATTAACATTGCAGCCCATAGACTGGCTTAGTCCCCAGGATCTCTTTAATGGTTCTAGGGAGTTTCTGTGGCTAAAGATCTGTGCCTCATCTGTCAGGCAGTGTTGATAGTCTCATCAAAAGTGATTCCTGCTGTGCTTAACAGGGAATAGGCCATTCACTGTTTTTCTACTTTTTTCTGTCTCTTGGCAATTCCTTGAGGGGTTTGATAGTCAGGGAAGAGGCGGAAGGTACCATTTCATTCTGGGCATGAATGGTCAGTTTCACCTAATCCTCATACCTTTCCAGTCACCATTTGTTTTTGTGGTGTCATTACCAACCTTTTTTGGGAGATGGGTCCAGAGGACTGATCTTGATCTCCGTTCAGACGAGGCACTGACTTCCTCACTGGTACACCTCAGGTATATGAATTTGATCTCATTAGGGTTGAACTTAGGCGACATGATGGAGGTGGCTGATGAACCTGGGTTTGGGATGACAGAAAACAGTTGCACCTTTGCCGCATCTGAGCGGAAAGTCAAAAGTACCATGTACTTTTTTTCAAGGGGAACTGGTTTCTTTCACTTAGTACTGTATAGTTATTTTGAGATTTGTGCATGTTGTTACATATATCAGTATATTTTTTAAAGGTTTTAAGTGGTCTCTACACCCAACGTGGGGCTCAAATTTAGAGCCCTGAGATCAAGAGTTTTATGCTCTACCGACTGAGTCAGCCAGCTAGCCCTCATATTATCAGTCGTTCTATTTTTTATTGCTTAGTACTATTGCCTTGCATTAGGTGTATCTCAGTTTATTTATTCATCTGTTGATGAACATTTGGGTTATGTTCAGTTTTTGGTTATTAAAAGTAGAGCTTCTATGACATTTTGTTTGCAAGGATTTGTGAGGACATACATAGGCTTTTATTTCTCTTGTAAATATGTAGGAATGGAATGGCTGAGTTATATACTAAGTGTATTTTTAACCTTTAAACTTTTTTAAAAAATGTTTTTGTAAAATTTATTTTTGACAGAGTCAAAGAGAGAGGGGTGATAGGATCTGAAGCAGGCTCTGTGCTAACATCAGAGAGCCTGATTTGGGGCTCAAACTCACGAACCATGAGATCATGACCTGAACTGAAGTCGGACACTTAACTGACTGAGCCACCCATGCATCCCAATGCTTCAAAATTTTAAGAAACTGCCACTTGTTTCTCAAAGCAGTTGTACCATCTTACATTTCTTCTAGCAGGGTATGATAGTTTTGGTTATTCTACAGTCTCATCAACACTTGGTATGGTCAGTCTTTTTATTTTTTAAGCTTTAAAAAAATTTTAAATTTTATTAAAATTTTTTTCGTTGTATTTATTTTATTAAAAAAATTTTTTTTTAAATGTTTATTTATTTTTGAGACACAGAGAGACACAGCATGAGCAGGGAAGGGGCAGAGAGAGAGGGAGACACAGAATCTGAAACAGGCTCCAGGCTCTGAGCTGTCAGCACAGATCCCGACGTGGGGCTCGAACTCACGAACTGAGATCATGACCTGAGCCGAAGTCGGACGCTTAACCGACTGAGCCACCCAGGCGCCCCTCGTTGTATTTATTTTAGACAGAGAGCACACATGAGTGGGGGAGAGGGGCAAAGGGAGAGAGAGAGAATCCCAGGCAGGCTCCACGCTCAGCACTGAGCCTGACCTCACAACCCTGGGATCATGACCCAAGCCAAAATCAAGAGCCGGGCGCTCAGCTAACTGAACCACCCAAGCGCCCCTGATTTTTTAATTTTTATTTTTAAGTAATCTCTACACCCAACATGGGACTCCAAGTCACAACCCCGAGATCAGGAGTCTCCTGCTGTACCTACCGAGCCAGCCAGGTACCCCAATATGGTCAGTCTTTTTAATGTTAGCCATTCTAGTGGGTATATTAGTGGTATCTCATTGTGGCTTCAATGTGAGTTTCCTTAATGACTCATGATGTTGAGCATATTTTCATGTACTTATTTAGGTGAAGTATCTGTTGATATTTTTTGCCCATTTTTAAGTTGAGTTATCATATGGAGGTGTAAGAGTTCTTTAGATACAGATCTTTTTTGGATATATGTTTTAGAAATGTTTAACTTGAGACTGGTCTGCTGTTTCATTTTCGTAACTGTTTTTGGAAGAGCAAAAGTTTTTAATGTTATTGGAATTCAACTTACTGATTTTTTTTTTTTAATGTGTGTGTTTTCTTTTATAGTCGATACCTCTCTGTTGCATTTAAGAAATCCTAGCCCAGCCGAAGGTCATTCATATTTTTTTCATACGCTTTCTAGAAGTTTTAAAGATTAAAAATTTTGTTTAAAATGTTTATTTTTGAGAGAGAGAGAAAGAGAGATGAGAGACACAGAGTGCGAGTGGGGGAGGGGCAGAGAGAGAGGGAGACATAGAATCTGAAGCAGGCTCCAGGGTCTCAGCTGTCAGCATAGAGCCCAGGGCTCGAACCGACAAACCATGAGATCATGACCTGAGCTGAAGTTGGATGCTTAACCGACTGAGCTACTCAGGCACCCCTTAAAGATTTTTTAAAATGTTTATTTGTTTATTTTATTTTTTAAAATATTTATTTATTTTTGAGAGACAAATACACAGTGGGGGGAGGGGCAGAGAGACAGAATCAGAAGCAGGCTTCAGGCTGTGAGCTGTCAGCACACAGTCCAACGTGGGGCTCGAACCCATGGACTGTGAGATCATGACCTGAGCTGAAGTTGGAAGCTCACCCAACTGAGCCACCCAGGCTCCCCTAATTGTTTGTTTATTTTTGAAAGAGAGACAGAGAGAGTGTGAGTGGGGTAGAGGCAGAGAGAAAGGGAGACAGAATCCCAAGCAGGCTCCTGACTCGGGTTCCAACCTGCAAGTTGTGAGATCATGGCCTGAACCAAAACCAAGACTTGGATGTGGATGCTTAACCCACTGAGCCACCTAGGTGCTCCCTAGAAGTTTTATGGTTTTAGCCCTTGAATTTGGGTCTATGACCATTTGAGTTAATTTTTGTATGTGGTGAGATAAGAGTTGAGGTTCATTTTTTTTTTTAATTTTTTTTAATGTTTATTTTTAAGAGAGAGAGAGAGAGAGAGAGAGAGAGAGACCGAACACAAGCAGGGGAGGGTCAGAGAGAGAGGGAGACACAGAATCTGAATCGGGCTCTAGGCTCTGAGCTGTCAGCTGCGGGGGTTCAACCCATGAACTGTGAGATCATGACCCGAGTCAAAGTTGGATGCTCAACTGACTGAGCTGCCCAGGTGCCCCAATATATGGCTATTGAACTTTCCCAGCACCATTTGTTGAAAAGATTATACGTTTGCTATTGCATTGACTTGGCACCTTTGTTGAAAATCAATCAAATATATGCAGGTCAGTTTATCTGTCTTAACCCTTGTCTTGAAATGAGATAGGATAAATCTTCCAACTTTGTCTTCCCCTTTCCCTTTGTTTTGGTTATTCTAGGCCCTTTGCATTTCCATATGGTTGTTAGAATCATCTGCAAAATTTCTGTTGTGTTTTGATTGTGATTGCACTGAATCAGTTGATCAATTTGGGAAGAATTGATTTCTTAAAAATGTTGTGTCTTCTGTTCCATGAACATGTTCTAGATCTCTCCATTTATTTAGGTCTTTAATTTCTCTTAGTATTTTGTAGTTAGCAGCATATAGATCTTGTCAAATTTATCACTGAGTCCCGTATTTTAAAATGTGATTGTACATACAGTATTTAAAAAATTTCAATTTTCCAGTGATTTGTTAGCATATAGAAATATGACTAACTTTTGTATTTTGTATTTTTTGTAACCGTGCTAGACTTATATTTTAGTAGTTTTTATGTAGTTTGCTTAGGATTGTATACATAGTTAATCGTGTTGTTTGTGAATAATTAAAATTTTTTTTAATGTTTGTTTATTTAGAGAGAGAGAGAGAGAGAGAGAGATAGTGAGTGGGGAGGGGTAGAGACAAAGAGGGAGACAGAGAATCCCAAGCAGGCTCTGTGCTGTCAGCGCAGATCCCAAGGTGGGGCTCTATCTCACGAACTGTGAGATCATGATCTGAGTGAGCCGAGATCAAGAGTTGGATGCTTAACTGACTGAGCCAACCAGGTACCCCTCTTCTCTTTTTTTAATGTTTATCAATTTATATTGAGAGAGAGAGAGTGTGTCTGTACACGAGGGTGTAAGGGACAGGGAGAGAGAATCCTAAGCAGGCTCTGTGCTCTTAACATAGAGCCTGACTCTGGGCTCAAACTTACAAACCCTGAGACCGTGCATGACCTGAGCCAAAATGGAGTCAGAAGCTCAACTCAGCTGAGCCACCCAGGTACCCCATCTCCTCTTCTCTCCTCTGCTCTCCTCTGCTCTCCTCTGCTCTCCTCTCCCCTCCCCTCCCCTCCCCTCCCCTCCCCTCTTGCTTTACTGTAATAACTAAAACTAATGCTTCCAGGACAATCTTGGGATTTTGATTGTTATCAATTTGATCAATTTGGGGGAATAGGTATCTTTGTCTTTAGGGGTAAGCATTCAGTGTTTCACCGCTAAATAAGGTATTACTTCAAGTTCTGCTGATCTGCTTTGTGTCAGTGTATCTGCACTTTCTATTCCCCCTCTTTTTGTTACTCAGTTTTAAGGGTTTATCTTTTTTTTTTTTTTTTGAGAGACCAGGCACAAGTGAGCAAGGGGCAGAGAGAGAGAGAGAGAGAGAGAGAGAGAGAGAGAGAGAGAGAGAATCCTATGAGGGGTGGGGGTGGGGGATGCAAGTGAGTGAGGGGCAGAGAGAGAGAGAGAGAGAGGGAGAGAGGGAGAGGGAGGGAAGCAGGGCTTGTGTTTTACCTGAAGTGGGGCTGGAGCTCACCTGAAGCAGGTCTCAAGCTTACCTGATGTGGTACTCAAACTTGTCAACTGTGAGATCATGACCTCAGCCGAAGTTGGATGCTTAACGACTGAGCCAACCTGATGCCCCAAAGGTTTCTTTTTTTTAAATGTATATTCTGGATATACATCTTTATTAGATACATTTTACAAGTATTTTCTCTCAGTCTTTGCTAGTACAGATCTTTATTGGTGATCAGCATTGTCTTTGTACTAATGCTCAAGTTCTTGGTCACATGTGTATTTTGGAGGAATAACAGGTGCTTTAACGCTTGAATGATAGTTATGCAAAAATGTATTATAACCCCATTTCTTAACTCATGTAAATGGAAGGAAATAAGACTGTTAACCTAGAACATATCAGTTCTTAAACATAGTAAATTTTCTATAACATTTAACTACTAAAAGTTATTTTTCATTTTAAATAGCCTGGAGCCTGATGTGTCATTTTACCTGTTTAATAAAACTGAAACAATAAGGCTTTGTCTATTTCCTGATTTATTATTGTAGATGAAGATTAAAAACACCGAATAGTGGTCTGGTATAATCCTAATGAAGAAGTTCTGAAGACCTGTGTAAAAACTGAATCTTAGCTGTGTGGGTTTGTCATTCTTCTTCCCTCCTTAACCCTTATTGAAAGACCCAGTGTTACCTGTATTAGTATAGAGTGTATTCCTTTCTTATCAAGCTGTATTATACTGTTTTCTCTTTCTATGGTTTTTATGTTTAACTGTTCCACTGATTAGATTAGCTTTTGAATGCCTCTACTACAAGCTAATGAAAAAATACCAGCTTACAGTGTGCTATTTATCACATTTAGTTATTTATATTAAATTATTGGAACTTTAAATTGCCTTAGTATCTCCCTGGACACTTTCTTTTCCCTTTCTTGAAAAAAAAAAAAATGACCTCTCAGTTTGCTTACCAGTCCCCTCACCCAAATTTGAAGATCTATATTTTAATTCTTTTCTGTCTGACTTATTCTTTCTGTCACACTAGAATTTTGGAATATTTTGCAATTTACATTTAAGAAGCCTAGTTTAAAAAAACAGTGGAAATTTCCAGCTTAAAAATATAAAACAGCCACTGCTCTAATAACTGCTTTGCAGGAAGAAATATGAAAAAGAACCGCAGACGTTCTGGATGTCAGCCTGTGAAATTTTCCACGATTCTTCATAATAACACGCAGGCATGCTTATACTGCTGGATTCAGTGCAACAGCACTTGTGCTCTGAGTGGAATTTGCAGCTCCTCTATCAGTGATAAAATGGTACCTGGCCAGCTTTTAGTGACGAGTGCATAAATTCACACATCTGCGGTACTGTGTGTTTGTTTCATCTGTGGTCATAACACTGAACTTGCAGAGTTATTTAAAAATCTTTAGATTCCTTTTGATTCCAAAATTCCTGTTTTAAGTGAATTTTGGGGGTGCCTGGGTGGCTTAGTCAGTTGAGCATCCAGCTCTTGATTTCGGCTCAGGTCGTGAGCTCACAGATCCATGAGATCCAGTCCCAGTTGTGCTCTGTGCCAACAGTGCGGAGCCTGCTTGGGATTCTCTCTTTTCCTCTCTCCCTGCCCTTCACCCCCCTCTCAGAATAGATAAATAAAAACTTTAAAAAAATGAATTTTGATTTTTTTAAATGCAGTAGATTCATTATTCCTCTGAGAATATAGACCTATAAAGTCATTATTTTAGTTACAATGGTGTCTAAATATTTATTTAGTAGCATTTTTACTGTACTGAAGAGTGCTCAGAACATTAAAATAAAGATTTGCGGAAGCTCGGGAGTGCCTGGCTGACTCAGTAGAGCGTGCGATTCTTGATCTCAAGGTTATGAGTTTAATCCCCACGTTGGGCATGGAGCCTACTTAAAATAAGTAAATGAAATAAAAAAAAAAACCAAAAGATTTGCATAAGCTCAATATTAATTTGGTGTGGATTCAAGACCTATTTTAACCTCTATTTCAGATTCCTGTTAATGTTTCAAAGGGTCAGTAGATTTTTATATTAAAGCTGATAATTGTGTTGCAGTTTGGCGATTTCAAATTCGAAGGCACCCTATTATACTGTTTTCCTAGTGAGGAAACTGTAAACTGGCAGAGCAGAACCATGAGGAGTAGATTACAAAAAGGTTCGGGGCGCCTAGGTGGCCCAGTCGGTTAACCATCTGACTCTTGATTTCCGCTCAGGTCATGATCTCAGGGTTTGTGAGATCGAGCCCTGTGTTGGGTTGTATGCTGATAGCTCGGAGCCTGCTTGGGATTCTCTTTCTCCCTCTCTACCTGTCCCTCCCTCCCTCCCTCTCTCTTGCTCGCATGCACGCGCTCTCTCTCTCTCGCAAAATAAATAAACTTAAAAAAAAAAAGGGTTGGATCACCCACTTCTCCCTTGCTTCATCTCTTTTGTGGCAGTTGTCTACCAGTGGTTTTAAGGAATGAAATTAAAAAAATTCTGATTTCAGATGCCCCCAACATTTTGAAGCCTTATGCATTTCTGCAGTGAGGAATTTGAATGTTCAAAGTGATACAGCAGATAATACATACGTATCTTTGTGCATTTTAACACCCATAAGTCATTTTGGAAATAAAGGCATATAACGTGTATCTTTTTCAGGACTGTCTTCAGTTTGAACATCACCGTTGTGACATAACAACAGCCTCCACCCCTTCCCTGTGGTCTCTTGCTTCTCTCTGGTACAGTCTCTTCCTTCTTCTTGACTTCTGTACCTGTAACTCTTCTCCCGTCCCCTTTATGCCTTTGCTCATCTTAGCGCTTTTTGTCTCCAACTATTTTATCCCTTTCCTCTTGGCCTAAATTTTCTTCTGACTCATAGCCTTTTTTGTCTTTGTCAACCTTCTGTCCTTCAGGTCTCTCACTTCTTCTAGTTGATCACTGTTCACCAAATTTCTTTTTTACCTGTGGAAGGCTTCTTCGCTCCAGGTGTTCTCTGCTCCTATCAGTTGGATTTACTTTTGTCTTTGTCCCCTGAAACATGTATCCTCACACTGTCCCGGGTCCTTTAACTCTCATCTGTTTCCATGTTTTAATTTATTTTACGGAGAGTTACTGAGTGCTTGCCATGTGTCTGGCTCTTCTCTAGATATTAGGGATTTACCAGTGACCAGAAGGACTATGGAAAAAAAAAGCCTCATAAGGAGACTGGAAAGCGGTATGTATGTGTGTTGGGAGATTAACGCTTTAGGTGGGTAGTCATGGTAACCTTCCTGAGAAAGTAGCATTTGAACAAAGTGTCCAGGAAATAAGCTTTGTGAATATTGGGGAGTGGGGAGGGTTCTGTGCCAAGGGAACAGCCAGTGCAAAGGCCCTTTGGTAGGAGCATTTTTAGTGTGTTTGAAGAACAGTAAGGGGACCAGCCTGCCTGAGCACGTGACTAGAGCAGTAAGTAGTAAGAGAAGGAATCTGTGAGGTGACAGTGGTGGCTGTAATGTTTTCAGCTTTTACTTTGAGCATGCTAGGGAACCAGTGCAGGTTTTTTTTTTTTCTTCGTTGTTTCAGAAATATCTTCTGACCATTTTTTCCCCTTCTAATTAAAGCATTTCATTTTTTTTGTTAAAAAGTAATTCATGTTCATGTGGCAAACAGGAGTACAAAGGAGAAAATAAATCAAAGCGCAATTACTAGTAAACTTCATTCTGCACTATTGAAGATTTTGTGTGTCTGTCTTTCCACTCCTTTTTCTTTGTGCTTGTATATGTACACACATACCCCTTCTCCACTGGAGGGTTTTAGCAGAGAGCAAATAAACTGAATCAGGCTTTAAAGAGATCCCTCCAGCTGCTTTATGAAAAGTAGCCTTAAGAGGGCAGGAATCAGGGAGACTTATTAGAACGCTATTACTGTAATCCAGGAAGGAGATAATGTTGGTTTAGACCTATGTGGTGGCAGTGGAGGTGATAAGAAGTGGTTGGATTTGGTATGTATTTTGAAGGTAGAGCCAACAGAATTTTGGATTCAGTGGAGGGGGATGTCGAGTAAGGTGGGGTGGGGCGGGGCAAGAGAGAAGGAGGGTGACTCAGAAGCTTTTGGCTTGAACAACAAGAAACCTTCGGTTTCATTTTTCTTGTCAAACTATCCAAGGTTCATTTCTGGCTCTTTTATAATGTGTTTTTCCTGTTCATTTGAACCTGTGATTATTATTTTTTGTTTTACCAAGCTTCTAGTCTCTTTTGCCCAGCTTGGCCCTTGGTACCCACCACAAGCCATATATAACAAATTGTTTCACTGGTATTAGTCTCCCTAACTAAATAATGTGAGCATCTGTTTATTGTTAAAATCTATTTATTATTAAAATTTTTAAAATGTTTTATTTAAATAATCTCTATCCCCCATGTAGGGCTTAAACTCACAACCTCTCAAAATTGAGAGTCACATTACTGAACATCCTTTTAGAGGATGATGCTGAACTTATGCATTTGCTCAGGGACTAGTAACATTGTGGGCATTCAGTTAATGTTGATTAATGGTACACTTCTCAAGCCTGAGAACAAGGTATGAGACAACCTTAAAGTAAATGCCTAATTTAGCTTACTTTGATGTGTTGGCATCTTTTGAGGATGAATTGTTTTAATTTCCCTCAGTTATTTTAAGTCTAAAAAAAAACATTAAATACTTTTTGTTTCCATAGGATGCTATCTATTTTCTTGAATTTTACAGCCATATGAAGACTTTAAAAATTTTTATTATTTTTTATTAAAATTATTAAATTTAATGTTTTTTTTTTTTTTGAGAGAGAGAGCGAGAAAGAGAGAGCGAGCATGAGTGGGGGAGGAGCAGAGAGAGGGAGATACAGAATTGAAAGCAGGCTCCAGGCTGTAAGCTGTCAGCACAGAGCCTGATGTGGGGCTTGGACCCACGAACCACAAGATCATGACCCGAGCTAAAGTCAGACACTTAACTGACTGAGCCACCCAGGTGCCCCAAAGACTTTTTTTTTTTTCTCTCTTTTTTCTTTTTAAGTAAGCTTCATGCCCTATGTGGGGCTTGAACTCATGACCTCTAGATGAAGAGTTCCATGCTCTGTTGACTGAGCCAGCCAGATGCCCTGAGATCTTTTTTTTAAAGTTTATTTATTTTGAGAGAGAGCATGAGTGCACACATGTGCCTGGAGAGGGAAGAGGGAGAAGGGAGAGAGGGAGAGAGAGAATCTCAAGTAGACTCTGCACTGGCAGCACAGAGCCCCATGTGGGACTCCATCTCACAAATTATGAGATCATGACTTGAGCCGAAATCAGGAGTCCCCGATGCTCAACCAATTGAGCCACCCAGGTGCCCCAAGGCTTTTAATATTAATTTCTTACTCGATCTGTGTAAAGTATTTTTGGAGTTAAAAATATGAGAAAGAAAGGCCCCGGCCCAGAAAGGAGTTTTTATGCTTTGGGGGAGACAACATAACATACACACAAGTATGTGTTCTTTATGAATATAACATTGTATTGTAATTTAATGCAAAGTGTTATTATAGTGCCTTTTCATTCTAAAGATTGTAGGGATTCTTTGCCTCTTTATTAAATGGCAATAGACATCTGTGCTTTGAATTCTTATTTTTTAAACTAGTTTTTCAGACTTAGTTTTAACTGTTGATGCTTGCTAATGTCAATGGTGCATATCCATCCCCTTTCCCTTTACTTTTATTTGTGTGAGATTTCCTGGGAGCCTTATTTTATATCAGTATTCTTTCTGTTTTTATTTAAAAGAGTCTCATGTTCAGACCTTTAACTACAACTAACTGCACATCTTTAACTACAAGCTTGGGAAGAATGATTTGTTGACACATTTATTTATAAGATGATTTTTATAGACCTGATTTGCTGTCTCCTGGACTGTATTTCACAAATAACCCAAATTATTATTCCACTTTCAAATCTAATGTATGTTTTATTATCGGAAACTAGAGATGATGTTATGTCTCCCTTTCTTGTCCATTTTCCTCTTCTCTAATTTTTCTTTTTTCTTTTTTGTTTTTAATTCAGTATTTGTTCCTGGTTCTTCTTTTCCCCAAACCTTTATTTAGAGCAGAAATGCTTGGATGCCCTGTTTTGCTTCCAAGACTTTGAGTTTGGTTGCATTTTAGTATCTTTCTTGGATTGCTTAGCTTTTTCAATATTTGGGACAATCTGTTGACTTAGTTTTGATTTTTTACCTTTATTTTTGTGTGCCATAGAAAGTATATGTACTGATAGAACATAAACACTGTGAGGACTGGGAATTATTTTGTTTACTTTTATATTCTTAGCACCCAGAATGGTGGCAGGTACATAGTAGGCACTCAGATCTTTGTGGAATGAATTCAGAGAAGCAATAGCAGTGGTTCCTATTTATTGAGCATATACTATGTGCCTAAGAGCTGAGCACTTTGAGTAGATTTGTTGGTATATCCATTTTTACTGCCGAATGAGTTGTCTACTATTCATACGATAGGTGTGAATGGGTGTGAGGGAGGAAGGAGGTAAAGCTAGCCTTTGTTGAGGATGCTGCCAGCTGTCACCAAATTTAGTCAAGTTCAGGTTGTACAATGCATAATTTTATATAGTACTAGGTAAGGAAATGTAAAACTGCCAATTAAGCTATGGGATGCTGAAAATAGCATGACATATTCTGATTTCACAGATGAAAAAAAATTCAAGAATCTCTGAAGTAAGGAATCCTGTAGCTTTGTATAAACTCTCTTTTAATTTTTTTTTTTTCAACGTTTATTTATTTTTGGGACAGAGAGAGACAGAGCATGAACGGGGGAGGGGCAGAGAGAGAGGGAGACACAGAATCGGAAACAGGCTCCAGGCTCTGAGCTGTCAGCACAGAGCCCGACGCGGGGCTCGAACTCACGGACCGCGAGATCGTGACCTGGCTGAAGTCGGACGCTTAACCGACTGCGCCACCCAGGCGCCCCTGTATAAATTCTCTTTTAATGATCATAAAGCTTTCTATAGGTGGCTGTTATTGTCCTTATTTTAGAGGTGAAGGAATTGAAATTTATAGATTAAGTTCACAGGTTCTCAAGCTGTAGAGGATCCAAAAAGAGGTCTCCTTGATTTCAGAGACCGTGCCCTTTTTACCACTCCATATTGCTTCAGGAATCGGTAAAACAAAATAGTACGTTGGCCTATCAACTCTGGCTTGAAGCTTCTTAGTTGGCGTGGCTTTAAACGTTTTCTTAATGTAACTCTTCATTTTTTTAAATCAACAAATATCTTTGTATTTACTGTGCACCAGCTACTCCGTGTTCTTTGTGTATACAAAACAATATAAGGTCTTATCTCTTCCTCTCAAATTTATAGTCTGGTTGGGGATATGAGAAATAAACATGAAAGTTAGATAACTAGAGAAGATTTAAATAACATTTCAGAGAATAATGAAAGAGGTTTAACAAGGCAATGCAGGATTAATTGCCAAATAAATTGTACAAATAATTGCTTTTGGAGTTCAGAGGAAGAAGGAGAGATTGCTTGAGGCTGGAGTAATCCAGGGCAGGATTTAAATGAATTCCTGGGAGATCGGTTCAGTTAGTGAGATTATTTACTTACTTTAAAATTGTATTAATGTTTGTTACAAATGGAACTGCAGACTGTTGAACATGAAGAACTTTGGTATGTACGCGTTTTCCTCTCTGCGTGAGAGCGGTGGAATCACCTCCGGTAGAAAAGTAGAAGAAATCATGTGCTATCAACTAGATGGGGAAAACACTCATTTCAGGAGGGTGAAAGGGGAAGAGGAGTTCCCCTGCCCCGTGTGCCGAGTGCTGTTCTTGCCTCATTTACAGTCACTTGTATACTTGAACCATTGCTCAGGCTATTTTGGGTGGCTCTTGGAGTCTGTGATGGACTTCTGAAGGTTGGAAGCAAGCATTAACCCCTTTATGTTGCTATGTGTTCTGAAATACGGCCTTTTAGTTGAAGATGCACAGAAAACCGTGTCAGGTTGATACGACAGACTGGCAGTCTTTCAAGACTTCATTCCTGAATCAGATACTCAGAGCTCAACATAGGGTTGAAAAGTGTGTTACTTGTTTTACAGACCAGTCAAAAGCAAAACAGTAAAGTCTTACTAGAAAGCAAGGGAATTGCCTTTAGGAACTTGTTGGGTAATCTTGGGCATTGATTTAACCTTCTGGAAACATCTGAGCATACTTAATGCCCTGCCCTTTCCCTATTTTTTATTTTTATTTTTTTATTTCTTAAAAGTTTGTGTTTATTTTTGAGGTAGAGCGCGGGCCCATGTAGGGGAGGGACAGAGAGAGAGGGAGAGAATCCCAAGTAGCCTCCGTGCTTGGGGGTGGGGGGCTTGATCTCAGGAACCATGAGATCGTGACCTGAGCTGAAATCAAGTCGGACACTTACCCGATTAAGCCACTCAGGCATCCCTTTCCCTATATTTAAAAACATTTTTTCTTATTGTTAAAAAAAAATTGGTAATACGTGTACATGGCTAACAAAAATTCACACTCTTTAAGACTGTAATGAGGTGGGGTTTCCCTCCCATTTTCTTTTGTTTCCTAGTTTCTTCAGGCAATCACTTGTTACCATTTGTTTTTGTGTATATTTACAAACATATATATGTCTTTGTAATCATCTTCATGATCTATTTATCTACGCAACAAATTGTAGCATATGAAAAACATTGGGCTTTGTACCTTTGTTACATTTATGTATTTTGAAAATGGTTTTGTATTGGTACATACAGATTTGACTCCTTTTTTTTTTTTAGCATATTTTCATTTTATTAATTTATTTAACCAGTTTATTTTTGATGGACACAGTTTGTTTCCATTATGTTGCCGTGTATCAGCAGAGAGTGCTGTAGTGAATTTTCTTGTGTACATTTTATTATAGTTTCAATTTGCATCTCCAATATTAGGAAGGATTTTAAATATTCTTCTCCCCACCAAATGTTTGAAGGGCATTTGTGTTTCCTTATTTAATAAAATATATTTTTTAGGGGGAGGTTATTGGTTTTTTACAGATTATTTCCATAGAATAAAATAAGTTTAATAAAATAAATTTCATATATTTAAAATTTTTTTTTAATGTTTATTTTTTGAGAGAGAGAGAGAGCATGTGGGAGAGGGACAGAGAGAGAAGGAGACACAGAATCTGAAGCAGGCACCAGGTTCCAAGCTGTTAGCACAGAGTCTGAGTGGGGGTCGAACTCATGAACCACAAGATCCTGACCTGAGCCTAAGTCGGATGTAACCGAAAAAGCCACCTAGGCGCCCCTCCAGTATTCTTTTTTTTTTTAAGCTTATTTATATAACTATTTAAGTAATCTCTACACCCAACGTGGGGCTCGAACTCATGACCCTGAGATCAAGAGTCGCATACTCCTCTGACTGAGCCACCTAGGCGCCCCTCCAGTATTCTTTATTACGTTCTTTGTAGCTCATCTTGTATATTTTTGTATAAGATGAAGTTACGCTTTTTTTTTTTTTTTTTTAATGTTTATTTATTTTTGAGAGGGGCGCCTGGGTGGCTCAGTCGGTTAAGTCTCCTACTTCGGCTCAGGTCATGATCTCGCGGTCCGTGGGTTCGAGCCCTGTGTAGGGTTCTGTGCTGACAGCTCGGAGCCTGGAGCCTGTTTCAGATTCTGTGTCTCCCTCTTTCTCTGACCCTCCCCTGTTCATGCTCTCTGTCTCTCTGTCTCAAAAATAAATAAACGTTAAAAAAAAATTTATATTTATTTTTGAGAGAGAGAGACACACACACACAGAGTGTGAGCTGGGGAGGGGCAGAGAGAGAGGGAGACACAGAATCCAAAGCAGGCTCCAGGCTCCGAGCTGTCAGCACAGAGCTCGACGTGGGGCTTGAACCCATGAACTATGAGATTACGACCCGAGCCGAAGTTGGAGGCTTAACCAACTGAGCCACTCGGGTGCCCCTACACTTTTTAATATACATTGTGTATGTAATATACCTAATATGTTTAGACATATCTTTATTTAAAAAATTTTTTTTAATCTTTACTTTTGAGAGAGAGAGAGAGAAAGAGCGATTGGGGGAGGAACAGAGAGAGAGAGGGAGACACAATCCGAAGCAGGATCCAGGCTCTGAGCTGTCAGCACAAAGCCCGATGCGGGGCTTGAACTCAGGAACTGCGAGATCATGACCTGATCTGAAGTCAGATGCTTAACCACTGCACCACCCAGACGCCCCTAGACATATCTTTATTGTGGTAAAATACATATAAAATCTACCATTTTTAATGTACAATTCAGTGGTATTAAGTATATTGGTTATGTGTACAACCATTGTCATCGGCATTTCCAGAACTTTTTCATGATCCCAAACAGACCTGGTGGTTTTAGGTAACAGTTTCAACTTAAAACTTTTTTTTTTTTTAATTTTTTTTTCAACGTTTTTATTTTCAACTTAAAACTTTTAATAATAACTACGTTCAAATTTAAAAGAATACATATGAGTTCTTTTTGACCCAAAGACCCAGAAATCTATTATCTTTGTTTGAGGGAGAGGTTTTGAGAGAGATACAGATATAATTGGGTAAAAGTCTCTTATAATATGAGCATTTTCTGATACTTACCTCCAGTTTAAGTTACTGTTTTTTTTTTTAATTAAAAAAAATTTTTTTTTAATTTTAGCACATGTGAATGGGGGAGAGGGGCAGAAGAAGAGAGAATCTCAAGCAGGCTCCACACTGAGCGTGGGATCATGACCCAAGCCGAAATCAGGAGTAGGGTGCTCAATCGACTGAGCCTCCTGGGCTCCCCTAGGTTATTGTTTTCTTGATCCTCTTGCAGCAGTACTACTTTTTTCTTCTATTTTGGGCAAATTTCAAACCTAAAGAGTAGAGTAGTATATTGGTCCCCATTACTCATCACTCAAGTTCACTAATTACCAGTTATTACCAATGTTGTTTCATCTATATCTTCATTTACTCCCTTTGCCCATATTACTTTGGTATTTAAAAAAAATTTTTTTTTTTAACATTTATTTATTTTTGAGAGAGAGAGTGAGAAAGAGTGTGAGCTAGGGAGGCGCAGAGAGAGAGGGAGACACAGAATCCAAAGCAGGCTCCAGGCTCTGAGCTGTCAGCACAGAGCCTGATGTGGGGCTCAAACCCAGGAACTATGGATTACCACCTGAGCCAAATTTGGAGGCTTAACCAACTGAGCCAACCAGGTGCCCCTCCCCCATATTTTGAAGCAAATATCAGACATCATACGATTTCCCTAGGTATCTCTGAAAGATAAAGACTTTCAGAAAAAACAAAAACATAATGACAATACCATTATTAAAAACTTTTTTTTTAATGTTTATTTTTGAGAGACAGAATGCGAGTAGGGGAGGGGCAGAGAGAGAGGGAGACACAGAATCCAAAACAGGCTCCAGGCTCTGAGCTGTCAGCACAGAGCCTGATGCAGGGCTCGAACTCACAAACTGAGATCGTGACCTGAGCCGAAGTCGGACGCTTAACCACTGAACCACCCAGGTGCCCCACCACAATACCATTATTACATCCAGAAAAATTATATTTCTTAGTAGCTCTAAATATACAGTCACTATGTAATTTTCTAGTTCTTTCCCTTCTTTATTTGTTTGAATCGAATCCAAATGAGACTCACACACTGCAGTTTGGTTGTTACTTAAGTTGCTTTAAATACAGGTTATCTCTCCATCTCTTTTTTCCTTTGAGTTTATTACACTTTTTCCCTGTAGCTTCCTATTGTCCACATTTTGAGTATATTCTTATGACATTGTTTAAATTGGTCCTCTGTATTTTTTAACAAGATTATTTAATTAAAATTTTTTTTTATTGTTTATTTATTTTTGAGAGACAGAGACACACAGTATGAGTGGGGGAGGAACAGAGAGAGAGGGAGATGCAGTATGAAGCAGGCTCCAGGCTCTGAGCTGTCAGCACAGAGCCCGGCGAGGGGCTTGAACCCATGAACTCTGCAATCATGACCTGAGCTGAAATTGGACGCTTAACCAACTGAGCCACCTAGGTGCCCCAATTTATTTTAGGGAGAGTAATAAGCAAGTGCGTGTGGGGGAGTGGGGCGGAGGGAGAGAGCGTCTTAAGCAGACTCCACACTCAGTGCGGAGCCTGATGTGGGGCTGGATCCCATGACCCTGGGATCATGACCTAAGCTGAAATCAAGGGTCAGATAATAGGCTGAGCCACCCAGGCGCCTCTGTATTTTTTATTTTTAAAAAATAAATTGGTAGTTTACTGTAAGGCTTGATCAGATTAATAAGGTTCAGTTATTACTTTTGGTAAACACATTAGTTATCTATTAACTGTGTAACAAATTGTCCCCAAACGTAGCAGCTTAAAATAGCACTTATTACCTTCCATAGTTTCCGAAGGTCAGGCTTATCTGGGTAGTTGAGACTCAAGGTCTCTTGCAGCGAAGCTTTCTCCCAGGGTTGCAGTCATCTGGAGGTTTGACAGGGCCTGGAAGATCTGCTTTCCTTGTGGCTCACTCACATGAGACCTGTGGCAGGAGGTCTCAGTTTCTTGCCTGAGTATCCTCAAGGCAGTCTGTGAGACCAAGTGATCAGAGAGGGATGGAGATAGGGAGGGAGAAGGGTGTCATGCCTTTTGTAACTAGAGAGGTGACATACCGTGATTTCTGCTCTATTCTTCTGGTCATCTACATCGACCCTGATACTGTGTGGAAGGCGACTCTTCAAGGGTGTGAATTCTAGGGGATGGGATCCCTAGTAGCCATTTTGGAGGGGGGCTATCACAGTTAGACTGCTTTCCATGTGGTGTGGCTTACCAGGAGACACATGATGCTATTTTTCGTTCTCTTTGTGATATTAGCAGCTACTGATTATTAGTGTGCTTTAGCTGGTAATTTATTAGGGGTAGCAAATGTTGATGTGGACTTTCCAGTTATTTTGGTTGTCTGAAATTCATTCTCTAATAAATTTCTCAGGAAGAGCTTATTCTTTGAGTTCTATATTTAAAAGTTTGTCTACAGCTTTAATAGTTGAAACTGGTTTGGCTGATTATAAAATTCTTTTGTAGAGTGTCTGTCATTCCATTGTTTTCTGGCATAGTGTATTGCTGTTACAGTGATGTCAATCTGGTTTTAAAAAAAAATTTTTTTAAATGTTTATTTTTGAGACACACACACACACACACACACACACACACACACACACACAGTGCAAGCGGGGGAGGGGCAGAGAGAGAGGGAGACACAGAATCCAAAGCAGGCTCCGGGCTCTGAGCTGTCAGCGAAGAGCCGATGCGGGGCTCCAACTCACGTACTGCAAGATCATGACCTGAGCCGAAGTCAGACACTTAACCGACTGAGCCACCCAGGCGCCCCTGTTTTTTGTTTTTTGTTTTTTTTTTAATAAATGGGCTTAGCTTTTTTTGTCTTTGCCTGAATGTCCAAAAGGTTTTTTTCATAGTGTTTTTATGTATTGGTGTTGATCATTCTGAGTCATTTTTCCTTAGGCATATGCAGTAAGTCCTTTCATTATGCAGTTTCATCACCTGCCTCTGTCTCTCTGCCTTTCAACATAAGGTTTTCTTGACTTGTAAGTTTCTTTTTTTTTTTTTAATGTTTATTTTGAGAGGGAGAGGGTGAGCTGGGGAGGTGCAGAGGAAGAGGGGGATGAGGGATCTGAAGGGGCTCTGTGCCAACATCAGTGAGCCCAATGTGGGGCTTGAACCCATGAACTGTGAGATCATGACCTGAGGTGAGTCGAAAGCTCAACTCACTGAGCCACCCAGGTGCCCTGATTTGTAGGTTTTTTGGGGGGGTTTGTTTTTTCCTTTTTGTTTTTGTTGTTCCATTGCTTTGGTTTTTTTTCTTTGGAACTATACATAGGATTGTACATTTTCTTCTTTGGGGTATATATGTATATATATACTCTGTATATATGTTGGATCCTTGTATATTATTCATGAGAGATAAACCTCTCTGCCATTTCCAGACTTGTATATCCACCTGTTTTCTCAACCTATCCATTTGGATTTTTTAAAAAATATTTTATTTTTTAAAGTAATTTCTACACCCAACATGGGGCTTGAACCTAGAACCCTGAGATCAGAAGTCGCATGTTCCATGGGCTGAGCCGGCCAGAAGCTCTGATCCATTTGGATTTCTAATAGACCTCTCAAAGTCATCACGTCTAAAACTGAGCTCCTGATCTTCCTTGCTGAATCTTCAAGAAGGCTTCCATGTCTTGTTGGTTTTTCCAGCTGTGCAGGCCACATACCTGGACTCTTCTTACTCTTTCTTCCATATTTCTATGTTTAAGTTGAATCTGGAATCTGGCCACATTTTCATACTTCCTCTGAGACAGCATCTTCTGTTGCTTGAGTTGCTGTGATAACATTCTAACATGTCTCCTTGCTTTTACCCTTGCCTCCTTACAGTTTGTTAATAATGTAAGATTTGGAGGGATCTTTTAAAATCCTATGCCAGTTTGTCATTCCTCTCAAGAATCTGCAGAGGTTTCCTCATTTCACTTAGAGTAAAAACAGAAGCCCTTACCGTGGTGTATGAGGCTGTGTGACTTCCCTTATGTATCTCCGATTTCACTTTTCATTTCTCTTCCTTCCTCACTTGTAATCCAGTGCTGTTCTCATCTGTTATGGGCACACTTCTGCCTTTGGGTGTGCCCTCTATGTGGAACGCTTATTTCATCATATATCTGTTCAGCTGACTTTCTCCTCTCTCTTTTTTTTTTTTCTCTTATCTCTCTCTCTTTTTCCCTCATCTCTTTTAATACTTCAAGTCTTACCCTCTTACTGAGGCTCATTCTCACCACGCCATTTAACACCAAAACCTCTGCCTTCATAGCTCTGTTCTTTGTAAGCTACTATATACTTTATTTATTTATTGTGTTTAATAGTTGTATGTTTTTCCTTGATAAAATAAAAGTTCCACAAGGACAGGGATTTTAGTCTCTCTTGCTCATTGACATATCTCAAACACTTATCTAAGTGCTTGGCATATGGTAGATGTTCATTATTCATTTGTTGAGTGAGTAAATATGCCCTGTATTTCCTTGAAAGGAGGATGTCCTTCTTAAACTGTTCTCCCACCCCTGTCTGTGGCATTAAGATGTTTTTCCGGGGCAGAGCATGTGTTTTATCTTTAAACTCCATGGGACTACATTAGGGAAGTCCCTGGTCTCTGTTGGTTTTATTTTAGTTCTGGTCTATTTAGGCTGGAATTGCATATAGAAGTCCACTCAAGATGGATATTGACTCTGAAATTGATTAAAGGTAGGGTGACCTGTGAAGAAACTCTGAATAGTAGTTAACCATTCATCATATATGCAAGGCTATTCATTTTTAATTTTCTTATTCTACCAGTCAGATAATAAAAGGTTTCTTTTACTGAATTTTCAGTGGCAGTTTGAGGAGAGAAGATAGTAGGTGTAGGAATTAATTAACATGCAATTGAAAATTGCTTTAAAGATAAGTATATGTGTATATTATGTCTTCCCACCCAGTGTTTCTGTAATTCTGTTTGAGCAAATTAAATGAGTTGTAGTAGTCCAGAAAAGATTCTATCATGGTAGTTTATTGAGTAGTCTCCCCAAGAAAGGCTTCTACATTCTGCACACGGCTTTCAGCTATAAGATGTGAGATATAGTAGTGGGGTTTCCAGTTGGAGAACATGTTAAAATCAAATATTGTTATAAAGGGTGTCAAAGAAAACCATTTAGTGAGGCTTAAGAAAATTACTATCGAGAGAGCATTTGTTATATAAGTATTATTTTTCTGTTTGGATTCAATGTAATCTATAAAAAAAACTTCAAAGGTGTTGTAAAATCTTATTACAAAGTTAATACATGTTCTCTAAAGGTGATAGAAAATTAAAATGTTAAAATAAACCCAAGAAAGGGGTGCTTGGCTGGCTCAGTTGGTCGAGTGTACAACTCTTGATCTCGGGTTTGTGGGTTCGAGCCCCATGTTGGCTGTAGAGATTACTTTAGAAAAGGGGGTAGAGTGGGAGAGAGCCAAAGCATAAGAGACTGTTAAAAACTGAGAACAAACTGAGGGTTGATGGGGGGTGGGAGGGAGGGGCGGGTGGGTGATGGGTATTGAGGAGGGCACCTTTTGGGATGAGCACTGGGTGTTGTATGGAAACCAATTTGTCAATAAACTTCATATAAAAAAATCAATTAAAAATAGATATGATAGACTGACAAAAAAAAAAAATAAAAAAGGGGGGTACCTGGGTGGCTCAGTCAGTTAAGCGTCCAACTTGATTTTGGCTCAGGTCATGATCTCACAGTTTGTGAGTTCAGGCCCCCATCAGGCTGGGTGCTGACAGTGTGGAGCCGGCTTGGGATTCTGTCTCTGTCTCTGTCTCTGTCTCTGTCTCTGTCTCTCTCTCTCTCTCTCTCTCCCCCCTTCCCCTGCTAGTTCTCTCTCTCTAAGTAAATAAACATTAAAAAAAAAAAAAAGCCTTACTGATTTTATATATTAAAAAAAAACAATCCAGGAAAGATCATTTTAGTGCATACCTTTTCAGTTTCTATTTATGCATAAGTCCACATACACAGTGCATAAGAAATGGAAATGGGATCATATTCTGTATTACAGTATGTGAACATTTAAAAAAATTTTAAAAATTTTAATCTTTACTATTTATTTTTGAGAGAGAGTATGAGCAGGGGAGGGGCAGAGAGAGAGGGAGACACAGAATCTGAAGCAGGCTCCAGGCTCTGAGCTGGTAGCACAGAGCCCGATGCAGGGCTCGAACCCATGAACCGTGAGATCATGACCTGAGCCGAAGTTGGACGCTTAACCGACTGAGCCACCCAGGTGCCCTAGTATGTGAACATTTTTAGAGGCCGGTATAGTGTTTTATTATGAATATATAATAATTCAGTTTTCTGATGTACATTTAGGTTATCTTTTTTTTCTTTGCCAGAATAAAATATAGTGAAAGTTTGTCCTTATTTGATGTGTTGTTGAAGTGAAACCTTTTTTTTTTTTAATATTTTTATTTATTTTTGAGACAGAGAGACACAGAGCATGAGCAGGGGAGGGGGACAGAGAGAGGGAGACACAGAATTTGAAGCAGGCTCCAGGCTCTGAGCTGTCAGCACAGAGCCCGACGTGGGGCTCGAACTCACGGACTGTGAGATCATGACCTGAGCTGAAGTCGGATGCTTAACCGACTGAGCCACCCAGGTGCCCCGTGAAACCTTTTTTTGTGAATGTTTAAGTAATTAGCCTGGGCGTGCCTGTCTGGTTCAGTTGGAGGAGTATGGGACTCTTGATCTCTGGGTTGTGAGTTCAAGCCCCACGTTGGGTATACAGATTACTTAAAGATAAAATCTTTAAAAAAAGTAACCAGCTTTAAGAAATTTATATTTCTTGGGGCGCCTGGGTGGCTCAGTTGGTTGAGCGACTGACTTCGGCTCAGGTCATGATCTCACAGCTTGTGAGTTTGAGTCCCGCATCGGTTTCTGTGCTGACAGCTCAGGGCCTGGAGCCTGCTTCGGATTCTGTGCCTCCCTCTCTCTCTGCCCCTAACCCACTCGCATTCTGTCTCTGTCTCTCTCAAAAATAAATAAGCATTAAAAAAAAAATTAAGAGAAAAATTTATATTTCTTTTTCAGATTAGTTTAAAATTATACATAAAATTAAAAATTTTAATCGTTTTTTGAAATGTTTATTTATTTTTGAGAGACAGACGGAGTGTGAGCAAGGGAGGGGCACAGAGAGAGGGAGACACAGAATCCAAAGCAGGCTCCAGGCTCTGAGCTGTCAGCACAGAGCCTAATGCAAGGCTCAAGCTCATGAGCAGTGAGATCATGACCTGAGCTGATGTCAGATGCTTAACCGATGGAGCCACCCAGGCGCCCCAAATAGCTCCTTTTATTAAGTGTAATAAAAGAAGCCTATCATAACTTCCCCCAAATGCATTGTTAATTTAGGCAAGAATTAGTACTGTGTGTCCTTGCCTCCTATTCATACATATTTTATTATTTATTTATTTTTTAATTTTTTTAAATGTCTATTTATTTTTGAGACAGAGCATGAATGGGGGAGGGTCAGAGAGAGAGGGAGACACAGAATTGGAAGCAGGCTCCAGGCTCTGAGCTGTCAGCACAGAGCCCGACGCAGGGCTCGAACTCACGGACCGTGAGATCATGACCTGAGCCTAAGTTGGACGCTTAACTGACTGAGCCACCCAGGCGCCCCATTCATACATATTTTAAAGTTTTAGTGTGGTACCATAAGGAGCTTATTATTTTTGTTTTAAAATAGTTTTAATAATATATTTTATTTATTTAACAAATTTGTATGTTACAACCTTTTAAAGCAGAATGTGACTTCTCACAAAACTTGCTGAGTTACTTCTTGAACAGTTTAGGAGTTTATTTTTTGAAAGAAGGTCAAGTACTTTTTATCCAGTTTCATTTACATGTGTATTTTATATGTATTGTTTATTAAATACAATTAAGAAAAAATATGTTTTCTGATTTTATAAAAAGTATCATGTTTATTAAAATGATGCACATTTAAAAATGTATACAGAAAAGTACCAAGAAAGCAACTGCTAATATTTATGTATCTTTCTGTGTTTCTCTCTCTATGGACTTTTGGGTATGTCAGAAAGAAGGGAGTTTTGCATGCTGTTCTGTAATCTTTTATTTTTCCATTTTATGTGATGGACAGTTTTTCCAGGTTAGTAAGTTGAAATCAATACAATTTTTATAGTTGCTACTACACATGCAACATCTTTCTCTTTTCTAATATCCACTGTCCTTTCTTTCTTTTTTTTTTTTTTAATTTTTTTTTCAACATTTTTTATTTATTTTTGGGACAGAGAGACAGAGCATGAACGGGGGAGGGGCAGAGAGAGAGGGAGACACAGAATCGGAAACAGGCTCCAGGCTCTGAGCCATCAGCCCAGAGCCCGACGCGGGGCTCGAACTCCCGGACCGCGAGATCGTGACCTGGCTGAAGTCGGACGCTTAACCGACTGCGCCACCCAGGCGCCCCTGTCCTTTATTTCTTTATTATTTTTTTAAAGTTTGTTTATTTTATGAGAGAGAACACGCATGAACGCACACAAGTGGAGGAGGGGTAGAGAGAAGGAGAGAGAAAATCCGAAGCAGGTTCGGCACCATCTGTGCATAGGCCAGTGAGGGGCTTGAACTCAGAGTCTGATGACTAACCGACTGCACCACCCAGGTGCCCCAGTATCTGCCATCCTTTAATTCTGTCCTCTGTTGATTAGATATGTTAGATTGTTCTCAGTTAGGTACATAAAGCATAGATTTCTCACTAATTTCTTAATAAATAAGACCAAGACTTTCATAATTGGTTTTGTGCTTTAAGGATTCCCATCTCCACCCCCTCCCCCTTTTTTTAATTGGAAAAAGCTTAGGGAGTTTATTTGTAGTAAAAATATCCAGGAGAGAAAGTCCTCTTATTTTATAAAAGTGTGTACTTCAGTGAAAAATAAATTGTCTTTGGCTATGAATGATTGAAATATTTTTGTAGTTTTATTTTTTTAATGTTTATTTTTTATTTTTGAGAGAGAGAGTATAAGTGGGAGAGGAGCAGAGAGAGGGAGACAGAGAATCTGAAGGGGGCTCCGTGTTGACAGCAGAAAACCTGATGTGGGGCTTGAACTCACGAATTTCGAGATTATGACGTGAGCCAAAGTTAGACGCTCAACCGACTGAGCCACCCAGGTGCCCCTACTTCTGTAATTTTAGTTACAATATTCAACAGTGTATTTAATGCTGATTGAAGAGCATGTCCACTAGATCCTTTTTTTCATTTGTTTCCCTTAAAACGTCAAATGTGTTTTTTTGAATGATTATTTCTTTTAATTGTTAAAAAAAGTTTATTTAAAGAGAGAGCATGAGCAGGGTAGCGGCAGAGGGTGGGGGGGTGGGGGGGGAGAGAATCCCAAGCAGGCTCTACGCTGTCAGCACAAAGCCCAGTGTAGGGCTCAAACTCACAAACCGTGAGAACATGACCTGAACCTGACTCTTAACTGACTGAGCCGCTCAGGTGCCCCCAAACATGGTGGTTTTTTTTTTTTCTTACCAATTTTTAAAGTTCATTTATTTTGAGAAAGAGAGAGAGAGAGAGCATGAGCGGGGGAAGGGTAGAGATAGAGAGGGAGAGACAGAAAATTCCAAGCAGGCTCCACACTCAGTGCTAGAACTCAGGAAACTGTGAAAGCATGACTTGAGCTGAAACCGAGAGTCAGATACTTAATGGACTGAGCCAGGTGTCCCCCCAAACGTGTTTTTAAAATGAGGTTGTATATAAATTTTAAACCACTTAACCTACAAGTTGATAAATGTGTTTTCATGTTAAAATACAGATAAGCAGGTAGTAGTTTTCTAGTCATGTAGTGTAAGATAGCCTTTCTTTTTTTTTTTTTTTTTTTAGTATTTGTTTTTGAGAGAGAAAGTGCATGCACTTGGGATGGGAGCACTAGTGGGGGAGGGGAGGAGTAGAGGGGGGCATAGAGGGTCTGAAGCAGGCTCTCCACTGACAGCAGAGAGCCTGACACAAGCCTTGAGATCATGACCTGAAGCTGAGGTCAGATGCTCAACCTCCTGAGCCTCGTAGGTGCCCCAGGATAGCTTTTCTGAGTTATTCTGCATCTTGTCTCTAAATTCTTTGCTTGCGTATAGGAGAAACACATACCTTTTTCTTTTTTAAGCCAGAAACAACTTTTTATTTATTTATTTTTGAGAGAGAGAGAGAGAGCAGAGGAGGGGCAGAGAGAGAGGGAGACATGGAATCCAAAGCAGGCTCCAGGCTCTGAGCTGTTGGCACAGAGCCCGATGCGGGGCTGGAACTCATGAACTGCGAGATCATGACCTCAGCCGAAGTCAGACACTTAACTAACTGAGGCACACAGGTGCACTCCTACCTTTTTCCTTTTTGAAAATGTTATCAAATTAGATCATTTAAAGGGAGCGGATGGTCTTTCTCCATGCTACGGTGGTAGTAGTTGGAAATATTGTATAAGTGTTGCAGTTTTTGGGGCTTTCAAATACTGCATTTTAATTTTAATAAATCTGGCTGATTATAAATAAAATGTATTTTTCTGTTCTTGAAATTTGAGTTTAAGATTGCTTTGATGTGAACTAACAAAGCACAAATGTGTATGATACTTAGTTCTCTCTCTCCCTTTTACTTCTTAAAGATGTAGTAGGAAGTAGGCTTTTGCATGGATAGTCAGAGGTTTATAGTGTATTGATGTTGTGCTAGCCAGATATAACCGTGAGGCAGAAGTTTATTTGGTGAGGAATAAAGATAATTGGAATAAATAAAAGTCAAAGTCACACTCTCATAGATACATTTTTATGATGTCTTTAATCCTTTTGTCCTGTTATTTGCCTTATGTTGGGAGGGTATGCTATAAAATACTTATGTATATAACTTACATATATGTGTTTATATAAATAAAGGTGTTTATAAATTTTAGAACACTTAAATACCTGTGAGTTGATGAATGTGTTACCATGTTAAAATAGAAATAAGCAGGTAGTGGCTTTCTGGTGCCTGCCATTTATAGATGCTTTCTACACATTGATTCTCCAACTTGTACTTGCAGTCAGGGCTGTTAAAGTTCACTTGCACCTAGTGTCTTGAAACGATCTCACTTTGGGTCTGTGAAGGCTTGGTAAGGGCTTATGAGATAGTTTTAAAAATCTTTTCATTATGAAATTTCAGCCAAAACTAGAAAGAATACTATAATGAATTCTCATGAAAGTGTCTTTGAGCTTCAGAAATTACTAATTCATGGCCAATCTTACTTTTATTCAGATTTCCCCTTTTTCCATATTATTTAAAGCAAGTTCCAGATAACATAACTGTTCTAATTGTAAGCGTTTTAGTATCTATAAACTATAAGGACTATTCAAAACAAAACAAAACCCTCATCATTTACCTTAAATTCCTTCATGTCATATCCAGGCACCTTTGAATTTCCAGTTGCTTGATATGTAACTATGTTTTATAGTTTGTTTGAATCAGATGCCCATATTGCAGTTTGTTATATCTTCTAGGTCTCTTAATTTAGCTTCTTCCTGCTTCTCTTTTTTTTACCTTGCAGTTTATTTGTTTGAAAAATTGGATTTGTGTTCTGCAAAATTTTCTGTATTGTGGATTTTGCATCTGATGTCATTTAGCACATTCTTCTGTCCTCTGTATTTTCTATAAATTGGCGGTTGGATTTGGAAGCTTTAACACAAATCATTTAAAGAGAATTAGTCTTCAGATTTGTAAACTTTTTAAAAAAGATTTTATTTTATTAATATTTATTTTTGAGGAAGACAGAGAGAGAGAGCATGCAAGTGAGGGAGGGGTGGAGAGAGGAGACAGAGGATCCAAAGCAGGCTCTGCGCTAAGAGTGTGGAGTCTGATGTGAGGCTTAGAACCTATGAACCGTGAGATCGTGACCTGAGCTGAAGTCAGACGCTTGACTGACTGAGCCACTCAGGTGCCCCTGTAAACTTAAAAAAGATTTTTTTTACCATCTTGTTTTTAAAAATTAAAAAAAAAAATGCTTTATTTGTTTATTTATTTAGAGAGAATCCCAAGCAGGCTCCATGCTGTCATTGCAGAGCCCGGTGTGGGGCTCAATCTCAGGAACTGTGAGATCATGACCTGAGCCAAAAACAACAGTCAGTGGCTTTACCAACTGAGCCACCCAGGAGCCCCTATGTTATGTTATGTTATGTTATGTTATGTTATGTTATGTTATGTTATGTTATGTTATGTTATGTTTAAAGTAATCTCTATACCCAACGTGGGGCTTGGATTTACAACCCCGAGATCAAGAGTTGCAAGCTTCACTGACTGAGCTGTCTAGGCACCCCAACTTTTGTTCTTTTCTTCTTTTTAATGTTTATTTATTTTAGAGAGCATGCATGTGAGCACAGAGATGCAGAGAGGTGGGGGACAGAAGATCTGAAGCGGGCACTGTGCTGACAGCAGAGACCCCGATGTGGGGCTCGCTCGAACCCAGAAACCGTGAGGTTGTGACCTGAGCTGAAATTGGACACTGAACTGACTGAGCCACTGAAGTGCTGCTACCTTTTGTTCTTTTAAATCCTTAAGTTGGTCTGCTTTGCAGAGTCTTCTTTTTTAGATGTCTCCTTTCACAGTTGCTCTTTTAACTGCAAAAAGAAAGGAAGAATTGTTTTTACTATGTTGCCTTGGTACTGGGGTGTTTAAAAAAAATTGGTGTTTGTAACAACACATGGAGAATTACAAATACTGGTCTCAGGGTTTAAAAAGTGAATGACTCAGGGCACCTGGGTGGCTCAGTCAGTTACGTGTCCGACTCTTGATTTCGGCTCAGGTCATGATCTTATGGTTTGTTGAGTTCAAGATCTGCATTGGGATTATCTCTCCCTCTTGCTCTCTGCCCCTCCCCCACTCATGCATTTTCTTTCTCTCTCTCTCTCAAACATTAAAAAAAAGTGAATGATTCAGTAATAAATGGTTTGTTGGTCAGGTACTTCTGGTTGTGTTTTCATCAAAATTGAAGGGATAGTTGACCAAACTGCTAAGAGATAATGAAAAAATAATTTTTTAAAAGTTTATTTTGAGAGGGGCGCCTGGGTGGCGCAGTCGGTTAAGCGTCCGACTTCAGCCAGGTCACGATCTCGCGGTCCGTGAGTTCGAGCCCCGCGTCGGGCTCTGGGCTGATGGCTCAGAGCCTGGAGCCTGTTTCCGATTCTGTGTCTCCCTCTCTCTCTGCCCCTCCCCCGTTCATGCTCTGTCTCTCTCTGTCCCAAAAATAAATAAACATTGAAAAAAAAAATTAAAAAAAAAAAGTTTATTTTGAGAGAGTAGGAGAGCATGAGCAAGGGAGGGGCAGAGAGAAAGGGAGAAAGAGAGAGAGAGAGAGAGAGAGAGAGAGAGAGAGAGAGAGAGAATCCTAAGCAGGCTCCATGCTGTTAGCACAGGGCCTGATGCAGAGCTTGATCCTACAAACTGTGAGATCATAACCTGAGCCAAAATCAAGAGTTGGATGATCAACTGACTGAGCCACCCAGGTGCCCCAAAAATAATTTTAAAGAGTTTTTATTTATTTATTTTGAGAGAGAGAGAGTGTGCATATGCAAGTGAGGAAGGGGCAGACAGACGGGAGAGAGAATCCCAGGCAGGCTCTTTGCTGTCAGTGCAGAGCCTGACGTGGGGCTTGATCTCATGGAACTGTGACACCATGACCTGTGCTGAAATCAAGAGTTGGACGTCTCACCAACTGAGCTACCCAGGTGCTTCCCCCCAAATAATTTTTGATCACAGTTCACTGAGATTTTTGTCATGAGACTAAGATTGCATTGAAAGAGGGGAGCCTGGGTGATTTATTTGGTTAAGCATCCAACTTCAGCTGAGGTCATAATCTCCTGGTTTCTGAGTTTGAGACCTGCGTTGGGTTCTGTGCTGACAGCTCAGAACCTGGAGCCTGCTTCGGATTCTGTGTATCCCTCTCTCTGCCCCTTCCCCTCTTGTACTCTGTCTCTCTCTGTGTCTCAAAAATATTAAAAAAAAAAAAAAAAAAAAGATTGCATTTGAAGACTTGAGAGCTTTTGCTTTCACATAGCTCCTTACACTTAATTATCTATTTATATAAGCAAAGTTTTATTTATAATTTTACAAATAAAACTGTATAAATAAATGGGGGGCCTGGGTGGCTTAGTTGGTCTTGCGTCTGACTCTCCATTTCAGCTCAGGTCATGATCCCAGGGTTGTGGGACTGAGCCCTGCTTCGGGATCTGTGTTGAGTGTGGAGCCTGCTTAAGATTCTCTCTCTCTCTCTCTCTCTCTCTCTCTCTCTCTCTCTCTCTCTTTTTCTTCTTCTTCTTCTTCTTCTTCTTCTTCTTCTTCTTCTTCTTCTTCTTCTTCCCTGCTTGTGCTCTCTCTCTGAAAAAAAAAAAAACCAAACAAAAAGTATAAATTATTGAACACTGTGGCATTTTAGCAGTATTACTCATTGTGGATACCTGTAGGCAGGAGTTTGGGGTCGGGGAGAGGAAGCCCTGCCTGTGTATCTTAACAGATTCACTTATAATGCAAAATGTACTTTTAACATGTATTTTACCAAACTTGTAATACATTTATATTTTGAACAATTATATCCTAATAATGATTGTAGGAATAATTCAGAATAAATGTGTTTTCAATGCTTAGAGCCTGTGATGAGATGGACTTTAATTATTATTTCAGCTTACATACATCTTAGTTGTAGAGATGGGATGATCAGTAAAATACTTTCAAGCATAAAATAATACTCCATTATGATCAAGTACTGTGGACGACGAGGAATGGAAATTCATATTCCAGGAGAAAGGAACAGTTATAAAATTTCTTGCTGTTAGTTAGGGATGATAATAATCCAGTTTGCTTTGTATACGTGAGTGATGTAGCAGTTCACTAAAAATATCAATACTGGGGTTCCTGGGTGGCTTAGTCAATGAGCATCCAACTTCAGCTCAGGTCATGATCTCACAGTTCGAGCTCGAAATTTGCGCTGACAGTGCTGAGCCCACTTGGGATTCTCTGTCTCCCTCTCTCTGTGCCCTTCCCCCACTCACGCTTGCTCTCTCCCAAAAATAAACATTTAAAGACACAGGGGCACCTGAGTGGCTCAGTAGTTTAAGCGTCTGTCTGACTTTGGCTCAGGGCATGATATCACGGTGTTCGAGCCCCACGTTAGGGTCTGTGCTGACAGCTCAGAGCCTGGAGCCTGCTTCGGATTTTGTGTCTCCCTCTGTCTGTGCCCGTTCGCACTCTTTCTCTCAAAAATAAACACTAAAACACTTTAAAAAATATGTTAATACTAAAAATATCTTGCAAATGACTGCTGTGTAAGTAATTAAGTGGGTGAAAAGTTTAAGTGTCAGCTTACAAATGTTCCAGGGTATATACAGTTTTTCAAGATTCTCTTGGTAGGTGTGCAAAAACTTGAAATCCTTTGACACTTACTTGATGTTAGGCCCTGTGTTGACTGTATTGGTGATAAAATGACTAAAGAGTTACATTCCTGGCTTTCAAGGAATAGATTCCCTAGGAAAAAATACATCATCTGTGTCTGAAGCCAAAGCCGTAACTTTATAAAAAACACCAAATATAAAGAAGCTTGTGTACTTCTCCCACCCCCTCTTGGCAAACAACCAGCTGACTCTTTAGGGTAAATAAGTAAAATTACAAATCCATATTTTATATTTGGAACTGTAAGTCAACCTTTTTCTCGTGTTTTCTTTATCAAAGCATAGGCTGGAATAAAACAGTCTTACTAGAATGAATTCTTTGGAAAATGATTAAAAGATTAGAATAGTGGTGATTGTTAACAATTTTAAACATGCATTTTTCAAAAATTAAAAATTACTATGCATATCTTAATTGATTTTGCCCACATAGGAAACAAATAAAAGTAAAAAGAAAAGAATAATTTATGCCCGGCTTCATATTTCATCATTCAGATAAGTTAATGCATGTGTCCCTCCTTCAGAAAGAATAAATAGGAAGGTTAAAATAGGTTAATAAAACGTTTTTTAAAATTAATTTTTTTGGCTTGAAGGAAGCTCTGTTTCCTTAGGTTTTTAAATCCTCATGCACCAGGTTGGTCCTTTTGCTAAGGATGAGGCACTTTTGTGGTAGTGTTGCCATGGTGACTGCCTTCCAAGAGCTGCCTCAAGGTCACTCATCACTCATAGCCCTGAATACTTGGATTTTGTTAAAGAAGAATATCAACATTCAGTGGATAAAATGAAGTTAATTATCACGTTGCGCGATTCAATCAGATCTATCGCAGTTACACTTATAAGCAGTATTTTGTGTTGACAGTGTCGGTAGATTATAATTTCTTTGAGTATTGAATTTTAATCTTCCGAAGGCTAATAGTATATCTAAGAAATAATCCATAGCCATATATTGTAATAACTTGATTTTATTCCATCTGTGATTTTGTTTTAGCACAGCAACTTTATTTTATTGGATTTATGCTTGAGTATGTCTAAACATACCTGCCTCAGTATTTGTTGTGGTTTTGATATGAGACAAGCACATATTCCTTTAACATTCTTTTTCTTTTTGGTAAACTTCGCTTGGTATATTTAGTTGCTAGTTGCATCAGCCTTTGTTCATTTAGGATGTTCATCTTATTTTCCCCAAACTACATTTCAGAGATCTATTGTCTACCTGGCTTCTATTTCATGTATTTTTTGTCTCATACGGCTGTTAGTTTTCCTTGTCCTTTCCTTCTGGATTTTTATCTTTTAGTTTAACGTACATGTTCTGCCATCAAAGATTTTCATATATTGTTATCAAACTGGGTTTCAATAAAGGAAAATATTAAAAGAAATGCCTCCTTGCATTATTTATTTTCTTATGAATCTTGTTTTGAGGGAGAGGAGTCAGAGCTATGTGCCTCCATTAGGCTGCAAGGTGACTTTGAAATCAGAGATGAGAAACATTAGTTTGAAAAGGAAAGTGTCATTGAAACAAACAGAAATTATTGTTCCAACATATATGGCTAGAAAATTTTGTCTTTCAGCTAATTAGTATCTAACTAGTTGTCCTACCTCCAGGGGAATTGGATGAATTGGTTCTCATAAAGCATCTCATCTCTGCTTTTGCAGAGCAGACACCTTTGTGATGTCTGATCAAGATATTTTACATGCTTGAAATTTCAATGAATGCACAGCTCTATAGATAGTATTGCAAATATGCCAGGTAGTAAATGCCAGCAAACGTTTGTTTCATTTATGCATATTTATGAAACCAAGTATGTTATCTGATGCTATTTTTGCTAATTTATTTGGAAAAAGGAATTTATTTAAAACCGTAAGCTAAGATGTGAGGCAGTATGATCTAGAAAAAAGAATATTAGACTGGGAAGTCAGGGCCCTGCACTGTTCCTCTTTCTTACTGTGTGAACTTGGTCAAGTCACTTTTTGTGTTTCATTTTCCCTTATCTGTAAAACAAAGTGGTTCCATTTTCATTGTGACCTTCTGTGGTATTGTTCTGTGTATTCACATCGGTTTACCTTCAGAAACATGGGTATTGCAGTTCATACTAATCTAAAGTGCCCTATCTTTTCAACTAATTTGTCTGATTTTGGGTGCAGATTCATTTTTTCTTAGGTACCATTAAAGTGATTTTGTGTTCCAGGTGCATATTTAACTAGATTATTTTGAAGGGGGGGGGAAGAGTTTGAGAGTGTGACTTGGTTATGTGGCAAATAATTAGCAGTTTTAAAATGTTTTGTGACTACATAAAGTTAGAATATAGAAATTGAAAAATACAAGTAGAAATTGATTTTTGACTATCTTGAACATGGGCTCAATATAGATTCTGGGCTTTTTCAATAATGAGGAAGGGTGAATGTGTAATATATTTTTACCTGAAGTTTTCCTTAACATATCCCATTCAATAGTACAGGAAAGCATTAGTCTGAAAAGATGGTACATATTCCTGTTTCTTTTTTAGTAGGAAAAAAATTAATATTATGAGTTCTAAAGAAGTTTATAAATACATAGAACACGTGAGCAAAAAGTGAAAGCTATGGGGCGCCTGGGTGGCTCAGTCGGTTAAGTGTCTGACTTTGGCTCAGGTCATGATCTCACGGTTCATGGGTTTGAGCCCCGCGTCGGGCTCTGTGCTGGCAGCTTGGAGCCTGGAGCCTGCTTTGGATTCTGTGCCTCCCTCTCTCTCTGCCCCTCCCCAGTTCACACTCTGTCTCTGTCTCTCTCAAAAATAAAATAAAAAAAGTTAAAAAAAAAATTTAAAAAAATGAATGAACATGAAAACAAATTAAAAAAAAGTTGCTAAGCCACCTGTGCACCCCAAAATGGGGTTTAAATTGCCATTTCTTTCAATCCAAAGTTTGTTTCTTCTGTCCAAAAACAGTGTCTCTAATATTGCTCAGGTCAAGAGGACTGTCTTTAATAGGTGCAAATAAAAGTTCAGAATATGCATATTTTTCTGCAAAAAAAGTGATCTATTAATATAATTATATATTAATAATACCATAGCCCAAATAGTGTAGATTATATACTTTATTAAAAAAAGTATGCGTGATACCTAATTCATGATTCTGGCTTTAGGTATTTGATTTTATGACTTTGGAAATGGGTCTACTTGTCCTTTTTTTTTTTTTTTAAGTTTTTAATTTTTTTTAAAGTAATCTTTACATGCAATGTGGGACTCGAGCTTACAACCCTGAGATCAAGAGTCACATGCTGTACCGACTGAGCCAACCAGGCCCCCTGGAAATGTGTCCAGTTCTAAGTGGTGTTGAGATTAGCTTGAGGAACCAGTGACTACAACTAGAAATAACACTGCCAGTCTATAAACCCAGTGTAGTTTTAGGAAGATTAGGCTGTATGAGTTTGCTAGGGCTGCCCTAACAAAGTACCACAGGCCAGGTGCTGTAAAGGAGAAACTTTCTTACAGTTCTGGAGGCTAGAAGTCTAGATCAAGGTATCTGCAGGATTGGTTTCATCTGAAGTGTTTCTCCTTGGCTTGTAGATGGTCATCATCTCCTTGTGTACATGTACTTGTCTGTGTCCAGTTCCCACCTCTTACAAGGACATTAGTCATCTAAGACACTAATGACCTCATTGTAACTTAATTGCCTCTTTAAAGACCCTATTTCCAGGGGTGCCTGGCTGGCTCAGTCAGTGCAGCATGCAACTCTTGATTTTTGGGGGTCATGAATTCAGTCCCCACATTGGGCATAGAGCTTACTTAAAAACAAACAAAAAGCGCTGTTTTCAAATACAGCCACATTCTGAGATACTGGAGATTGCAATTCATTCCATAACATAGGTCATATTTTATTTTGTCTTATACATTTTAGGGATTTTGGAATTTTTATGCTTGTAATGTTGAAATGTGAGTTTTAGGTGCCCTTTATAGATTTGAAATGACTTTGATTTAGCATTATGAAAATACTAAGTACTCGTTAACAAATTTTTTTCCTATACAAAATGTAAACGTATTTAGTTAGTAATTATGATAACTCATTTTCATAAGAATTTTTTTTGGAGGGGTTGCCTGGGTGGCTTAGTCATTTGAGCCTATTTTGGCTCAGGTCATGATCCTGGGGTCATGGGATTGAGTCTCATATGGGGCTCTCGCTGAGAGTGGGGCCTGTGTAGGACTCTCTCTCTCTCTCTCTCTCTCTCTCTCTCTCTCTCTCCCTCTCTCTGCCCCTCCCCTCTGATCATGCTCTCTCTCTAAAATGAAAAAAGAAAACAGAATTTTTTTTGGGAGGGGGCACAGTTTAGAAAAAATATTCATCATTAGAAAAGCTAAGGAAGTGAGGAACAGTAGCAGGAATGTAACTTTTGTTATATGGCTCTTGCTTTCCTAAGATTCCTTCTATCCTGAAGCAGTAATATCAAGTTACCATTTATTGAGCACTTCATACGTGTATTAGGATTTGAGTATTTTAAATGCTTTATGTAATTCTCTGATAGTTCTCACAACAACCTCATAAGGTATTTTTTTTTATGTCCGTTTTAGGATGAGGCCCTCTGAGGCCCTTGTCTGTCAATATCCAAAGTTTGTAATCTTTACTGCCTTCTCATTTTCTACTTACTTGAAATTTGTCTTTTATGACCTGTTTCTCTGCTATATTGTATATGATTTCATCTTTCCTGGGCAGGCTGGTTTACTCACATACTGCAAAACATACAGGGGCCAGAGGTTTCCTTCTTTGGCAGAATTCCAAAAATCATTCCTGGAACAGAAAACTGAAGGCATTTGGTGTTTTACAGCATAACATTAAGTCATAAGTGTGTGTGTGTGTGTGTGTGTGTGTGTGTGTGTGTGTGTGTGTGTGTTTTAAATTCCAGACAACTGTAGTAGCTGTGTTGGCGTCTTTTAATTATAGTTTAACTTCTTGAGTCCGAGAGATTTATATCAGTGTCACAGACATTGATCTCAGATTTATTCTTGTTTTTCAGTACTATTTCACTTTATTTTCATTTGTGCTTGCAACCAAGAAGATAGTTTTACTTATAGTAGAATATCTTCTTCAGAGAATTTTTCAAATGTTATGAGGTTTTCTGTAAAACCTTCTTGTATATTGGTAAGCAACTCCCAGGTATTTTGACTTCTTTATAGGGAATAATTCTGCAAGATCTCTGAGCATCCTGTACATATGCACCTGTATGTGTCTTTCCTCCCCTCATTTATTTAATCAAAATGTTGTGTGCCTGCTATGTGTTAGGCATATGCAGAGATTCAGACTCTGTCTTTAAGAGGGGAAAGAGCAAGGAGAGAGGCAGTTACCAGGTTGAAAGCACAGTAGAGATATTCAAAGGTGTTATTGGGCTCATTGGGGGAGTGTATAACCTAATTTGAGATTAGGAGAGTGGGCTGGAAGAGACCTAGTGGAAGCATCTGGAGGATGCTTTCAGGAGGAAGAGTGTTATAAGGTATAAATTGGAGATGGATGGGTCGGTAGGGTGGCATTCTGACCAGCAGTGACTTCTGCACAAAGACTTGGCACAGTTGGGTGTATTTTGGGAAATGTTAAGTTATTTAGTGTGGCTGGACCATTAGGTATAAGGAGAGGTCTTTATAAATGAAATGAAAAAGGAACTTGAGCTATATAGTCATGGAAAGATTGTCCTGATTCAGCTGAGGATTAAGTGAAGTATAAAGGTAGACTTTTGGAGTGATCCAGGGAAAATGTACTACCTACTACCACTAAAGGGTAGTAGTAATGGGGTTCAGATGAAATGGATAAATTTGAGAAATATGAAAAACTAATGATACCGTGGGCTGTTGGTAGTGCAGGACATGGATAAGAGCATCTTGTGTCTCTGAGTTCCAGGTTTGCTTATAGTAGGCATTCAGTAAATGTTTTTTGAATAAATGAATGAAATGGGTAATTTTGGTGATGATCAGAGTTTATAAACTAACATACTTCTTTTCTTACTACTGCATGTTTTTAGACATCTGAGTATTGTTATTATGAGCATGTAGTGGTGGAATTTTCACATAAGTCTATTTAAAAAGTTGCCGGACAGACTGGCAAACTGTTTTCTTAAATTTCCCCTGAGGTCATGTATGTGCAGACCTCCTGAGAGAATTTAAGTCTTCTCAATTCTTAATTCAGGTGCTCTTTGTGGTATCTCATAGGATACTTTTTTCTTGTAGTCACATAACATATTGAACCATATTAAAACTTCATACAAGCCCTTTTGAAGATTTTATTTGGTCTTTTGTTCTGAAGATAGTAAACTGAATCTTTTTTGAGAGAGAGAGAGCGCAAGAGAGAGAGTGTGTGCATGCATGCAAGGGAGTGACAGAGGGAGAGATAATTTTTTTTTAAGTTTTATTTATTTTGAGAGAGCACACACTTGCACGCAAGCAGGGAAGGGGCAGAGGGAGAGGGAGAGAGAGAGAGAGAATCCCAAACTGATAGTGTGGAGCCCTACATGGGGCTCAAACCCATGAACTTTGAGATCTGAGATCGTTAACCTGAGCTGAAATCAAAAGTTGGACGCCTGATTAAGCCACCCAGGCACTCCAGGGAGGAGAGAGAATCTTAAGCAGGCTCCGTGCCCAGCGTATAAGCCCGACTTGGGGCTCGATTTCATGACTGTGAGATCATGACCTGAGCTTGAAACTGACTCAACCACCCAGGTGCCCCTATAATAAATGGAATCTTAACTCTAACATGACCTCATCGGTATATTTTGAGAAATGGAATTTGTTGGGGAGGAAAATTTACCTCTAAAGGTTCTTTTAGGGGGCGCCTGGGTGGCGCAGTCGGTTAAGCGTCCGACTTCAGCCAGGTCACGATCTCGCGGTCCGTGAGTTCGAGCCCCGCGTCGGGCTCTGGGCTGATGGCTCAGAGCCTGGAGCCTGTTTCTGATTCTGTGTCGCCCTCTCTCTGCCTCTCCCCCGTTCATGCTCTGTCTCTCTCTGTCCCAAAAATAAATAAACGTTGAAAAAAAAATTAAAAAAAAAAAATAAAGGTTCTTTTAGGTTGGTCCAACAATTAAATTGATGTGAGACAGATTAATAGGAGAAAATCAACATAATTATGTGTATAAGGGGGCTCCATAAGAATATGAGGCCCATAGGTAGTCAGGCAATTGAGGCTTATATGCCATTCAGAGCTAAGGAGAAGGGGGGTGGTGGGATCAAGGACGTCAAAGGGAAGGAAGACAGTTTGCAGGAAAATGAGAAAGTAAATGTTTGCTGGCCCATACAGAAGGAATAGAACACAGAGCAGTGGAATTTAATAAGACTTTTCTGAGTTCATCCTTGTCTACCACACCTAGTTCATATTCTCCTGTAGCTGTCTCTGGTGCTAGCTCCCTTCCAAGCAGGTCTTCCATCTAAATTCTAGGCAGTTAGGGGGAAGGCCAAACGTTCTTCTTGAGCTTTTTTTTTTTCTTGAAAATAGCCTATGATCCACATGCTAAAGGGACACATTTTGGAGTGGCAAATTTTGCTCCTCTACAAATTGAATTGACAAAATTGCTTGTGACTTTCAAAAATCATCATGGGGAAGATTGAGAATCTCCGTGGGCAAGCAGGAAGGATGAGAGAGGAAGGATGGAAGTGTTCTTCAAGTTGGGTTATGTGAGATCTGTATGAGAGATTGCTTTAGTCCCCTGCAACTCAAAAATTTAGTCTGCTTTCCTGCAGTATTTCTATCATCTGGTCAACATTAGAAGTGCAAATTCAAGCCCTCTACTCCAGGGCCTGATGAATTGTAATCACTGGGGGTAGGGCCTGGGAATTTAGCCCCTCCCACCCAGGTGATTCTCCTCCCTAAAAGTTTGAGAAGAACTGCACTAGACTAGACAAATAGGAAGGGAGGATTAAGTCAATCTGTTTTCTCTTTTTAGGAGTATGATTAACTCCTGTGTTTAGGAGTATATGTCTTGGACAATCCTAAAAATCAGGTTTCTTCTAAAGCTGGTTGTTTTCAAACTTTAGAACACTCCAGAATCACCTGAATGCTTAAATTAGGGATTGCTGGGCCCACCTTCACAGTTTACTGTACTGGCATAGGGTTCAAGAATCTGTATTTCTAATTTCTCTGCTGCTTTGGGAACCACAGTTGGATAGCCACTGCTTTGACAAGTGTAGTGGTAAGGAAGGTACATCGAGCATGGAATGGGAAGATGGGGGTTCTGATTCTGGCAGGATCTTGTCACCAGCTAATGGTTTTCTAGACCCAAGATTCTGTATTATGGGAAGGAAGTAGGGGATGAGACTATACTTCTAATATTCCTTGATTGCATATTGGAAAAGGTTAGTGTTAGGTAGTTGTTGGGTACCTGTTTTCTACCTGTGTGCCCCTCCTCCTCCCAAAATTGCAAAATTGTTGCTATTGGGTAATTTTAGAATCAAAATTTATACAATCACAATTATTATTAAAAAATTTTTTAAACGTTTATTTATTATTGAGAGACAGACACAGAGCATGAGCAGGGAAGGGGCAGAGAAAGGGGGAGACACAGAATCTGAAGCAGGCTCCAGGCTCTGAGCCGTCAGCACAGAGCCCGACGTGGGGCTTGAACTCACAAACTGCGAGATCATGACCTGAGCCGAAGTCAGATGCTTAACTGAGCCACCCAGGTGCCCTACAATCACAATTATTTTTTTTTTTTTTTTTTTCAACGTTTATTTATTTTTTTGGGACAGAGAGAGACAGAGCATGAACGGGGGAGGGGCAGAGAGAGAGGGAGACACAGAATCGGAAACAGGCTCCAGGCTCTGAGCCATCAGCCCAGAGCCTGACGCGGGGCTCGAACTCACAGACCGCGAGATCGTGACCTGGCTGAAGTCGGAGGCTTAACCGACTGCGCCACCCAGGCGCCCCAAATCACAATTATTAATACAACTAAAATTTGGGGGAGAATGATAGTACAAAATGCATGAGCTTGGAATTCAGGCTATTCTGAGTCCTTTTTTTTTATGTTTATTTAAAAACAATTTTTTAAAATATTTATTATTGAGAGACAGAGAGAGACACATGTGCATGAGCACGGGAGGGGGCAGAGAGAAGGGAAGACATAGACTCTGAAGCAGGCTCCACGCTCTGAGCTGAAAGCACAGAGCCTGATGCGGGGTTCGAACTCACAAACTGTGAGATCATGACCTGAGCCGGAGTCGGATGTTTAACCAGCTGAGCCACCCAGGTGCCCCAATGTTTATTTTTTTCAACGTTTATTTATTTTTGGGACAGAGGGAGACAGAGCATGAACGGGGGAGGGGCAGAGAGAGAGGGAGACACAGAATCGGAAACAGGCTCCAGGCTCTGAGCCATCAGCCCAGAGCCCGACGCGGGGCTCGAACTCACGGACCGCGAGATTGTGACCTGGCTGAAGTCGGACGCTCAACCGACTGCGCCACCCAGGCGCCCCCCCCATGTTTATTTTTGAGAGAGAGAGAGAGAGAGAGAGCGCGTGCGCGCGAGCAAAGGAGGGGCAGAGAGAAAGAGACACAGAATCTGAAGCAGGCTCCAGGTTCTGAGCTGTTATCACAGAGCCCCATGTGGAGCTCAAACCCATGAACTGTGAGATCATGACCTGAGCCAAGGTCGGGCCGTTAACCTCCTGAGCCACTCAGGTGCCTCCAGGCTGTTCTGAGTTCTGATTAATCTCTGTTCCATCAGTTGTGAGACATTGAGCAAGTTATTATTATTAGTACTATTTTATTATTAATTTTTAGTGAGCTCTACACCCAGTGTGGGGCTTGAACGCACAACCCTGACCGAGATCAAGAGTCACATGCTGTACTGACTGAGCCAGCCAGGCACCCCGAGCAAGATATTCTAACCTACCTAAACTTTTGATGTCTTATGCATGGACAATGAAATGCTGTGCACCCTAGGATTCTAGTAAATGTTTGTTCCTTTCCTTCTGTTTATGGAAGGATGTAGTTTAAAATAATTTAAACAATTTATTTCCCCAGGTTCAAAATGGTGAATGAAAATAATTGGATTGACAAAGGGGTAAAAATTATTTGGGATTAATTGTATGCAAAACACAATCTTTCATAGTATAATTTGATCAGTTAATGAGTGGTGCTCACCAAATTTTCTTAATGTAGATTCCAGTTTTTTTTTAACGTTTATTTATTTATTTTGAGAGAGAGAGTGAATGAGCAGGGGAGGGGCAGAGAGAGAGGGAGAAAGGATCCCAAGCAGGCTCAGCTCACCATATAGCCTGACGCAGCGACTTGGTCCCACGACCCTGAGATCATGACCTGACCAAATCAAGAGTTGGTTGCTTAACTGACTGAGCCACCCAGGCTCCCCTGATTGGTTATATTTTATAAGAAGGTTGTGATTAGAAAGTTGTTTATAAAAGTGGCTTGTAATGGCCATTTTTTTTTTTTTCTATTTAAAATGTTGGTATAGGACTTACAGAATTTTTTGCTGGCCTTTTACCTGAATGAATTTAATTAATGGCCCTAATGCAGCTGAATGTAAGCAGATTGGTTTACACAGAGTGGTTTAAATCTGTTTAGAATATTTTTATTATGTTAGGATTTCCCATTTACCACAGATGGAATCTTAGCATATTTGAATGTGTGCTTCATCAGAGAGGACAAATTACAGCTCTGGAGTCCTTCCTTGTCTGTAAAATGGGATACTTTTCTGATAATTTAATGTATAGCATTACTGTAATTAACACTTTTATAGTACTGTAAAAATACGGTTATTGCTTTACTTTCTACTTGTGCTATACAAGTCTCTTGGTGATGGAAATTTTAAGTTCTAATAGATTTACTAGTGTCTTTCTTTTAAAAGCCTGAACGTATTTTTTCCCTGTAGTGCTTCAAAGAACTGCCTATGTGCAAACTTTTATATTCTTCAAGACCTGTGCCAGAAGTGGTGTTTGCTGTTTATGCATATGCCTGAAAGGGTGTCCGTGTAATAAACAGCAGTCCCTTAAGTGCTCAATTGGTACTTGAAGGCTTTGTCATTATTAGGAATTGTCAAGGTTGCATTGCTTGCCTTCTGTGTGAATCTACCCAGCCACTCTGGGTTATTGATTGAGGTAAGGAGCTGCCTGTGAAACTGATTTAAAATATTTCCTTTCCCTGATTTATTTAGTCACATGTTTGTGCTTTTTTGTATTTGATCCAAAAATACCAAAATACTTTGTAATTTTGCAGGTTAAATTTCTTCTTGGTAAGATAGCTCTGAGGTTTTTGTGTGAATCACTACAGTCTGTACTTCTGTGTTGGTAACATCTGAAAGTTTGTATTTTCTCGCTACTTAACGGTCCTGAGAACAAGTTTATTGGAAGAGATTTTCACTGGAATATTAGATTAATTTCCTCGATAAGTCAGAAACTGTTATTACAGTATATTTAGCTTGGTACATAGTAGACATTTGCTATATGTTTTTAAATTGGTAGGAAAAAATCTTAAATTTTTTTCCTTTTTAATGCAGACAATATTGCAAAGACTTAACGACAATTGTGTGAGAATTTTAAACTTCAGTGTTGAATTAAGTTTAAATTTATCATTGAAGCAGGTTTATCATTGAGGACCAACATGGCTGGATTAATGACCCAGAAGAGTGCATTGTTTGTGGTGAAGAATTGTCATGTTACTTTTCTTTTTGGAAGTATTGGGTGGCATAAGTAAGCTATGTGGTATAAAAATTCGGCAGCCTTTTTTTGAAAGTTTTATACAACTCAATTATTAAAAAAAAAAAACAAAAACAACCAAAACTTAGTTACTTAATTTGTGTTAGATGTCCACTTGAAAAAGCAGCATATTTCTTTGTAATTCTTTTTTTAAAAAAAATGTTTGAGAGAGCCTGTGGGAGCAGGGGGAGGGCAGAGAGAGAGAAAGAGAGTGGGGTGGGGCCTGACCCCACAAACCACGAAAGTAGGACATGAGCCGAAATCAAGAGTTGGGCGCTCAACCCTCTGAGCCACCGAGCCACCCAGGCGCGCGCTCTTCTTTGTGATTCTTAACATTAAAAAATTAATAGACTTTATAGAATGTTTTAGATTTACAGAAAAATTGAGGAGTTAATAGAGTGTTCCCATATTCTGCCCCCTTTGCCCTCTTAACGTTTTGCATTAGAGTGGTACAAGGCACGCTTGTTATACTTAATTAACTAATATGAATGCAAGATGATTAACTAAAGTCCACGGTTTACATTCAGTTTTTTGTGTTTATAGTTCCATAGGTTTTTTTTTTTCAACGTTTTATTTATTTTTTGGGGGACAGAGAGAGACAGAGCATGAACGGGGGAGGGGCAGAGAGAGAGGGAGACACAGAATCGGAAACAGGCTCCAGGCTCTGAGCCATCAGCCCAGAGCCCGACGCGGGGCTCGAACTCCCGGACCGCGAGATCGTGACCTGGCTGAAGTCGGACGCTTAACCGACTGCGCCACCCAGGCGCCCCTAGTTCCGTAGGTTTTGACAGACTTGTAATGTGGTCTGTCCTTACAGTATCGTGTAGAATAGTTTCAGCTCTTTACAAGTTACCTGTGCTTCGCCTATTCCTCCTCCTCCCCTCCATCTGAACCCCTGGCAACCACTGACCTTTTTATTGTTTCCACAGTGTTGGCTTTTGCAGAATGTCATATGGTTGGAATCATATCATATGTAGCTTTTTCAGATTGGCTTGTTTCTCTTAGCAATGTGCATTTAAGTTTCCTCCATGTCTTTTCTTGGCTTGACCATGCATTTTTTTTGTTGTTGTTGCTGAATAATGTTCCACTGTGTGGATATACAACAGTTAATCCACTTTAACCCATTAGAGGACATCTTGGTTTCTTTCAGGTTTGGGAAATAATAAATCTGCTATTAAACATTTGTGTGTAGATTTTGTATGGACATGTTTTCAAGTTACTTGGGTAAATACCTAGGAGTGTGACTGTTGGATCCTATGATAAAAGTATGTTCAACTTTGTAAGAAACTGCCAGTATCTGTCTTCATAAAGTGGTTGTACCGTTTGCATTTTCCCCAGCAGTGAATGAGAGTTCCTGTTGCTCTGTGTGCTCATAAGCATTTGTTATTGTTGTTTTTCAGATTTTAGCCATTCTACTAGATGTGTGGTGGTGTTTCATTTTATTTATTTTTTTTTTTTAAATTTTTTTTTCAACGTTTTTTTATTTATTTTTGGGACAGAGAGAGACAGAGCATGAACAGGGGAGGGGCAGAGAGAGAGGGAGACACAGAATCGGAAACAGGCTCCAGGCTCCGAGCCATCAGCCCAGAGCCTGACGCGGGGCTCGAACTCACGGACCGCGAGATCGTGACCTGGCTGAAGTCGGACGCTTAACCGACTGCGCCACCCAGGCGCCCCTTCATTTTAGTTTTAATTTGTCATTCCTTAAAGACATATGATATTGAGCATCTTTTCCATGTGCTTCTTTGCCATCTGTATATCTTTAGGGTGGTGTCTAGATTTTTTACCATTTTTAAATTGAGTTGTGTTCTTATGTTGATAATTGTTACTGTTATTTAAGAGTTCTTTGTATATTTTGTATACAAATCCGATATCAGATCAGTTTTGCAAATAATTTCTCCCAGTCTGTGACTTGTCTTGATTTTTTGTTTTGTTTAAATTGGCAAATGATGGTCAGGAATTGGGCTTACGATCTAGTTTAGGTAAGGGGTTAGAATTTTGTATTTCAAATATAAGTTTAGGAATGTTTATAAATAAATCACATCCTTGTCACCTACCTTTTATTTTGTGATCATAAGAGCAAATCCAGCTGATTTTGGAAATATTGGGGCAATTTCAAAGTAGAAAAAGGATAGTAGTTATCTTGGGCATTAACATTTCAGTGCATTTCCTTAATTTTTCTTCTTTATCCTGTGTTACAGTTATATGTATTTCTTCATCTTGCTTTTATGTCTAATGCTTTGTCACAAAACATAGGTCATTCACCTCACTTCATTTTTTTTATCATCTCACATCACATCATTACAAGAAGAAAGATAAGTACAATACTTAGAAACTATATTCACATAACTTTTATTACAGTATCTTTTTCTTATTGTTATTAATCTTTTATTGTGCCTAATTGATAAACTTCATCATAGGTAAATATATATAGGAAAAACCATAGTGTATATGGTTTAGCACGGTCCCTGGTTTTAGGCATCCACTGGAATTCTTGGAATGTTTTCCTTGCAGTTAAGGTGGGAGACTACTGTACTTCCTTTTCATAGACTCCTGGAAGTAGAATCTGGATCAAAGATATTTTAAAAATGTATATTTATTTATTTTGAGAGAGAGTGAGAGAGTGCAGAGCCTGACATGAGAGTTGATCCCATGAACCGTGAGGTCATGACCTGAGCCGAAATCAAGAGTTGGTTGCTTAACTGACTGAGCCGCCCACGCGCCCCTGGATCAAAGATTTAAGACTCTGGGTGCATGTTACCTGTTTTTTTCTAGTCTGTTAATTTGTATGTTACATTAAGGAGTTTTAATCGTTTATCAAAATTGTTGACGCTTTCTTTACTTTTCCCCAAGTATAAACAGACATAGCTATGCAGACATGTCTCACTCTGAAACAGTCATGTTATATGTTACCTACAAGTTGTCTTTTCCATTTATTTCATGGACATCTTTTTAGGTGGTTATATATGTACACCTACTGCATTCTTTTTTTTTTTTTTTCAACGTTTATTTATTTTTGGGACAGAGAGAGACAGAGCATGAGCGGGGGAGGGGCAGAGAGAGAGGGAGACACAGAATCGGAAACCAGGCTCCAGGCTCTGAGCCATCAGCCCAGAGCCCGACGCGGGGCTCGAACTCACGGACCGCGAGATCGTGACCTGGCTGAAGTCGGACGCTTAACCAACTGCGCCACCCAGGCGCCCTGCATTCTTTTTTTTTTAATTTTAGTGTTTATAAATTTATGCTGCGTTCCTTTCAGTTGCTGTATAATATACCATTTGGAATATCCTTTCTTTAACCATTTGTCCATTAGTTGAGCGAATATATGCTGAGTACCTGTCATGTACTAGTTATTAGAGATAAATATTAACAAATAGAACATACTGGAATCTGGGGCACCTGCATTGGTTAAGTGTCTGACTTCTGCTCAGGTCATGATCTCCCAGTTTGTGAATTTGAGCCCCGCATAAATTAGACTCTTTGCTGATAGCTCAGAGCCTGCTTGGGATATTCTCTCTCTCTCTCTCTCTCCCTCCCTCCCTCTCCCCCTCCCCCCTCTCCCTCCCTCTCCCTCCCTCCCTCTCCCTCCCTCTCCCTCTCTCTTCCTCTCTCTTCCTCTCTCTCCCTCTCTCTCCCCCCTCTCCCCCTCTCTCCCCCTCCCTCCCGCTCTCTTTCTCTCTCCTTCTCTTTCCCTCCCTCTCCCTCCCTCTCTCTCCCTCTCTCTTCCTCTCCCTCCCTCTCCCTCCCCCCTCTCCCCCCTCTCTCCCCCCTCTCCCCCCTCTCTCCCCCTCTCTCCCCCCTTTCTCCCCTCTCTCTCCCCTCTCTCCCCCCTCTCTCCCCCCTCTCCCCCTCCCTCCCCCCCTCTCTCCCCCTCCCTCCCGCTCTCCTTCTCTTTCCTTCTCTTTCCCTCCCTCTCCCTCCCTCTCTCTCCCTCTCTCTCCCTCTCTCTTCCTCTCTTCTTCTCTTTCCCTCTCTCTCCCCCCTCTCCCCCTCCCTCCCGCTCTCCTTCTCTCTCCTCTTTCCCTCCCTCTCTCTCCCTCTCTTTCCCTCTCTCTCCCTCTTTCTTCCTGTCTTTCCCTCTCTCTCCCCCTTCTCTCTCCCCCCTCTCTCCCCCTCCCTCCCGCTCTCCTTCTCTCTCCTTCTCTTTCTCCTCCCCCACTTGTGCACACTTTCTCTCAAAGTAAATAAATAAACTTAAAAACCTATTGGAATCTAACCTCAAGGAGCTTACATGAAGTTAGAGTTTATATTTGCCTATTTATGCTCACTATTTTTACTTTCCTCCCTTTTTTGTTCTTTTATAGGATATTATATTGGATATCCTTATACATATCTTTATATCTGTGTACTTCTGGTATATTCCTAGCCATGGAATAAAGGGTACATGCTTAAAATGACTAGTTTCTGCCAACTGATGCTGTTTTCTTTCATTGTTTTTATTTTGCATTTTCCAAGCCCTTAGAATTGTGCATGTTTTCAGTATTTATTGGCCATTTGTACTACTCTGAACTGCCTCTTCTGATTCTTTGACCATTTGCCTTGTTATGTTATCTTTTCTTACTAATTTATAAGGGATCCTGTGTGTTCTGGGTTTTTATTCTTTGTCCCAGTTAGACACTGCACATGTTTTCTCCCAGTCTGTTATTTACCTTTTATTTTTCATTTCTCTTTAATTTGGAATTTATAGAAAAGTTGTAGCATTTATATAAAGAAGTACTATGTGACCTTCAGTCATATTCTTCAAATGTTACCATTTTACTGTATTTGCTTTTCTCCTTTTATCATTTAAAAACGTACATATTTTTTCTGAGCAGTTTGAGAGTAAGTTGTAATAGATACGATGCTCCTTTACACCTAAATAGTATATATTTCCTCAAAACAATTTTTTTCACATTAGCACACTGCAGTTAAAAAATCATGGAATTAAGGGCACCTGGGTGGCTCAGTCGGTTGAGCGTCCAACTTTGGCTCAGGTCACGGTCTCATGGCTTGTGAGTTTGAGCCCTGCGTCGGGCTCTGGGCTGATGGCTCAGAGCCTGGAGCCTGTTTCGGATTCTGTGTCTCCCTCTCTCTGCCCCTCCCCTGTTCACACTGTCTCTGTCTCTCTCAAAAGTAAAACATTTAAAAAAAAATCATAGAATTAATGTTGATACATTAATACTTATTCTATAAGTCTTATTCACATCTCACCAGTTGTCCCTGTAATGTCCTCTAAAGGGAAGGAAAATCCAGGATTTTGCACATTGCATTCAGTTGTCATGTCTCTTCAGTCCTTTTTAGCCTGGGACAGTTTCTTATCTTTCTTTGTGTTTCATGGTATTGATACTTTTGAAGGCGAGAGGGGAGTTACTTTGTGGAAGTTCCCACATTTTGTGCTTGTGTGGTGTTTCCTCATGTTTAGATTCAGGTACTGCACTTTTGGGGGGAGGAGAGCCATAGAAGTGATTTCTTTTTTTTCAGTCTCTCGTAATCAAGAGCCCCATTATTATTTTTTTTTTAATTTTTTTTTTCAACGTTTATTTATTTTTGGGACAGAGAGAGACAGAGCATGAACGGGGGAGGGGCAGCGAGAGAAGGAGACACAGAATCGGAAACAGGCTCCAGGCTCCGAGCCATCAGCCCAGAGCCTGACGCGGGGCTCGAACTCACGGACCGCGAGATCGTGACCTGGCTGAAGTCGGACACTTAACCGACTGCGCCACCCAGGCGCCCCAAGAGCCCCATTATTGACGATGCTTAACCTTAACCATTTGGTTGAGATGGTGTCTGCTACTTTCTCCACTGTGAGGTTACTTGTGGGAGATACCTGGTAAGTTTCCTGTGGAGTTTAGAGGTTTTGAGTCTGTGATTATGGAAATAGCCTACTATTCCTTAAACTTAATGCCCACTAGTTTTAGCATCTGTTGGTGATTCTTGCCTCTTGAATGAATTATTTTTAAAAAATTAAAAAATTGTTTTAATGTTTATTTTTTGAGAGAGAGACAGAGCACGAGTGGGGTAGGGGCAGAGAGAGAGGGAGACACAGAATCTGAAGCAGGTTCCAGGCTCTGAGCTGTCAGTACAGAACTTGACACGGGGCTTTAACTCACATATTGCGAGATCATGACCTGAGCTGAAGAATTGAGCCAGCCAGGTGCCCCTTGAATGAATTATTAATATGATTTAGCAAATGGTGATTTTCTAGTTCCATCATTATCTTCTATATTAGTTGGCTTTGTTGTAAGGGAGAGCTTTTCCTTTGGGTGTATATTTTCATATTATGAATTCATGAATTTTTAGCTTATTCAAGAGATTATAATCCTTTATTTGCCATTATATCTTGGTGCTCAAATTGTATGAGATTTGTCCAGTTAATGATTAGCTTTGATTACATATACGAAAAAAAAAACAACTACAAAAATATGCTAATTTTTAATGTGTTGATCTCTTTAGGCTTCTGGATTTTATAATGTATTTAGGGGAAACTCTCTTTTGCCTTAACTCTGCCTCCCTACTTTTGATCATCTCAGCCCCATGATTTTCTAACCTTTATGGCTTGCCTTCTGATCATTCCATTGCTTCTAAGCACCACACTTGGGGAGTGTCTGGGAATAGAGGGAAAAAGTTGCAGAGAAGAACAAGGAACAGTGTAATGTTCACTGTGCCTAGCCCAAAACACAACCATTAAGGCATGGACACTTTGCTTGTGGAAATTTAACCCTTGGAAATGTATATTCTTTTTTTTTGTTTTTTAACTTTTTTTTTTTAACGTTTATTTATTATTGAGAGAGAGAGACACACACACACACAGAGCATGAGCAGGGGAGGGGCAGAGAGAGGGGGAGACACAGAATCCAGAGCAGGCCCCAGGCTGTGAGCTATCAGCACAGAGCCCAATGCGGGGCTCGAACCCATGAACCATGAGATCATGACCTGAGCTGAAGTGGGACGCTTAACGCGCTGAGCCACCCAGGCACCCCCCCCCCCTTTTATATCATACCACCTTACTTATTTTCTTTATGGATGGCACTTAGGTTTTCTGGAAATGTTTGCTTATTTGTTGCTCGTTAATACTCAGTAAAATGTAAAAACTTTTTGATTTTTGGCCTTTGTCCATCTTTAGAGTTTATCCCCTCTCAAAGGCACATGTTAATGCTATTTAGACTCAGAGCCCCTTCCTTTGCCATGCCCAGGGGACTAGGCTGTATGAATTTAAGGACTTCTATGAGGGCCACATGTAGTGTTTAGCTTTGTATCCACAGAAGCTGGAATAGCAGTAGTGTATAATATGGCATCATTTCAGCAAACATTTGTGAAATGATGGATGATTTACATTTATTGTGACTGTGGTAAGCACTGGAATGACAACCTGTTGGTTTTTCACTTGAGAGTTACAGCTGAGGCTCATAGTCCAATGTGTTTTTTGTTTGCTTATTTATTTTGGGAGAGAGAGAGAGAGAGAGAGAGAGAGAGGATCCCAAGCAGGCTCTGCACTGTCAGCACAGAGTCTGATGTGGGGCTTGAACTCACTAACTGTGAGATCATGACATGAGCCGAAATCATGTGTTGGTTGCTTAACTGACTGAGCCCCCCAAGCACCCCAGTCCAATATGGTTTTTAAAGAGCATATGGCATAGTTACATTATTACTGAGTAATGATACCATTCTATATGGTGTAGTACTTTGAATTTTTTGTAATGGAAGTTTTCAATTGTGGGATGGCCAGTCTATCTGGTTTGATGCTGTAGAAAATAACTGAAACAAAGTTTTTAAACAATCTGTGACTCTTAGCAATCCTCAAACTTGTGTCTGTGAACCACTCTGGCAGAGCAAAAGACACTCAGGCCAACATTTGTTTTTATTTTATAGCTGATGTTTCCTTTCAGGTTCTATTTTTGACATAGAAGCTGGGTTGGTACAGGAAGACCAGGCAGCTAGCTGCCCTGACCCTGATTGAGTTGGTCTCACTTGCCGAGGAAGGAACACGTTGGGTACTTGGATAAAACCAGGGGAGAGGAATGATGTGGCTGGAGATGTGAAGGAATGAGTGCACCTCCTTCACGCTGATGTACATGGCAAGAAGCTAACTACTGCTTAACTCTTTGCTTTGTTTTGAGTTAATTTTGGAATAATTCATGTGGTCGAGAAAAGAATTTGAGGAAAGTTTATCCCCTCCTGAGTGCCTCACAAGGTGTGCTGGTGAGAAGGCGTATGAATGATGAATTTTATTTACCCTTTGTCCATTTTTAGAATTTGTCCCATCTCAAAGGCACATGATTAAGTCTTGTTGAACCCTTCTGAATGCTTTCCTCTGCTGCAACCAGCAACTAGATTCTCTGAATTCAGGGACTTCTCACATTGTTTTTTTTTTTTTTTTTTTTTTTTTTTAATTTTTTTTTTTTTTCAACGTTTTTATTTATTTTGGGGACAGAGAGAGACAGAGCATGAACGGGGGAGGGGCAGAGAGAGAGGGAGACACAGAATCGGAAACAGGCTCCAGGCTCCGAGCCATCAGCCCAGAGCCTGACGCGGGGCTCGAACTCACGGACCGCGAGATCGTGACCTGGCTGAAGTCGGCCGCTTAACCGACTGCGCCACCCAGGTGCCCCCTTTTTTTTTTTTTTTTTTTAAACCTGGTTGCCTTCCTTTTCCTAAAATGATTTAAAAAGCCCTTTACATATATGGAAGGCTCTGTGCCTGTTAATAGTCCTTTTCTGCCAGTCATTGAAGGTAAAAGACTTAAAAAAAAAAATCAAACTGTATAAATTTGTTTGAACTTGAGCCTCTAACATCTATTAATTTTTTTGTTGAAGTTATTTCAATCAAGATACAATGATGGGGAGCATAAGGGAGGGACAAAATTATATGTACAAAATGGAAACATCATGCGTTTTAATGTACAATATGTACAATTTATGTACAAAATGGAAACATCATGCGTTTTAACATGCTGATGATTAAAAAAGAGACAGGTATTGTGTGTGTTTTTAAAAAAATTTATTTATTTACAAAAATTCATTTATATATTTTGAGAGAGAGAGAGAGAGAGAGAGAGAGAGAGATGGAAAGAAAGGGAGAAAAGGGGGAGGGGCAGAGAGAGAATTCCAAGCAGGCGCCACACTGTCAGCAGCTCTGGGCTGGGCTTGAACTCATGAACTGTGAGGTCATGACCTGAGCCAAAATCAAGAGACATGAAACCGACTGAGCCACCCAGGCACCCCAGGTGTTGTTTATTATACAACCACTAATACAGAGGTGATTTTGCTGATTACATGTCTCTGTGGAATGTCATGGTAACTCCATTTGGCAGGTAGGGAAAACGCACACAAAAGCAATTTAATTTATCCAACGTTAAATAGAAAGTTAGAAAATTAGAAGAATCCTATAGATTTTCTTACTCTACCTAATATTTTATCCAGTTAGTTGAGATGTATATAGAACCTCAAAGAGGACTGACAAAGTACTTAGTATGGTTTCCTAACAGTACATAGTAACTGCTCAATTAAATCTTGGCATATAATTATTCAGTTAGAGGATTTGTTCTAGTTACTGGTAATGTTTATTTTGATGATACTTGTTTTTTGAGCATAGAAACTGTGATACTTGTATTAATGTTGGTGAGAGGAAAATTAATTGAATTTCAGCACAAAACTTTAGCAGGTATTTTGCAGTATAGACTTTTGTTTTGGATTTATACTTTCTTGACTTTAGGCTACCCTGGGTTTTAACAAAAAAAATTTTTTTTAACGTTTTATTTTTATTATTGAGAGAGAGATACAGAGCATGAGCAGGGGAGGGTAGAGAGAGGGGGAGACACAGAATCCGAAGCATGGTCCAGGCTCCGAGCTGTCAGCACAGAGCCCGACACGGGGCTCAAACTCACAAACTGAGATCATGACCTGAGCCAAAGTCGGTCGCCCAACCAAATGAGCCACCCAGGCACCCCGGCTACCCTTGGTTTTTAGATGGGAGAAATTGAATCTCTGAATCTATCTTCTTCAGGGGCCTGTCTCTTCCTTTGTAGGTTATTTTGCATGGAGGTCTTATTGTATTAATACTAAATTTACTTCAGTATTTGGTAGTAGATGATTTGTATAGTATTAGGAGTGAAATGTTTTAATATATTGTTGCAGTGAGGATATATTTTTATTTTGAATTTTTATTTATGTATTTGTTTTTTGAAGATTTTATTTTTAAGTAATCTCTACGCCCAACTTGAGGCTCAAACTGACAATCCTGAGAGCAAGAGTTCCATGATCCACTGACAGCACCAGCCAGGCACCCAGAGGATATTTTTGATATAATTTTGATGTGAACATTATATAATGATTAAATTTCTGCTTTTAAATATTAATGACTGGAAATATTTTAATCTTTATATGCCAGGAATTCTGGAATCTTCATGTTGCCCCCTTCTTATACAGCTGCTAGCGTAGATGGAAGTTTATCTCAGTGTTAATAAATGCCATCACCCATTCCCTTCCCCCAATCCTTACTCGGGAGCCTAGTTTGCCTGCAGCTGCAATGGTAGGCATCTTTCAGGAAGTGACCTTGGCTTGTATTAATCAAATTCAGAACACACAGAAAAGCTTCTTGCTAACATGCTGACTTGATGTAAAATTTTATCGCATCCATTTTCTTTCAAAATGAGGCCATCTTGTAAAAAGAAGATATACAGAAGACTCCTCTAATTTAATGTATAAAAGACGCTTCTGCAGGCCATATTAAAAAAAAAAAACTACTAGATTTTAAATGTGTAGGTTTTTTTATTGGCAAATATGCATAAACGTCATGAAGGCTTAGGAGTTGTTACTAGAAAATTACTTGTTTTAATGCTAAATTAAAAAACTTTATCTGTATCAAGTTTCTTTATTTACTGATTTAACAACTGACATTAAATTGCCGTGGAAACTTTATACACTATGGATTTATTTTGAAGTTCTTTAGCAACAGTTATATATAAAGTAAGGCACTTTTGTATATTAGTTACCTTCGGATGTTCAGAAATGACTAGTTTCTTAATTTTGCTAGCTTGGGTAAGAAAATGAGTATGTTACGTGAAATCATTTTCTTAGGCAGTGGTAGTGGCTACAGGGGCTTCTAAATAGAAGTTTAAAATTTTAAAGCCAGTAAGACTGCTAAAATCTGACTGCCATGTATTAATGAAAAATATTGCTAACTACTGATTCACACATCTGCTTATTTAGGATTTAACAGATCATTCTGATAGAGTAGTTAACATAGCTGTTTCACTTTTATCATGTAATGCTTCAAAGAAATCTCATTCTTAAATGTAGGATAATTAAGGTGTGTATGGGTACAGATCTTCATTTTACCCTTGCTTAATGTTAAATATAGAATGTTGAAAATAGTATTTAATGGATTAGTTTAGTGATGTTTACTGCATTTGTAGATTTACATAAAATGAATGAATGAATGAATGAATGAATGAATGAATGAATTAGGGAGCAGTTGTGTGTATTGCCAAAGAGATCACCCTTGAGTTTATTGTATGAAAGATCACTCCTTGGTACTAAAGTGTTAGGAGAGGTGAAATATGGGAAAAGAAAGCTTTAAACCTTAGGAGCTATACCTGCATTTTGCTGGATGCAGAGTATGAAAAGGACAGGCGTGTTGCATGTGTATATGAATGACTTGGAGAAGAGGTGGGGAATTTATGTAGATAAAAAATTGGGATGTAGATAAATACTTAAGTGTCTTAATTATCTGAGTTATTTTTAAGGCATTATTGGAAACACAACCAATGTCTTTCATCATATTATAAATTGTTCTTAGAATTGCAGCCTCTTGGAGATAAATCTTTCTCCTTAACCTGCCTAAGTTCACTCTTTGCCTTGATTTGATACTAGCATTAATGATTAGTTTGTTAGATATTACAGGATACAGAAACTGGTTTCAAGGAGAAAGATAATTGCTTGATCATTTCTTCCCTCACATACCTGCTTAAAATACATGGTCTTAAGTAAAATTGTCACCTTGAACTTAAAAAATGTTCTTTGCCTTCTCCCACTCCTTCCCCCCTTGAAAAAGAAGAAGAAAAAATGAAAAAGAAAAGCCTACCAGAAAAGGAATATTTGCAATTCCGGTAGCCAATGAGTTAATGTTCATTTGCAGCCTGAGGGGTCAGCGTACAGTGTCTGTTTTCTGATTGGCTGCTAAGAGGTGAAATTGAAACCACTGTAAACTTTTGACCCTGTAGCAATTCTTGTGGAACGCCTTCCACTGGTGGAGCCCAGAGCTTTGCTCAGCTCTCCACCCAACCCTCCCACCCCCTTTCCTGTATTTATTTTGTGTGATCGTGCAGTACTGCATGCAGTTTTTCCAAGAGAGGGGAGAGGGAGGCAGAACAAGCACCGGCAGGCGACTTGCTTGCATGGCTGTGTTAGTAACCACGTTAGTACTAACTGCAGCTCGGCCAGAGATACCGGGGCTTGTTAATAAACTGGGCTGCCAACTGGATTTTTTAGTTTTCCCCTTCACCTCAAGGTAATTTTAAAAATGTAGAAGGGTTATATTTACTGCCAATGCTTATCTGTGTGATAGCACTGTTGTGTAAGCAGAATTTCCTAGATATGTTGAGTTAAAAATACCTTTCATTTTTAGCAACCTGTATGTACACCCCATTAAAATTTCCTATGTCTCCTGTACTTTTTACACAAACGGCTAACATTTTACAATTTTTTTTCTTCTTTGCCTTTGTCTTCTATTATAAAAGAAAAGGCATTTTGGTTATGATAACTGTGGAAAATAATTATAGAAGTTATCTGTACATTTGAATTTCATTAATTCTCTCTCTGCTGAAGTAAATGGTTTTGGGTTTGTCTTGTTTTGCATTAAAATAGTGCTTTACAGTTACCATAGCAGTCCTCTGAAAAAGGCAAGGTAGTTCATTCTCATATTCTCATTGGAGGGGCCTCTCGGTGGCTCAGTCATTTGTGGCCAACTCTTGACCTCGGCTCAGGTCATGATCTCACGGTTCGTGAGTTTGAGCCCCATATCGGGCTCTGTGCCGACAGCTCAGAGCCTGGAGCCTGCTTCAGATTCTGTGCCTCCCTCTCTTCCCCTCCCCTCCCCTGTTTGTCCCCCCCCCCCCCCAAAAAAAATTAAACATACCACTAGTGGCATTCTACACCTGCTTCTCCTTTTCTGATTAGTTGCAGGTACCATATTTTGCTCATGCTTCTGCAGGCCAGTGTAACGCCTGGCCTCTCCTAGGTACACAGGAAACATTCGGTTGATTTAAATGTCTCACAGAAGGTCACCTCAAGAAGCTGGACTTCCAAAACAGGTTTTCTGAAAGCAAGGCTTCTGTTTTCACTGCATCATTTAAATTTTCATATTGACTCCATATAGAACTAAACATTTATTGCAACTTACTAAATGACGATGTAGAATAAATTATTATAAATCAGCTTAGTCCTTTCTAGTTTATAGCATGAGATTAGTAATACATGTTAACCCTGCCTTACTTTACTAGATGTGTAATTAGAAATTATCCCCCCTCTCCGTGTCAAAAAGACTTTGCTATTTAAAAAAGTTTGTCATCGGGGCGCCTGGGTGGCGCAGTCGGTTAGGCGTCCGACTTCAGCCAGGTCACGATCTCGCGGTCCGTGAGTTCGAGCCCGGCGTCGGGCTCTGGGCTGATGGCTCAGAGCCTGGAGCCTGTTCCGATTCTGTGTCTCCCTCTCTCTCTGCCCCTCCCCCGTTCATGCTCTGTCTCTCTCTGTCCCAAAAATAAATAAAAACGTTAAAAAAAATTTTTTTTAAAAAAGTTTGTCATCAATATATTACTAGTGTGCACTTGGGTAGCAAATACATTTTACTTATTATTTACTAGAACACATAATAATGGATAAGTAATGGTAAGGAAAAAAATTTTTTAAACTGAGTTAAGTTTATACAGCTGCAAAAAAAGTGGCACTTTCATAAATAATTTTAAATTTCCATTTGATTTTTAACTTACATTTGGTTTTTTCTTTTCAGTATAGCTACAAATTTGTTGCAATTGACTGCTGCAAGTAAAATCTGTTGTTACAGTTTTGAAAAATGATATATTATTTTTTTGAGACTATTATAAATAATCTCAACTTCAAGAGAATGTTTTATTTATACCAATATCATGTAAACTTTAACCTGAAATTGATGGGTAAATTTATTCCGTAGTGCTTTGGAGAGGAGTGGACAACAGCTGACTTGACCAAAGATGGTGATTCCCCATCTCTAGGATTTTTAGGGAAATGAGAGAATCCCTCAGAGCACTACCCACAGTAGCATGGCAGGAACAATGAGTTTAATATGATGAATAGCAGAATCCTTGCCCCCTTCCATTTTCAACAGCAAAAGAGTCATGTTCATGGTATTCAGTGGCCTCTTTTTGTACTACTGATGTTTCCAAGCATCAGCATTATATAGTTTGGGTTTTCTTCTGTCAACACCCCTCCCCCAGTTTGATTCTTTGTTCTGGCCTGGAGGCACGTCTTCTCAGACAAGCTATTAACAAAGCTCAGTTTAATTTTTTTTTCTTCCCCATTAGATTTCAAGTGATGCAGGTTTTGATAATGTGGATCCCATCAATCACATTTTTCGTTAATTCTAGTAGAAAAATTAACCTGCATCTCCCCATATTTAGTATTTTGGGGACACGTCATTTAGTTTTTGTCAGTGTGATTTGACTTGTGTTTGTGATAGACTGAAGTCCAAATTATGAAAAAATTATGCTTATTTTTGTTGAAGGTAAAAAATACAGTCCCAAGAAATCTGCTGGGACTGTTGCCTTTGCAGAACCTTGGTTGTAGACAGCTTAACTGCAGCGTTCCCAGGTTCTGTACTTTATAGGATCTAGTGTATAGCACTTTTTATTTACTTACTTTTTAAAGTTTTTTTTATTTACTTTTTTAGTAGTCTTTATACTCTATGTGGGGCTTGAACTCAGAGCCACGAGATCGAGTCACATGCGCTTCTGACTGAGCCAGCCCGGCACCCCTGTTGTATAGTACTTTTTAGCCTATCTACCCCTGCAGAGTCCTGGTAGGCAAGCCAGTCATTTGTCTGTGAGTTTCTGGGGACCACTCCAGCCCAACTGCACACTTCTTGGGAGGGGAAATTTTGTGGATAGTGTTTCTTTGCATCCCGGGGGTTATGGGTTAGAGTAGCGTGGGTCTGCACTCCTTTGGGTGTCCCCACCAATAGTGGAACACTTGTGTTCATGTAGGCTCTCTTGCCAACTGTCGTACTAGGGAGCAGTACTCGTTTCCTGGGCCAGTCATTATGGTACCACGTACGTTCTGACTCCAATTCCTTTTCCTCCCCACTCATCCTGCTCTGTAGATGCTAACCCTACCCCACGACCTTCCTCCTTCCCCTGTAAAAAGGAGCAAAAACAAAAGAACCATTGCTGAAATGAAACTTGATTTAAAACCAGGCCAGAAAACCTTGGGCTTTCTTAATAGAAGCTCTGCCTTCCTTTCACCCTTCACCTTCTTCTAATTAAATTAGATATCATAAAAATTCAGGTACTAAAACATTGGGTTCATTCAGACACTAAAACTAATGATTGTATTTTCTCCCATTTTTTTATTTGAATGTGCTTGGATTTTTTTGTCTTCTCTTTTTGAGAGAGAGAGGAGAGCAGGGAAAGGGAGGGGGACGCTTAACCAACCGAACCACCCAGGTGCCCCTGTGCTTTGATAGTCTTAAATCAGATGTCAGATAGTCTTTTGTTGGCTAATAATAGTTTTTATTTATTGAGCATTTATGCATCAGGTACTGATAAGTAATTTAAGCATTTCCCTTAATCTTCACAAGTGCCTTACTAGGTGTGATCCCCGTTTTATAATGAGAAATCTAAGGCTCAAAGAAGTCTTCAGGTTGAGGGGTGCCTGGGTAGCTCCATCGGTTAAGTGTCTAATTCTTGGTTTTGGCTTGGGTCATGATCACGCAGTTTCGTGGGTCCGAGCCCCCACATTGGGCTCTGTGCTAGCAGCGTGGAACCTGCTTGGGACTCTCTCTCTGTCCCTCTCTGGCTGCCCCTCCCCTACTCCTGCTATCTCTGTCTCTTTCAAAAATAAATAAACTTAAAAATTTTTTTAAAAAATCTTTAAAAAAAGCCTTCAAGTTGAATATCTAGGTCGTAAGTGAAAGCTGGGCATTAAGTCTAGATCTGGTGTACTCCAAACCTTCCACTCTTCAGACCATTATGCTAACAAGTAGTTATATTATCGTGGATTGAAGATGTTTTCCAAGAACCAGCTCTCTTTTGACATCTCTGTTATAAGCCAGAGACTATACTGTAATGAGAAATAGGTATGTTAGTAGATATAATAGCTCTTTTTTAGACTTTAATTGCGTGGTATTGATACGCTTACCTGTATTTTCCTCCTTTTCGTTTGTGAACATGTGATGTGCTTCCTTCTCACTCCTCAATTTTCTCACCTTTAAATTGGGTTTCAGAAGTGCAACAGACCCTTCGCATGATGCAGATAGGTTATGGTTGATTGTCCCTCTCTTGTCCACGTGGATTGGCCAAGGCTGTGATATGGAACTTGTATATACATAATTTTTTCTTTACCCCTTTCCAACAGACCTGCAAATTCCAGCATGAATGCAATGAACTTTGGGGCATAATTAGGGCTATTGTCTTGATATATACACCTCTAGAGTTAGTGGTAATCAGATTGTTGCTGTATTGTTACATTTGGAAGTTTGTAAAGTGAAGGTGAATGTTTTTTTTATTGGCTTACTTTTTTGTTGCATCATAGCCTGCTCTCTATTTCCTCAAGTATAGAGAAGCTGTTTATATGTTCACGTATTCTATTGCAGATTATTTTGAAGAACTCCTCATTTTCCTTTCCCATTTAAAAATATGTCTTGTTGGTGGCCCAAATGCAGTCTTTACTAGAAGAGGGGGAAAAACATCCATGGTTTTTCTCTCCTTTTTTTCTTCATTGCTTGCTTGCTTGCTTGCTTTATTCATCCATCCACCCACCTATCTGGTAGGTATTTCTGTCTTTGGACTCGGGTATTTAAGCATTCGCTTCTGCCAAGATATCAGTATTGTTTTTAATTGTTAATTGTTGAGTATTTCTTTTGGACAGGAGTTTGGTTTCCTCATCTCCTGTTTTGCATTATTCATGTTTACAAACTGTGGCACGGTATATTGTATATGCTACACCGGACTTTGTAAGCAGAAGTAGTATTGTGTGGCAAAATAAGGCATCACCTCAGATTCCTAGGAGGACTTGAACTTGATAGCATGTTTTGTTTTTGTTTATTTCATGTATGTCCAGAGAAGGGAATGATGGGAAAGGTTAATTTGTGTGTGACTAATAATACTACTTACATTAAGAAAGGGCAATAAAATTCAACATCCCCTCCCCTTTTTTTTGTTCTCAGGATCAAAATACTTGCTGAACAGTGGAGTCAGAGACCAATAAAAATAAGCTCCTACTTGAACGTCATTTGACTGGTTAGCCAGGTAATTCAGTTTTACTTTGACTCAATCCTTTGTAATTTTGTCTTTATCCTCTGAAGATACCCATTTCCTTTCATTTATTATTTAATCTTAAACTCGTGTTACAGTTTTTATCTTTAACGATAGTATGAGTTGACTGAATGGTCTTTTTTTTTTTTTTAAATTTTTTTTTTTCCAACGTTTATTTATTTTTTTGGGACAGAGAGAGACAGAGCATGAACGGGGGAGGGGCAGAGAGAGAGGGAGACACAGAATCGGAAACAGGCTCCAGGCTCTGAGCCATCAGCCCAGAGCCTGACGCGGGGCTCGAACTCACGGACCGCGAGATCGTGACCTGGCTGAAGTCGGACGCTTAACCGACTGCGCCACCCAGGCGCCCCGACTGAATGGTCTTAAAATGAGCGAGTATATGTGTATATTCATATATATATGTGTATAAATACAAACGTAACTTTTTTAGGGAGGCAGGGAACTATGTGTTATGGTTCAACATGCCCATTTTCCCTTCTGTGTGTATATTTTAATGGTGTGTGTTCAAAATCTGAATAAATTCCACTTATTTTTAATATTTCACCTTGTGAGGACTAGTTTCCCCAGTTTGCGTGTGCTGACGTATAATAACTCTTTTCCTAACTCCTGTTGCACTAGAATAGGAGAAATGAGAATAGAAAAAGTTGTCTGATAGCCAAGAAAGCAGTTATGCTTTGCTTAGCTCGTTAAATTTCTTTTTGTTAGTAATACCATCATTCTTATGGTTAGCTCCGCTTGAAATCTGAGTCATCTTTGGCTCCTCCCTGCCCCCAACCTGATACATTTAGTAATTTAGTAAACGGGCGATGTCCGGTCTTCTATTTTCATGTCTTCCGTACTTGTACCACTTTCTGCTAGTATCTTAACTTCCCAGGCCAAGACCCCATAATTTCATGCTTGTATTTGTTCACATGTCTCTTTATTCCCTCTTACCTACTGTTTCTAGCACTTGAAATTTTGCTTACACAATTTCCTTACGTACGTCCCTTTTAATTAAGTCTCTGCTATGCTCTAAGCTTTGTGCTGCCGTTCCCTGGCTTACGGAAAGAAAAGTACAAACTCCCTTTGCTGACATTTGAAACAGTTCTTTATCTGGGAATCTATCTAAGCCTCCATCCAGTCTCTGCTCTTGCTATTTCCCCACAAAATCCTTTCATCAATTATGATATATATACATTATATTCTGAATATAGTAGATAACTATCTCCGTAGTATTTATGTTAAAAAAAAACCCTTTTATTTGGAAGTTATTTTAGTAACTTATGTAAGTTGGAAATTGAGTATAAAAGGACATCTAAATATCCTCTAGCCACATTTGCTCACTTGTTTATTATTTGCATCTGTATGTGCTGTCACTCCTTCCCACTCTCTCTACTCATGTAGAGTTCTTTTCTGAATTATTTGAGGGGAAGTTACATATATTGAGCTTCTTTCTGCTAACACTTTGGTATTTCCTAAGAATAGGGTCATTCTCTTATATAACTATTGTACACTTACCAACTTTGTAAATGGACGCTGACACAAATGTATGGTCTGTCTTCCAGTCTGATCAGTTGACCTTAATAAAGTCTGTTAACAGCATTTCCCTTGCTTCCTGTACAGAATCCAATCTGGGGTCAGGTGCTGTACTTAGTTATTATTTCTCTTTAGCCTCCTTTTTCCTGGAATCTTTCCATAGCCTTTCATGACATTCACATTCTTGAAGAACACAACCCTTCCCCCTTTTAATAGAATAGTCTTCATTTTATGTTTGTCTGCAGTTGCCTTGTGATTAGATTGAGGCTATGCATTCTTGGCTGGAATACTGTATAGGTGATGTGATATCCTGAGAAAGATGCACAATTTTTGGAGGCACATGGTGTCTTTTGCCCCGTATTCTGATGTTAATATTGATTACTTGGCCAAGATGTTGCCAGATTTCTCCACTATATAGTTTATTTTCCTTCTTTTGCAAGCAGTAAGCATTTTATGGGGAGACAGTGCAAGTATGTTTCTCATCACAGTTTGCCCTAGATTTAGTAGCATTCATTGATGATTCTTATCTGATCGAATTTTTCACTGTGATGGTTCCAAAATGGTTATTTTCTGATTCCGGTATTCCCTTCCTACCACCAGTCAGCCCTTGACATTAATGTGTAATCACAAGCCCTGTATATCAGTTTGGACTCATGGATTCCTAGGTTTTGAATTGGTAAATTCATTACCTAATTATTTTGGTTCTCCAGTTGTCCTAGGTTTGGAAAGTGGAACTGTTTTAATCGATCTCTGTGTCCTTGTGGGGAATAGTATTAGATAGCTAGTAAAATACGCATGTTTATACACACATACCTGTATACATAAACATATTTGCACATAAACACATTCATTGTAACATGCATATACATGGGTTAGAAATCGTGACTTTATATCAGTATGTCCAGCTTCACTACCTATCTACAGGGCTCTTTCTTTGCACTTATCTTTTCACATTTTTATGTCCCTTTTTTATGCCATGAGAACCTTGGCTCCCAACATTGTCAGTGCATTTACTCATTCGCTCTGTCCTACATACTACATCTAAAATACTTTCAGAATTACTTCGCCCATTTCACCACAATAAACAAACTTACTTCATGTGAGCGGGCAGTTTATATGTAGTTCTTCACTTGCTCATAACCATCTTGCCCAAGACTGAGAATAAATAAATAAATACTGTATTCTTAAATTGCTTGAATCAGCCCTCCTTTCTCCCTCCCCTCCCCTCCCCTCCCTACTTTTACTTCATGCTCTTTCTTTCTGCATAAGGTAGTTACGGTATTCGAAATAAAATCAGGTTCATTTATTTGTTTGAGTTTCAGGGTTTTGTTAATGCTCATTCTCATTCTGATTGTCTATTATTTTTATTTTTCCTTTACTTTTACTTATGCTTTTTAATATTTCACCTTGTAAGGACTAGTTATAATATACTAGCAGAAGTATATTTATACTTCTGTCTGTGTCTGTCTGTCTGTCTGTCTCTCTCTCTAATTAGGCCTCACACACAGTGCGGAGCCCAATGTGGACTTAACTCACAACCCTGAGATCAAGACCTGAGCTGAGATCAAGAGTCTGATGCTTAGTTGATGGAGCCACCCAGGCACTCCTGATGGGATTTATTTTTTGAATTTGTAGAAAACGAACATGGTTTCAAAAGTTAAAATTATACAGAAGATACACTTCCCTTCTGTATTTTTTCCATCCCATTTCCCTCATTTCTCATAGGTAACCAACCTCACTGTTTTGAGTTCAGCCTTCCCTGCATTTCTTTTGGTAATTGCCAGCAGATACATGTTATTTTCTTTTTACTTTTTGTTTACACAAAAATTGTAGCATGTTGCATGTACTGTTTTGTGCTTTGCTGTATTTTTTTTTTTTAATTTAAACAGGATAAAATAAATTTAATAGGCATACATACTGGGAATCCACACAGACGTAGAATTCTGTGTATTTTGCTGTTTTCATTTATTAATATCTCCTGGAAATAGGCCATATCACATCAAAGGGATCTTTCCCATTCATTTGTAAAAATTGTGGTAAAATTTAGGGATGCCTGCCTGGCTCAGTTGGTGGAGTGTGCAACTCTTTTTTTTTTTTTTTTTTTTTAAGTTCATTTATTTTGAGCAAGAGAGCATATACGCACATGCAGGGGAGGGGCAGAGAGAGAGAGGGTGAGAGAGAATGCCAAGCAGACTCCCCACTGTCAGAGCCCTTGACAGATTGACATGGGGCTCAATTTCACACCGTGAGATCGTGACCTGAGCTGAAATCAAAAGTTGGCTGCTTAACCAACTGAGTCACCCACGTGCCCCAGTGCACCTCTTGATCTTAGCGTTGTGAGTTCAAGCCCCATGTTAGGCCTAGAGCTTACTTAAAAAAGTGGTAAAATGTATATAAAACTTAAAATAGCCATTTAATGCATTAAATACATTCACATTCTTTTGTGACCATCACGCCATTCACTTCCAGAACATTTTTCATCTTTCTAGAATGAAACTCTATACTCCTTTAGAGTGATAATTCCTTCTCCCCTCCCCCGGCCCCTGTCTCATCTATTTTTTACATAGTTTTCATTACATGCATATTGCATAGTTTATTTAGCAGCATCCTATGTATAGGTATATAGGTTGTTTCCAGTATTTTGTGATGAAAATAATGCTGTAGTGGGTAACTTTGTGAATATACATTTTTGTGTTTTGGGAATGTACCTTCATGATTGATGAGTTCTTAGAGGTGAGACTACTGGGTTAAAGGGTAAATGTGTATGTTGTTTTTGTTAGATATCATTAAATCACAGTCCATAAGGATGATACCATTTTAAATTCCAACCAGCAGGGTGGGAGAGCCTGTTGTGTTTCTCCATAGTCACACTGTAAAAGTCCTTTCACTTCACAGAGTATATTTTTTAGATGCATCCACATCAATGCATGTATCAGTAGTTTTTTTAAATTTCTAGGGGCGCCTGGGTGGCGCAGTCGGTTAAGCGTCCGACTTCAGCCAGGTCACGATCTCGCGGTCCGTGAGTTCGAGCCCCGCGTCAGGCTCTGGGCTGACGGTTCGGAGCCTGGAGCCTGTTTCCGATTCTGTGTCTCCCTCTCTCTCTGCCCCTCCCCCGTTCATGCTCTGTCTCTCTCTGTCCCAAAAATAAATAAACGTTGAAAAAAAATTTTTTTTAAATTTCTGAGTAGTATTCTATTGTGGGAATATACCACAACTTTTAATTTCTGGTTTTTGGCTATTATGATGAATAAAGTTGCTGTGAACATTCAAGTACAGGTCTCTGCATACATTCCCCCCCTCCCCCTTGAGTAAATAGAATTGCAGGGTCTTAATGTCAAGTGTATGCTTATCCTATCTATTTGTTTTTGTTTAAGTTTTTTTGAGAGGACAAGTATAAGCAGGGGAGGAGGGGCAGAGGGAGAGAGAATCTCAGGCAGACTCCATGCCCAGCCCTGAACCAAATGAGGGGCTCGACTCCATCACCCTGAAATCATGACCTGAGCTGAAATCAAGAGTCAGATGCTCAACCCTCTGAGCCACCCAGGCACCCCTCAATTTTTCATTTCAATTCTAATTAGTCAGAAGACATAGCTTTTATTTATTTGTTTTTTTGTTCCAATTTTTTTTTTTTTCAACGTTTATTTATTTTTGGGACAGAGAGAGACAGAGCATGAACGGGCGAGGGGCAGAGAGAGAGGGAGACACAGAATCGGAAACAGGCTCCAGGCTCCGAGCCATCAGCCCAGAGCCTGACGCGGGGCTCGAACTCACGGACTGCGAGATCGTGACCTGGCTGAAGTCGGACGCTTAACCGACTGCGCCACCCAGGCGCCCCTTGTTCCAATTTTTAATTTAAATTCTAGTTAAGTGTATGCTTACCTTTATAAGAAATTGTGAAACTCTTCTGAAGTGACTATACCCCTTTTATTGCACTTGCAAGGTAAAAGTTAAGTTTGTATCGTTCCTATTGGGTATTTTCACTTATTAAATTTCAACCATTTTAATGGGATTGGTAGTGTTATTGCATTGTGGCTTTAATTTGCATTTCCATGATGTGTAATGATAGAATAGTTTCTCATTAACCACATTTATCTCTTCTTTTATAAGGTGTTTATTTAAATGTTTTGCCCATTTTTTAAAATTGGGCAGTTTGTTTTCTTATTGTAGAAGTTTAAAAAGAATATATATTCTGGCTACAAATTTTTACCAGATACCTTTTAAGGGTAATTTCATCTGTTTTTTGTCCTTCCTTTTTATTTTCTTAATTTTTTGGAAGTACAGGCATTTTGAATTTTCAAGTACAATTTATCAGATTTTTCTTTTGTGATTAGTACTTTTTGATGTATTAAGAGATCTTTGCCTACCCATAGGTTATGAAGATCTTCTCTTCTGTTTTCTTGTAGAAGTTTTTATACTTTTAGCTTTTATATATAGGTCTGTGATTCATTTTGATTTAATTTTTGTGTATGGTGTGAAGAAAGGATTGAAGGTCAATTTTTAAAATGTGGATATTCTGTTCCAGAGCTGTTTATTGGAAAGATTAACCTTTTTCCATTGTATTGTCTTGGTAACTTAATCAACTGCCCGTATACATGAGGATCTTGTTCTGGTCTTTTTTCCCTTCCACTGATCAATCCTTATGCCCACGTACATTGTCCTGATTACTATAGCTTTTATAGTAAGGTCTGAAAGTAAGTAATGTGAAATTTTCAACTTCTTTTTTGGTGGTGATTGCTTTGGCTAATCCACGGCTTTTGCATTTTGATACTAATTTCAGAATCAGTTTGTGAATCCCTACAATTTTTCAATCACTCTGAGAAACTGCCCTGCAGAATTTGGCTTGCTGGGACATCCTGAATTCTGGTCATTGTCTTGTCAATTCAAGATTGCTGGGCTCTTTTTGGGTCCCTCTTTCTGTGCTGTGATGTGGAAATTGCTTTCTGGCAGAAAAGACTGGGTACTAGCAGTTGCCCCTTTCTCCTCAAATGTTTCCCTAATCTCCGGGACAACAGTTTTTCACTGCCTGTTCTCTGATAATCTGAATATAGTTTGTTCTTATGATTTGTCTTGTTCACGGTAGGATGAGAGTTTGTTACTCTCTCGAATTAAAGCAGAAGTCCCATAGCTGATTCTTGAGTTCATTAAAAAAAGGCTCTTCTCATGCTTTGGCTGAGTTACAGTGTTTTTTATTTTTTATTTTTTAACATAGGTGCAAAAATATGTATTTGGTAAAAGTGTCTTTGAGCCTTTTTTTTTTTTTTTTTTTTTAAAGTAAGCTCTGTGCCCAATGTGGGGCTTGAACTCATGACCCTGAGAGCAAGAGTTGCATGTTCTACCAACTGAACCAGCCGGGTGCCCCTGTGCATATTTTATGGAGCAACTTTTGAGGCTACAGGATTAATTTCTGTCTGAAAGTTTTCCTGAGGAATATAGGATTGATGTTTCAAAGTCTCTTTTATTTGTTCTTGTATCTTGAGACTAGGAAACCAATCCAAACAAACTCTTGGTACCAGATTTCACGTATAAACTTGAGCGAAATCATCTCTTTTCCAGGTTCCCTAAAGTTACTAAGTCTTGGGCCTCTCTGAATGTAACCTTCCTTCCACCTTGGTTCCTAAAAACTAAGAGTAGGTACCAGGCTCATAAGCATTGACTTATGTGAAGCACAGTCTTTGTTAATGGTGGGCTTTTCATGCCTGATTAAATGCGAATGATTCTCTCAGTTATGACCATTCAAGATAATGGTCTCAGTTGTCCAATTAATTACCCTGGTAAATCGATTGACAAATTTTTACTAAACCTTTGCAATTAACATTATTGGCATGGAAAGTAGAGAGGAGAGTCTTTACTTTTTTATTCAGGAGCATGCCTGCACGTGCACGCATACACTGCTGACATTTGAAGAGTTAGAATCAGGTGCCACTTTAAAGTGTTTTCAGTTTGGGGACGCCTGGGTGGCTCAGTCGGTTAAGCTTCTGATTTCAGCTCAGGTCATAATCTCTTGGTTCATGGGTTCAAGCCCTGTGTGGGGCTCTGTGCTGATAGCTCAGAGCTTGGAGCCTGTTTCGGATTCTGTGTCTCCCTCTTTCTCTGCCCCTCCCCCACATGTGCTCTGTGTCTGTCTCTCTATGTCTCTCTCTCAAAAATAAATATTAAAAAAATTGAAAGCAAAAGTGTTTTTAGTTTGGGTAAGTGTAATTTGTTAAATTGAGGGCTAGAGGTAGATGAAAAAGAAAAAGGGGCTTTCTCATTTACCCATCAGAAAACATTAAATAATAATCCAAATCAAACAGCAGTTAAATTTCTTCACTAGTTCATTCAATCCTATGTAATTCTGTTTTGCTTATTCATCTTTTTCTGTAGTCTGCTCTAAAGAAGTCATCTCCTTTAGGTGTATAAAGAGATCTGCACATTTTAAATTGTCCTCTAGTACATTTGTAAAGTTGTGGAAGTTCCCTTAGCTCAGTAGTGCATTAGCCAGAGTCTGTTTCCCGAAATACCAGGATTTAAAACTACTTTGTACTGTCTTGTCCATGAGGATCTTAGACTTGAGAGCAAATCTCAGAAGGAAAGAGAACCACCTGTTTGGCAAAAGACACTTTTGATGCTCTTCATTCATTCTTATATATGAGTTTTCACCTGCTGTCCTTTCCCCTTAGTCCGAAGGATAGATATCCTTTTATTTACAGAAGTGTTTGTGGATAATTGTCTCAACTTTTATCTGGAAATGTTTTTATTTCACATTAACTTTGAAAGACTGTTCACTGGTTGTAAAATTGTGGCTTGACAGTTTCTTATTTCAACACTTTATCTATCTATCTATCTATCTATCTGAAATGTTTATTGAATGATTTCCCATGCATCTTTTTTTTTTTTTTTTTCAACGTTTATTTATTTTTGGGACAGAGAGAGACAGAGCATGAACGGGGGAGGGGCAGAGAGAGAGGGAGTCACAGAGTCGGAAACAGGCTCCAGGCTCTGAGCCATCAGCCCAGAGCCCGACGCGGGGCTCGAACTCACGGACCGCGAGATCGTGACCTGGCTGAAGTCGGACGCTTAACCGACTGCGCCACCCAGGCGCCCCCCATGCATCTTGATTCAGGGTGCTAAGTGCTGCTTCCGTCTGCACACGCCTCCTTCTGTAAGGCTGGCAAAAGACAGTGGTGTAGCCAGCACACAAGACTGTGGTTTATGCATGGCCGAGGACGGCGGTGGTTTTATAGCATCCTGGGCACTTCACTTCCATGAAGCAGGAGTTGGGGCCCTGCCCCAGGTGCTGCTTCTTGTGGTGCTGCCTCTCTTCTTCCCTGGAGGAACAGAGCAAGTCTTTTGTAAGGGGCATGTTCTCGTGGGAGGTAGTCCCCACCAGAAGGTAGTGCAGCGCTTTAAAGATGTTCCATTGTTTTATTGTTGTGTCTGAAAAGGTAACTTTTATCCTTGTTCCTCTGTATGTATGGTCTTTTTTCCCCTGTGGCTACCTTTAAGATTTTCTGTTTTTAAATGGTTAGACTCTGGTCTAGGATTCTTTGGATTTGTTTTCCTTGGGATTCTTTGATCTCCTTCAGTGTTTAGATTGGTGTTTTGAAAAAGTTGGGTGAGGAAGTTTGGGCCATTATTACTTCAAGTATTTTTTTCTTCTCCTTCATTCTGACTTCTGTGACTCCGATTACATGTTTGTTAGACCATTTGATATATATATATATAATGTTTATTAATTTTTGAGAGCGAGTGACAGAGTGAGAGAGAGAGAGAGAGAGAGAGGAAGGGAGAAAGGATGAGCCAGGGAGGGGCAGAGAGAGGAAGACACAGAATTCAAAGCAGGCTCCAGGCTCTGGGCTGTCAGCATAGAGCCCGATGCGGGGCTCAAACTCACGAATGGCAAGATCATGACCTGAGCTGAAGTCGGCTGCTTAACCAACTGAGCCACCCAGGTGCCCCTTGATATATTATATATACTTAAGGCTCTGTCCATTTTTCTTCAAAAAATGTTTTTTCTTTCCTGGTCAGTTACTTTTTCTGTCATTTCCAATCTGAGTAACATTCAAAAATAAAATGCCTTTACATCTCATCTTGTTCTTATGACCCACTGTAGAAAGGGCCTTAAGAAAAGCTAACGGAGGAGCACCTGGTAGTTCAGTGGGTTAAGCATCCAGCTCTTGATTTTGGCTCAGGTCATGATCTCGCTGTTCATGAGTTTGAGCCTCCTGTTGGCTCTGCGCTAACAGCAGCCTGTGCCCTGACAGCGTGGAGCCTGCTTGAGATTCCCTCCCTCTCTCTTGTCCCTCCTTTGCTCACGTGCATGCATTCTCTCTCTCTCTCTCTCTCTCTCGCTCTCAGGATAAATAAATAAAAATTAAAAAAAAAAAAAAGCTAATCTTTGAGATGACATTCCCCAGCAGTGAAAAAATGTGTAGGGTTATTCAAAAGAAATTCATCTTTAACGACAGAAGTTTTAAAACCATGAGTTTTTGGACTCTCAGGCTATGGTATCTCATGGTCTTGGAAATTAACTCTTTGAAGTATAGTCTCTTACCAGTGTCTTTTACTTCATGAAAATTTCTCAAACCAATTTTTGTGTCATCTTAATTAAAATGAGAGCACTGTGTAGTTGGATAAAAGAATGAAGACATTGCCAAGGTCAGGATAGTTAAGTGCCTTTATGTCTCATTTTACTAACATTCTAGTTTCTAAAGTTCTGTAATAACCTTCTAAAGAATTTTGATGTTAAAAATATTAGTAGCATATGAATGGCATTCTAAATTATAAGGACTGTATCTCTGTCCTTCAGTTTAGTTCAAAATTGAATTACTAAAGTTTAAAGATAACTTTTAATGATAAATTCTGCTTTTATTATGCCTTATAATTAAAATGAATCCAGCTCATGGATATCTTGTAAAGCAGCTAGTATTTAAAAACCAACAATTCAAGGGGTGCATGATGGCTCAGTTGGTACAGCATGCGACTCTTGCTCTCAGGAGTGTGAGTTCAAGCCCCACATGGGCATGGGGCCTACTTAAAATAAAAATTAAAAAAAATTAAGAAAATTGCTTTTAGGCTTCTATTTTATATATGTAGAAAAATTGACATTTGTTAATTTCATCAATTGCCTGCTGAGATATAATATAACAACCTTTAAATTTAAAGCTTGAAAACCCAGTCTGTCAGAGTTGGTGTTTTTTTTTTTTTTTGCATGGAAGCTAGGAGTCTCAACTTGACATCATCAGTTTCCTTATATAAGGATCAATTTGCTTGTTTTATAGAACATCATAGGTTGTTTCCAGTTTAAGTTTCTATGATTGATGGATCTCGTTCCTCATTACAGAGCCTTTAGTTAACCCTCCTGTGTTTCCCCCACCGCATGCTGATTATACTTAAATAAAAACGTTGATAAGATGAAGATAGTTAAAACTATTTTCAAAGACATGTACAGGGATGAGTCAAGAATCTATAGTTATTGGTGATCACCTGGTAAGAGCCATCCATCAGTCTTAACTGGTTTCTTTTTTTTAAAGACTGGTAGGAATTAAAAAAATTTTTTTTAACGTTTATTTATTATTGAGAGAGAAACAGAGCATGAGCATGGGAGGGGCGGAGAGAGGGGGAGACACAGAATCTGAAGCAGGCTCCAGGCTCTGAGCTGTCAGCACAGAGCCCGATGCGGGGCTCAAACCCACGAACTGCGAGATCATGACCTGAGCTGAAGTCGGACGCTCAACCGACTGAGCCACCCAGGCGCCCCGAGACTGGTAGGAATTTTTAATTAATGTGACCAGAAAACAGTAACTTTTTACTGAAACTTAATTAACGCTGGGCCAGTTCTATTGAAAGGCAGTTGTTCGAACAGCTGTAGACAGTGCAGTTACACTCAGATTTCACTCAGAAAAAGTTACACTCAGGAAAAAGGAGTAAACTGTTTAGTTTTTAGTTGAAGTGGTTAAGAGCTTGGACTCTGGTATTAGAAAGACCTGGATTTAGTTTCTAGTTCCATCACTTACTAGATGTATGACCTTGAGAGAGTTATTTTGTTTCCTATAATCTGTTTTCTCATGTAAAAGACGATAAATTTGAACTCTACTCTTATCTGCTTTGCATATCAGAGGGCTGTGGTAGGGATGAAATGAGACTAATAAATGGGATGCTTTCCACACAATATCTAGCTCAAATATTAGCTGAAGTGTATATTCACTTAACATTAACTTAACAATTTGTATTTTATTTTAGTCTAGTTTAGTTTTAAATGTTTATTCATTTTGAGAAAAAGAGAAGGAATTTTAAGAAGGCTCCACACTCAGTTTAGAACCCATGTGGGGCTCAATCCCATGAGATCATGACCTGAGCCGATATCAAGAGTTGGACACAGGACGCTCAGTTGGTTAAGCGTCTGACTTTGCCTCAGGTCATGATCTCAGGGTTCATGAGTTCGAGCCCTACATCGGGCTCTGTGCTGACAGCTCAGAGCTTGAATGGAGCCTGCTTCAAGTTCTGTGTCCACCTCTCTCTGCCCCTCGCCCACTTGCACTCTCTCTCAAAAATAAATAAACATTAAAAAAAAAAAAGTCGGATGTTCAACCAACTGAGCCACCCAGGTGCCCTTAACTTAACATTCTTAATATATTAGTGTTTTTAAATTTAACATTAAAATTATACAATATTTTATATAAATAGCAGTATATATTGTATGTGTTATGAAGTGTACTTTGAAAAACATCTATGAACCCACTACTTGAACTTAAGAACTGGCTTAAGGTTGTTAGGTGTACCTGCTCCCTGTGTGTGGGTTTCTCCGTTTTACTCATCTTTCTGCTTCTGTCCCAGAAGTAACAGCTGTCATAATTCACTTGCATTTTAAAAACTTGAAAACCACATGTGTGTGTTCATGAGCCATGTTTAGTTTTTGTTTTTAGCTTTACAAAAAAATTAATGTACTTGCTTTTATTTTTTTTTCCAACGTTCATTTATTTTTGGGACAGAGAGAGACAGAGCATGAACTGGGGAGGGGCAGAGAGAGAGGGAGTCACAGAGTCGGAAACAGGCTCCAGGCTCTGAGCCATCAGCCCAGAGCCTGACGCGGGGCTTGAACTCACGGACTGCGAGATCGTGACCTGGCCGAAGTCGGACGCTTAACCGACTGCGCCACCCAGGCGCCCCTGTACTTGCTTTTAAAAAACTTTCGATTCCGAAGTTGAGATTCAACCATATTGTGCATAATTTATTTGTGCCACTACTATATATGTATATATATATATTTTTTTTGGTATGACTTTATTTTTTAAAATTGGGATTCATGGTCATTAGAATGTCCTGGTTTTTGATGTATGAATGAAATTTCAGTGAACATTTTTGTGTATTTTGTTGCAAGAACATTTTTATTGCACTAAAGTTTTTAAACATAAACTTGATTTTAACTGCTGATGTAATACATTTGCTTTTTGTGTAGAACTCCTTTAGAAAAGGTAAGTTTTCTTACTGAAATAGCCCTCTCTAATCAGCTAATTTATTTTATCTTATGCCAGTCATTTATTACTTACCACACAATTAGCAATATGCACTGCTGTTTTCCTTACATGAGTTTAAGTATTTGATTTTAAAGGACAACTTTATTAAAGTATAGTTTACATACAGTAAATTTCACCAACCTTAAAATTACAATTTGCTGAGTTTTGATAAATATAACCCATTACCACAGTCATCATATAAAACACTCCCACCACCCCCTAAAAGGTCTTTTGTCGCTTTGTGCAATCAGTCCACTCCACTGATAGCTGGCAGCCACTGGTCTACTGTAGGTCACTAATCGTGCCTTTTCTTGCATTTCATGTAAATGACATTCCCCTTCTGTATATAACGTACCTTCCAGAATTGTTCCACCATCCTTGGATATTCTTTCCTTTTTCTTTTTTTCTCTTGGCATTTCAGTTTTGGAGCTTGTATTAATCTTCAGATTCGTGGATTTTCTTTTTTTCTTTTTTAGTTACATCCAGTCAGCTGATGAGCCCATCAAAGGCATCCATTTCTGTTAGTTTTTATTTTTGATTTCTAATATTCCCATTTACTTCTTTCTCAGAGTTTCCATCTCTTTCCTTACATTACCCATCTCTTCTTGCTTCTTGTCTACTTTTTCCATTAGGGTGCTTACCATATTAATCATAATAAAAATCCCACAGTTGGTCTCCAGTTATTTTATCTTATTTTTATTTGAGAGAGAGAGAGAGAGAGAGAGAGTGAGTGAGTGTGAATGGGGGAGAGGGGCAGAGGGAGAGAGAGAATCTTAATCAGAATCCATGCCCTACGGAGTTTGATGCAGGGCTTGATCTCACAACCCTGGAATCCTGACCTGAGCTGAAATTAAGAGTCAGATGCTCAACCGACTGAACTGCCCCATTTTTAGTGTTTTTAAAGAACCTGGCTTCTTTCCTGTTTACTAGCAAATTTTGGAGGCTTCATTGCATATAGCATCAAAAATCTGTTTTCACTTACCAGCACTCATGGTTTCTCATTTAAGAATATAGGTGACCACATAAAAACTTGTATATAAATGTTCAAAGTAACATTATTCATAATAGCCAAAAAGTGGAAAGAATTTAAATGCCCATCAGCTGATGAATGGATAAATAAAATTGTTTTTCTATACAAGTGTTCACACACACTCAAAATGAACTACTGATGTATGCTCTAACATGGATAAATTTGAAAGGATTGTGCTAAGTGAAAGAAGCCAGTCATAAAGGAGTAGATATTTTATGATTCCATTTGTATGAATTGTCCAAAATAGATGAATTTTTTAGAGCAGAAAGATTAGTGGTTGCCTAGGGTGGGGGGTGGGGCAGAGGTGCTATGAGGTTAAACGGGGAAAAAACGGGAGGGGGGTAACAGCTGAGGGGTACTGGGCTTCTTTTTTGGGATAATGAAAATGTTCTAAAATAGATTGTAATGATGGTTGTACAACTCTGAATATATTTAAAAAAGGCATTGAAATGGACACTGAGTCTATGGTATGTGAATTATATCTCTATGAAGCTGTGAAAGAATATACCTGTTGTACTGAGGGTAAGATCTCTATGCTGCCATGAAAGAATTTTATGGAAAAATAATATTACTTTTCTCATGGCACTGACCTCAGAAGGTTTGTTCTCTATGCCAAACATTCCTGGGTTTCAAAAATAACATGTTAATTGAAGTTACCTCCAGGTTTTCTAAAACCTTATTCTGCCTTTGTTATAGGAGTCAACTGCTAATTCTAGGGCTAATGTTAATTCCAGCACCATATCATTTTCATGTCAGGAAGATTTGTGTTAAAGATTTTCTTAAAAATTAATTCCAAGTTCATACACAAACCCATCTGCACTTTTCTGTTTGTCCATTAAATATGTTTGTGAGATGCTTGAGTACATTATAGCAGTACATCCAGAAATTTTGCGCTTAAGCTTATAACATCAAATAAAAAAAATTACCATGAAAGCCATAATTTTGGTGGATCTGCTGTTTTAGGGCTAATAAAGTGCTGTGGTTACAAGTGGCAAACCTGTTATTTTATTTTAGATAATCTGACCAAACTTAGTCCCTCAGCCCCTTTTTAGTGTGTGTGTGTGTGTGTGTGTGTGTGTGTGTGTGTGTGTGTGTATTTTAAGGTCTTAATACTTTAAAGAGTCTCCTATGAAAGGAAGATTTTTACTAGTGGTATTATAGTTAAAGTGTAGAGATAATTATATGATGATATGTAAGAGAATACATTTATAATTTAAAAGCTTAAATATTTTAATGTCGATCAAACAGCAATTTACTTTAAAAATAACTTTTTTTGGGGCACCTAGGTGGCTCAGTTGGTTGAGCGTCTGACTTCGGCTCAGGTCATGATCTCACAGCTTGTGAGTTCGAGTCCCACATCAGGCTCTGTGCTGACAGCTCAGGGCCTGGAGCCTGCTTCGGATTCTGTGCCTCCCTCTCTCTCTGCCCCTAACCCACTCGCATTCTGTCTCTGTCTCTCTCAAAAATAAATAAACATTTAAAAAAATTTTTTTTTTAAATGTAACTTTTTAAAAAATGTTTCTTTATTTTTGAGAGATGGAGAGAGAGAGAGAGAGAGAGAGAGAGAGAATGCGCGCAAGCAGGGGAGGGGCAGAGAGAGAGAGAGGGAGAGAGAGAATCCCAAGCAGGCTCTGCACTGTCAGCATAGAGCCTGATGTGGGGCTTGAATTCATGAAATGTGGGATCATGATCTGAACTGAAATTGAAGGTCAGACACTTAACCAACTGACCCACCGAGGTGCCCTTAAAAAGTAACTTTTTTGAGCATAGGTCCTATACTACATAGGAATGCTCTTACATTTTTTTTTTTTAATGTTTATTTTTGAGAGAGAGAGAGAGTGAGTGTGCGTGAATCGGGGAGGGGCAGAGAGAGTGAGGGAGACACAGAATCCGAAGCAGGCTCCAGGCTCCAAGTAGTCATCACAGAGCCCAATGTGGGGCTCAAACCCGTGAACCATGAGATCATGACCTGAGCTGAAGTTGGATGCCTACCTGACTGAGCCACCCAGGTGCCATGATACAGGAATGCTTTTAAAAGAAAATTCCTAGTGGGGTGTCTGTGTGGCTCAGTTGGTTAAACATCCCACTCTTTATATTGGCTCAAGTCATGATCTCAAGGTTCGTGAGATCACCCCGAGCTCCATGTGGCTCCGTGCCAATAGCAAGGAGCCTGCTTGTGATTCTCTTTCTCCCCTCCCCTGCTCTCTCTAGCTCGCTCTCTCTCTCTCTCTCTGTCTCTCAAAATAAATAAACATTAAAAAAAAAGAAAATTACTATTGATGGTTGTGTTTTTATTATTAAAGTCAAAAACTGAAAGTTAAGCTGGTTTGCTTTCGATGAGTCTTTCAAAATATGTAGAGAGAAGTGTTAAAGTTGTAAGATCATCTTTGACATGAGCAACAAACTAAACTGCACTAATTCCGTCACTGTAAAGCTCTTGGTGAAAATGGATGGAGATAACTTTTTAGTAATTGTTTACAGTCAAGGTTCATAAAGAGGGCAGTTTTATTGGATTTGGAAAATACAGACAGAAAACATTTGTCACATTGCTAATAACATAGCTCTTATAGTACTTAATTGTGTAACTAGATTAAGAATACAATTGGCCTGGGCACCTGGATGGCTCAGTCAGTTAAGTGTCCGACTCTTGATTTCCGCCCAGATTTTGATGTCCCAGTTTGAGAGTGTGAGCCCCGCATCGAGCTCTGTGCCGACAGCACCCACCCTGCTTGGGATTCTCTGTCTCCCTTTCTCTGCCCCTCCCCTGCTTGCTCTCTATCTCTATCTCAAAAATAAACAAACATTAAAAAAAAGAACTATAATTGGCCCACTTATCAGCTCAATGATCTAAAAAGTGAACTGCTGTACAAATAGTCCAGTTTATACCACTGTTATGAATGGCCCTATCAGATGCCAGACTCTTAGAGTAATTACTTTCTTATGATTCTGTCTTTGTTTAATAAGAATATGTTTTTGAATCTGTGTAATATTTAACGTATAAAGCCTGCGTTATTTTGAAGTTGATATTGAAAACCTCTAAACTTCTGACCTTGAATAGAATTTGCTATGTATAACCATTACGTGCAGCTGGTGGATTCAAAATTGCCTGTTCTGGGACTCTGCTTTGTGAAAAATAGTGTGTTTTGGACATGAATGCATGGCAGCTGACATTTATCAAGGATAACAGGAGCCTTACTCATTTTCACATTTTAAAGTAACTTTGAAAGCTTTGCATGTGCACACATGCTCAGCATATGTTCCTAAGATTTAAATCTATTTTCCGTTATGTATTAATGAAACCAAATTTCAGTCTTTAATGAGCCTCAACATTAAACTTCTATGTGAGTACACAAACATCTAAAGACCAATAGTGTAGGGAATTTAATCCACTTCCATAGAATTTTATCTCTCATACTTTAAAATTATTACAAGTAAAAATGTACCTACTGTATTCTAGGTAGCACTCTTATTACATAATGTGTTATTTGGCATTTCTTTCATTCTCCTATAAAATTTGGGCCTAATGTAGAAGACTGGGTTGTAGAAATTCTCTTTTTCTAATCAACTACTGGTATATTGCTCTGCTCTTTGAAAAGATTTTTATAGACGTAGTTATTTTACAGGAGGGTGACATAAATAGAATTGGAATTGCATGATTTTTATTCTTGGTTCTTACCCTTTTAAAATTTTCCTTAAAAATAGATTGCGATAATATTTTAAAAAGAATTCTAGAATAAAACTGGGAAATTCCTGCGTTGGCAAACTTGTTAATTAAAATAACACCTTTTAGTGGTTGATATGGGTTTCAGACACTGCTACCCTTCGATATATTGATATGCAGATTGCACTGACTGGCTGCAAGGTAACAGGAGACATGCCTTGACTTCTGAAGATAAATTGGCCGTGCACAGCTGTGATCCCACTGTCTTTTCCTTTCTAGATGTGGTTGAATAGCGTAAGGCCTTTGATACCTGGGTCCTGGGTAGTAAGTTGAAATTTGATTTTTTGTGTATGTGAGTTTTCACTTGGGCTTCTGATAAGCCTGTCTTGTGGTGTGAAGGTACCACGTAAATTGTGGATGTATTTTTACTTAAATAGCTCTCTCTGAATTTGAAATATAAGAAGGTTGAGTTTCAGTTTTTCCCCCCATTTCCCTTTTGGCAGTTAAAAAGGAAGCCATTCTATTAAGAGTGATAAATAGTGAAAAGAATTTCAAATTTAAGCTAGTTAAGTTGCTAAGTGACTTTTTTTAAACATTTATTTTTGAGAGCAAGAGACACAAAGCACAAGCAGGGGAGGGGCAGAGAGAGGAAGACAGAATGGGAAGCAGGCTCCAGGCTCTGAGCTGTCAGCCCAGAGCCCGACGTGGGGCTCGAACTCGTGACCTGCGAGATCAAGACCTGAGCCAAAGTCGGATGCTTAACCGACTGAGCCACGCAGGTGCCCCCTAAAGTGAAATGTTTTTAACTTTATTTATTTATTTTGAGAGAGAGTGTGCACAAGCAGGGGAGGGACCGGGGTGGGGGGTAGGAGAATTCTAAGCAGGTTCCACGCTGCCAGGGCAGAGCCTGATGTGGGGCTCCATCCCATGAACCATGAAATCATGACCTGAGCCGAAAGCAAGAGTCATATGCTTAGCCGAATGAGCCACCCCTGTGCCCCCTTGGTCATCTTTCTCAGATCAGTTTTCAAATACATTTGGGAATTTTTCTTTACAATTTGCATCTATTTAAGAAATAGATTTGCATCTATTAAGAAATTTAGCTTTCTCTTTTCTTTTGGTGCCCTCCATGTGTCTGTCCCCTTCTCCCTGGCCTGGCACCCTAGCTCTTTTTTTGTCACCTCCCATTTCCACCCTGCCTTCAGTCTAGGTCCGGGTTTCCATTCTGAAGTATTACTGTGGTATCGGAGAGATGCGTGACTCTTTCTTCTGCTGCAGGTTATAGTTTGATATAATCAGTATTGTTACTGACAGTCATAGCTTTTCTTCACCTTCCTTTTAGGAATTTTTTGGTTTGGATTTTATCTATGAGCCTTGTGTTTGGTCCTGTTACCTTGTGCATGATTGGATTTCCCGACTGCTTTTGCTAGTGTCAGGTCCTGAATTCAGTAGGTTTAAGGAGTCATCAATTCATTGTGGTACATTTGCTCTTTGTCTTGGTCCACAGGCATATTTTTTATGTTTCAGCATGTTTGTGTCCTCCAAAATTAATAAAAAATAATATCCTTTGTCATTATTATATTTGGAGTCCTGTTCTTTAAAATATTTATTTTAATTAAGTTTTTAATTTAATTAATTTTTAAATTCTAATTGAGTTTTGAGAGAGAGAGAGACAGAGAGACAGAGTATGAGTGGGGGAGGGGCGAAAAGAGAGGGAGACACAGATTCTGAAGCAGGCCTCAGGCTCTGAGCTGTCAGCACAGAAGCTACTGTGGGGCTTGAACTTGTGAACTGCGAGATCATGACCTGGGCTGAAGTTGGAGGCTTAACAGCTGAGCCACCCAGGTGCCCCTTAAATTCTTTATTTTAACTCCAGTATAGTTAACATACAGTGTTATATTGGTTTTAGGTGTACAATATAGTGATTCAGTAGTTCTGTATGTTAGTGCTGATCATGATAAGTATATTCTTTAATTCCCATCACCTATTTCACCTACTGCACCCCCCCTTCTCCCCTCTGGTAACCATCAGTTTGTTCTCTGTAGTTAAGAGTCTGTTTCTTGGTTTGTTTCTCTCTCTCTCTCTCTCTCTCTCTCTCTCTCTCTCTCTCTCTCATTTCCTTTGTTCATTGTTTTGTTTCTTAAATTCCAATATGAGTGAAATCATATGGTATATTTGTCTTTCTGATTGACTTCGTTTAGCATTTTTGTTGCAAATGGCAAGATTTCATTCTTTTTTTTATGGCTGAATAGTATTCCTTTGTGTGTGTGTGTGTTTGTGTGTGTGTGTGTGTGTGTGTGTACATGTGTGTATATACATACACAGCACATCTTTTTTTTTATATATAATTTGTCAAATTGGTTTCCATACAACACCCAGTGCTCATCCCAACAAGTGCCCTCTTCCCTCCCTGCCCATCACCAACTTTCCCCTCTCCCCACCCCCATCAACCCTCATTTTGTTCTTAGTATCCAAGAGTCTCTCATCATTTGCCTCCCTCCCTCTCTGTAGCTTTTTTTTTCCCATTCCCCCCCCCCATCGTCTTCTGTTAAGTTTCTCAAGATCTACATATGAGTGAAAACATACGGTATTTGTCTTTCTCTGACTGACTTACTTCACTTAGCATAATACCTTCTTTACCTTCTTTATCTGTTCTTCTATTGATGGACATTTGTGTTGCTTCCATAATTTGGCTGTTGTAAATAGTGCTGCAGTAAACATGGGGTGCTTGTAATTCTTTGAATTTAGTGTTCTTGTATTTTTTGGGTAAATATTCAGTAGTACAATTACTGGATCATATGGTAGTTCTATTTTTAACTTTTTGAGGAACGTCCATACTGTCTTCCACAGTGGCAGTACCAGTTTGCCTTCTCATCAATAGTGCACAAGGGTTACTTTTTCTCCACATTCTCACCAACACTTGTTGTTTCTTGTGTTTTTTATTTTAGCCATTCTGACAGGTGTGAGGTGATATCTCATTGTGGTTTGAGGTGCATTTCCCTGATGATGAGTGATGTGGAGCATCTATTCATGTATCTGTGGGCCATGTGTATGTCTTCTTTAGTCATATGTCTGTTCATGTCTTCTGCCCATTTTTAATTGATTAGTATTATGTTTCATTTTGAGTTGTGTGTAAGTTCTTTATATAATTTGGATACTAACCTTTTATTGGATGTGTCATTTGCAGATATCTTCTCCCATTCAGTAGGCTGTCTTTAGTTTTGTTGATTGTGTTCTTTGAAGGGCAGAAGCTTTTTATTTTGATGAAGTCAGGAAGTTCTTTTTGATTTCACAGCATGGCCTATTTATACAGACTTGCAGATAGTAGGTACTGAAATGTTTATTAAATGAACGTATGGAGGATCTTGAGAAGCTGTACCAGTTTCAAACCTTCAATCCCAATCTTAATCTAGTACAGTGGTTCTCAGAGTGTGGTTCATGTTCCTTTGGGGAGCACCTGAGAACTTTTACAGGGTACACACAGTTAAAACTATTTTCATAATAACCCATTATTTGCCATTTTCATTCTGTTGGTGTTTGCACCGATCGTGCAAAATCAGTGGTGCAGAAAACTGCTGACATCTTAGTTTGAACCAAGGGAGTGGCACTACCAGACTGTACTAGCAGTCTTTACATTCTTTACTGCCATGCACTTGACTTAAAGGGAAAAAACATTTCTCACTTAGGATTGCCCTGCGTGATGCAGCAAAATTTGCTCATTTCATTAAATCTTGACTCTTGGGTACCGTATTTTTAAAATTCTGTTTAGTGAGAATGGAAAACATGTGGAAAGCACTTTGCCCACCGAAGTATAATGGTTATCTCGAGGAATAGCCCTTGTGTGGTAGGTTTGTTAACCGAACTGGCCACTTTTTTTCCATGGAATACCATTTTTACATGAAAGAATGGTCAACAAGCTATGGTTATTGAAACCTGGGTATTTGGCAGTGGTATTTGCCTGGGTATTTGCTCAGAAACTGAGCAAGATGAACCCATTACTTCAAGGAAAGCATGGTATTTGGTAACAAATACTAATGGTATTTGTTGACAGTGATAAAATTTGAGTTTTCAAGTGAAAATTGTAATGTTGGTAAATTTGAACATGCCACCATGAGTGTAACAGCTTCTCAGTACTAAAGACTTTCAAGATGAGACTGGTGGTGGTATTAATATGATGGAGATTTTGATATTGTATCATGAAATACCACTATTTGAAAATATCCTTGATCAGTGAACTGATATTGTTAAAATGACGATGTTTGATGTTACAAAATCATGCCTGGGTAAAAGATTTGTTCAGAGTGCAAGCTAGGGGAGTATATTTTAATGTAACAGCACAAAAGGTGGTCAGAATGGTTTCAGATTTCACTCTGCAACTAGCCTTTAAGAAAGTACTTGTCGAGTTTTAGCATAATACCAATTATTATCTACAATAATTTGCAAAAGGCTATTGAGATAGTCCTTTTTTTAACATGAGTACATGTCTCTGAGGCTGGATTTCCTTCGTATGTTTTAGTCAGATGAACATTGCAGCATGTTGAATGGAGAAGTAGGTAAGTGAATCCAGTTATCTTCTTTGAGTCAGACATAAGAGTTGTAAACATGTAGAAATAGTACCACCTCTCTCACTGATGGTTTTGTTTCAGAAAATTTATTTTTCATAAAAATTATTTATAAATTTTTTTTAATATTTATTTATTTTTGAGAGAGAGCGAGTGAGCAAGTGGGGGGAAGTGCAGAGAGAGAGGGAGACAAAGAATCTGAATCGGACTTCAGGCTTTGAGCTGTCAGCACAAGGCCCGATGTGGGGTTCAAACTCACGAAATGGGAGATCATGACCTGAGCCAAAGTCAGATGCTTAACCAACTGAGCCCACCCAGGTGCCCCTGAATTTTTGTTTTTTAAAGTTTACTTATTTATTTTAAATGAGGGCGGGGGGAGGGAGGGAGGGAGGGAGAGGGAGAATGGGGGAAGGGTTCCCCTTCTAGAGAGAAGTCCAAGCAGGCTGCACACTGCCAGCACAGAGCCTGACGCGGGGCTCGAACTCACAGACTGAGAGATCACGACCTGAGCCAAAATCAAGAGCCGGATGCTCAGCTGACTCAGTCACCAGGCGCCCCATGTTTATGAAATTGTTAACACGTAATGGGTTTGTTTTGAAATGAATTAATATTTCAAATGTTTGTAAGTTTTAATTTTGAATATGGTAGATATTAATAGATATAACCAACATAACAAAAAAGCTTTGGCATTCCCAGTTTTTAAGGTGTAAAGGAATCCTAATATCACAAAAGTTGAGAATCACTGATGTAGTATTTGGTTGGAGCTCTAGAGGCATTTGACTTAAACCTTTCACTCTGCTGTATATATTTGTTGCTTTGAAGCACGTCCAATTCCTGCTGTGGTTGTCTCTGTTCTGATGACCTACTTAAACAGGAAGGGGTCCTGAGCTAATGGTAAAATTTGGCCATTTTCAAGGACACACACAGGTCATTACCCTGAATCTTACTTTTAGTAGTAAGAACCAGATTGACTGCAAAGGTTAAGACTTTGAACAGTTGTATAACATTGAGTGCTATGTCTGATACACAGTGTTCCTGCTTTTGAATGAACAGGTCAGCCTTAATTCTCCAGCAGAGACCTTTCATAGCACATAATACATTTTGGGATACTCTACTTACTATTTTGTTAGTTTTGGACACTGGGTCATTAGCGTGTTAAAGGCAAAAAACTTGTCTTTATTTTATTGTTTTATTTTATTTTTATTTAAAAAAATTTTTTTTTCAATGTTTATTTATTTTTGGGACAGAGAGAGACAGAGCATGAACGGGGGAGGGGCAGAGAGAGAGGGAGACACAGAATCGGAAACAGGCTCCAGGCTCTGAGCCATCAGCCCAGAGCCCGACGCGGGGCTCGAACTCCCGGACCGCGAGATCGTGACCTGGCTGAAGTCGGACGCTTAACCGACTGTGCCACCCAAGCGCCCCTTATTGTTTTATTTTAGAGAGAAATGGAGCATGTGAGTAAGGGAGAGGGGCAGAGGGAAAGAGAGAGAATTTTTAGAATGCTCCACACTCAGCGTGGAGCCTGACGCAGGGCTCCATCCCACGGCCCTGGGGTCATGACCTGAGCCAAAGTCAACAGTCGGACGCTCAGCCAGCTGAGCCACCCAGGTGCCCCAAACCTTGTCTGTTTTGATCAACAGTTTATCCCAAGCACATGGCATAGGGAACGCAAACTCCTTTGTGTAAGTGGACAACATCCAGTATGTTGGAGAGTGATCACTTAAAATTTTTGTCCTCTAGTTTTATTGAGAAATAATTGACATACATTACTGTGTAAATTTATGGTATACAGCTTGATGGTTTGATTTACGTGTACTGTGAAATCGTTACGATAGGTTCAGCTAATAGCCATATTCTATAGAAACAGTAAAAAGAAAAGAAGGAAAAATTCTCCTTGTGATGAGAATTCTTAGGAGCTAGTCTTCTTAACTTTCCTAGGGCAGTGTTAGCCCCAGTCCTCTTGGTGTCTGTTACATCCCTAGTGCTTAGTGACCAGTTAAGATGCTTGCTGGGTGGTTGGTTTTAGCCAGTATAGAGGTATGCATGGTTTTACAAGAGTTCATAATTAAATTTTTGCCTCCAGTGTTCTTCAGCAGTAATGAGGCGCCCCCAGTCTTCATTTAATAGACACGTGTAGGCTGGTTTTGTGAAATACAGAAAGAAGCTCTTTAAAGTCATGAGTCATAAAACTGACCTTTGAACAGCAGTGAATAAAAAGCAAGCTATGTTTTATTTAAATTATTTGAGTGATGCTCTTTTTTTTCTGTTCCTCAGTATTTTATATTCTTTCTTGCTGCAAATTTCTTTTCTGGAACAATCATGACCTAGAGGCACAGATTTTAGCTTCACACAGTGTTACTATATATATTAGCTGTATTTTGAAGGGGGTTTATTTAAGAAGGCAGTTTGAGGGTATTGTTCAATTTAGACTTTGATACTTTTTAAACAATTGTACCAGTGTTACCCCACCTTGAACAGGTATAGTCCTTTAAAAAGGACTTTTTTGAATTTAAATTTAAAGTTATTTAGGCTAGGAGTGGAATTGTAATTGCTGAAAGGTAGTACGCTGTGAGGTCAGAAAAAGAAAAAAGACAACAGAAGCAGCAAACAAGGACTGAGTCACAGACTAATCTGCAGTAAAGATGATGCCCCATTCAGGAAGTCTCATGAGTCAGACTTGCCATGTTGTGTCACTAGCATTCGAGAACATCTGCTCCAATATCTTGGCTTTATTAAAGATGTATTTTTTATTTTTAAGTGATCTCTGTACCCAGTGTGGGGCTCAAACTTAACAACCCTGAGATCAAGAGTTGTATGCTCCACAGACTGAGCCAGCCAGGCACCCCTCCAGTGTCTTTGCTTTTAAAGAAGGAAATCTAGTTAAGATGGGTTTTCGCCTTGATACATTTCTCTCTTTTCCACCATCAGTATTTTTCTTTGAAAAATTAATCCAAGTTCCATATTGTTAATTTTTATTATGCCAGTGTCACAGGTAAACCCTCTGTAGCTATTTTATGTTTTTGATATTGGTGTCCAGGGCTAACTTCAGTACTGTAGGGGGAGGGTCTTGTTACTTTCAGTTTTTCATTCCGCAGGTACTGCAGTTTGGGAGTATCCGGATTGCCCACTGACCTACAGTTAGCATTCCCTGTTGCTTGCTTTCATTGCTTGCTTACTGCCATTTCCTGTAGCAGCTTTGGTTACTCGGTGGCTAATGTCTGCTCTTAAGTTTTAAAATTTCTCCTATATCTTTTTTTTTCTTCTCTGAAGCAGATATAATGGGTTAGGAGAAAACAGGGCACATGATCCTTTTTACATCTTTATTGCTTATTAATTGAATTTATATCAGATTTTATTTCTGCTTTCTGCAAATGCCCTTCTAACTCATCACTGCTTATCTTAATCCAGGTGCTTTTTACTAACATTTACCTCAAGGGGGCTAAAAACTTAGTTTCTCTCTTGTCCTCTCTTTCTTTGCAGCTTATATTTCATTATATGCCAAGAGAGAACCTTAGGTATAAATAGTTGTTGTTTTTTTTTTTTTTAAACATTTACTTATTTTTGAGAGACAGAGACAGAGTATGAGCAGGGGAGGGGCAGAGAGAGAGGGAGACACCAGAATTCGAAGCAGGCTCCAGGCTCCAAGCTGTCAGCACAGAGCCCGACGCGGGGCTCGAACTCACAAACCGAAGTCGGACGCTTAACCAACTCAGCCACCCAGGTGTGCCCCTAAATAGTTTCGATGTAGAGATATTTACGTCTGTCAAGGAAAAATTAAACCACAGATCCAGAAGTAAAACAGGATCATAAAGAACCACCACTGTGTGTTTTACCTAATACCTTTGCAGGTGGATATCCTCTGCAGAATCTTCTAAAAGATGTCTGTGTATTCTCATGCTTTTGAATCTTAGGAACACAGAGATAGCTCTGACAGTAGCTCTGTTTTCCTGTTTCTTCCCACTCACACTAGCGGGAGAATGTTGTGAATCTGTAAGTTGAGGATAACCTGAATAGTTTTGGCTAATTTGTTATTTGTCTGAAACCTTTTAATTTGTTGTCATACGGGCTATTTGTAACTATTTGTTTTTCACTGGAGAACAGAATTCCTGTCGCTGAACATACATCTTTGTTTTTGGTATTGAAGGATCACCTTATTCCCTTTGTCCCTTGCTTGCTTTGTATTGTTTTTCATGCTCACATCAAACATATGAATATGTGAGGTGTGATTCTCCTCAGTTAACAGGTGATAGACTCTTTAAAGGAGACGAAAGTTTATCTTTTAGTAAAATTGAGATTCAGCTCTCAAGTTTGATTCCAACAAAGCTCCGTTGTCTTTTCATTGTGTCATAGTAAATCAGCTGAAGGATTCATACCCTTGAGTTTTATTTCAATAGGCAGCTTGGAGCCACTATATTTGTTGGAGTGGGAATACCCAAGTGAAAAATGACATGTCAAAAAGAAGCAAAAATGTTCCACAGAGTTTTTACTATCCCTCTAGCCCCCCTTACATATTCTCTGTATTTTAAGGAAGACTGTAGAGTTGGTCAAAAGTGCCACTGAGGGGATGGCAAAGAAAAGAGCAGGAGTTGGATGAAGAACCAGGGGAATGGTGGGTAGGAGCAGTAAAAAAAGAGGAAGGAGTTTGTAATAAGAGTCTTATACAAGGTTTTCTCTCTCTCTCTCTCTCTCTCTTTTTATCTATTAAAAAAAAGTTTTAAGTAATCTCTACAATCAATGTGGGGCTCAGACTCATGACCTTGAGATCAGGAGTCACATGCTCTACAGACTGAACCAGCCAGGCGCCCCTCCTATAAGTTTTTGTAATGGTTTCTTTTTTTTTTCTTTTTTTTTTTTTTTTTAAATTTTTTTTTTCAACGTTTATTTATTTTTGGGACAGAGAGAGACAGAGCATGAACGGGGGAGGGGCAGAGAGAGAGGGAGACACAGAATCGGAAACAGGCTCCAGGCTCCGAGCCATCAGCCCAGAGCCTGACGCGGGGCTCGAACTCACGGACCGCGAGATCGTGACCTGGCTGAAGTCGGACGCTTAACCGACTGCGCCACCCAGGCGCCCCAAGTTTTTGTAATGGTTTCAAGCTTGCCGTGTAGAAAGTGGAGACCAAAAAGTGAACAGGAATAGAATGCAGTGTGTAAAACAGTGTAGTAAAAGTATGAAAAGTGCATCAGGAAAGGGAAGGGAAAACTTCGTCTAATTGGGAGAAATTGAATGGTTTCCCTAGAGGCGACAGTTGAACTTGATCTTGAAGGATGGATGAGTAGGAGTATTCTAGATAGAAAAGAGATGAAAGGGAAGATTTAAAAAGAAATGAATGACTTAAAAGCAAAACAGGAACTATTTCAGCGATCATCCTTTGTCAGAACCTCTCAGCATAGGTCATTTGGGAGCTGCTGCTGGGGGTGGGGGTGGGGGTGTGCTGAAGAAGTATGGCAGCATGTTTTTTAGAGTGAAGCTGAAATCAGGTTTATGCCGCTCAGGTTAGATCTGAGAGATTCAGTGCATTAAATTGTAGGGTCAGTGTTACCTTTAAAATAACTAAAGAATTATCCAGGTAGTTAGTACGCTGTCAGGAGAGAGTAATTTGATTTAGATGGAATTGGCGTGCTTAACTCCCTCTGCACAGTGTATATTGGTGAACTTCAACTCCTTTGCTTCTGTGGAGGTTGAGAAGTCTCTTGGCAACAAGCTTCCAGTTGCAACTAACACCTGCTTTGGCTAATTGGTATGCCCAGCTCTGGTAGCAGAGCCTCTGGAGAGTTTGTGTTTGAATTCAACTTCATCAGGTTTAAACTGGAACATAAATGTGAAGGGGCTTTGGGCTCAGCCTGTGGATTGAGAATGAAAAGGCAGGACGTACAAAGGGAGAAGAGAGAGTGAAACCTGTGGATAAAATAGCTGTTGACTTACACTTGGATGCTTTTCAGCTTAATTTGTATATTAAAAATAAGATGTTTTACTCTATGGTTCTCTGCCAGCCCCCTTTCAAGTTAGCTGGGAGGATGAACTAAAGACAGGAGAAGAATGACCAGAACCCGAGAGCATACCCTTTCTGTCACATGTCCTCACCAAGGTAGTTTACTGTGGACACTGTTTATATGCCTTTTCTTTTTAAAAAAACAACTGTAGGCTGGTAGGTTTCCTATCAGCTCTGTTCCCATGACACTGTGCAGTGCCTTCATTTTAATACTTACCAACCTGTGTTGTTACAATCATTTATGCTTTCCTCTTGTGCTAGCCTGAGAGTTGCCGCAACGTATGCTGTCATTCATCTCTATTTCCTGGACCTGAAGTGGTTCTGGGCATGTAAGTGTTTGAGCTGAAACGGAATTAGATTGAAAAATGGATTGCATTAGGTAGTTTTTTCTTGATCCCACTAAATAAACATAACAGGTTATCAGCAACAAAACAAAAGGACATTGCCAGTTAAGTTTAATTGAAACTTTCCCTCTCTTTTCTCTCCTTGTCTCCTTTCAGCTCTTGTCCTCTTTGCCAGGGTTGAATTAAAATATAAAAGTAGGAGATACTCACTGGAAGAGGCATCCAGTTGATGAGGAAGCTTTCATAGTAGTTCCATGTTTATGACACTCCCACCCCCTCCCCCATGGTCTCTTAAACACACACAGGTTCTCTTTCCTTCAGTCCTTTCCTCTGTGGTGCTGGTTCTTTTGGAGCCACACCATAGATTGAAATAAAACCTTTAACTTGATATTTTAGAAAATACAATTTTGTAGGATTAAAGCTTTAACTAGTGGTGACTATGTACTAAATTGTCTCAAGTAAGAGGGTCAATTTGGAGCTTTTAGTTCTGGGTAGTGATTTATATATATATTTATATATATTTATATGTTTAGAATGTCTCATAATTTTTCCCAAGAGCAATTTTTTCCCCCTAATTGGATTGAGCAGTCTCTGCTTTTACATACAGCTTCAAGTGGTTTTCAGTAAATCATTCCAAATCTATAGTTGTTGTTGGAAAATTTTCCTCAAGTTACTGTGATTCTCAGGAGACACCCAGAAACACTCCCTAATTACCAAGTGTATTTAATCATACCTTGTATAAGTCAGCCAAACAGGCCTGATGAATAAACTGAATTACCGGTGGGATAGTCAAAAGTTTTTGGCCCCAGCATTTAACCTTAGAAACCCCAAGAATAAAAATATTTGACAGGCTATTTTAGGGTATAGTTCATGCTTTTCTGATCTCAAGTTTTCTTCTTGCTGTTTAAGCCGAGACAGTTGATTTCAAGTGGAAGTAAGGGTTATGGTTAATATTAGACCACCCCCAGAGGGCCATTTATCTGGTGACTTGTAGACCAGTGGTTAGTTTTGGGGACTTGAGAGGAGTAACAGCATTAGTACCTGTTGAGTTGTAGTGGCTCCTTGCCTCTGCCCCTGATCCAGCATACCCACAAACCCTAAGTATACAACGTCTCAGTGTTCTTACTGATGAGCTAAGAAGTTTTCTGGGTAACCGGTTGGAGATGGTGTGATTCAAAAAAAAAGTTTATTTCAGTGAGGGATAAAATGCCCAAGGAACATATGATACAGATTTGTTGGTCTGAGTCCTAGTTATGCCATCCAGTATCTGTGTGTGATCTTTGGAAAGTTATTTAGTTGTGTACTTATCTATAAAATGGGAATAATAATACATATCTTCGAGAGTCATGGTGAGAGATTATGCAGAATATGCGATATGCTCAGCACTGTACTGCCACAGAAGTTATCCCCTTCCCTTTCCCTTATTAACTTAGGAAAACTGAAATATTTTCGTTGGTTTCTGTGCCATTTGAGATTTACTGAGTAACATGTCATCCCATTTTGGCGTGGCTTTTCTTAGACCCTCCTCCCCCGCACCATCCCACCCCTCCCCCCCCCCCCCCCCCCAACTTGTGGCTTACCTAATGGGCGTTAGCACTGTTGATTGGTATCTTTTCCTTTTGGACAGGAATACTTCCTGTATCCTTGTGCATCTGGCTAGTTGTACACAATCAAGATTTTTCTCTCGTCTTAACTGTCAAATAACCAAAAGGAAAGCTAGTTGATGCTGCTCAGTCATACACCCAACATTATCGTGACTTTTGAGTGACAAGTAAAATTCTTTTTTTTTTTTTTAATTTAAAAAAATATTGTAAAAATGGCTCAAGGATCCAGATGGCTGTGTTCACATTGAAAGACTGAATACGTTTTGGGCCTTTGAATTCTGATTCAATGAAAAGTTCTCCACTGTAGTCCTTTTAGATACTATGGTGTCAGGGGCTTAGAAAAGCTTCTGTGATTGGATTGCATTCTGCCTGGAAGTGTGGTTGAGGTGGACCTCCAGCTTAATAATCAGTCGGAGGACATCTCTTCATTAGCAACTTCAAAGTATATCTATGCAAGTCATTATTGGATTTATGAGGGGATTTCAAGAGTTACTTGGGCAGGTATATATTGTGTGTTAATTTTCTACTCAGCTGTGTAGATGATCTTTAATTGTAGGGAGTCAGAATTTAGAAGGGGCTCAGTCTTCATAGACTGTTCTTATCAAAGATACTTTGGGGCTCTTGTGCTGTATTATTTCCTCTTTGAATGTTGATTTTACCAACTCTGCATATCCTCTAACCTAGATGGGTAATAATTTAAGATGTAAAAATGTAAGCTATACAGTTACTGATTTATGTTTCTTAACTTTTAGTTTCTTTGGGGGAAAAATTATTCATGGGCCTAGTATGTAATATCTTCTCTCCTCCCACCTTGGTTCTTGACTACTGACTGAAAATGATCTAAATTTAGGATGTGTACACTAAACATTGACCTCTCGTACCTTAGAAAGAGTAATTTGCCAAAATAGATAATATATCCCCTCAGACAGATAGTTTTGAGTCCATCTTTGCCAGCGAGAAGCAGGCAGCAGACTTGGCAAGTAAAACAATGCTATTGACAATTTTTATGTTTGTAACGAAGATTAATACCAAATAAACAAAACTATACATAAAGTATTTGTCATAGTCATTTGTGCTCAGGAATAATTGTATTAGCTGTTGTATATGCTGAAAAGTATTATTTTTTAAGCAGAAATAGTTATAATTTTTCATATTGAGCATTTTCTTGGTCATAATGAAATTTAGGAGATATATTTGCTGATATTTTTTTTATTTTAACATATCATTCACTCTTGGAAATCATGTGGTCTTTTTTTTTTTTTTAACGTATTGTGCAATAAAAATCTCCCCCCCCTTTTTTTCAATATATTAAGTTTATTGTCAAATTGGTTTCCAATCCCCCCCCCCTTTAAAGTTTTTATTTATTTTGAGAAAGCACGAGCATGCACAAGCGGTGGAGGGACAGAGAGAGAGAGAGAGAGGGAGGGAGGGAGGGAGGGAGAGAATCCCAAGCAGGTTCTGTGCTGTCAGTGTGGAGCCCACTGTGGGGCTCAAACTCATAAACTGTGAGATCGTGACCTGAGCCAAGATCAAGAGTCTAATGCTTAACTGACAGAGCCACCCAGACACTTCAAAGCCTTTTTTTTTTTTTTTAAGTTTATTTATTTATTTTGAGAGACAGAACGAGTGCATGGCCCATGCATGCATGGGGTGGGGTGGGGGGAGAGAATCCCAAGCAGGCTCCACACTGTCAGCCTAGAGCCCAGCTGGGGGCTCAAACTCACAAACTGGGAGATCATGACCTGGGCCCAAATCAAGAGTCAGTCGCTTAACTGACTGAGCTACCCAGAGGCCCCTAGGTATCATACAGTATTAATTGGCAAATCTTTTCTTTGGAAAAAAAAAAAAAATATTTTATATCTTAACGAAACCTTCGTGGTTTTTACATTAGAATTTAGCGTTAGTACATTGCTGGATAATTGCCTTTGTTATTTAGAGGTCAGTGGATTCTGTGAAAGAGTAAATTTGGTGACACATAGACTAGACAGTCATGCACATTATAGCTTGTTGTTGTGCCACACGAAGAGAAAGAGCCACGTCTGTATACATGGACACAGGTAGATATATTTATGTTTCTCCCAGTGCACATAAAAATTGGCTTAATGTGAATGACTTGGGTGCATTTCCTGTTTAGACTGAATATAATTATTATTGATTTCTTCCATACTAAGAGATTGTCATGGTTTTGATTCTCTATTGATACAATCTATGCCTTTAAAACTCATTTTGGTGACATCCTATATCAAGTGTAGAAGTGAAAATTTTAAAAAGTTTTAACTTTGGGGCACCTGGTTGATTCATTCGGTTAAGCAACTGGCTCTTGATTTGGCTCAGGTCATGGTCTCAAGGTTTGTGGGCTCCAAACACAAGTTTCTCTTCTACCAGGTTTTATCCAGCGCCAGTATTTTGCTACCCTCCTTTCTCCCTCTCCTTTGCTTCTCCTGTTCCTTTTCTCACTCACCTAAAATGGCCTCTACCATTGGAGGGCCATTTACATACATAATGACCCATTTGCTGTAAATGTTAAGAATAAGGATAGCTTCTAGGGCATCTGGGTGGCTCAATCAGTTAAGCGGTCGACTTTGACTCAGGTCACGATCTCACCGCTGGTGGGTTCAAGCCCCGCGTGGAGCTCTCTGCTGACAGCTCAGAGCCTGGGGCCTGCTTCACATTCTGTGCCTTTCCCTCTCTAACGCCCACCACCATCCCCCGCATTCTGTGTGTGTCTGTCTGTCTGTCTCTCTCAGAATTAAATAAACGTTATAAAAAAAAAAGAATAAGGATAGCTTCTTAAATATGTACAGAACTCAACTTCAGTAAATTTAACATTGATAAAATAATCCTGTCCTCCATATTTTAAATTTCTCAGTTGATCCCATAATGTGCTTTATAGCATCTCCCCTCTATAGGACAGAATCCAGTATGGGATCATACATCATATTTGTCATTTCTCTTTAGTTTTCTTTAATCTGGAATATTTATAGACTCTTATTACATTGTCATTTTTGAAGAATACATTTTTTCTGGCATTGTGAGATCTGGGTATGCTTTAAAACCATAATATTAAGCCACTATTTTTTTTTTTTATTTTTAAAAAAAAAATTTTTTTTTCAACGTTTATTTATTTTTGGGACAGAGAGAGACAGAGCATGAACGGGGGAGGGGCAGAGAGAGAGGGAGACACAGAATCAGAAACAGGCTCCAGGCTCTGAGCCATCAGCCCAGAGCCCGACGCGGGGCTCGAACTCACGGACCGCGAGATCGTGACCTGGCTGAAGTCGGACGCTTAACCGACTGCGCCACCCAGGCGCCCCTAAGCCACTATTAATCAAAGATATTTTAAGTTCTGGGGCACCTGGGTGGCGCAGTTGATTAAGCGTCCGACTTCGGGTCAGGTCATGATCTTGCAGTTCGTGAATTCGAGCCCCACGTCAGGCTTGGTGCTGACAGCTCAGAGCCTGGAGGCTGCTTCGGATTCTGTGTCTCCCCCTCTCTCTGTCCCTCCCCTGCTCACTCTCTGTTTCTCTGTCTTTCCCCAAAATAAGTAAACATTAAAAAATTGTTAAAAAAAAAAAGGCATTTTAAGTACTTTACTCTCCTTTACTTTAGCTTAATGTTGTGAGGAGAAAAAGACTCTTGGAAACCTCTCTGCCTTTCAGCTTTGATTTTGCATTTTACTACCAAACTTCTAGGTAGAATGGATTTTATTGGTATTTAATTCATACCTACAGTATCTGTACAGGTGATGTCATAATCTAGAACTCTTGGTTAGTGATTATGTGGTTTTGATTTTTTAAAAGCTATGCTTTTTAACTTTCATTAGCATCCTGTATGAAATTTTGCATTTTTGTCTCCTTTCTCTCTGTAGTATTGTGCCACCTAGTGGAAATTTATGTCCTTCAGTATATGTCTAAAAATCTAGATGCAAGATGCATTTTAACATACTGAGAAAAAGTTTGGAAAATTCGAACTTCTTGATTGACTTGGAATTGTTTAGAACAAGGATTGTCTTCCTAAATAAGAATTTAGGACAAATAAAATTCTTTGTATGTGAAGGTTTAGTAGAGGTCTTAAAATTATGAGCTGCTGTTAAAACACTGTTACTGTTTCAACTAGAAACACCCTACGTGGGGTGGGGCGCCTGGGTGGCTCAGTCGGGTAAGCGTCTGACTTCGGCTCAGGTCATGATCTCGTGGTTTATGGGTTCGAGTCCCACATCGGGCTCTGTGCTGACAGCTCAGAGACTGAAACCTGCTTCAGATTCTGTGCTCCCCCCCACATCCTTCCCCCACTTGCGTGTGCGCGTTCTCTCTCTCTCAAAAATAAACATTAAAAAAAAAAAAGAAAAGAAACACCCTTCGTTATTTTCATCATTGAAACCTTAACCAAAACATTGTATTTCCATCAGTCGTTACTAAAATGATTGTTGCTATTTAGATACCATGAAAATCCCCCCCCTCCCCCTTTTCATTGTGCATCTACTCTCCAGGCCTCATGTAGTGGGGCTTACAGATTATTTACATGCTCTAAGATTAGTTTTGAAGTCATAGAAGAAAAACACAGTGGGTAATAAATATTAATGAAATAGTTTAAAGGAAAGCAATGTGCTACTTTGAAAATAGCCTGAAAAAAAATGTAGACATGTATCACTTGAAGACTCCTTACCAAGTGACAGGATAATCTCTAATTTGTCCTTAGTTGGGTATAAATAAAACTCAGGATTTTTTTCTTATTTTCAATTTTTTTTTTATTTGAGAGAGAATGAATGAATGAATCTTGAGCAGGCTCCACGCTCAGAGCAGAGCACAAAATGGATGGGGCTCCATCCCACGACCCTGGCTGGGATCATGACCTGAGCCAAAATCAGGAGTCTGATTCTCAACCGAGTGAGCCACCCAGGCACCCCTAGGATTTTTTTTTTTTTGAGATTTTATTTTTAAGTAATCTCCACACCTAAGGTGGAGCTTGAACTTGGGACCCCAAGATCAAGAGTTGCATGCTCTACCGACTGAGCCAGCCAGGCACCCCAGGATTTTATCACTTGGAAAAAGTTGATGGTCTCTTTTTCTTGTTATTAAATATGAAGAAGATGCCTTCCTCATCCTTTGAAGTATTCAGAGTATTCAACATACACATTTTTAGTGGGACTTGAGAAACATTTTAGTCTTGGGGTTTGACATTCTGCAGAATTAAACTAGAATATGAACTTTTGACGTTGTCTTCAGGGTACTCATTTATAATTAAGAATATTAAGACTTACCTAACCATTTAGGGAAAGTAGTTCTGAATCATAAGATTCAACCATTCAAGCATAGAACATGGGTATTTTACAATGTTTTCATCTTATCATCATTCTTTCTTAGTTGCTGATGTATAGTCACAATGAGCGGATTAGGAGAAAACTCCTTGGATCCACTGGCCCCTGATTCACGAAAACGCAAATTGCCATGTGATACTCCAGGACAGGGGTAGGTCGTTTATTTCCTGATCCTTCACCAAGGTCTCCTCCCACTACCATTATTTTTGTGACTTAAAACGAACATTTTAGCTTTCTGTTGTTTAAATTCTCAGTAGATTTTTGTCTTCGCTTAAATAATATGATTTTGCTTTGAATTAAGTAGAATGGCACAGTGATCAGATAGACATCCTTATGATATAATAGAAATCCTATTGGTGATTCAGATAAAAGTGAGTTAGTCCAATAACTAACACTTTTGAGGTAGTGTGAAGCATTTCTTAGTGAAAGAGGTAGGTAGGAGTCAGGAATAGAGCATCAAGATAGTTGCAAATCAGATTACTCTTTAAATTCCTGTAAGAAGATGTCGTAAGTTGGTATTTTGGCCTTTGTGAGGTTTCATCGTCCTTTTCCTGAATAAAGTTTGCAGTTTAAAAAATAGAAATCTAATATTTCATGCAGTGTTACGCTAGCCTTTTTAGTATTTGCCAAGGTCACTATGACTTGCGTTTTAATGTGATTCTTACAAAGTAAAAAATGGCTTATAAGCCTTATGTAAAACCTTGTCATTAATAAGTAGCTAACACTCTTTTTGTTATTATTTGTTGTTTTACTGTCTCTTTGATGTAAAGACTGTGTATCCTTATTTTCTTCATGGTCAGAGGCTAAGTGTCCCCAAGGCCACGAGGCTAACCAAAAGGTGGACTTGAATTTAGGTTTGCCTGAATTTCTGCTGTATTGTACTTCTTCTCCAAGATGAGTTTTTGATGGTTTCTATTGGCTAAATTTTATTTGCTTATGTATGAAGGTGCTGGTGATTCTGCTCCCGGCGTTTTTTTGTGATAGGTACATTCATGGCCTTCTCTCCCCTCCCCCAATCTTCTCTCTCAGTCTTACCTGCAGTGGTGAAAAGTGGAGACGGGAGCAGGAGAGTAAATATATTGAAGAACTGGCTGAACTTATATCTGCTAATCTTAGTGATATTGACAATTTCAATGTCAAACCAGATAAATGTGCAATTTTAAAGGAAACAGTAAGACAGATCCGTCAAATAAAAGAGCAAGGTAATACAAAGTAAGAAAAACACTCAAATCTTTTCAGAAGGAACTTGTTAACTATGTTTACATTTGCCTTTTTGCTACCTTGTTGCTCACGTGTGGACTAGTGGGACCTGTCCTGTGTGGGATTGGACAAATGAGTTGGCCAATTTAGTACTCCTTGAGAAATAGTTAATAGAGCATTAGAAAGAGGCCAGTGTTCTCACCCTGTCCCATGTTAGTTGCCTTTCAGGAAGCCATGGGATAGTACATGTAGTAGTGAAAGAAAATTAAGGGTATCTTCTGCCCTCCTGGGTAACTCAAGTTTTAAGATTTAAAAATTGCAGAATTGGTTTCTTATCAGGAAATGTTGTATATGTGCATATGTATGCGTGTGCGTGCGTGCGTGTGTGCGTGTGTGTGTGTGTTTGTGTTCTGGGGACTGTTTGGAGGTGAATTTGATCTGTAACTGATATTTGTGATGTTTGTAGTATTGTCTTCTGTCTTTTCAGGAAAAGCCATTTCCAATGATGATGATGTTCAGAAAGCTGATGTATCTTCTACGGGGCAGGGAGTAATTGATAAAGATTCCTTAGGGCCACTTTTACTTCAGGCAAGTATATTATACTTGTGAGGAATTTTTAAGACTTAAGAATATGCTTTTTGTGACGTGCTTAAACATTGTTTTGTAAGTAGTTGTCCTCAATAGGTATGATTCGCCTATAGCATGTTTCTCTCGCTGTAAAGCAGGAGACGGGAACAGAGAGGAGGCTCTTCATAAAGTGCAACTGTTAACTTGTTTTTGTTTCAACTAGTTCACTTCAAGTACTTCTCAGTTGCTCGGTTCAGTTCTTCTTTGTAAATTCTCACTAGGGAGTGGGGTGGCTCCTGTAGCTTGATTTCGTATCAAATGGAAAACCAGGAAGTGCTAAGGATATTTCATTTTTAAGAACTCTTTTCAAGATGTAATTCTTCAAACATTAGATTAGACATTCATTCAGATTTTATGTTGGCTGTATCTATCTTTTTTCCCTCAAATTCTTTTTATTTTTAATTCTTTAAATACAATCCTATAGTAATTGTGCTGTGTGAATAGAAATGGCTAAGTGGTGGCTAATAGTTGTTTGCAGTGGTTGTTAAATCACTAGTAGTTGTAAAAAATTCTGTTTAGTGCTAAGGCTGGTGCCTTTAATTGGCCAAGACTGCCATGAAAAAATATCACAGATTAGGTGGCTTAAACAACAGGACTTTAAAGTTCTGGAGGCTAGAAGTCCAAGGTCAAGGTATTGGCATGCTTGGTTTCTCCTGAACCCTCTTTGCTTAGCTTGTGGATGGTTGCCTTTTCCTTGTGTATTCACATGACCTTTTCTCTGTGTCTGTGCACCCCTCGTATCTGTCTTCTTCCATAGGAACATCAGTCCTATTGGATTGGAGCCCTAGTCTTATGACCTCATTTAACCTTAACCCCATAACCAGGGCCCTGTGTTCGAATATCCGCATATAGCCACATTGAGAGTTAGGGCTTCAACGTGTGAATTTGGGTGGGGGATACAGTTCAGTCCATAATAGCCCATATTAACCTATCCCACTTTAGGCATTGGATGGTTTCCTGTTTGTGGTGAATCGTGATGGAAACATTGTATTTGTGTCAGAAAATGTCACACAATACCTGCAATATAAGCAAGAAGACCTGGTTAACACAAGTGTCTACAGTATCTTGCATGAAGAAGACAGAAAGGATTTCCTTAAAAACTTACCGAAATCTACAGGTAGTCTTTTAATGTGTATTTCCTTTCTTAATTTTGTAAACACTAAAAAATAAGGTTTATTTTTGAAGGAAGGGGGCAAGTTGGGGAGGGGCAGAGAGAGAAGGAGACAGAGGATCCGAAGCAGAGCACAGATCTCCATGTGGGGCTCGAACTCATGAACTGTGAGATCATGACCTTGAGCCGAAGTTGGATGCTTAACTGACTGAATCACCTAGGCACCCCTGAATTGCCAGCTTTTTAAAAAACTTTTTTCAATTTGTTTTCCAAAGTCAATGGAGTTGCCTGGACAAATGAGACCCAGAGACAAAAAAGCCATACTTTTAATTGTCGTATGCTGATGAAAACACCACATGATATTCTGGAAGACATCAACACTAATCCTGAAATGCGCCAGAGATATGAAACAATGCAGTGCTTTGCCCTGTCTCAGCCTCGAGCTATGATGGAGGAAGGGGAAGGTAAGATTGACCACATGTTTGAAATGTTTTTCAGACAGCAGCCAAATTTGTAGTTCTTTGATTTCCATTGTTGTATTCATTGACTGAATTCCATGTCCTTACTTGTCTATTTGAGAGATCTGTCCAAAAGTTAAATGTAATCCTTACCTGGTTGAATTTGTATTGTAGATTTGCAATCCTGTATGATCTGTGTAGCACGTCGCATTACTACAGGCGAAAGAGCGTTTCCCTCAAACCCCGAGAGCTTTATTACTAGACATGATCTTTCAGGTAAAAACTTTGTGTATGTGTGTATATACATTTTGTTCATTTGAGAGTTATTGAGAGTTAACTATTTTTGCAGCTGCACGCTCATGTAAAAGTACCTATATCCACTGTAGTGAATGCTTTGCATAGATTATTTCTTACGTTTCTTTTTTTTTTTTTTTTTTTGAAATTTATTTATTTTGAGAGAGAGAAAGAGAGCATGCGGGCGCGGGCGAAGGGCAGAGAGAGGGAGAGACAGAATCCCAAGCAGCCTCTCCACGGTCAGCACAGAGCCCAAGTGGGGCACAAACTCAAACCGTGAGCCGAGACCAGGAGTCAGATGCTCAACCGAATGAGCCACCCAGCACCCCCATTTCTTATGTTTCTTACACAACTCTTAAGATTCAGTAAAACCCTTGGCATTTGAGTTGGGTATATTTGACAGTTAAACTCCCTCAAATAAACAAATAAAAAATAAATGTAGAGACACCTAGCTTTCTCTCCCAATAGCATTTGAAATCAGTATATTTCTTTTCTCTAACTTCAAACCCATTTTTCATAAACAAGTTTTCAAAAATACGATAATTTAAGAATTACTGGGAGTAATTTTTGATATCAACATGAGCTTCAGACTTGGTCTGCACTTTTTTTACTATGGGAATAAAGACTTAAAGCCAGTATAAGTGATCAAGCACATAATGAAATTAAATGTAGTTGCATTATTATCTGTATTCACCTTCAGGATTGCTCATGCGATCATCTAACCCTAAATGGTGATGTCAAGGCTTGTCTTGTAGGTGCCATCCCGGAGATGAGGAAGCAGGTCGGGCGGCAGAGATTGAGTTCCTTGCCCAACATTAGATCCTGGGTGGTAAAGAATTTGCAGTTGGGTCTGCCTGATGTCAAAGCCTGTACTGTTTGCTTTGTATGTACCTTGTGGACCTGCAATAAGTAATTTGATAAAATGGAATAGGTTTAAATATACATGGGGTGCCTGGGTGGTGGCCCAGTCAGTTCAGCATCCAACTTTGGCTCAAGTCACGATCTCATGGTTCGTGAGTTCGAGCCCCACATCAGGTTCTGCCAGTGGAGCCTGCTTGGGATTCTCCCTCCCTCCCTCCCTCCCTCCCTCCCTCCCTCCCTCCCTCCCTCCGTCTCTCTCTCTCTCTCTCTCTCTCTCTCTCCCCACCCCCCTCTCTACCCCTGCCCTGTACATACACTCTCTCTATCCCTCTCAAAAATAAACTTGAAAAAAATTTAAATATACGTAACATACCTATAGCTATTACATGTGCATATATATTTATATGTTATGTACACATACATACATAACAGTATTCTACTCTTAAAAAAAAAAGCTATTTTTGTAGTTTTCAGTCATTTTATGCCAGGCTCAGTTACCTGTCTTGAAGCTGCTTGAGATTAATTTCCACAGATGAAAAAAGTAGCAAAAAAAGTTTTTTGTATACTTAATTGACAGTCTGTTTACACTGATAAATATTATCTTACATAGGAAAAATTTTTTCTTTATTAACTTACTTTGAGATAATCAAACCTGGTGACAGAAATTTTTATGTGAATTTTTACCTTCTAGAGTGGTTCTTACTCTGTACCTATTATGTTTTGGCAGGCTAAATTTTCTCCCTGAATAACAATATTTCACATTTTATAGCTGAAAATACTAAATAGAACATCTTTACTCAAGCAATTTAGTGAATAGAACCTTTAAAATTATCTCATTAATGTCTCCTCTTATTATAAAAGGTAGAAATTACCAGGCAGGCAAAGTGAAATCCTTTTATCTGGTTCACATCTGAGAGCCATCTCACCATAGCCGGCATTTTCTAGTTGCTGTCTCTCCTTTCATAGGAGGTTTCTTGCCCTCCACAGAATACTTATTTTGGACTCTGGAGAGATTTTATTCTCTGTCCCAGATGTGAACTTTTTCTGAGCATCTATTTTGTGTTTGTCATCTGGGTGTCAGAGCTGAGCTCAGAGGAGGGGTTGAGGACAGGCCATCTTTATTCTGGGCACAGCACGCAAATGTTTACTCTTCCCTGCAGTGCATTTGTCACTTCTCCCTAGGTGGGACTCCCCCCCCCCCCCCCCGCTGTTATTAAGATTTTTTTAATATGTCATGAAGGGTCTGGATTTTACACAGATTCTTAACTGGGGACTCTGTCCATGAGCTCATCCACCGTTAGTACCTTTCTCATCCCCAGCAGCTTTTTCAGAACCATCTTACGCCGTGTGTTTTCCCAATCCAAACCTGATTTTCTTCAGCATTTTTACTTTTCCGACAAACACATCATGGACAGGGTAAATAGATTGGAAAGCCTTTTCTGTATCTTTCCCAGTCTGTCAGTGATCAAGTCATTAACCACTCCTTTTAAGTCATTTGTCTGCCCCTCTTGGGTCAGGATTTCCATCACCTTCCCAATTTGGTGGGCCTGTTAGTGCCAAGCATAAGAGGTTGTCTGGGTCTGCGTATTGCCTTTTCAGTAAGGCATATGTGGAACAGGCAGAAACAACCATTGATTTCTTGATATCAACATGAGCTTTCAGTCATAGTCTGGCACTTTTTGCCGTGGAGCATATTTTGTCTTGGGCATCCATGTCCCGAATGTTGATCTCACGGTTTTTGCCCAGGGCATCCTCAGTAATTATTTTGAATTTTTGAAATGTGACTTCAACATTCTGGGGACCAGTAAGGCTCACTTCAGAAGCACAGTCTTGAGGCCATCAGAGACCATTGTGGTCCGTCGACAGAGTTCTTGTGACTGATGTTTGCTGAACATTCCTTTCACTGAACGTAGCGGGTGCTTTCTCCTCATATTGCTCTTTCTTCGACAATGGATCGACTATTTTCTTCTTGGCTCCTTTTGCCACATTTTGTTAGGTGTTTATTCTTGCCAATGTTTATTCTTGTCCTAATACTGCTCAGAAAGTGTTGAGAGGCCTAGCCATTTTTTTAAAGGGCCATCTTCATAAAACCTTTAATTTTGTAGTGTTTTTGAGTTGTATAAATTTTGTCTCTCTAGTGTATTTGATGTTAAACAAAAGTTGTCAGAAACTTCCAGACTGGTAGAAATGAGTATTTGGTTAACCTTCCTGGTTTAGATTTTAAGTGTCCAAAGATGCAGTCACCTCTCAGATGAAAAGAATTGTCCCTGCTAGCTGTGTAGGTAGGTATTTTCATAGCTGCAGGGACAGACTATCTTCAGAAGAACAATTTTACTGGTAGGTGGTGTTTTTTTCCTTTAAGTGAAAATGAACCTGAGGTTATCTGGCCGTGTTCTATTCTGTACATTGAGAAAGTGAAAGGAGTTCTGTGATACTCTGTACAGGAGGACATTTAATGTAAGAATGTCCTGTAGGACTGTGTCCTTAAAAATAAAAGCCCTGGATCTAGCAGAGTAAGCAGAGCAAAGATTTGGTGTTTTTATTTGAATCTTCAGAGCTAAGCCATGCGGTCAGTGGTCAGCGTGCAACCAGTAAATACTTGTGGGTTGGATTTAACTCTTTGTTTTCTGTTAATAGGAAAAGTTGTCAATATAGATACAAATTCACTGAGATCTTCCATGAGGCCTGGCTTTGAAGATATTATCCGAAGGTGTATCCAGAGATTTTTTAGTCTTAATGATGGTCAGTCGTGGTCCCAGAAACGTCACTATCAAGAAGGTAAAGAATTCTGAGGTTGATTCTTGGTCTTGTTTGTTTTTGTGTTTGTATATAGCATAAAGTACGTACATGGCTGTAGTTGCTGTTCTGTGCATGTGGGGCAGGAATTCTTTTAGCCTGCTTGTAATTTTGGTGCAGGTCCAGTGTTTTCCCTGGATTTTGAAAATGTGGCACTTGAAGTAGATTTCCTTTCTCTCCTCTCTTACATGTGTCTGTTTTGCCAACTGTAGTCGCTAGTAATGGTGTATTTTCCCCAACAGCTTATATCCATGGCCATGCAGAAACCCCGGTGTATAGATTCTCCTTGGCCGACGGAACCATAGTGACTGCACAGACCAAAAGCAAACTCTTCCGAAACCCTGTCACAAATGATCGGCATGGCTTTGTCTCGACCCACTTTCTTCAGAGGTAATGATAGATTCCTGCATCTCCTCACATTAAATGCAGCGGTGTTCTCAGGGTGCCTTATTATTAATGTGAAAAGCAAGATTTAATAGAAAAAGCAGAGCCTTTGGATTTGCTGAAGTGAGTTTAGATTCCTGGGTTATGATATATTTTTTAAGGTTATATTTTTATGTGAAAGTGAGGATTTGCTCATTAGTTACTTCCTGGGAAAGCTGGGGAATGGGAAGGCCTAATGGATAAAAGAACTATCTAATGTGACTACCGCTGTTCCCTTTCATTTCTGATGATGTGTTACGTTGCTTCCAGGGATTGCATTTAAAATTTGAAAGTAGACTCTAAGCAAAACTGAGAGTTACTCTTGTTGCTAGTGGTAAGTGAGCAACACGTGGAAAAGCAGGATATTTACCCATTAAGGATCTTGTATAATTTGCAGGTACCTCGAGGTTAGCCCCTAGATGTGTGGCGACTCTAGTAAAGTCCCACCGAGATTCCAGTTAGTGTAACTGTTGGTCCTCAGTGCTGTGGTGGTGGTCACTCCTAGATTTTGTGGCATATTAAAAAGTATTTCACTGGGCTCATCATAACTGATCAGTAACTAAGTGTTGGAATGGTGCCTAGGAAGTGAAGTTCGTGGCACTTCATCATTTAAAAAAAAATCTTGAGTGTTTTAATGCATGCTTGTAATGTTTAAAAAAAATTTTTTTTTAAATTATTTCTGAGACAGAGAGAGACCGAGCATGAGTGGGGGAGGGGCAGAGAGAGAGAGAGAGAGAGAGAGAGAGAGGGAGACGCAGAATCCGAAGCAGGCTCCAGGCTCTCAGCTGTCAGCACAGAGCCCGACGCGGGGCTTGAACTCACTGACCACAAGATCATGACCTGAGCTGCAGTTGGACATTTAACCAACTGAGCCACCCAGGCACCCCGCATGCTTGTAATATTTTAGTGAAGGTTTGTCTTCTTTCTTTGCAGGGAACAGAATGGGTATAGACCAAACGCGAATCCTGTCGGACAAGGCATTAGACCTCCAGCAGCGGGATGCAACAGTTCGGTAGGCGGCATGAGCATGTCGCCAAACCAAGGCTTACAGATGCTAAGCGGCAGGCCCTATGGCTTGGCCGACCCCAGCTCCACAGGGCAGATGAGTGGGCCTAGGTATGGGGCTTCCAGCACCATAGCTTCAATGAACGCTGGGCCAGGCATGCAGTCCCCATCTTCCTATCAGAATAGCACCTATGGTCTCAACATGAGTAGCCCCCCACACGGGAGCCCTGGCCTTGGCTCCAACCAGCAGAACATCATGATTTCTCCTCGTAATCGTGGGAGTCCAAAGATGGCCTCACACCAGTTTTCTCCTGTTGCAGGTATTTGTGTTGGCATTTCCGTTTCTTTATTTTTTACTCTTCAGTAATCCTTCTCTTTTTATTCTGCTGCAATTCTTGTAAAGTCAGTTCATTTTATAATAGAGTTAAGTGGCATTTTGTTACAGCATCTGATAGTCTTAATTCTTGCCTTAATTTTTCTCCACATCCAGGTGTGCACTCGCCCATGGGATCTTCTGGAAATACTGGGAGCCACAGCTTTTCTAGTAGCTCTCTGAGTGCTCTTCAAGCTATCAGTGAGGGTGTGGGGACTTCTCTTTTATCCACTCTGTCTTCACCAGGCCCCAAACTGGATAACTCTCCCAATATGAATATAAGCCAGCCAAGTAAAGTGAACAGTCAGGATTCCAAGAGTCCCCTGGGCTTGTATTGTGATCAGAATCCAGTGGAGAGTTCAATGTGTCAGTCAAATAGCAGGGATCACCTCAGTGACAAAGAAAGTAAGGAGAGCAGTATCGAAGGGGCAGAGAATCAGAGGGGTCCTCTGGAAAGCAAAGGTCATAAAAAATTACTGCAGTTACTTACCTGTTCTTCTGATGATCGGGGTCATTCCTCTTTGACCAACTCCCCCCTGGATTCAAGTTGTAAAGACTCTTCCGTTAGTGTCACCAGCCCCTCTGGGGTCTCTTCTTCGACCTCTGGAGGAGTGTCCTCCACATCCAATATGCACGGGTCACTGCTGCAGGAGAAGCACCGTATCCTGCACAAGTTGCTGCAGAATGGGAATTCACCCGCAGAAGTAGCCAAGATTACCGCAGAAGCCACGGGGAAAGACACCGGTAGTGCAGCGTCTGGTGTGGAAGGAAGCGTCAAGCAGGAGCAACTGAGTCCTAAGAAGAAGGAGAATAATGCACTTCTTAGATACCTGCTGGACAGGGATGATCCCAGTGATCCGCTCTCTAAAGAACTGCAGCCCAAAGTGGAAGGAGTGGACAGTAAGGGGAGTCAGTGCAGCAGCTCCGCCGTTCCTAGCTCGAGTCAAGAGAAAGACTCTAAAATTAAGACAGAAGCAAATGAAGAGGTAATTTGTTGTATTTTCCAGCTTAGTCATTGTGGTTAATCCTTGCATTTCTGTGTTAGAAAGACAGTATGTGACGTGCAAAACCTTATCTTCTATTTTAGGTTTATGTGATGGAAGTTATTCTTGAGCTGTCGGTTCTTTGTCATTCTTTTGGGCATCGTGAAGTGTAATGTGACGCAATTTGGAAATAACCAGATGTGGGTGTTTTAAAATGTGACTATAACTTGAACCAGTTAGTAGAGAATTTGAAAATTTTCATGGAGGTTTTGTTGTTGGAATGAGAAGGTTGGGCCATGTAATGGTATAGTAGAAAGAAATGGGGGGAAAAACTTAATGCGTTAAGTAACAGAATTTTGATTTTTACCTAAAATCATGTTTCCCTCTGTACAGGATCTCATTCCATGTAAGCATTTGTCAAACTGTGACTCCTCTGGGAGGTGTTAATATGCACCTGAGAAAATTAAAGTCTTGGGGAAGTCTTGCTGTTAGGATGTCTATTTAATTTTTGTTTAACCTAGTGCTCCAAATTTATGGACCAAGAGCTCTTTTTATTTTATTAAAAAATTTTTTTTAGGGGCGCCTGGGTGGCGCAGTCGGTTAAGCGTCCGACTTCAGCCAGGTCACGATCTCAGGGTCCGTGAGTTCGAGCCCCGCGTCGGGCTCTGGGCTGATGGCTCAGAGCCTGGAGCCTGTTTCCGATTCTGTGTCTCCCTCTCTCTCTGCCCCTCCCCCGTTCATGCTCTGTCTCTTTCTGTCCCAAAAATAAATAAACGTTGAAAAAAAATTAAAAAAAAAATTTTTTTTAATGTTTATTTATATTTGAGAGATAGAGACAGAGTGTAAACAGGGGAGGGATAGAGAGAGGAGGAGACAGAATGTGAAGCATGCTTCAGGCTGTGAACTGTCAGCACAGAGCCCGACGTGGGGCTTGAACCCATAAACCTCGAGATCATGACCTGAGCCGAAGTCAGATGCTTAACTGACTCACCCGACCCCCCCCCCCCCCCCCCCCGCCAGCCCTTTTTAAAGCATGCCTGTGAATCTTTTGTTGAATGTCAGCTTGTTGCCTTTGTTACTAATCATACTGGTTTTGGAAGGTATGTATAGAGGCAGGCCTCTCTGTCAGCTGATGATCCTGAGTAACACTAGCTCGAAAATACCTACGGTTTGAGAATTAAAGTTCTAGTGCAGATTTAAAAATGCCCCTGTTGAAAGCACTTCCAAACCCAGAGATTTATTTCAGTAGTTAAAACTATTCTTCATTTCAAGGAAGAAGATTTAGGGTGGGGGTCTTAGTAAGCTAGCCTTTAAGTTGGGCGTTATCATTTCCGGTAACTTGTATTTTACTTGTTCCCGTTTCATTTGTGTTCTTCTGATGAATGTGTATGCGTATATATCTAGTAATGCACACAGGTTAATTAAAAAAAACTTTTTTTCCCCCCAGGGATCTGGAGATTTGGATAATCTAGATGCTATTCTTGGTGATCTGACTAGTTCTGACTTCTACAATAATTCCGTATCCACAAATGGTAGTAATCTTGGAACCAAGCAGCAGATGTTTCAGGGAACTAATTCTCTGGGTAAGAAAGAACTAGGTTTTATGCTTGCTGCCTTTTTAACGTTTCTTCGCACTTGTATGTATAGTTAACCCTTGAACAACACAGGTTTGAACAGCACATGTTTATTTACACACGTGTGTTTTTTAAAAATAAATACAGTACAGTACTATAAACATTTTCTCATGGTTTTCTTAATGTTTTCTCCATTTTATTATGAGAGTGCAGTATATAATACATATGACATACAAAATATGTGTTAATTGACTTATCAAAGTCTTTTGGTCAAAGTAGATAATTAGTAGTAAGTTTTTGGGGAATCAGAAGTTGTATGGATTTTTTACTGTGTTGGGTGGGGGCTTGGTGCCCCTAAGCCCTGTGTTGTTCAAGAGTCAGCTGTGCTCTTACACTAAGATTGGAATCTAAGCATTTTTTTTAAGAGAAAGAGGGCAAGCATGTGTGTGTGCGAGCAGTGAGGAGGGGCAGAGAGAGAATCTTAAGCAGCTTTATGCCCAGTGTGATGCAGGGCTCAATGTCATGACTCTGAGGTCGTGGCCCGAGTTGATGTCAAGACGCTCAACGAACTGAGCCACCCAGGTGCCCCTAATTAGCATTTGTAAACTTCAAAATGCATACTCTACCTCTCAGTTTTGAATACTAATTCATAGTGCATATGTTTTAAAAAGCTTTCTGGACGTTTTTCTATTTTTTAAAATTTCCTGTTTCTAATTAATATACCAGTAATCCTGGAACTTTAGGAAAATGTTCATCATTGGTTGCTCCAGATGAGTACCAGGTACCTGAGCATCTATTTTTGTGAGGCATAGAGACTTAAATTAAAAAGCAACTAAAACTGTAGATAGAAGCCTGTCCTGTGACATTTATGGAACCTGGTTATCTAGCTGGGAGACTTCTTTAGTGTTTGCTGATTCTCCCTCAGCCTCTCTTCCACAGCTATGTGGTTTCCTCATTCATCAGTTTAACGAGGGTATATTACAGGTATCGATCAAAAAAGAATAATTCACAGTTATCAGGAATGGTGATTATTCATTTTTGATGGCACTGTTTCCTAAACTAAAATGGATAGATCAGTCAAATGGATTGGAAACAGTAAAAAGTTAGGAAATTTTGTATTTCATTCCTTGTTTGACTAGAGGGCAACTTACCTGGTTATATTTAATTATAAAATTTTAAACAGAATCCACTTAAGAAGTTCCCTTAGGGAAGAACCTCTGGCAGTTTGAATGTTGCTAGCAGTTGTAATATTAAGCGAAGCAGAACACAAATGACCGTATCAGGCTGCAGAATGATGCCCTAGTACAGCAGCCAGTGCTGGGATTCTTGTTTTCTAATGGATTTGGAATACGGGGTTTTTGTCGTCGTCTTCTTCTTCTTCTTCTTCTTCTTCTTCTTCTTCTTCTTCTTCTTTGTGTGTGTGTGTGTGTGTGTGTGTGTGTGTGTGTGTTTAGTGTTTATTTTAGTAAGAGACAGTCTTGTGTGGGTGGTGTTGGTATTGATGTGTTGTCCTTGATTACTTATGTACTGAATTGTCAGAGGACATTTTGTATTGTGTATCTGTGTTTCAGCAGGTTTGAGGAGCCCACAGTCTGTGCAGTCCATTCGTCCTCTGTATAACCGAGCGGTGTCTCTAGATAGCCCTGTTTCTGTTGGCTCGAGTCCTCCAGTAAAGAATATCAGTGCTTTCCCCATGTTACCAAAGCAGCCCATGTTGGGGGGGAATCCAAGAATGATGGATAGTCAGGAAAATTATGGCTCAACTATGGGTATGTTATTTCTAATAAGTATTTATGATTAAACTTTTCTTTTGGGAAAAGCAAATTTAGAATACTTAAAGCCATTTAAATAATTGGGATTAAGTAATAGGTTTATGAATAACAGTAGCACAGTAGTTCTTTCATAAGTCTCCTTAATTCTGTGGCCTGGTTATTTATGCTCTTTAGAAAATATTTATTTATTTTGAGAGAAAGCGAGAGAGAGAGAGATTATGAGAATGTGTGCATGCGAGACACAAGTGAGTGGGGGAGGGGCAGAGAGAGGGAGAGAGAGGATCCCAAGCAGGCTCTGTGCTGAGAGCACAGATCCCGATGTGGGGCTTGATCCCATGAACTATGAGATCATGACCTGGGCTGAAATTCGCCTAATGCTTAACCAAACGAGCCACCCGGGCGCCCCTGGCTATTTAAACTCTTAAGGAAGCTTTCGGTCTGAGACCTTTTCTAACTTGTAATGAATAAATGGCAACAGTTGCCTATCAAAATATGTCTTTATTTATTTACTTATTTATCTATTTATCTATTTATTTAAAGTTTAATTTTAATTTTATTTTTTTTAACGTTTATTAATTTTTGAGACAGAGAGAGACAGAGCATGAACGAGGGAGGGGCAGAGAGAGACAGGGAGACATAGAATCGGAAGCAGGCTCCAGGCTCTGAGCTATCAGCCCAGAGCCCGACCGTGAGATCGTGACCTCAGCTGAAGTCGGACGCTTAACCGACTGAGCCACCCAGGCGCCCCTCAAAAAATATCTTTAAAAAAGTAGTCTTCATAGTTGGCCAGTCCTATTTTTAGGATGACAAAGCTTTTATTTTATTTTTATTTTTGGTTAAGTTCATGTGTAATGACGGTACTTACACAGCAAGGATTTCATGATAATCTGGAAAAGACGTAATCATTTCTACCTGTTTTAGGTGGACCAAACAGAAATGTGACTGTGAATCAGACTGCTTCCTCGGGAGACTGGGGCTTGCCAAGCTCAAAGACGAGCAGAATGGAGCCTTTGAGTTCAAACTCCATGGGAAGACCAGGAGCGGATTACAGCGCTTCTTTGCCCAGACCTGCAGTGAGCGGCTCGATGCCCACGTTGCCCCTTCGGTCCACTGGCATCCCAGGTGCGAGGCCGGCGTTGCCGCCACAGCAGCCGCCACAGCAGCAGATGCTTCAAATGCGTAAGCGTCCCCTTCGCCAAAGAGAAAGTGAAATGACACGGGGCGGTGTTTGCTCTTGCCTTCTTTGAAAACGCATCCCCTCTTTTTCCTCCACCAGGGCCTGGTGAAATTCCCATGGGAATGGGGGTCAGTCCGTATGGCCAGGCAGCACCGTCCAACCAGCCGGGTTCCTGGCCAGATGGCATGTTGTCCGTGGAACAAGGCTCTCATGGGACTCAAAATAGGTGAGGCTTTATTATGTGACTCTGTAGAAGATGTTAGCATTGGATTATCTAGAAAATGCTCAGAGCACAGGAGCAAACCTGAAAGAGAATGAGAAAAACTCACTGTGACCGAGGTGCCTGGTTGCCACCTGGGCATTTCAGGGATGATGGTGAAAGTGCACCACAGCACTCTGTTTCTGTGAAACATTGTGTGTCTTCTGTTTTTGTTTCGCTTGATCAGTTACTCATTTGCATGAAAGAAGCCACCTGTCAGTGTCAGTTCTGTCTTTAGTTCTGTAATAAAGAAAAAATGGCTTGATCTGTTGGGGAGGCAGTGGTGTAGCTTTGTGCGTTTATTAGCTTCAGTGCTTCTCTACCCAGTGGAGAACAGATAGCCTCACCACAGAATTTTTCCTGAGGCAGAATGAGTATCTAGGTCCATGCCCTTCTGATGTGTTGGAGGGCTATGGCACCTTATTGTGGGTAAATGGAATTTGTATTGTACTTGTTAACACGTGAGCTCTGTGGCCACGGGGAACAAAAAGTTATTTCGGCAGGTCCCAGGCTCAGTTTGCTGATGGTTGAACATTTGTGTTTTTTTCTTTTTTTCCGGTCCTTTGTGGGTTACTTCAACTTAACAAATATCATAACCGTGACCACCTCTGTTCTTGTATGATCTTGAGAATAGCACCCTGTTCCACCCCCCTCAACCTCTGCTGTCCCCTAAACGTGTAGGGATCTAGCAGTTACATTTGGTGGTGGGAGTGTGTGCTAGGCATGTGTAAGCTAGATGTGGTAGCTGTGGATGGCCTGGTGGAAGCTTAAAATTGTGGGCCTTCAATTTCAGTTGGGGACATTTGCTCTTCTCTCTTAACCAACTAAGTTGGTTTATTGTTTCCACTTGTAACAATTAAGGTATTACTGTATATTAAAAACGTGTGTGGTGAGAGAGAGAGAGAGAGAGAGAGTGAGTGTGTGTGTGTGTGTGTGTGTGTGTGTGTGTGTGTGTGTGAGTAAGAGGAAAAGCACCACTGGCATTGATTGCAAGTCTCTGTTTAGGCCACTTCTTAGGAATTCCCTGGATGATCTTCTTGGGCCACCTTCTAACCTGGAAGGGCAGAGTGATGAACGAGCGTTGTTGGACCAGCTACACACTCTCTTGAGCAACACAGATGCCACAGGCTTGGAAGAAATTGACAGAGCTCTGGGCATCCCTGAACTTGTGAATCAAGTAGGTAGCATTAACATGGAAATGGAAGTGTGTATGTGCACACGTGTGTGCATACATTCACGAAGCCATGCACAAGAATGCCTGTATGTGTATCTTTCCGATCACTTGTGTTACCTCACTGTGTTCACGGAGAGTGATGATTGGAGTTCCTAACCCTCACAAGCACTGTGCTGTGGCCCCACGTGGATGAAGACACACATAGTGTGGACAAGCAAGTGGTGAAACAGATACAGAGCATGTTATTCTTTTAAATCTTTTTCAGTCTGTTGGGCAACAAAGGTGCTTGTTTTATTTATTTTTTTAAAGATTTGAGTAACCTGTACACCCACCGTGAATTTTGAACTCAAAACCCTAAGATCAGGAGTGTCATACTGAACCAACTAAGCCAGCCAGGTGCCCCAAAGATGTTTGTCTTAAATTGTATTTTGTTGATTGCAAGATAGAACGTATTTTATGTTTTTTTTTTTTTATATGTGTTTTAAAAATAGTTTTCTTTTTTTTTTTTTTATTTTTTTTTATTTTTGGGACAGAGAGAGACAGAGCATGAACGGGGGAGGGGCAGAGAGAGAGGGAGACACAGAATCGGAAACAGGCTCCAGGCTCTGAGCCATCAGCCCAGAGCCCGACGCGGGGCTTGAACTCACGGACCGCGAGATCGTGACCTGGCTGAAGTCGGACGCTTAACCGACTGCGCCACCCAGGCGCCCCTAAAAATAGTTTTCTGATGGAGTTTTTCTTGATATGCGACAGTACGTTATTTATGTAGGTTTACTTATTGATTTATTGATTCTTTCATTTAACAAATATTTACCTTCTATATGCCAGTTAGTGTTAGAGGCTGAGGGGAAGGAAGTAGTGAACAAACGAATTCCTGCTCCCGAAGCTCACATCCCATTGGACAGGCAAGCATCAGACAAGGAGCCACCTGGATAGCAGCAGACACGGTAGGGTAGAGATTAGCAGGAAAGGCCTAGGACACTAGGAGACTATCGTTAAAGAACCTTTTCTTGGGGTGTGGACGGGGTGTCCAGATTTTACTCTAAAAATGCCCTCTATCTGAGCTACCATTTGAAGGCTGTTAACTTGTCTCCTACGTTTAAATCGTTTTCCCAGTTTCTTTTCAGTGGGGACTTGTTTGTAGTTTTGTTCTTTAGTTTAAAAGTGTTTGTGTTTTCAAGTCCAGGATGATGAGATGAAGAATTACTGGGGACTCGAGTGAACGGTCAGGAAAGCTTTTTCTGGGGAGATGGCATGTAAGTTGATGTTTGAAGGGTGAGTTGGAGCCAGCTCAGAACACAGCGAGGGGAAGAATGTTCCATAAGGGGTATGGCTAACTCAAAGGTCCTCAGGCAGAAAAGGGCTTGGGGGTTCAACAAAGTGACTAAAAGTCCACGAGAGAAGGGGAGGGATTGCTGTAGGATGATGTTGGAGAGGAGAGGTCAGTGGAGGTTAGGTTCCACAAAGCCATCTTAAGGAGTCTTCCATTTTTCTGCTATATTGGGAAGCCATAAAAGATTTTAAGCAGGGTAGTGAAGAGATTTGCTTTTCTTTTTTGTTACTTCTAATTTTAATTTTTTTTAAGTTCATTTATTTTGAGGGGGAGAGAGAGAGTTGGGGGGGAGGGGCAGAGAGAGGATGGGTGCAGAAGATCCGAAGCAGGTTCTGTGTTGACAGCAGAGACCCCCATGTGGGGTCTCGAACCGTGAGAACATGAGAACATGAACATGAACCGTGAGAACATGACCCGAGCCAAAGTCGGACACTTAACCGACTAAGCGGTCCAGGCGCCCCTAATTGTTATTTTTGCCAAGTAATCTGTGTTTGTAACTTTGAAATGATACAGAAATATACTCTTTGAAGAATCATGCACATTCACCCTAGTCAGAGATAGTGAAACTCAGCTCTTTATTTTGGGAATATTCTAAGTAATATGCTTGTGCAACTGTCCTTCATCAACTTCAATCTGTATCTGTTGATTTCCTGATAGGATAGTTGACTGTGCATTCATAGTCTCTTATCTGAGAACTTGGGGCTCAGGAATTTTTGGATTTAGAAAGATCAAATGGTTGTGTATGTGCCACATACTCTGTGATGCCCCTGGTGGAGTTTTGAGCAATATTGTAGTTTTAGGCAGTAGCCGGTCATCATACATGCTAATATTTTTATAGCAAAATAGTCACACCAAATGAGACATCTAGAGATTATGTATTGCTTCATTAAGTTCAGATCAAGTTTTGCTATTAAATACATTTAGTGCAGATGAAAAATTGTGTTGCTTTTTTTAGAACTTTTTTTTTTTTGGATGTTTTTTTGGAATTTCAGATAAATTGTGGATCTGTATTTAGCTCCCCTTTCTCCACATCCATACGCATTACATAGTACTCCCAGAATAATTATGTCTTTTGTTGTTAAATAGGTGGTCAATATTTATATTAATTTGACTCCTTGCTGAGCCAGGTATAGTTTGTATAGGATTTTGGTTTTGGTTTGTCTGATTTTGAGTTAATTGCCCTTTTTTTGTTTGTTTGTTTTTTGTTTTTGTTTATTTATTTTGAGAGAGAGAGACAGAGACAGCATGAGTGGAGGAGGGGCGGAGAGAGGGAGAGAGAGAATCTCAAGCAGGCTCTGCACTGATTCGGGGCTCAAGTTCGTGAAACTGAGAGATCATGACCTGAGCCAAAACCAAGAGTCAGATGCTTAACCGACTGAGCCAGCCAGGCGCCCCGGCTGCCTTCCTTTTTGATTTGCTTTGTTTTTACACATTTCTAATCCTTTCCAAATACTGCAGCGGAACTGTAAAATTTCTCTTAATTTTTTCTTCACGTATTCAGACACATTTTTAGGTAATTCTTCAGTTCCTTGTTTCCCTCTTGTGATTCTCCGTTGGTCTGCTTTACTCTGTCCTGAGAGGCAGGTCTAGACGCTTTTCTGTGTCAGATCTCCCAGCTGTGGTCCCAAGTGGTTTTCCCTCTTGCTTTATTCCTTTGTTTTGTTGAAACACAGTTTCTGTTAATTTCTCCACCCCCACTGCATGGGATAAAGTCTGAAAATATCTTTTATTCCACTCTCCTGCATTAAATTTTGGGTTGAAAATAATTTTTTCTTAGCATTCTGTAAGAATTGTTTGATAGCTTTCTGACATCCATTGTTGCCATTGACTCATAGTCTGATTCCTGTTTTTATGTGTGATTAGTTTTTTCTGTTTGGAATTATTCAGGAACTTTTTCTCTGAAATTGCAGGAAGCCTTATCTTGGTATGGGCCTTGTTTCATTCATTCTGCTGTATATCAAGTGCACAGATAATCTTTTTGGTTTGGGGGCATTTTCTGTGTCCTGTCTTTGTTTAACTAGTGAGTTTTGTTTTCAGTTCTTAATACACTAGTGTTTTCGTTTTTTTTAATATAATTTGTCAAATTGGCTAACGTACAGTGTGCCCTTGGTTTTGGGGGTAGATTTCCATGGTTCATCAGTTACATACAATACCCAGTGCTCATCCCAACAAGCACCCTCCTCAGTGCTCATCACCCATTTTCCCCTCTCCAGCCCGCCCCTCCCCCCCGCCATCCACCCTCAGTTTGTTCTCTATATTTAAGAGTCTCTTGTGGTTTGCCTCCCTCCCTCTCTGTTTGGTGACTCGTGAGTTTTAATTGCATTTATTAGTAATGAGGCTAAACATTAGTAAAGCTTACAGACATGTCATTTGGTATCATTTCTTTAATAATTTTATCTCTTCTGTTTTTTTCTTCTTGGATGTTGATTGACATGTTGGGTATTACACTGAGTCTCTGTTTTTTAATCTCTCTTTTTCTTGTCTCTGAGTAACGTTTTATTTGAGTCACTTTCATGTTGAAAGCTGTCTTCGTCAGATATCTGGTTGATCCTTGGCTATCTTTTTATATTTAAGTATGATGTTATTAAAAAGGATCAGTCGTCACTGAAAGTGGTTGCTCAGGGGCTGGCCCTTTTATTTCAGGACTCCCCAAAATTCAACATGTAGAGCCATTGATGCATCTCCCCTCGTACTCCCACTTTACAGTTTTTCTCACCTGGGAATTTATTACCTGATTGTATTTTGGGAACTAGGCTGGGGGTGCGAGTAGATGATACCATAGTATTAAGGTATAAAATTATAAAAATAAAAATTTTACTAGAAATCATAAATAAGACTTCCTGTTTTCAGGCTCTGCCTACCCTTGCCCTCTGCTGTGCCTGGTGTCCCAGAACTGAGGTTGCCGAGGGAGTAGGTGGAAAGTACGGCCATGCAGCTGTGCAGAGTCGGGGGACAGGTGGAGGGCAGGGAGGGGGCTGCCCCCTGCTCTCTGCCCAGATTCCTCACCAGTCCCGTTTGAGCACTTTGCCTGAGCCTCTGCCGTCCCAGTGGAGCCTGTCGTTGGCTCGGTGTCTTATGTGTGTTTTTCTCCACAGACACGTTAGTGCCTACTTTCTCTCTCTCTCTCCCTCCCTCTCTCTCTCTCTCTCTCTCTTTTAATTTTCTAATGTTTTATTTATTTTTGAGAGAGAGAGAGAGAGTGTGAGACACAGAATCCGAAGCAGGCTCCAGGCTCTGAGCTGTCAGCACAGAGCCTGACTTGAAGCTCGAACCCACGAACCGCGAGATCATGACCTGAGCCAAAGTTGGACACTTACTGAGCCACCCAGGTGCCCCAGTGCCTACTCTCTTGAGTTGGTTACTCCTCTCTTTTCCTGTCTTGCAAATACCTGTTGAAATATTTTATCTTGTTGCCTTCCTTATTCTCATTGTTTTGTGGATAAATACTACCTTTTAAATTCTTCGCTGGTATTTTAGTAGAGTTAGCAAGAGAAAGGAGGTAAATATACATGATCGATCCATGTTTCACTTACAGTGTGATCTACTTTATAGAAGGATATTTCAGATGGCTCTCTAGGGAGGGGAATTGGTATGAGGGGACAGAGTAGACACATAGATGTCAGTTACTACAAGAGTCCAAGAAAGCGTCTTAGAGAGGGTCACAGCTGTGGAATGGAAGAAGGGAAAGATGCATAATGTGTCCTGGAAGAAAACTGACAGGACTTGGTGGACCATGTATGCACACACATGCTTGGAAAGGGAGAGGGGGACACCTGGGTGGCTCAGTCAGCTGAGCGTCCGACTTTGGCTCAGGTCACGATCTCACAATTCGTGAGTTCAAACCCTTCATCGGGCTTGCTGCTGTCAGTGCAGAGCCTGCTTCAGATCCTCTGTACCCCTCTCTCTATGCTCCTACCCTGCTCACGCTCTTTCTCCCAAAAATAAAACATTAAAAAAGGGGGGAGAATGTGAGGATTCCAGATTGCTGAGAATGTGAGGATTCCAGATTGCTGGCTTTAGTTCTGGGCAAATGGTGTTGTCATGTTGCTATGAGGGAAGATTGGAGGAGAATTGGGTCTTTTGGGCGAGGGACTCTTTGGAACCACTACCTATGTTTTCTACATGTGAAGTCTGAGATGACTGAGACATCCAGGTAAAGATGTTAAGTAGCCATCTGCGTAAGCAGAATTAGAACTCAGAGACACTTGAGCTGGAGACAAGTTCAGCAGTCGTCACTAGTAGATGAGACCAAAATAGAAAATGTAATGAGAGGAAAAAGGTCCGAGGACTGAACCCTGATGAACTCTTAACGTGCCTCCAAAGGGGAGATCAGGGGGGTAGGGAGATTGAGGGTGGTGTCACCGTCACAGTGGGGTGAAGTGTGTTTTGGGACGGGACTGTTGCCTGCATACTTGGCCTTCTGTGCCCGTGGATAGGACGGTAAAGGTGAATGCAGTATCTGACAGGCTCTTCTTGTCTTAGCGTGGCAGCTCTTCCCTCCTGCGGAATTCTTTTTTAGAACATTTTTTAATGTTTATTTTATTTTTGAGAGAGACAGAGACAGAGTGTGAGCTGGGGAGGGGCCGAGAGAGAGGGAGACACAGAATCCGAAGCAGGCTCCAGGCCCTCAGCTGTCAGCACAGAGCCCGACGCGGGGCTCAAGCTCATGACTCGAGATCATGACCTGAGCCGAAGTCGGATGCTTAACTGACTGAGCCAGCCAGGCGCCCCTGGAATGTTTGTGTCACTGCTTTTTCTGTCAGCTGCTGGACTTTATTTTGGAGACATTTTTAGCATGCAGAGAGGTGATGCCGGCACATAGCAGGCACTTACAAATCTTGTTGAATGAATGGGTTTCTTAACAGTCCCTCCGGCCTGTTAAGGCCAAATAGTAGCGAATGACCACCTTTAGGTTTTGTGTGTGCAGCTAGCAATAGCCTCGGGGGATATGAGCTTCTGTTGATTTGCCCTGTCTCTACCAAAATCACTTCTAACCACTGTCAAAAACATTTTTGTACGAAATTGTGTGGGAATTAATTGATCCCTGTGGTTTTAATTAGTTTATTTTGTACTTGGCTTGGTCTGTGTTGGTACAGAAATGTGGTCTGGAACAAATAGTCTTTCTCCAGATACTTGAGTGTCCATGTGAGACTTTGAGCTAGGCACTAGGACACATCTGTGAAAAGATGGGTCATGATCTGGATTCTTACAGAACTTCAGACAAGAAACTTGATTTTGCCTTTGGAATTCTGTGACATCCTTGTTCGTATGCATTGACTTTATGTTTTACCTTCCTTGGAGCATTTGATTTCTGTCGCTTTCTCAGATGTACTTCATTGTTCATTTATGTGTTTAATGTTTTAGGGACAAGCTTTGGAGTCCAAACAGGATGCCTTCCAAGGCCAAGAAGCGGCAGTAATGATGGATCAGAAGGCGGCATTATATGGGCAGACGTATGCAGCACAGGGGCCTCCAATGCAAGGAGGCTTTAATCTTCAGGGACAATCACCATCTTTTAACTCCATGATGAATCAGATGAGCCAACAAGGCAGTTTTCCTCTGCAAGGAATGCACCCGCGGGCCAGTATCATGAGACCTCGGACAAACACCCCCAAGCAACTCCGAATGCAGCTTCAGCAGAGGCTGCAGGGCCAGCAGGTAACCAGCTGTCCCTTGTCAACTAAAAGTCCTTTTGTTTCGACTTCTCTGTAATGTTTTGTTTATATAGATGTTCCTTGTTAGGGAGCGGTCCTGTGGGAGTTGGATAAGATTGTTCTGTTGTACAGGTTAAAAAGTAAAAAATGTCAGGATTGCCCTTGGGGGAGAAGAGTGTTTCTTGATGGCTTCATTAGTTTTAGAGATAGATGATTTTTTTTTAAAGTTTATTCATTTTGAGAGAGAGTGGGGAGGTGGTGGGGGGGTGGGAGCAGAGAGAAAGAGAGGGAATCCCAAGCAGGCTCTGTGTTGTCAGTGCAGAGAGCCTGATGCAAGGCTCAGACCCACAAATCATGAGATCGTGACCTGAGTTGAAATCAGGAGTCAGACGCTTGACTGACTGAGCCGACCAGGTGCCTTGAGGTAGATGATTTCTATTTTACTTACTTATTTATTTATTTACTTATTTACTTATTTACTTATTTTGAGAGTGTTCATGCGCACATGTGCTCCCACACACACGTGCATATGCACACACACAGTGAGGGAGGGGCAAAGAGAGGGAGAGAGAGAATCCCGAGCAGCCGTGCTGTCAGTGCGGAGTCCGACGTGGGGCTTGATCTCAGGAACTGCGGGATCATGACCTGAGCCGAAATCAAGACTTGGATGCTCAGCTGAGCCACCTACAAGCCCCATGATTTGCGTATTCTTTTTATGGAACCTCTGCTTTGTAGGTGTTTTGTGAAACTTGAGCTCTCTTAACATTCTAAGATAAGATTTCCCTTTTTTATTGTTTCCTTAATGCCCGACAAATCTTTTAAAATTTAATTACTTACATTGTTTGTGCTGAGTTAGTGAATGTGGCAGAACGGAACCATGTAAGCAGCTGAGTGAGTGAGTGTGGAGTCCAGCGAGCCACAGACTGTGCTAGTGCCTTCCCACTCCTAAAAGTCAGCGTGGGTACCCTGAGAAGCTGTGCTCATACATGCATGGTATCATTTGGCTTTTCACCCCTTCTTTCCTCTAAAAGTTACCTGGGAAAAGCTAATAGAAGAGGAAGTTCATTCAGTATTAGTTTGAGCAAGTTAAAGCTATTTCCCTAATGACCTAAATAATTCTAGGGAAAAAATCTCACTTTATGAATCCTTCGAGTTTCTTTTGAAGATCGTCTTTTTTTTTTTTTAATGTTTGTTTATTTTTGAGAAAGTGAGCGCCTGCGCAGAAGCGAGGGAGGCGCAGAGAGAGAGAGGAAGCACAGAATGTGAAGCAGACTTCAGGCTCTGATCTGTGGCTCGAACCCATGAACTGTGAGATCATGACCTCAGCCAAAGTCAGGGGCTTAACTGACTGAGCCACCCAGGTGCCCCAAAGATCGTCTTTAAGCTGCACAATTACACTTTTACTTTTCCTCCTGATGCCAAATAAAGCTTCAAATGCTTGCCAAGGACTTTTCAGCCTGAACTTTTTTGAACACAGGGCTTGAACTCACGACCCTGAGATCAAGACCTGAGCTGAGATCGAGTCAGACGCTTAGCCGACTGAGCCAACCAGGTGCCCCCCCCCCTTTTTTTTAAGATTTTACATCTTTTTTTTTTTTTTTTTCAACATTTATTTATTTTTGGGACAGAGAGAGACAGAGCATGAACGGGGGAGGGGCAGAGAGAGAGGGAGACACAGAATCGGAAACAGGCTCCAGGCTCTGAGCCATCAGCCCAGAGCCCGACGCGGGGCTCGAACTCACGGACCGCGAGATCGTGACCTGGCTGAAGTCGGACGCTTAACCGACTGCGCCACCCAGGTGCCCCATACATCTTTATTTTTAAGTAGTCTCTACACCCAACATGGGGCTTGAATTTAGAACCCTGAGGTCAAGAGTTGCATGCTCCACTGACTGAGCCAGCCAGGCCGCCCTCAGCCTGAACTTGTTTTGAAGTGTGGAAGCGTGCAGGTTCCGTGTAGATGTGACGTGACCAGGTTAGCGGGTTGGAGGTGGCATCGTGACCTCCCCGGGTGGTGCCGAGGATTTGGAAAGCTGTTTGGGGCTCATCGACATAGTCCACTTCCATCCTAACCAGCCTGTCTCTCCCCAGTTTTTGAATCAGAGCCGTCAGGCACTGGAAATGAAAATGGAAAACCCCACTGCTGGGGGTGCTGCGGTGATGAGGCCCATGATGCAGCCCCAGGTAAATCCCCAGGTGAGAACAGACCTCTCCAAGTGTATTGCTGTGGGGCCTGCTCCACGATTGGCCCTCAGTAAACGTGTGTTACAGCAAGTTTCTGGTGTAAGAAATCATTCCACGATCTCCTCACACTCCCTCTTCCATTCTTCTGTCTTGCTGGTGATGAGGAAGAGTCAGGAGGAGAGGTTCTTTTATTAAAACTGCTATTTTGTGTTTGCTAATTAATTCCCTTTATGATCATTTGCTGTGTTGTGAAAACAGCTATCACTTACTTTTTAGGAATTCAGTAAATCTGGAAACTTCTCTCTGTTTCTGGGTTTTGAAACCACGTGCTCACCGGGTAAAATCTGAGGTTATAAGAAGAAAATAAATAATACATAATCCTACTCTCAAGGATCACCTCTGAGATGACCTGTTTCCCATAGTGGGAAGGATGATGTTTAAGTTCTCTGTACCTCCAGCCCAAGGTGGAGACTGTTCTACGGTATTAATGTGCACGAGGCAGATGACCACCCGGAAGTCCTCTACTGTGGTTAGAAATTCTGTTCATAGTTACTGTAGAGAAACAACCCACTGTGAAATGCCCAGTATGTACTGTCTTAAGCCTACTCGGAAGTACTTTGATGATAACACAGTTTGAGTAAGCTGAGTTAGGGTGCCCTCCGAAAAGATGAGTTTGCTTTTTGGAGATGTTCTCTTCCAGCTGATGGGGCCCAAATCAGCTCTTGGGTTCTGGGTTTGGACCATGTACCTCCGGACCCTCCAGACCGCTGCTCCTAACTCTCCGTCTCTCCCTTCAGAAGCTTTTTTTTTTTTTTTTTTAAATTTTTTTTTTCAACGTTTATTTATTTTTGGGACAGAGAGAGACAGAGCATGAACAGGGGAGGGGCAGAGAGAGAGGGAGACACAGAACCGGAAACAGGCTCCAGGCTCTGAGCCATCAGCCCAGAGCCCGACGCGGGGCTCAAACCCACGGACCGCGAGATCGTGACCTGGCTGAAGTCGGACGCTCAACCGACTGCGCCACCCAGGCGCCCCGTCCCTTCAGAAGCTTTAAGGAGACTATACGGGCCCTTTCTGGGGTAGATTCCTGCTTACCGGAGGGTAACCCCATTCTTTTGGGGAGTGCTCTGTTGTGCCTCCCCTCCTCCTGCACTCTTACTGCTGCCTTTTTCCTTCTTGTAGTTTTATTTCATATTTTCTGAAAAGTTTGTCCTCACATTCTACCCTTCAGTGTTCTCTCACTTTGAGAAATGTTTTCTGTGTTAAAGCTTGACGACTCGCCTGAACAATTTCCAGGCCCCTGTTCTGCACCTCGTCGCCTCACCGGAACGCCTTTACCGTGATGAGAACCGTGCATTTTTCCTTTTTTGTGAAGAGAGGCATCGGGTGATTTTTCGCACCTAATGTATCGTGGTGGTACTACATGTATGGAATTGGCTGGTTCTGGCTCCGTGTAATTACGTTCTCTTTTGGGGTATCAGCAGGGTTTTCTTAATGCCCAGATGGTTGCCCAGCGCAGCAGAGAGCTGCTCAGTCATCACTTCCGACAGCAGAGGGTGGCCATGATGATGCAGCAGCAGCAGCAGCAGCAGCAGCAGCAGCAGCAGACCCAGGCCTTCAGCCCACCCCCCAACGTGACCGCTTCCCCCAGCATGGATGGGGTCTTGGCAGGGCCCGTGATGCCACAAGCCCCTCCCCAGCAGTTTCCATACCCGCCAAATTATGGTAAATTTGACAGTGAGAATGTCTTCCCCGGAGTGACATTACTAAGGTCGTAAGATTCATAGGTCTGTTGCATGTTAAACACAAAATCCTATTTACTCCCTCTGTCAGTCACAAGGAAGACAGAATTAACTAAAAACAACAGAACAAAGGATATGGTGACCGATGAGGCAGACAAGGGACAAGCAGAGGCCGGATCAGATGAAGAGTTTTGGTGATATTCTGAAGGCAGTGGGGAGTCCCTGAATGTTAATAGACATGTTTGCACTGGGGAAAGGTCATCGGGCCTGTGAGGCATGTCCGTTAGAAGGCGAGAAGAGAGAGTGGAAGAAGGGAGGACAATTAGAGCACCCCAAACAAGAGATGATGGTCATGCAGCATCACAGAGGGGGTAGTCCGAATGGAGAGAACCTGGTTCGTTGAAAGAAACACACCAAAATGTTTCTGGTGGTGCACAGGTGATTGTAATTGAGGTAGATGTTCTATCAGGGTTAAGCATTTTTATTTTTTTTCAGCTCCCCACATCTTGATTTGGAAGAAAGACAACACCCCCCCCCCCCCAATATGTCCCATTGTGGTAGAACTCAACAGTCTGAGCCCTTGGTCATCTTCCTCCCCCCCCCCCCCTTTATGTCCCAGTGTGGTAGAACCCTACAGTCTGAGCACTTGGCCACAAAGGAGTGATGGGTGGGCTTCTGGGTTCCTCTCCTTGGTGACTTGGGTGTATTAATTACAATAATACACATTACCTTTTCAGGTCAGTCTTTGAGAGAGACTAGGAACATGGTAGGAACGGGGATAGAGGTATCTTTTGGGGAAATCATATTTTCAGTGCACTCCTGCCAGCTTGGGACAGAGGGACGGTGATGTGAACAACAGGAAGCGGCATCCCTTTCACACAGAAATGTCCATGAAGGAACAGCTCTTTAGGTGACCCAAATGCTTTCCGCAGTGAGCCCCTTCCTCCAGTCTTGGTGGGAAGCAAGAGGAACTGGCAGGCAGCATTTACATCTTGTCTGTCTTACGTTCCCCCACGTTTAGAAAAGAACATAAAGCTTCTATAGACAGTTGATACTCTAAGGAAGATACCATTTTAGCGTTATAATTTCTGCTTTTTCTTCTTTTTTTTTTTCGAGGGATGGGACAACAGCCAGATCCGGCTTTTGGGCGAGTGTCTAGTCCTCCCAATGCAATGATGCCGTCAAGAATGGGGCCCTCCCAGAATCCCATGATGCAGCACCCTCAGACCGCGCCCATGTATCAGTCCTCGGAAATAAAAGGCTGGCCATCAGGAAACCTGGCCAGGAACAGGTGAAGAACAGAGACTTTAAAAGCCATTCACATTCTAGTGCCCAGAAATTCAGGAAATTAACCTCTGCATTTTTCTGTGTGGATGGAGAGATCAAAAGGCCTGGGTTCATCTTAGAAAGTGTGGTATTTGGCTCATCCATTTTGAGGCTTCTGCCTCCCCTACGCATACCTAGGAAGCTTTGATTGCACACAGCTGTGAAACCTAGAAGGCAGGCAGTCAGGGAATCTTCTCTCCCTCCTGTTCTCTGCTTAAGTACAGCAACATTTGACAGTTGTGATGGTCTCTGCGTGCATGTCTGGTGTTACTAGAATGAGCCAGGAGGTAATTTCACACTTCTTTTTACAGCTCCTTTCCCCAGCAGCCGTTTGCCCACCAGGGGAACCCCGCGGCATACGGTATGGTGCACATGAATGGCAGCAGTGGTCCCATGGGACAGGTGAACGTGAACCCCATGCCCATGTCTGGCATGCCCATGGGTCCTGATCAGGTATGGGGCTCTAGCCTGAACTTTTCTCAAAAAATTTTTCCTTTTCTCTTGAGAGAACCCAAACTTCAACTGTAATCTAAAGGTCCTCGGCAGATTTTTAACTTGGGCGTATAACTCAGAACTACAGTGGTTGAAAAAACTTGTGGTTTGAAGGCATTGGGCCGTTAAATATGTTTTCGGTAATGTGAGATCTAAGGAATTGGAGTCAGCCAGAGTCACGTTGCAGGCCATCATTATAGACCTGTGGATTCTTCTGTGTTGTGCAGAGCATATGTTTTACTCACGTGTCTTCTGGTTGCTAACAGAAATATTGCTGACACTTCTACACCTCCAAGGAAGTCACTGTAGAAATGACACTGCACTAGAACTATTGGAAGTAAAGAATCGTCCCACGCACCTGCCAGCTCTGAAGAGGGAACCAGCTTTGATCTCTGTGAAGGGTATTCCAAGTGATGTCATTGGAGCAGGACTGGGTTTGAAATTGAAGTGCGATGTCTACCTGTATTTTTCCTTCTTCTGTGTATCATGGGATTCAAAACAAATATTTTTTTGACATTCTGCCTCTTAGGGATGTGATTCTGGAGGTACGGAGTGTTACTGATCACAAAACTCTGCTGTGTCCCTTCTTTCTGCCTGTCAGTGTTTCAGATAAATGTGGGTGGGCTAGAGAACACTGGAGAAGTACGGCGAGATTAGGATGTCTGGTCTCTCTAGTGGCAGTAGCAGGTACAGAGCACAGCCCCAGCCCTCACGTGTTCTTGTCGCTACCAGATACTCCGTGTTCCCACCCTCTGTCCTGAGAAGTTGGCTTGTCCTATAATGATTGCGTTGAGTTGCTCCAATCCTGTTCTTGGTTGTCCTGGACTTTTTCCTAAATAGGAATTTCCTCTGTCCCTAACGTCCTAGAATACTTCACCTCCAGGAACTGTCCTTGATGTCCTATGGTTTTGCAGAAGGGGAAATGACAGTATTTAATTGCAGCAGTAGCGGTTTTTTTCACATGCTAATGTGCAGCTGAGTGCACTTTATTTAAAAAGTAATGGATACATGCAATATTCTGGAGGTCTTGAGGAATGGCGAACCACATTCCCGCCCGGTTTTTGTCTGAACGAATCAGTTGGACGAGAACTATGATTGTTTTGTTGTCGTCGAGAGTACCCGTGTCACCCTTTGCCTATATGGTAGAGCAATAATGCTTTTTGAAAATAAACTGCAGAAACCCAAGGCCAGGTACTGCATTCTGAATCAGAATTTTGCAGTGTTTCTGTGAATAGATTCTCTTTTGTAAATACGATCTTTAAGATATTGTATTATGTAAAATATGTATATACCTTTTTTGCAGGTCACGGCAACTCATTTTTACAGAGTTTGTGAAGCTAAATATTTAACATTGTTGACTTCAGTAAGCTCAGTGTGGTGAGGCTGCAAACAGAAGAGACAGCCCCTGAATTTTTTGGCCTGGGGGAGGGGGGCAGTGGTCTGCAGCTCCCCACCTCCCCCCCTCCCCGCCCCCCTAGTGTTAGATGGTTCCCTATCAGTCTCTTAATCTTAAATGCTTTCGAAAAACATCATTTGTTTAGATGTAGGCATTTTCAACTTGTCTTTTAAATTCCTCTACCAGAACTAAGCACTTTGTTAATTTTAGGGGAAAGGATAGATAGGGGGAAATAAACTTTAAAAAAAAAAAATCAAGAATTTTAAAAGATCAAGCGATTTAAAAAAGAATCTTGGATTTTAAGCGGTCCATAAATTAATAGCAATTCATAGTATTTTGTTTTTTAATTGAAATACGTTGCCTTTCATCGGTTGTAGGAGTTTCCGTAAGGTTTTGGTTGCTAGGACCCAAATCCCACATAGAGATCTCAGGGGTTGAACCCTTGATGTGTGGTTTCCGGTGTCTGCTTGGCTGTCTCATCACTGAGATGTGTTCTCGTCCCTGAGAACTAGAGGAGCGACACGGTGGTTCCTTAGGGAGCTCAGCCTCCAGGACAGCCAGGTCGTCAAGCTCCAGAGCTGGAGTCCAGCAGAGCGAGTCCCTTTGCACCCGCTGCCCCTGCCCCTTTTGTGCTGTTGTCAGGCTTTGACTCTTGTTTTAGTCCGTTGGGGATAGAGAAAAAGTCCATTTAATTCCTTCTATCTGGTTCACTTTATTAGCCTCAAATAGCTGAGTGAAATTGGGTTTTAAAAATGTCTTGTGAATTTCAAAGGTCTCTGCTAGCTTTGGTGTCAATTTCCTAGCAATAACTGAGAGCCAGTTCACTTTTATTTTATTTCATACGTGTTTAGGCAATTTTTCTAGGTGTCTCTGAAGGTAAGATCATTTCATTTCTTTGATTTCTGTGTAAGTAAAACCTGTATTTCCAGAACCACCAGTGGAATAGATTTGGGTTTTACACCGTCTCCCCCACCACCCGGTTAAAAATAAATCTAAGATTGTAAATCCATCAACTTCCATCATAGTGGCCTGTACTTTTTAGATAACACATTCTCCTGTCTGGAGACAGAGGCGTAGCTGAGTAAGAGTCTGTCTTAATAGTTACAGCCGTGTCAGGTATCTGAACTTTTCTCGTTTAAGTCATGGGTGCGTGGGGAGAAACAGAATGGTGCTCTTACCTTTCTTGACTTTTAAAACGTAAAAAAAAAAAAAAAAAAAAAAAAAAATTTTTTTGATTCTTTTCCTCAGTCCCAGCTCCAGGCTAACTGGAAGGCAGCACCCCTTTTATATGGGAAAAAAAGTTTATTATAAGTTTTTATATTTTCTACTTGTTCATTTTATTGGTGCAAACTTAAGAATTTGATCTTTCTTTTAATAGATGCTGTCTTTTGAAATAATTTGTTTTTACCTTTATTGCCCTTTTATCTTTTTTGGATAATTCTCTTTGTACTCTGGCTGCCTACCTCTCCTCACCCCTACCCCTCCACTTTTTTAAATCTTGGTATCCGTTTCATCTGCTTTTAGAATGTGTGATATTTCCAGTACCTACTTTTTTGCTGAATCCAAAGATATATAAATATAAATATATATATATATTTTATAAAGATCAAAATGATATAAAGGAGACACGTTTCTTCCTTTAAGAAAACAAATAGAAATTCATTGTGAATGTTCATATTATGCCACTTTTCTAAATTGTGCATCTTGATGGAAAGGTGTAAATATCAATCACCAGGACTGCTTAGTTAATTGGTATTTAATATCTAGGTGAGTTGGGGGTGTGTGGGGGGGTAGTACAGAACATACGTGCTTGCCGTCTGGATGGACTGCCCGTTGTCCATATGCCTGTCTGGTTCCAGGAGTTTGATTCACAAGTGGGGGTATCACAGGCATGAAGCCTGTAGGACAAAAACCCTTGCTTCAGGAGGAACAGGAGTTGCTGTTCAGCTCGGAGGCCAACTGTTTAACAATAACGAGCAAGGTGGTTTTTTTTTTTTTCTTCTCTCTCTCTCTTGCCAATGTGTGGAATTTCAATGATGGAAAGGTCTTTCTGAGAGCAATATTTAAAATTCTCAGGAATTGACGTATAGTATTGAGAATGAATTTAGTTTCAATCAAGTTTACATTAAGTGTTGGTTTTAAAAATCTAAATCATTCTTTACACTGCAAAGAATACAGACCACATGGGATAACTTATGAGATGGACTGCTTTGCTGATCATTTCGGATGTCACTGTAAATAAAGGTTTCTATTTAAAATTGAAGCCCAAGGGCTTGTCTCTTTGTTTCTTTTTAAAGTCTCTATTCGATTCAAGGGGAAAAGAGAAGGTTAAAGAATCCTGTTTCAAATAATCGTAGCAGTCTCTCTAAGGTTAACAGAACTCTTGAGAAGCATGGAGCTGCCCTTCTCAAAGGTGAGCACTTCGGGGTCATTTCCACTGTCTGGTGAGAAGTATGTCACATTGGGTGGTGGCTGAAGAGGGTCCTCCTGTTTTCTCGCCCCTGGCCTCTGACCGCTACCTTCTCCAGGCTACACTAGCTGGTGCACAGAGAGGGGTTGGTTAGGGTGAATCGCTTTGCCGTCGATTAACATTTTTTTAAAGAATGAGGTCCTAAAGCCAGTGTAATGCGACACTTACCTGTGAGGTCCCTGAAGTAGGGTCAGTTGTCATTAATTTACGCCCATCTATTCCCCCTATAAAAAACCCAACCTTTCAAAAAGGCGTTGACCGGTAGTATCTTGAATGCTTTTTTTAAAAAAACCAAACACACCAAAAAACTCCCAAGAACGGCCTTTTACAAAATGTCAAAGGTTACCTCATACCAACTGCTGGTCGTTGGCTGGGATTTTGAACATTGTATGACAATACTTAGACTACAAAATGTCTTTACAAACACAATTTTGTGAAAACCGGGGACATACATCGACTTCACTTCTTTTCAGTACTTTGAAAAACATCAGTTCTGGGACAGATAACAAAGAAATACTAGGAGAAACGGTATCTGGTCGGGAACAGAAATGTCCACAACGGCCGAGGGGTTTTCTTCACTGGCCGCAGAGCGTTTATTGACAGCACAACTCTGGAAAATTGCGTTTTCTTACTAGATTCCCCTAAGAGTTCCCACGCTGGTGGCATGTAAATAGTCACATATGTACAGCGAAGTCCGTTTCTTCAGAGGCGACCTGGGTTGTGGTGCTAAATAAAAGTCCCTTCTTTTGTGCTGTTGACTCGGCCGTCAGCTCTGCACCACTCCCAGCGTCTGCAGGTTGCTCCTGTCCTGCTTTGTCTTTGTCCTTCTTTGTGACAAACTAAAAGAGGAGGAGGGTTTAAAACAGGGTTTTTCTTCCCCCATGATTTAAAGAAACAAAAACAAACAAAAAAAAAAACTCCAGTGACTTTCACCGTTGGGGGAAGTTTCCAAGAAAATCTCTTTTTTCCCTCGTCAGCCTCTCAGAGAGGGTTAGTGGTGACCGTTTGATATGAAAATGCATTTTGTGCAGCTGGTGAGGTATAATCCAAAGCAAAAGCAGGGCAAAAATGGGCTTCCTGAAGTTAGCTACTCCCGACAGTTCTCTTCCAGAGTGTGCCGTGTTGACTGAAAGCAAGTCCTGTGAGCGCAGGCAGCCCGGCCAAGGGCGCAGGCCCGCCTGAGACTGTCCGCGGTTTTCATCGTCTGTACGATCAGGTGGTGCCTCTGGTTTGGAGGCCCTCGTGTGCTTCTTCTTAACCTTCCCAGCCTTCCCACAGCTGCCCCCTGTGGAACAAAGCAAACTCCTCTTAGCGTCTGATTAAGAAGCCCAGAGACGGCATGACACAACGATCAGCCCTGAAGCCTAGAACCCTCTGCTTCAAGGATGCGGCTGTGGGGAGGACCCTTCGAGACCCTTCGAGACCCCTCAGAATGGGCTTGCTCCCACCCGGTCATCCAGACTTTTGGCTCTGGGCTCACACGCTGGTAAAGGCACTGAGGATGTTCAGATGTAGACCTGGCAAATGCTTAGCTGGCCCGTCGTCCTATTAAAGCTACAGAGGGGGGTTTATATGCATATAGAGGAAGAAGGAAAAAACAGACCAGAAGTTGCAAATGGCAGTGCACCAAGGGGGTCTGTTTGCCTGCCTGGCAACTTAACATCAAATGAATTGCCAATGTTAACAAAAAATCCTGACCCATAACTGCGTTTTTGGATTTTCATGATGAATTAGAGGGTTCAAGCCGCCTCCCATCGGTGCCGCTCCCCTTAGACTAGAGGTGACCTTTCTAGGCTGCCAGTCTCGGCCTTCTACCAGCCTCTCTGGTGCCAGAGAGAGATGTTGTGGCCTGGATATTTCAGGTGCCCTCTAGTGAGGCCGCCCTGCTGCTGACATGGACCAGGGGACCCTTCTGCAGCCACAGCCTTGAAGACGTCGGGCAGGTTGGACATTTAAATGCTTCTCGACCTGTACGGACTCCCTGGAGTTTACCAAGCACAAGTTACTCTATGGAGAACAACAGTGTATGAAACACGGTACTAATCAAACGCGGAAAGACTTCCTGCTCCCTTCTCGTGACAGCAGCAGAGAGGGTTACGAAAGAAATGGCATGCACCCAGAACGTGGCCCGGCAGACCAGCTCTCCACCGGTAAACTGGTTCCTCAACTCACAGCGATTTGGAAGAAGGTCTCTTCATTTCTGGCCACTTTCGACGCTGAAACTGCCTGTGTTTTTGGGTGTCAAAAGGAGAATGGGTGTTAGCCTCACCTAGGAAGACCGAGTTCCCCCTCCCTGGTGGGCGAACCAGGCCCCTGGCAGACCAGAGAGAGGGCAGGGCCTCAGCCGCACACGAGCCACAGAGGTGAGACCAGAGACGGGCCAGGATCGGGGAGCCGTCCCAGGCGATAACAACAAAAACTGATACCTGTATTGTTCGTAGCTTCCGCCATCTTTAAGTCCTGAATGAGACAGAAATGAGCGAAACAGAAACATTAGGGCAGAGGTGGCACAAGCAATGACAAACTTTGTAACTGCCTCTTTTTAAAAACATTTTAGGCTTTTTGACGGGTGTTTTTTTTTTTTTTTTCCTGATGTGGATAGCGACCCCCAGGCAGAGTGGCTGAATCCTGACGTGAGCTTGCCCTGAAACTTGTCGATTGCCTGTACTCTAATGTCCTAGCAGCTTTAGGACCCTCATGTATCTATTCATGACCTGGGTCACGGTGGGGGAGGCAGGTATGGGCAGGGACACCTATGTGACAGGGGACAGAAGGCCATGGGCCTGAGAGAGGGGATGGTGGGGAGAGCCAGGGTCTTGGCGCTCAGCGAGGTTCCTGGAGAATAAGCAGCGTGACCAGGTGTGTGGGTTTGGAATCAGTCGGCCTGGTCACTTTAATGGTGATGAGATAACGACCATACGACACCTAGCCCAGTGACTGGCACATGGCGATAAACGAGCGATCGGGCTTCTCGTAAATGCGGCCCTTGGTTGGTGGACCTTAGTGATACGTCAGCTGCTGGGGAGGATTCACCAGGTCCTGGTGATGCCAGGTTCACCCATCAGACTAGACGTGACCTCCTACCTCCCCACCCCGCGGCAGCCCCACTCCCTATGGGCCCCGCTGCGGAGCGCCTGCTCACCCAGGTCCATGTTTCGAGTCCGGGGGTTACACTGCTTGTAACCCTTGCAGCTCCGCAGCTCCATGAGCTGCACGTGCAGCTGGTTGAGGACGTCCCTGTCCAGCGTGTTCACCGCGTTCATCAACTGGTCGGAACGAAAGGTCATCAACATGGTGAGTGCAGGGATTGGTGAGTGCAGGGATCCCCTCGGCTTCCGCCAACTGGGGGACTTCCCTCGGGCGGCGGGGGAGCGGAGGTGTGCTGGGATGGTGACCTTTATCCTGCAAGGGCTGGAGTTGGGCACAGTCCGGACTGCCTTGTGCCTGCAGCCCCTCCAGGCGCTCTCCACCCGCCGTGTGCTTCACTTTCCTGACCAGTGGCTCCAGGAGCTCACGGTTGCCCTGTGGCTCTAGACCTTCGTTCACTGACCCACCCCCCCGCCCCGCCCCGCCCCTCTCCTCTTGACTGCAGAGTGGCCACTTGGTGATGGGAGGGGGGAGGGGGCCTGGGTCCTTGCCTCATCTGGGAGCTACTGGTGAGGGACCTGCCGTGCTTTGACACCCCCTTTGTAAAACATGGGCACGACCCACCTAAGGAGAAAGACCGGGAGCCTGTATGGTAGTGACAACAAAGAACAAGAGCGTGGAGTCGCTGGCATTTAAAAATCAGGTTCTCTGTAAAGCGACTGCAGGCTTTTCTTGAAACACAGATCGGACAGTACCGAGGCCACACTAGTGTGAAGGGCCCCGTGGGGACCGTGTGGTTCAGAAGGGACATGTGCAGTCCACTCGCCAGAGGCTTGTGGCTCCTTTTGTCTTACATGTTCTGGGCCACTTTGGTCACAGACGTGTTCCGATGATTAAATACACGGAAACACTTAAGACGGTGCCCGTGAGCCCTGGCTGTGTCCCGTTATCTGTGTGGTCCCTGCAGGCGCCCAAGTGTGCAGGGTTTGGTCTGATCCTAGGGGCCCCCAAAGCCCTCCAGTTCTAGGGGTCTTCGACATAAAGCCTGTGTCATCACCCCCAGGTGCCTAAGTTAGAGGGGGAGGCTGTATAGGACCCAGATTACAGGGGCAGCAAGATGGAGGGAGAGGGCCCCGGTGTGCATCCAGTCCCTTCAGAACTCACTTCTGCCTCAGGGACTCCGTGGGACTTGAAGATTCACCGTCACTTCCTCAGGGGGCCCAGCCCTGCAGCACCTGTGTGGCCCTCGCCCCCCCCCCCCCCCCCCCCCCGCCCCATCTCCAGCCTGTGAGGTCTGTACCTGGTAGGGGTCTGTGTTGAGATCAAAGTACTCCAGGAAGCCGGTTGCGAATTCGCAGAAGAGGAAATTGTGGGTCTCGTTGATGGTCCGCATGCACCAGTAGGTGTTGTTGTTGGCGCTGGTGCAGGCACAGAAGGGCCCCACTGCCAAGGGAAGGGACAGCGGGCCCAGAGTGAGCAATTCCCGCCTGGGACGGGTTCCCTCCCCGGGCCTCTTTCTGTCTGGATCTGGAGCCGCTGCTGTCAGGGAACCCGCCCCGAGAGGCCCCGGGCTGGGGGCCAGCGGTCCCCATCCTGCCCCCGCCCGTCCACTGGCTCACGTGTCCAGAGCGGTGCCGTCTGCCAGTGCTGGTTGTCGTGCGTGAAGCACGTGAGGCCCGGCATGCTGCACGTGTCGTTGTTCTGCAGTCGTTTGAGCAGCTTGCGAAGTTTCTTCTTGCGCTTCTGCTCCCGCAGCAGCCACACCTTGTCCTTCTCCTGCAGACCCTTCCTAGGGGCACACAGGGCCACACCCCTCACACCTCCCTCGATCCCCATCTGCAGCCTCCTGGGGGGCCGTGACCCTGAGCCTCTGCTTCCTGCCCAGAGCCGGATGCACAGCCAGCCGGGGAGGGGCCCCCAAGCGAACGACCCGAGACCGACCCACTGCTGATCTGAGGCCCCTCTGCGGCCTGCTCGGTGGGGCTGCAGCATCCCCTCCAGCCGCGAGGGGGCGCCGGAGAGCCACTCTGGGAGTCCCGCCTCTTCCAGGGCTGTGCTGACCTCCCAGGAAGGGCCAGGACCTCTTCTGTTCGCTTTATTAGCTCCCCTGAGCCTTAAACCGCCCTTACCTGAAAGGATGCAGACTGGAGCCTTTGTGCTTGAGGCGGCCTTTGTGCTGGGTGTGGTAACTGTAACAGACCAGGGCAACTCGTGTGTGTGTGTGTGTGTGTGTGTGTGTGTGTGTGTGTGCGCGCGTGCGCAAACCGCGGTGCCCTGGGATCCCCGTCCCACTTTCTGGGGGCAGTGCTGGGGTGGGAACCATCCCTAGCGCGGCAGCTCCCTGGCTGGCTGGCTCCTTTCCGCAGATGCCAGCTGGGGCCCTGGCTGAAGGCCGCAGGCCAGGCTTGGAAGGTCAGGGTGGGTGTCAGTCAGCGGGGACTGGAAGCTGCGCCTGGCTCCCCATGGCTTCAGCCTTATCATCTCCAGGTTAGGGGCCCCGCAGGTCCGCGCCCACCTCTTGCTGGCTCAGGGCCAGCCCCAGGGGAACCGTGTTTTGCAAGCCTCTTCCGGAAGGTGGCAGAGACTGCGGATGCGCCGTGTGGCGCCGGCGCCACCGGCTACCTGTGGCGATTTCAATTGAAATAAGACCCCAAGCTCAGTTCCTCGGTTATACTGGCCACGTTTCAAGAGCTCAACAGCCACGTGTGGTTGGTGGCTGCCCTAGCGGACAGCACAGATGCAGCCCAGCCCGTCATCACAGCAGTTCTGCTGGACGGTGACACCCCCCCCCCCCCCAGCCCCCGGGCTGGGGTTCCCCGAGCTGGCACTGTGCACCTCGGGCCACGGGACTGTTCGGGAAGGGCAGTGGGCGGAGTCTCCTTCCCCTCCCGGAAGCTGGCCCCACACAGTGAGCGCGCCCCTCCGACCACAGCGCCTACGCCTGGCGTCTGGCTGAGGGCGGTGGTCTCGGCCCAGGGGACGACGGGCACCTGAATTATTACTGATTTTTCCCCTTGCTCTGAGGGAGGAGATAGGGATCTAAAGATAATGCAAGGAGTCACAGAGGGGAGGCTGTGTGTCCCCAGGAGGGGTCCTGCAGGAGCACTAGGGGCCTTCCCGGGGTCTCTTTGCTACTCACCTGATTTTGTGACAGTCACATTCTTCTGGCCGCTTTTTCTTCAGGTGGCCTCGGACTTCCCTCAGGTTCTTAATTTTGTTCTGCAGGGTTTCGATCTGGGGCAGAGAGCAGGCAAGGGGGCCGTGAAACTCTGGGGGGCTGGGTGAGCAGGGACGGCCTGGTGGGGCCCCCGGCCACCGCCTGCACTTGTGGCTGCCGAGGGGTCCTTGGTCCCTTCCACCTGCTGAAGTGACCAGGCTCCCGAGAGCTGGCTGAGCCGGGAGGACCTATCTCCCCCCCGGGCTGGCGGAAGGGCTGAGGGTCATGTGAGCATCTTTAAAGCAAGAAGGGGGGTGAGGTGAGCACGCTGCCCCCTCCCCGAAGGTTCTGGGGAAGCGTCGCTCCCGGGCCGGCCTCGCTGCCTCCCGGATGTGGCTGGTGGCCCTGCCGAGCTCGTGGTGGTGAGAAGGTGCCCCCTGCCCAGACCCCCCTCACCTCGTGGTCAATGTGCAGCTTGTGGTCCTTCCAGGCCTGCAGGGACCGGTACAGGCCCAGGTCGCACTGGACCGTGTCATTCTCGAGGATGTAGCACCTGCCCGGGAGAAGGGGTCACGTGTGCCGCTGAGGGGGCCGAGCCAGGGGCCCGAGGCGGGGGCGTCCCTGCCAAGGCCCCCCCTGCCCCCTCCGCCCCCTGCCCTCCGCCTGGACTCTCACCGGTGTGTCACTTTAATGGGGTTGGGGGCCGAGTAGTCCGGGAGGCCCCCCGTGCCGCTGAAGTCTCCGGGGTCCTTGTCGTCCGGATCCTCAGGGGCCCCCGGCCAGTGCCGCTTGGTAAGGTTGCGGGACTGGGGTGCGTCGTCCAGGCCTCTGTGGTGCACCCCGCCATCCGCCTCGATGGCCACTGAGCGGACGGAGCGGTTCCGTGCGTAGCCGGTCTTGTACTCTGTGGGCGTCAGCGGGTGGCTGGGTGAGGGGGGCTGGGCAGGCTGGCTGGGCTCCCTGGGCCGCGGACTATTGATCCGGAGGCTTGGAAAGGACCCCCGTGGGTTCAGTTGGGGAAACGAGGCTCGGGGCTAAGGAGGAAGAGGCTTGGGACAGTCCCCAGAAAGAGCTGAGCGTGGATACACACGGCCTATCCGTGTGATGGGATGTTTGGCGACAGAGGAACACAGCCGTGATGCAAGCTACCGCGTGGGTGGGCGTCATGCTCCGCGAACACGGCCACACGTGCGGGGTCCCGTGTCGTGTGGGCCTATTTGTTTGGAATGTCCAGAGTAGGTGAAGACATAGGCACCGAGAGCAAGTTAATGGCTGCTGTGGGATGGGGGGCAAGGCAGTAATGGGGTTCCCTTTCCGGGTGATGGAAGGTGTTGGGACTGGATCGAGGCAGTGATACACCACCCTGTAAACGCTTCTGAGTCGTAGACTTTAACTTTGTAGACTTTACCAATTTTACAAACTTTTAAAACAACGGTAGTCTTTAAGTTTGTAAAAATGGTAAATTTTCCGGTGTGTGAACTTTACCTCAATAAAAAAAAAAAAAAGACAGGATGTGGATATGAAATCATTCAATGAGGAGACTGAATCGGTTACTCAGAAACTTCCCAATGAAGAGAAGTCCAGGGCCAGATGGCTTCACTGGTGACTTCTACCAAACATTTCAAGAAGAATTAATACCAGCCTTTCTCAAACTCTTCTAAGAAACCGAGGAGGAGGGAACACGTCCAAACTCATTTCAAAGGCCACCATGACTCTGACACCAAAAACGGGCAAGGACGCCACAAGACAGGAGAATTACAGGCCAGTTTCCCTCACGGACACAGATGCAGAACCTCTCAGCAAAAATATTAGCAAGCCGAATTCAATACTACATGGAAAGGATCATACACCGTGATAAAGTGGCCTATTACTCCCAGGATGTGAGAATGTTTCACCATCTGCCAATCAAGCCATGTGATACACTGCATTTAACAGAATGAGGGAGGAAAATCGTGTGATCATCTCAGTGGGTGCAGGAAAAGCATTTGACAAAATTCAGCCATTTAGGATAAAAAACTGATAAGAAGGAGGTTACCGGCCAAAATGTATAAAAACTTATACAACTCCATAACAAAAAACCAAAAACAATCTGATTAGAAAACGGACAGAGGACCTCAACTGACGTTTTTCCCAAGAAGACGTCCCGATGGCCATCAGGGAAACGCAAATCAAAACCACCAGGAGATATCGCTCTACACCTGTTTGAATGGCTATCATGAAAAAGACCAGAAATAACAAGTATGGCGAGGATGTGGAGAAAAGGGAACTCTTATGCACTGTTGGGGGGGAATGTAAGTCGGTGCAGTCGCTGTGGAGCACAGTATGGGGAGTCCTCAAAAACTAAAAACAGAACTACCATACGATCCAGCAATTCTGAGAGTTTTCTCGGAAGAAAACGAAAACACTAACACAGGAGATCAGTGCCCTCCTCTTTGCTGCATACTGTTTACAACGGCCGAGACACGGAAACAGCCTGGGTCCGTTGATGGAAGAACGGTACAGAAAACGTGGAATGTGTGTGTGTGTGTGTGTGTGTGTGTGTGTGTGTGCGCGCGCACGCGTGTGCATGACGGAATACTATTCAGCCATAAAAAAGGATCAAAATTTGCCATTTGCGACAACATGGACGGACCTCGTGAGGTATTATGCTAAGTGAAACAAGTCAGAGAAAGACAAATACCACCTGATCTCACTTCTACGTGGAATCTAAAAATAAACCCCAAACAAGAAAAGCACGAGCTCAAAGATACACAGAACAGACTGGCGGCTGTGAGGGGGCGTGGGGTCAGGAGTGGGCAAAATGGGTTAAGGGGGTCAAAAGGTACAAACTTCCCGTTATAAAACAAGTAGGTCCTGGGGATGTACCCTACGGGAAGTTGCTAAGAGAGCACATCTTCAAAGTTTTCATCACAAGAAAAAAAGTTGTAATTGTACGACGATGGCTATGAGCTACTTACAGTCATTTTGCAACGGAGGCAAATACCGAATCGTTATGCTTCATACCCCAAACTAACACGATGTTCTATGTCAACTCCACCTCAAGAAGAAACAGAGATGCTAAAGAAACCCCATTAATTTGAATCGGAAAAGAAAAAAGCTAGGTGGCGGTCTCCTGGATAGAAGAGAGAGCAGCGTAGGGAGGTTTCTCAGCTTTTCTTAGCTTCTCTGTTTGGCCAGCAGTGAGCTGGATGCTGTCTCCAGCCAGGCAGCGACATGGGGTTCCACGGCATCTTTCCATGTTCTAAGTCAACGCCTGAAAACTGAGGGTGTGTGGGCTAAAGCCAGAGCCTGGATTTCTCGCACCTTCTATATATTAAAAGACAAAATTATTTTTTGAGAGAGAGAGCGCACGCACGCGCGCATGTAGGGGAGAGGGGCAGAGGAAGAGAGAGAGAGAATCTTAAGCAGACTCCATGCTCAGTACTGAGCCCGATGTGGGGCTTGATCCCAGGACCTTGGGGTCATGACCTGAGCCAAAACCAAGAGTCAGACACTCAACCGATGGAGCCACCCAGGTGCCCCTAAAAGACAAAGTCGATCACGTTGCTAACACTTGAGAAAAACGGGGGTGGTGGTCATGCAGGAGTGCAGATTTCCAGCTTCTGAAGAGAAAACCACAAACAAGTGCCTGCCCGCATGGCGCCCACAGACCTGCACGGTAGGCCCAGGCAGGAGCTGAGGCCGCCCCTTTAGATGGGCGGTCGGTCTCCTCTCCGTCCCTCAGGTCTGGCTCTGTCACGCCTCACGACTGTGACCCCACTGGTCTAAACGCACATCTTTTTGGAGAAGGCCTGGAGCTCCGCACGGCCCGGGTCTCTGCTGGGTTCCCCAAATGGCCACCAGGTGGCGCCCAAGGCACAAGAACTGGGCTGGAGGCGGGCGGCGGTGGCCTCCAAGAACCCAGGATGGGACTTCCTCTCCAGGGGGCCCAGGGGCCCAGGGGCCCTGGGCTCCAGCATCTGCTCCTGCTGTCCCCACCCTTGGGGCAGATGTTTCTATCTTTCAGTTCTCAGACTCCTTCTATCAGAATCACCTGGGCCAGGGGATCTGGGGGCCCAGATCCAGGAGAGGCATCTCTCAGCACAACCTTGGGCCTTTTCTGGCCCCAGGCAGCCCCCTCCGTGGCCTTTTCCTCCCTGGGTTAAGTCTCCCTGCGGCCACGATACCTCGGCCCCTGATGCACAGAATCTGAACCGGTGTCCCTGTGGGAGGTCACGCCTGCCCACGACGGCCGTGAGACACACACACACCGGGTCCTTTCTGCCCCTTTTGTCTTGCTTGTGCAGGAATCAAGTGCTTTGTATCTTCCCACCTCCAGCCCCAGCCAGAAACCCAAAGATCCCCACGCTGTGGCCTAAGGGCCGAGTCTGGCCCTCTGCCCGGGCCCAAGGCTCTTTCCTGGCTCCCGAGGCAGGACTGAGAGGTCGACAGGGACACTGTTCAGCCTGCAAAGCCTCAACTATTTGCTCTCTGGTTCTTTACGGACAAGGCTGCCGGCCCCTGTGTGAACCTTTGCCTGGACTTGAGGCCACGCCGCTCGCTCTCCTGGTCTCCCTAGCGGTCCTTGTTTCCATGCTCCCACAGGGGCCCCTCCCCCCAACCCCGTGTGCTGGGCACGGAGGGGCCTGGTAACCCCGTGGCCGAGGGCATCGGCTCTGGAATCTGACCGTCGGGTGCCGGTGCTGAGCAAATGCGTGCCCGCGGACAATGTGGCTAACTCCTGAGCAGCCGTGTTCCCACGACCATCCCACGACGGTTCCCACGACAGGGCTGTGTCGCAGGGTGACGCGAACGGAACCGGTAACTTTCTCAGCACCGGGAAGCTGGCATCGAGCGGCCGCTCTGTGGTCCGGGGACCCCGCAGCTGTGCCATCCTCGTCCAAGGTCGCAAGCCGGGCCCATCCGCCTCCCCGGGGCTCTCCGGGGCTGGGACCCACAGGGCCTTCGTGCTCCCTCTTCCCGGACCTAGAGCCTCAACCTCTTACTTCTCCCCGCTAAGCTCTTACTTACACGCCCGCCAACCGCCCACCCTCTCCCTCCTGGTCACGTCACTCTTTTCACTTCCTCCACGAATCTTTCACCGACGGAAGTGGTCTTCCCGGACCTCGTCTCCTCCATGAGGCCCGATCAGCATCTCATCCGGCCGCTGGCACATGCAGATTCGCCGGGAGCCTAAGCGAACGCCCGCCGGCCGCCTGGGCCCATCGCCAGCGGCCCGCCCTCCGCCCCGTTCTGGGCCGGCTGGCTCCGCCTGGCTTCGGCCCACCACAGCTGGCACGTCCGTGGACCAAGGCGCGCTGGGGTCCGAGCTGCTCCAAACTGGGGCTTCTCAGCCTCACAACTGCTGACGTTTTGAGACCAGATACTCCTCTGTTGGGAGAGACTGTCCTGTGTGTTGCAGGGGGCTTGGCAGCATCCCCGGGGCCTACCCCCAGGGGCCAGGGGCATCCCCCCATCACCACACAGCTGCGACAGCCACAGGAATGTCTCCATATTGGGGGCCAAACTGCTGGGAGGCTGAGAAGCCTGCTCCGGGCCAGCTGCTCACAAGGGGTCAGGAGATGCCTTTGCTGGAGGCACCGGCAGGAGGAAGAACGTGGGGCCAGGGGATGAGGCTCGGGCCCCCAAACTGGCCGAGTGACCCGGGCTTTCCTGTCCGTCCTAAGGAGGGTCACCCGCCTCGGTCCCCGGGTTGCCGCGAGGTACACCTGAGACAGGACTTGGACGTTACGCCGAACTCGTGTGGGAACCTGGGCTGACTTGAGTCTCGGCTGTCTGGGTGCATTTTCTTTCCTCTGAGCATTAACCGGGGGGGGGGGGGTGCGAGGGAAGCTTAACTGAGTCCCAGCTTCTCATATTGTTTAAAGATCATGGGGGCGCCTGGGTGGCTCAGTCGGTTAGGCGACCGACTTCGGCTCAGGTCACGATCTCCCGGTCTGCGAGTTCGAGCCCCCGGGTCGGGCTCTGTGCCAACAGCTCGGAGCCTGTGTCTCCCTCTCTCTCTGCCCCTCCCCCATGCATGCTGTCTCCCTCTCTCATAAACAAATAAACTTAAAAATTAAAAAAAAAAAAAAAAAGATCGTGCCCCGGGCCGTGGGCCAAAGCGAGGAGACGTCGGCTGCGTAATTCAATCTGGAAGCCAGTCGTCTTGTTCGGCTACAAAAGATTAACTCGGCAGCTACGAAGCAGCCTGTGGGGCAACGTGACGGGGGGCCATCAGGGGAAGCGCTGTTGGAGGCAGGAGCTGGGTCGCCACGGAGGCAGCCCCCTGCTTCGCTTCGAGGGCGTCCTCTGCCGAGGCTCGGCGGGGGGGAGGGGGCTGTGGGGACCACCGAACCCCCCGCCTCTAACTGGCAACACGGGAGCACCATTCAGCCTTGGAAAAGGAAGGGAGTTCTGACCCAGGCTACACCCTGGATGAGCCCTGAGGACGTCGTGCCGAGTGAAAAGAGCCAGTCTCGGGAGGACACGGCATGTTCCGCGTACACGAGGTCCCTAGTGCAGTCGGACGCACAGAGATGGAAAGGCCAAGCGAGGTGGCCGGGGCAGGGGAGCAGGGAGGGACAGTTACAGTTTCATGGGGACAGAGTTTTGGTCGGGCAAGGTGAGGCAGAGCTCCGGGGGGTGGATGGGGGTGACGGTCGCACACCCACGTTGTGCACTTAGAAATGGTCAGAATGAAAAACTTTATGTGTATTTTGCCCCAGAAAACAAACCGACACAAAACACCTCAGAACTACAACCTAAGTAGCTTGACTGTCCTTGGGTCGGGGGGCCAGAGGAGTGGGTGGCGTGGGAAACTGCCCGCCTCTGGAGGGGACACTTCCGGCCAGAGACCCAGGTCTCTGAGCACGTTCAAGGCACAGGGGCGTTCTTTCAAGGGGGAGCTGAACCTCGGAATGGGGCCGTGACTGGCCCCCAGAGTGACGGGAGTTTTGCAGGAGGATCCAAGGGGATCCACTTTCCCTGCTCGTTGTCCTTCCTCGGCCCCTGCTGGGAGCGAGCCATGAAGTCTGGGACGGCTCTTTCCGTTGGGATGGGGGCTCTTCCCCACTCGTCCACACTACAGTCGACTCTCATTATTGGAGGCTGTTCTATGAGGTCACCTGAACCCTGAATTGGCCGATACCGCAGCACTGCTCCCAAGGGGAAACACGGGGTTAGGTTCCCGCCAGCCTCCGGTCACGACATTTTGGCCCACTCTCGGCCCGGAGCCTTGTTTTACGCGTGTTCCCGTTTAATATACAGTGCGGTTTCTTTACCACCGAACTCAAGGCCAACAGCACGGAATCTCGTGCCTGCAGGAAGCTCATCTAACCCCCGTGTCTTCTCCTAGGGGTGCTGCTCGGCCTTCACATACTTACAAACCACGTGGCACTTCGGCACCAGGCTTGGGGGCCGCGGCGACTCGTGAAGCCGCCAAACAAAAGCACCAAGTCCAAGAACCGTGGCGCTAAATGCACGGGCGAAGGACTTGCCTGCAGCACGAGAGCTGAAGCCCGAGTCCTCCTCAGCTGGGAGCGTGCATGCCGGGGGGACTCAAAAAGTTCTGCCGCCCCACACGTGCCGTGAACGCCCGAGAAAGCACCCCGCGTACTGATTTGGGGGGCTACGAGTGAATCTGAGACATGGGATCCACAAGTAATGGGGACTGAGTGTATCAGGCGCTCTCCCTCCAAGTCCCGTCCGGAGCCCGACCTCTGCGTCCTTTCCCGCCGCCGTCCGGTCCCAGCACCACGGCCTCTCGCCAGGCCTCCGCCCGGTCTCCTGAAGGACCTCCTGCTCCAGCCCCCCCCCGTCCCCTCACGTGGCCCGAGCCCCCATCCCAACGGCTGCCGGAGGAACCCTTGAAAACACAAATCTGATCCCGGCTCTTCCGCTCAAAACCATCCCGTGGCTTCTCGTCTCAGAGGAAGGGCTCTGTGGGGCCCCTCTCCCGCCACCCTCTCCCCTACCAAATGGCCTTCCCCCTTTAGTCCCGTCCCGGAGGGCCGCCGGGCACTGGCACCCGTGTCTGTGGGGCCGGGTGAACGCACGGACGGGGCTCCCCAGGCATGATCGCGCCCCCCCCTGCCCCGCTCCGCCCCCGGGGCCGCCACACTTACTCTTCTTGAAGAACTTCTTCCTGCGTCCGGCCAGGCTGAGCTTGTAGTCGCTGCCGGCACAGAGGCAGGCGTCGCCACCCTGCCCGTAGTACTTGGGCACCAGGTTGGAGAGGGCCCTGCCCCCCGGCCGCGCGGGGGCCTTGCACCGGTGCAGCTTCAGCCTCCCCGACGCGTCCTCCACGCACTGCCACTTCTGCGAGACACGGCGAGGGCCTCAGGCTCCGCGGCCGCGACCGCCCCGGAGACGTCCCGCTCCCCGCCGCCCTCGCTGGGGCCCCGGGACCGCCCCTGGCTGCTCGGTGCCCCACAGACACACGTCTGTCGTGGGGGGAGCCCAGAAGGGGCACCAGGGCCGACGCTTGGTGGCTGGGCACGAGCCCCAGTCGCAGGGAGGCCCCCCAGGGGAGGCACCGGGCTGGCGAGAGGGGGTGGCTGCCGAGGCTGGGGTCCGGGAGGCCCCGGAGCGGTAGCTGGGGCTCCGGACTGATGCCTTCCCCAGCTGGTCCGGGGCCCAGCCCCCACCCCCAGCGCTCTCTTCCTTTGGGGTAAAGCAGCGCGCCCTGATCATCTGTTCTGAAGATGCTCACGCCTGCCGCTGCCCTGGGACCGCCCGACCTCCCGTCTGGGCGGGGGACAGATGTGCAAAGGGGGGGAATGTGCCAACACTCCGGGGGCACAAGGGCCCTTGGCTCAGCAGCTCACTCCTTGTGGCTCGCAACTGAAACTGGAGCCCTTCTGGGATGTCCCCAGCACGCAGCTCCCGGAGGCCAGGGGTTTCAGCTGGGGGCATTCAGGGCCATGGCTCCAGGGCCTGGATCAGCGCTCGGCCATGAAGGGACCGGCATAACCCAGAGCTCTGGTCCCGAGGCACAGACTGGCTTCCGCAGCATGGGGAGGGGTCTGGGGCTTACGAGCAAACGGGGTGGGGACACGGCCACGGGGATGGGCCTCATTCTGAGTCTGGCGATAAGACGGAGCCGCCCCCGCTTGTGAGAAACGCACCCAGCCCGGCCTCGGCCTTGGAAGGCCACAGCCTACGGTGAGCAATGGGATCCAAAGGCCCTGGTTTTACTCGTACTTATGGGCGCAGTGGGCGCACATCTCCAGGCCTGAGTTACTGTGGGGTGGGGGGGTGGGGGGCTCAAAGTACCAGCCGGCAGACTGAGGCAGGGACACACGCCCCACACCCCTCGAGCCGGGCCGCCCTGCCTGCTTCCCAGTTCCTCGGCCCTCCCCTCCCCTCCCCTCCCCTCCCCAGCTCCCCCGGCCGTCTAGGCCTCAGAAAAGCCAAGTTCAGACTCTTCCAACATCACTCACAGCCCCTGCTATCTCTAAATACTATTTGGTTGTAATTTTCTTAATCTTTCCCTTGCAATCAACTCACTTTTTAAAATCCTTTATTTATTAAAAAGGCAATTTCCTATTGCTCCTATGAATGAAAAGCCGGCCTCACTGGCTCTGTGGGCCCGAGGAGGAGGCCCCGGCCTGGGCTGCAGCGCGGAGGGCCGGCCCCCGGGAGGGATGACGGAGGGCAGGAGCCCCCTGGGCACCAGCCACACGGCCTCACCTGTCCCAGCTGCTCGCACGCGGTCTGGTACTCCGCCCGCTGACACAGGTCTTTCACGCGCTGGTATTTGGGCAGGAAGTTCTCCTCCTGAGCATCTACCTTGTCGTTGTCCCTCTTGTGAAGCAGTTTGCTGTGGGGCAGAGAGCGGGACACGCGGCTGGCCGCTGCGCTCGGAAGGAGCCTGCGCCCGCCCGGGGGGCGGACCCCACGCAGCCCGCGTGACGTCACCACGGAGGGTGCCGGGACTGTTACGAGGCTTAAGAAATGGGAATTCGCCAAGAAGCCTCCCAAGTTGCAGGAGAGTCGGCAACACGTGAGAAAACGCTCGGAGCGTCGCACGGGCAGGAGCACAGGTCTGAAGGGTCCATGTGGCCTCCAGACTCAAATTCCGTATGAGGCCCGGGGACAGCGAATGGGCTTCCTCCGTGTCTAGGGGGCCGTGGACACGTATCTGAGCAGGGACAGTAAGAGCTGTGGTCTCTCTCCTGCCCCGGCAGTGAGATCTTCGATGCCACGGGTACAGGGGGCAGGGACGCTGCCAGGAGCTTCCCGGGACGGGCAGGTGGGGGGCCCTCAAATGCCCTGGGCGGGGGGCGGGGGGGGGGCCTCCGGGACCTGGCACTTACCCTCTCTCCACCAGGAAGGAGTCCCGCCAGACCCTCACCTTCTTCTTCAAGTGAAACCTGGAGGAAAAAAAGCCCACTTTCACCTTCCCATCGACGTGGGGGCCTCCCACGTCCCCCCATCTCCAAGAAGCAGGGATAGTTGGGGTGCGTGGGCCCAGCTGGGCGCAGGAGGGGCCTGGGTGCTCACACCCCACAATGAGCTCAGCTACATCTCCCCCGGGGCAGAAGTGGCCGGGGGGGGGGTGCTAAGCTTGTTAGGTCTTGGGAGGGATTTCTTCTTTGATAGTTGGGTGGTGAATTTGAGTGTGGGTTTCATGCAATCTCACTCTATTGCCACGTCCCAGGGAGAGGCTCAGGTTGCCGGAAGAAGGTTCCATCCTGCCCCCGACTCCCAGGGGTCCCGGCTCCCAAGCCAGTGCCCCAACTGCTGCCCCAAATGTGCCCATTTTACACCCGTACAGCTCAGAACACCTCACAAAGGGAGGAGGCTCAGTGGAGGTGGTCCCCCGAAAGAGCAGGGGACGGCACCCCGCACGGCTGGAGCTGCTGTCAGCACTCTGGGGCCGTCAACCCCGAGGGCGGTCACGGTGCCGGCCACCAGATGTCGCCATGACCACGCCGGTGGCCGCGTCCTCCTTTCCCGTCCCCACCAGACCCCGCTCACCTTCCCACCGGACTGGTTTTTGTTCTTGTTCACATCACTGTTCCCCCGTTCTGCCTCCGGGACACCTGGGGACGTGTTCCCATCGTCCCACCGGGCACTGAAACCTTCGAGCTCGGGGAGGAGGCGTCAGAGCCTCTGACCGGGAGACCTCGACGCCCAGATTTGCAGAGAGACCTCTAGCCAGTCGCTTGCTGTCTCTGGGGTCCGGTTTCCAACCCGGCAGAACGGGATGTTAGTAACGCCTGCCTCACTGGGTTCTTGTGACGATCAAAAGGGCAAGTCCCCCTCCTCACCGATTGACCGGCCGCTCCGTGTCCAGCAGCTTGAGGATGGACTTTCCATCCATATCCGAGGGGATGTCCAGACCTGCAATGTCCAGGATGGTGGGGGCCAGGTCGATGTTGAGGACGATGTGGGGGTTCCTGAGGGAGGCGGGGAGAACAGGACTCGGCCACCCGGGCAGTGGTGCCCCAGCCTCGCTTGGGGGAAGGGCGGCTGGAGGGACGGAGGTCGCCCGTGGCTCACGCCCCGAGGGTGGGGAAGCGGTGATCTCCTCACTCGCCCGCACCCCAGCCCTCCAGGCCCCCTTCTGCGGCCCCAATTCAGCCGAGCCCCACCTTCTGCGCATTCCACACTTGCCACCGGGTACCCGGATTAACGGGCCTCCACTTGGCTACTTCGGCTGGCAGTGCCCTCCCTGCCTCCCACCGCCTGAACAAAGGACACCCGCTTTTAGGAGCCGCTCTAGACCCTGGTCCTGCCCCCAGACCTGTCTCCGAACCTCCTCTGAGGCAAACACTGGCCCTTTGCTATTCTTGGCCAGGCAGGTGTCTGGCCTCAGGACCTTTGTTCTTGCTGTTCCCTCTGCTGGAATGTTCTTCCTCCAGATGCCAGGGTAGCACTTGCCCCCAACCCCTGAGTTCTTTGTTCAGCAATTACCAAGGCAGCCCGGGCCAGACCCCGTGATCCCTGCCCTCCGGTGTTCACACCTCTGCGCGATCCCCTCCCCTCAAGGGTGGGCCAAACCAGTGGCAAGGGCGATGACGCGTCCCAGCGTGGCTCTGTTACCCGACATACGGCTTCGTCCTGCCGGCTGTCCCTCCGCTGTCTACTTGTCTCCCCTGGCCGTCTCTGAAGGTCACCCACCCCCAGCGAGGACGCCTGGCAAACATTCTGGGAGGCGGGCTGTGCGACGTCAGGTCCGCGGCTTGCACCTGAACAACCTCGTCAAGTGGGGAAGCCGGTCCTTCCCTAGTCAGACTTCCAGCCCTGTCTTGCCTTCAGCCTCAGCGGACGACCAGGCTGGGCCCAGACTCGTGACCCGCAGACACGGCGAGACGGGACGCGTGCGTTCTTTTCACTCGCCGAGTTTGTAACGACTTGTTATTACGTCATAGATTAATACCAGGTCCTTCCTGAGGACCCCTCCCGGCGCTCCTGTCCCTTCCCTGAGGCCGTATCACCCCTATTTACTATATATTTTAGTCATTCATCTGGCTGACTGTCTAGTCCCCAATTAGAACCTAACTGGAAGATAGACCCTTTATCCGTCTTGCTCCCTTCTGTATCCCTAGCACTTCTGCACTTAGAATACACAGTAGGTGCTCAATAAGTGTTCGCTTAGTGACTTTTGTTATGTATCTCTGCCAGACATCTGTCACCTCTCCCGTCTCCTGTTTCTACCTGGTGGTGTGCCCGGCGTGGTGGTAAGTGATTTCAGGGATGTGCCCAACACAGGGGTTGGCCCCTGTCGCATGAATGACGACCATGTGGGAGCACTTTCCATCAAGGCGGCCGGGGGTCCCGACCCCATCCCCTGGGGCTGAGGGGCAGGGTCGGGGTCCTGGGGTTTCAGTTGCCTTTGACCCCTTCCTCCGGAGCGCAGCACCTTGTGAACCCCGGACAGGTAGCCAGGTGTGGGTGCGGCTGCCTGGTGGGAGGGCTGGGAGGCCAGAGTAAAGCCTGACGACGTAACCTGTAGGCAGGGGGAGCTGGGGAAGACTGCTGGGCAAGCAGGCGCCACGTCGAATGTTGGCAACGAGCAGCTGAGTTGGCCTGAGGCGTGTCCAGCAGTCTTGCTCCCCAGGACTGGGGTGGGACGGGGACGACCGCTTTTCCTACGTCCCTCTTGGTGGTAACAGTGCCCGGCCCCATTCAGATTCCACTACCTGATGTCTTTGGCCTGGTCACTCGAGGTTTTCTATCACCCTGGCTACGGTGATTGGTTCAGGGATGGACACGTGACCCATGTCAGGCTGGTGAGAGTCACCTTAAGGCTTCTGTTCAAATCACTGTTTGGTTTCCTACACTGGATGGCTGAAAGTCATGGTGAGTCTGCCACCATGAGGGAAAAGCCTGCCTGAGAATGGAGTCAATTCAAAGGAAGCTGGCTGAGGGATGGAAAGTGAAAGCTTCCTGACATTATTGTGTGACTGCTGGATCCAGCCATGCCTGAAGCCAATAGAGCCTTGGACTTTCCTGTTACTTTAGTTCCTGCATTTTTTTTTTTAAGTTTATTTATATATTTGAGAGAGAGAGAGAGAGAGAATGAATGGGGAAGGGGCAGAGAGAGAGAGAGAGAGAGAGAGAGAGAGAATCCCAAGCAGGTTCCGCGCTGTCAGCACAGAGCCCGACACAGGGCTCAAACCCACGAACTGTGAGGTCATGACCTGAGCCACAATCAAGAGTTGGATGCTCAACTGAGCCACCCAGGCACCCCCAGTTCCTGTATTTCCTTTATCTTATTATTACCTTTTGGTCTTATCTGGTTTCTGCGTACAGCCAAAGGTGTCCCAGCCTCTGGCCCCAAGCCTGACATTAGCACTTTCTCTCGTCCACATGGGGTATGGTTTTGGGTCCTATCAACCAGATCGGAGACTCTGAAGCTGACCAAACCCATAATGTCAATGCCTGTAGAGTCTTCAGTGGGTCAAATTCTTTCTATTTACAGGGGTGGCTCAAGGTTTCAGAGACGCAGGAACAGAGAGGCTGCGGGGCTTGAAATCCCAGCTCCTTCTCTGATGTGTCACGTGACCTCGGGCAACCTCACCTCCCTGTGCCTCAGTGGACAGGGTGACAGTAACATCCACCCCACGGGGCTGTTGGGATGCTTCCACGAATTACACGGCTCAGACCCGGGCTGCAGAGTAAGGCCTGGACAGCACACCTGTTATCCTAACTCTCCTTCCAGGTGGGGACCCTGGGAGCCAAAGGCGGAGAGGAATGTGTTGAGGCAGGCAGGCAAAGAGCCAGGAGCCTTGCCTTGAACCCACACACCCACCTTCTAGAGCTGTCACCAAGCTTTCCTCCCAAGGGATGGAAGTCAGGCCAGATAAGCGCCTGAAGGGCAATTTATCCGCATTTCAAAGAAACCATCTGAGCTGGTCTCCAGCAGCTGCTGCTGCGGTTACCTGCCTTTCTAGAGCTCCCTGCCCCAGATGCGGCAGTTTCCTGCCAGAATGTGTCACCTCCAAGGTCAGCCCAAGGGGAGCGCCGGCTGAGGGCCCACAGGGTCCTGGAGGAAGGACGGGAGGGAGACCGGTTCCCTCTGTGCTGTGGCCAACACCCCCCGACGGGGGCGGCAGGCTCCCTCCCTGAGAGCCACCCCAAGGGTCACCAGGCCCCACAGAAGTCAAGGTGGCCTTCCCGCACGCTGGCGCAGCACACGCAGCCCGGCCCCGATTCCCTGGCGCTCTGCCCGCCACAGACCATCTGTTTTCACAGGTGCTAACGGCCCCCGGTCTCTCCTTCCCCAGCAGAGGGGTATAAAATGTGCCGGAACCCACCCCGGGTGACATAATCACCGTTTCGCTTGGCACTGAGAGGCTCGCCTGCCCAAATAGAGTGCCGCCCGAGGGAGTGGCTTGGGGCTAAGCGGTTGGGCCACCTGCTGCTTGCCCACCTGGTGGGGGGCGGGGGGGGGGTGATGGAGGCCCCGGAGGTCTCCCTGGAGGAGGGTGGCCCTGGGGTGTGATGCACTCACAGCGAGCCGGCCTCCACGTTGGGGCCCCTCACGTAGAACGGGACCCTGATGTCAAACTCGTATGGCATGGACTTGCCCTTCACCAGGCCGAACTGGCCGATGTGGTAGCCGTGGTCCGCGGTATACATGATGTACGTGTTGTCCAGCTCGCCCGTCTCGACCAGCATGTTGTAAATCTGAAACGCGGGCGGGCCGGTGAGGGGCGCAGGGAAGGGGTGCGGACGCCCTGCCACCCGGGCCCTCTCGGGGGGCGGGGAGGTGCCTGTGCTCTCGGGCCGTCCCTCCCGTTTCAGGCCCTCCCTGCGCCTCGCTGCTCAGCGGGGGTCCCCGGGAAGGACACGTTCATAACCGCAGCCTCCCCACCTCCTGTCACTTGCTGCCCCCCCCACCCCTTCTTCACAGTGCTTCTCCCATCTTGTCTGCATGGTTGTGGCTCGTCTGTCCCCCGAATTAGAACGTGAGCTCCATCAGGACAGGGACTATGGTCACCTTGTTCTCTGCGGTATCCCACGGCACTGGCCATTTGGCCAATGCTGCTGAACGAACGAACGAACGAACGAACGAGTGACGCCGGGCCGTGGCCTGGGGCAGGTGCCGGTGATGCTCGGCAGGCCTGTCCCACGGAACCTTCCGCAGCATCGGGACCTGTGCTGTCCAACATGGCGGCCACCAGTCACGCGTGTCCACTGAGCCCCTGCCCCGCGGCCGGTGCGACTAGGGAGCTGGACTTTAAACTGTCCTGAGTTCGATTACATTTAAATAGCCACGGACAAATTTAAAAAAAAACATCTCTACGCAGCGGAATATCACTCAGCCGTGAAAAGAAAGGAAGTGCGGATACACGCACGGATCCACCTCGAAGACGTGATGCCGAGTGGAACAAGCCAGCCACCGGCGACCACGCAGCGTGGGATTCGACTCACGGGAAACATTCGGAAGACGCAAATCCACCGTAAGTTAGCGGCGGCCTACGCGCCAAGGGTGAGGGGGTCCCGGGGGATGACGGCGAAGGGCCGCGGGGCTTCTCGCCGGGGTAACGGAAACCTTCTGGAATTGACCGTGGCGGGCACACGGCTCCGCCAACGTATCAGGACGGCTGAGCTGTATACTTGGAGTGAATTGTAGGGGACGTGCGTCGTATCTCAACTAAGCTGCTCAAGAACGTGAGCTGCCGTGTCACGCGGCTGCCGTAGCAAACAGGACAGATCCCGCGCCGGAGTTTCGCGGAGGCAGGGGCGTGCGTCGGGGCGGCTCAGGCCATCTCCCCGGGCCTGCGGCCCTGCCCGCTCCTCCCGCCCCCGTTTCCGCTCCTCCCGCCCCCGTTTCCGCTCCTGTCCAGCCAGGCCGGGAGCCGGGCGAGGACGGGGAGGCTCCGGGGCCTGCACGGTGGCGGCGGGCTCGGAGGGGGCGGGGCCTACCGTCTCCATGGAGTCGTCCACGGACATGAGGGTCTGTAGGCGCTTTCGCTGCAGCATGTTGGTGAACTCCATGTGGATGGGCTTCATGGGCCCCGTGTAGCGCATGATCCAGTGCTTGTCCGGGTTGGGCGCGTAGTTGTAGCTCGGTGTGCTGGGGGGGGGGGGGAGGGGGGTCAAACGTACAGCCAGGTCAGGCGGGCGTGGGGCCCACCCGCATCCCCCGGGGCCCCCAGACCCCCTGCCTCGGGTGAGCAGTCTCCTGTGCCACGTGTGCGCCCGTCGGGGGAAGCCGGGGCTCCGCTAAACCTCCGTCGGTGTTTCTCCAGCGGGTGCTGTGCCCGTGGGGTCACCCAGTGTTAAGTGACCCAGGGCCACATGGTGAGAACGGCAGCGTCTCCCGGTCGGGCCCTGCCAGCCCTCCCGCTACATCAGGGCCAAAGTCACAGGCGAGCGCGAGTCCTCTCACAGCTCCCCGGAATCCACGCGGCTCTTTTTTTCAGCAGGGGAGAGGCTCACGCCCAGAGCCTCCGGCAGGCCAGGCCCCCCACTCAAATTTCTCAGCCTTGCGTTGATTTTTCAATTACCCCGGGCAACTGCCGAGCTATGGCAATTAAGGCACGACTAGGGAATTTCCTCTTGCAATAGATTGGGGTTAAAAAAAAAAAAAAAAGAAAAAGAAAAGAAAAAGGAAGTTGGCTGCAACGTTAGGTCGAGAATAGTCATGCGTGTACGGGGCCCCTGGACGTACATGTGTCACAATTATTCTTCCCGTTCGCTCTCTTCTCTCATTTACTGAAGAGGAAACAGAGGGTCAGAGGAGGCCAGGGGACTCCGTGATTTCTGCTGTGGGGTCCGCTGGGACTAACGATAACCGGACAAGGAACCACACTCTGTGACTTCTACGGGGCACTTACGCTTGCCACGCGCTGGGCCCGGCTCGGAGGGTTCACCGCCTCCTGCCGTCTAACACTCAGGGTCCTAGGGGCGCGTGCTGTGCTTATCGTCCTCGTGAGAAATGAGGAGACTGAGGCCCAGCGAGGGCCTAACTTGCCAAAGGCAGAAGAAGCGGGGCCTCAACTCCAGGACTGGATATGGTCACTTCCTGCCACAGTGACACGTGGGCCCGTCCAGAGACCCTCCTATCCACGAGTGCTCGGGCATGACTTTTGCCAAGACACTCCTGCTGGAGGACGTAGCAGAAAAGTCCCCTCCGGTCTGGTCTCACCCTCCCCAGTCAAAGCTGAAAATAAAGTTGGAGTTTCCACTGCCTGAAGACAAAAGGCTTTTCAAACCGGCTATTAAGGGGCCAAGGGGCTGCGCGCAGGGAAGAGGCTGTGTTTGCGGAGACGGCAGAAAGCTCGCTAACGTCTCACCTGCCCCACCAGGACCTTCCCAGCGTCTCGAATATCAGATATCGTCCGGGGAGAGGAGTTATGGAGACCGTTGCTATGTAGAGCGGGGGGCGGGGGGTGAGTCATAAGTCTTGAGATTCCTTCTGGACTTTGCTTTGAGTCCCTGGCTGGTCTCCCGCCGCTAAATCCAGCCCAGCCCCCCAGCCTCCTTTGATTAAGAGCAAGGCCTCACCGTCCTGTGGGCCGGCTTAGGGCCTGACCCGCATGTAGAACATTCCCAGGAACAAGCCCCCCGCCCCGCCCATCCCCCACGCAGAACGAAGGGGCTGCTGGGGGCCAGGGCTGCGCGGACACAGCCTCAGAGCCATTGGGCCCTGTGGGAAAACTGTTCCGGAAGGCCCAAGGGGCCAGATTCCAGGACGCAATTTTGAGCAATCATCCCTGAATCTATTAGGTTCTATTACGCTGGGTGTCTGCCCTCGAGAACAGGAGGACAGGGAGGAGTGGGTCTGTCAGGAGTCTGGGAGGGGATGACTTCTGAAGGCCTCTCTCTGGAGACCTCTTTTGGAGGAGGATGTCAGAGCCAGGAGGTGGCAGGGCCTGGGGCCCCTGTCGGCCAATGCCCGTTTGCGGGTCCCCTGCATAAGGCCAGGCTCCTCCGGGGAGAGAGCCACACTTTCTGAAGGGCCCAGCCGTTGGCCGAACAAAGAGGGGAAAGCCTCAGCTCAAGACTTCGAGCCCTGTCCACAAGAGCCTGGCTCCCACGGGTTAAAAAAGGCCTGTGAACCCACCATCAGATGCCACACCTCAAAGGAAGCTCTGGGGGCTGGTGGGGGTTGGGGTGTCTTTGCGTGTGTGTGTGTGTGTGTGTGTGTGTGTGTGTGTTTGTGCATCTGTGTGTCTTCACGTTTGCTTGCATGCGTCTGGGTGTAGATCTGGGCTTATATGCCTGTGTATATGTGTCCGTGTAATCTGTGTGTACGTATCTGTGTCTGTGTTTATGCATTTGTGTATCTGTATGTTTGTAAATCTGTGTCTGTGTGCTTCTGCGCATGTTTGCGTATCTGTATCTTTGTATCTGTGTGTGTGTGGGTATCTGTGTCTATACGTGCCCGCCTTTGCACACGCATTCATGTACTTTTGTGTGTGTATGTGTGTGTATATGCGTGTGCACCTGCATACGTATCTATTTGCATCTTCGTGTATCTGTGCCCCTATTTGTATCTTCGTGTCTGTTTGTGTACGTGTGTGCGTATGCGTTCGTGCCTGCTGCGTGTATCTGTTTGCATCTCTGTGTGTTTGCACAGGTGTGTGCAGCAGGGGGCGGGACGGGGCCCTGGGCAGGTGGAGGGGGCCGCGCCGCGTCAGGCAGCACTTGCGGGAGCCCACGGGGACCACTGCAAGAACACGACACCAAACTTGAGTGGGTGACAGTCTGACAGGAGCCTCCCGACAGAAAGATCTGCAGCTCTGACCCACCAGCAGGGCCCTGTCCCCTCCCCCCCTCCCCCAACTCCCCGAGACTGTCATAATTAAATACCCCAGCTGCAGAACTTTCTGGGTTTTGGTTCTAGTGAGGAAGTGATTATACCCCCGAGATAAGAGAGCCTTCCCAAACAGACCCCTCATAAGGCGAGGGGGGTGGTTCTGGGTAAGTAATAGCAGGCGTTACTCATGTTCAATTTCTGTAATTTCCATTTCAAAGGGGAAATAAGCAAGCAGGCAATGTCAAACCACCTCGTCCAGGGCTGCTGGGGGGGAGGGAAGCCAGAACCTCTCTTAAAGGAGGAGCTGCGGAAGCAGGGTGTGCCCACCCCCCCCCCCCAAGGTGGGACTGAGCCGGCCACGCCCCCTCCCACAAAGGGGAGCCGCTGGAGGGGGTGGAGGTGGGGGGGGGAGGGCAGGCAAGTCAGGTGTGCAGACAGGCGGTGCTGTGGCCGGGAGGGGTGAGCTGGGCGCTGCAGCCCCTGGAACGCGGTTCGCCATCTGTCCGACCGTCCTCCCCAAAGACCAGGGGGATCAGGAGGTTAACACACCGCCTCATCCTCTTGGAGCCACGTCAGGGCCCTGTCAGAAAGTAATTAGATGCGAAGGGCAACACATCCTGATCGTAATGAAAATTAAACGCCCGGAATATTCAGGCCGATTCCAAAGTGCCCTGTCCTTGTCGCCCCAATGTCGCAGCCAGGGCTGCGGCGTATCACTGCTAAGCGGGAGGTGGTTTGAGGCAGAGAAGGAGAGAACTTTCCAGAGCGATTTACTAAGCAGCTGGAGGGAGGAGGACTGGACAGGAGGGCAGAGAGAGAGGAGGTGTGACTGGGGGCGGGATTCCAAGCTGGCTCTGCCATTTACCAGCTGCGAGTCACCTTGCCTCTCCGTGCCTCAGTTTCCCCCTCTGTGAAATGGGAATGCCAGGTGCGGTAGGCAGCCCGTGTGACCAATGGAATATGACACAGCGATGGTGTGTCCCTTTTAGATTAGGTTCCAAAGGACCCCGGCTTCCATCTCAGCCTCTGTCTACCCCAGGCCCCCCAGTCCGTTCCTCTGTCTCTGATCATTTGCTCTGGGGGAAGCCAGTTAGAGTTGCCGTGTCGTGAGGACACTCAAGTCACCCTGGTCGAGGGGCCGCGTGCGAGTGAGCCCCAGGCTAGCCTCAGGCGGCTGCAGCCCCCGCAGACACCTTGATTAGAACCTCAGGAAACCCTGCACTAGAACCTTCTGGAGGAGGAGGCCGCTCCCAGATTCCCGACTCACGGACGCTGTGAGGTCGTGCACGTTTGTGACTTTAGCTGCTCAGTTTCAGGGTAATTTCTTCGGCAGCAAGAGATCGCTAGCATTTCAAGGGTCGTTGTGAACATTCAGGGATTTGGGGTCACCTAAAGGACTGAGCACGGAGCCTGCCACACAGCCCACAGCTCAGTAAAGGCTGGAGAATATGCTCACAGCCTGACGAGGCTATGGACGCCTTCTCAAAAAACACGTTTAAAATGCACAGGGTAGGGGCGCCTGAGTGGCTCAGTCGGTTAAGCATCCGACTTCGGTTCAGGTCGTGATCTCATGATTCATGGGTTCGAGCTCTGTGTTGGGCTCTGTGCTGACAGCTCACAGCCTGGAGTCTGCTTCCGATCCTCTGTCCCCCTATCTCTGCCCCTCCCCTGCTTATGCTCGCCCCCCCCCCAAAATATAAAAAAATGTATAGCATAAAGTACACAGGGTTATGAAGGAAGCCTATTATACTGCAATGCAGTTCTATGCACAGACCCCTCGGGGGAGGATGAGGGCCCCGAGGGAACAGCACTGCTACCTGCTTTGGTCTGTTAGCCAGGCTGGCTGGCTTTGCACCCGGTTTCCCCACAGAAGAGCAGCGGGTTCCCGGGTTCTTTGAACCAGGAGGATCAGAGCGAAGGCAGACCTCTGTCACTGCCATCACCGTCCCAGAGCCCGAGCCTCCCAGCTTCACGTCACCCGGCGGCTCTGCAGGCAGGACGCCGAAGCTTACATGTGCTGGGACGCGTTGGGGAAGAGGCCTGAGTACTGGGGGGCGGAGTCCTCGGGGCCGTGGGGGGCCGCGTGGCTGATGACCATCAGGACGGGCCTGTGCGGGTACATCTTCTTGGACGTGCGGAAGAAGCTCACGCTGTCGTTGGTGATGAGGTCTGTCAGGTAATCCTGGGGGGCAGGGAGAGACAGGAGAGCCGGTGAGGAGCTGAGCACCCGTGGTGTTAGGTGCCCGGCGGACGCGCTCGGGGCACAGCGGGGACCCAGACAGACAATCCCCGCGTTCCTGGAGCCCATCCTAGGGGCAGACAGACGATAAACGAGCACGGAACGTCGAATGGTGCTGATGGAGACAAATGAGGAGAGAGGGGGTCAGGGAGGACAGGGGAGAAATGGCAGTCTGTCAGTCATTCACAATAGATGCTGAAATAATACCAGCTCGCACTTTTGAGTGCTTATGGTATGCGAGGTACGGTTCCGCGTTCACTTCTCTTAGCTCGTTGAAACCCCCGTGTAACTGTGAGGAAGTAGGTGTGATGATAATTCCTGTTTTCCAGAACAGGGAAGTTACATGAATTGCCTGATGTCACACGGCTGGTAAGTGTTGCAGCCACGCCTCCTGAGTCTTGGTTCCTAAGCCTGAACTCTTTTCCAGGCTCCAGAAAGACCACGAAAGACCCACAGGGTGGGTACATCCCTGTGTTCCTGGCGCGCTGTGCTGGGGGAGGGGCAGCTGAACACGTAAACACAGAAGCAAGATAGTGACACAGTGTGACGGACGAAGGAAATAAGCTGTGACCGAGGAGCCAGAGTGGGGACGTCCTTTGGCAGGGGCAGTCAGGGAGGGCCTCTCGGAGGGGGTGACACTGGAGCTGAGACCTGAGTGATGAGGAGCTGGACGTGGGGAGATTTTTATCACCCTCGGTTGTCTGCCAGGATCCTCGAGGGCGAATTGCTGGGCCTACTCTCAGAGACGCTGGTTTTTTAAATATATATATATATTTAACGTTTGTTTATTTTTGAGAGAGGGAGAGAGAGTATGCGTGGGGAAGGGCAGAGAGAGAAGGAGACAGCAGATCTGAAGCGGGCTCTATGCTGAAAGCAGAGAGCCCGATGCGGGGCTCAAACCCACAAACCGTGAGATCACGACCTGAGCTGAAGTCAGACGCTCAACCGACTGAGCCACCCGGGTGCCCCAGAGATGCTGGTTTAATTGGTCTGTGGCTTTCTTCAGGCACTGGACTTTTAATTTTCTTTGGTTTTATTTTTTAAAGTTTATTTGTTGAGAGAGAGGGAGGGAGGGAGAGAGAGGGAGAGAGAGGGAGAGAGAGAGAGAGTTCAGGGGAGGGGCAGTGAGAAAGAGAATCCCAAGCAGGCTCCATGCTGTCAGCACAGAGCCCGATGCAGGGCTCGAACTCACAAAACTGTTGGATCATGACCTGTGCCGAGATCAAGAGTCGGATGCTTAACCAATTGAACTACCCAGGTGCCCCACACACATTAGACTTCAAAAAAAATTTTTAACGTTTATTTATTTTTGAGACAGAGAGAGACAGAGCATGACGGGGAAGGGTCAGAGAGAGAGGGAGGCACAGAGTCTGAAACAGGCTCCAGGCTCTGAGCTGTCGGCACAGAGCCCGACGCGGGGCTCGAACCCACGGACCGCGAGATCGTGACCTGAGCCGAAGGAGGAGGCCCAACCGACTGAGCCACCCAGGTGCCCCCACATTGGACTTTCAAAAAGCTCCCAGGGATCCTGATATGCAGCCAGGACTGAGAATCACCCATCTAGAGGAAGAGCTCCAGGCGGAGGGAACAGCAGGGACTCCGATGCAGGAACTGAACCCGTTCGAGGACTCTCAGCAGGAAGGAGCAGAAAAGCAGAGGCGTGCAGGGGGTCTCCTGAGAGTCAGACCTGCTTAGACGCCGGGCGGGATGAGAGGAGGGGGGGAAATGTAACGAGCAGGAACTGAGGGCTTTAAAAGCTCAGCTATTAAGGGCTCAGCCGAGAAGCTGAGATGTGCCTGAACTCTTCAGCAGGACGGCATACAGCGGGCGTGCCCGTGCGTCTAAGACAGGCCTTCGGGGACGCTTGTACTCTATACTAAATGCACAGGGAGAGTCACTGCAGTGGCGTTCATAAAGCAAAAACGTATCGCCGTGACCAGCAACAGGAAGGCGATTAATGAAGTAAATGTAGTGCTGTGCTGTGCAGATGTTACACAGAAGCGAACTCGTAGCTACTGAGGTGGAAACGTGTCCAAGATATGCCGTTAAGGGAAAGAACAAGCTACTTTCAAATCCAGGAAGATCCCACCTTTTTGTGGGAAGGGAGGGAGGCGGGGTGGGGAGGGCGGGGGGGTGGAGAGGAGAAGCCAAACCCTTAACTTCATATGAGCACCAAGGAAGAATCTAGAAGGACAGATATCAAAGTGCTAACTGGGGTCTGGGATAAAACAGAGGGGGAGAAAGCCACTTGGTACTTGGTGTACTTTTCCCGAAATACTTTTTATGAATAGTCCTGGGGAGTTATCTGTAGAACCTATTATATAAAAGTAACATTATAGATCACCCAAATCCAAGAGTTGCTGCTACAGTTATGGAGCATGACCCGAAGGCGCAGGGAAAGTTCTTAAAATGACAAAGGTAACTGCGGAACCAGCAGGTGGGTCCGCTGTCTCCGGCTGGTGGGGAACCATGGGCCGCAGCTGCTTGCTCTCCATAGTAACCCCGTCTTCACTGCTTGATTTTGGAACTGTGCGCCTACTTGGCTGTGATGAAACATGTTTTTAAAAAAGCTACTGTGGGCGCCTGGGTGGCTCAGTCGGTCGAACGTCCGACTTCGGCTCAGGTCACGATCAACCGGTTCGTGAGTTCGAGCCCCGTGTCGGGCTCTGTGCTGACAGCTCAGAGCCTGGATGGAGCCTGCTTCAGATTCTGTGTCTCCCCCCCCCCGCCCCTCCCCGATAGCCCTCTGTCTCTCTCTCAAAAATAAATAAACGTTAAAAAAATAATGAAAAACTAAAAAGCTACTGTGGACATCCATTCCCAGGAGAGACATACGGCGCCATGATAGGGCATCCAATAAACAAACTAGAGCTACCTGGGTCCACACGCACGAACCTGACAGACCTGACCCTGGGTGAAGAAAGCAGGCTGGAGGACACGCACGGTACGATACCGTTTATATACAGGCTAAGAACACAGAAAACAATGCTATTCAGTGTTTGAGATGCTTGCCTATGTAATAAGCGCATCCATAGCCATCAGCAGGAGACGGGTGACCTTCCTGGGAGGGGGCAGGCCAGGAAAGGGGCTCGGGAGGGTAATACGGGGCCCCTGTAGCCTGTGATATTCCACGTTCAGAAGCATATGTGGTGTCATTACCGTGTCTGACTCTCAAGGCTGGCATGAGGGTCTCGAGCGCTAAAAGGCGCAAAGCTCTTGGCACGGTGCCTTGCACGTAGCCGGCCAACGTTATGCCTGTCCTAGCGGTGCGGCAGCCTTTCCGCCTGCCTGACTGCCGCCCACCTTCCTGGGTCTCCTCAAAGCCACTCCTGCTCTAGCTAAGCCCTTGGCACCCGCGATGACATATGACAAGCTGCACACCCACCTCCCAACCATCCGTGTGGACCGAAGGGGACGCCACCCGTACTCCAGGGGCGGGTGGTGAAGCCCCAGGCTGGCCAACGAGGACACGCCATCTCTCCGGCCACGGTACTTGAGCCGAGTCCAGGTGTCGGAGGGACGAGGGGACCTGGGCCAGGGTGGCGGTGGCATGGTCCAGTCCCGGCTGGGAGCAGATTCAACAGACAGGATGTGTCCGTTGGCTGGCTGGGGGGGGGGGGCAGTGGGCTGGCAGTCATCCCCCCCCCCCCCACCGCCCCCTGCCCCACGGTTTCTGGCTGGGGTGAAGGGTATAGAGATGGGGGTCCAGGAGAAAGAGAGTGTCAGGGTGCGGGCGGGAGTGCTATATGTCCAGTTCTGGACAAGCTGAGCTGCCTGCCTGGGTCAGTCGTGAAGAAGACGTGAAGGAGGTGGGCTGTTAACAGGAAGGGTAAGACAGGTGCGAGGACGAAGCAGGCTGGAAGGTGAATTTTCTAGAACCTGGAGACGAGCCGACAGACGATGAGGAACTCCCCTCTCTGCCCCCCTTCAGTCGTGAGCCAGGCCCATTCCCGCTCTCCAGGGGGAGGTGCTAGACTTTCCCCTGGTGCACTCCTGGCCAGGTGCAGCGGCCTGGGGATGCCAGGCTCTGGGGACTTGGCTCCTACCCAGAGCTTAGCAGCCAGAGCTGGGTCCTCCTGCCTCCCCTCCCCATCCTGACCTCCCGCTGACTTTGATCAGTAAACCAAGAGGAACCCAGTACTTCGGTGGGGATCGCTAGCCAGGGCTCTGGGCAAAAATGTCCATTGCCAATGGGGGTGTGGGGCGTGGGGCGTGCTCCCGGGCTCCGTGAAAGCCTGGCCCCTCTCGTTCCCCGCCTCGTTCCTCAGGCGCGGCCTCTGCCGCTCTCGTTTATGTGCTCACTCAGCAACTACTTGTTGGGCGCCTGTTCCCAGGGTTCCTGTTGAGGGCTGGGGCTGTGGTCACAGGTCCCTGTCCCCATGGTGACCACAGTCCTGTGCGGGGTGTGGGAAAGCATTCTCATCAGCGGTAAGAAGGCGGCAGGGGACCTGGGAGGGACAGGGAGGTTTTCGCTCACTTAGGATTACCCCTGGCTGCTGGGGATGGGGGGACTGCAAGGATGGGAATGGGGACCATGGCTGATGTGACGGGAAGCTCTGCCTGGACAAACGTGTCCCATGGGTGCCTCCTGGGAGATCTGCCCACGGAAGCCCGTGGTTCTACCTCTTTTTGAACTTGGGTGAGATAAGCCAGCTCACCGCAAAGCTCTCAGGGCCCCTCCCCAGATGGGAGTCTCCTGGCTTCCAGAACTAGTTAACTGTTCTGCTTGGGAAGCCCACTTGTGGGCTGCTTTCGGGCTGTGCCTTGAGACAGATGACTGTGCCCCTGAGACCTGGTTTGAGGGGCAGGGCGGGGGTTGGGGGGGGGTTGCCCGCACACTGGGGCAGCTCTCGAGCCCACCTCTCGATGTTTTCTCCACTTGGCAAGTCAACCTTCTGTAACTCCGGGAGGGTCTCCTTTTCTGAGCCACTGGCTTCCTCCGTCTAAATTATATTCTACATCATAATGCGGACACTGCACCCTCTACAGCCCCTTGTGTTCAAAAGAGGTTCACGTCCCTTTAAGGAGCAATCATATTTCATGAAGCTGAGGGCTCTGGAGTCAGCAACACTGGGTTCACACCCTGGCTTTATCACCTGCTATCTGTGGGCCAGCGGCTCGCCTTTGTGCCCCTCAGAAAGCACCTTTCCGCCTCTAAAACATGGGCCCGATCACAGTCCCTTCTTCAGATGGTGGGAGCATTTCACACGGGAATGAAGCACTTGGCAATAAACTCGGAGCCAGACCTCAGGCCTTTGTATTTTTTGTCTGCTCCATCGTTCCCGCCCCTCCCCGGCCCCCAAACAAAATTACTAACGCGCATGGGGTGGTTTACACCAAGCATCAACAAACCTTTTCTGTAAAGGGTCAGATAGGAAACATTTGAGGCTTTGCAGGCCGGAGGTCTCATTTGCATTACTCACTGTCACTGTAGCAAGAGAGCAGCGGCTGGGTAAATGAACGGGCCTGTCTCCGCTCCAGTAAAACCTTGTGCGGCCAAACTGCAAATTTCATGTCAGTTTCACATGTCAGGAAAAGAGCGCTGGTCACATGTTGCTCTCTTTGTGACTTTTTCCCCCAGCTAGTTAAGAATGTAAAAAACCCTTCTAAGCTCAGAGGCTGGACAAAAACACTTGGGCAGGACTTGACCCATGGGCTGCAGTTCAGAGAATGGATTTGGAGGCCAGATGGCCTAGGCTCGGATGATTCCGCTTTACCACTCACTAGCTGTGTGGCCTAGTTCCTTAGCCTCTCTGTGCCTCAGTTTCCTCGTGTGCTGGTTGTGAACAGTAACTATGGTGAGACATACATGGGCTAATTTAGGTGGAACGATTCCAACAGTATCTGGTGCACGTTAGGTCTAAGGGAGCGGGAGTCATTATTCCTCAAGAATTAGGCGGCTGTGGGGGCGCCTGGGTGGCTCAGTCGGTTGAGGGTCCGACTTCGGCTCAGGTCACGATCTCACGGTCCGTGAGTTCGAGCTCTGTGCTGACCGCTCAGAGCCTGGAGCCTGTTTCAGATTCTGTGTCTCCCTCTCTCTCTGACCCTCCCCCGTTCATGCTCTGTCTCTCTCTCTCTGTCTCAAAAATAAATAAATGTTAAAAAAAATAATAATAAAAAAAAGAATCACGTGGCTGTGTTTTCCACGCGAAAATGAAAACAGTACAAACAAATCTGGTTCCCTTTGATTACTCCTCACACCCCCCTGCTTCCAATCTTGGCCCCTTTGAGCCCTAACCAGGAAGTATTTTTTTCAGATGCCTTGTTACACGTGTTAGAGTATGGCTTTATGCATCTTTTTACATCGGTTGGATCACACTGTGTATATTTTCTTTCTTTCCTTTCCTTTCCTTCTTGGTCCCTTCCTTCCTTCCTTCCTCCCTCCCTCCCTCCCTCCCCCCTCCCCTCCCCTCCTTCCCTTCTCCTTCCTTCCTTCCTTCCTTCCTCCCTCCCCCCTCCCCTCCCCTCCCCTCCTTCCCTTCTCCTTCCTTCCTTCCTTCCTTCTTTCCTTCCTTCCTCCCTCCCTCCCCCCTCCCCTCCCCTCCTTCCCTTCCCCTTCCTTCCTTCCTTCCTTCCTTCCTTCCTTCCTTCCTTCCTCCCTCCCTCCCTCCCCCCTCCCCTCCCCTCCTTCCCTTCTCTTTCCTTCCTTCCTTCCTTCCTCCCTCCCTCCCTCCCCCCTCCCCTCTCCTCCCCTCCTTCCCTTCTCCTTCCTTCCTTCCTTCTTTCCTTCCTTCCTTCCTTCCTCCCTCCCCTCCCCTCCCCTCCTTCCCTTCCCCTTCCTTCCTTCCTTCCTTCCTTCCTTCCTTCCTTCCTTCCTTCCTTCCTTCCATTCCACATGGCAGGGAACAAAGCAAAGTCACATGCCTGCCTTCATGGCCTTGTACTCTAATGAGAGGAGACAGATGTTAACAAGTGACCCAGGGATACACACAGGTGTGGTGCTCACTGCGGGGGCAGGAGAGTTGGGGTGCGATGCCCTGGGCTCGGGGTGCTCTAGGAGACATCTGAACAGGGGCTTACAGGAGCTCTCTCTGCAACCCGCTCTTTCCATCAGCCCCATGTCCAAAGCCCTTCTGATGGTGTTACATACAGATCCCCTCATCTTTTTCTAGAAATCCTCCAGGGTAGGGTTCCTTTGTGGTCTTTTAATCATTTCTTGCGTTGGTGGCCCTCATGGATTTCTTTCAATAACAAAGCTGCAACGAACAACTCAGCGGTCCCGACCTGCATAGAGGGAGGCTTCTCCACGACAGAAAAGCGCAAACGACAAAGGGCGGCTCAAAGGGTGGTCTCGTTCGAGTTTACAGAGACTGCTGTTCCTTAGGGCCTTTCCACCACCTGACCCTCATCATTCCCCTCTCCCACTGGTCCCGCCTTCTCTGGTCCTCTTTGGTGATCAGCGCGTGTGCCACATCATTCTTTTGTCATCATCGCTGCCTCTCTGTCCACCTGCCATCAGGACCCTTTTCATGGCATCTAGCCTTGGGATTAGTGACTCAGAACAGAGACCTCAGAGGGCCTTTGAGGGGACCTCCGGAAGGACTGTCACTTCCTCCCGAGCTGGGCCTCCTGCTGAAGCCACTGAGGGCAGCGACACACAGGCACCTCACTCCTCAGAGTGCTGGAGCAGGGAGCCCCAGGCAACTCCGAGCTCCCTCTCGCTCCCTCCCAGTGCGACGGCTCCCACTGCCTGCTGCCCGCCCCGGGTCCGAACCCTGGACCTGAGCCAGCTCTGACCCCAAAGGGGCCCCCATCCCTCTGTTCCCAGGCCTCTGGGAACAGGGAGCCCAGGAATCCTCCCACGGGGCTCATTCACAGGGGCGATGGGTCTGTGGCAGGAAACGGGGTAAGTAGCAGCCACTGCATGTTCCGTCCTCAGCCCCAGAGGGACTCTGAGTCTCCCTGGATAACTTGATTACAGGGCTGCTCTGAGACCAGGCGTGGACGTGGTGAGGAATTTTAACAAGGACGGAGTGGAGTTTTCTAGGTAGTGGACGATGTGCTTGTGCTGCGTCTGGGAGGAGAGAAGCAGCGTGGTCAGCCCCAAGACACTATAATCTGTATTTCTAATGTACAAATCCCCCCATCAGGACTTTGGAATCAATTCACTCAGAGGTAATGGAGGCCTGAGACCCAGGGTGAGGGGAGAGGGTGCTGTCCAGGCGATGTCACACGTGGTTGCTGCCACCAGGGCCTGAACGATCAGACTCAGTAAGGGGGACACACGAGTGGTGATCCTTGGTCAAAGGCAGGAGGGATCCCCAAGTGTGCAGTGTTTCCAGAAGGGGAGTGGGATAGGGCGCTTTTAGGCCACTGAGCATCCCGCCCATTTTCATTTGGACTCTATTCTCAGCCAGTGTTCCAGGGTTTGGCTCCAGAGTGGGGCTCCCGCTGTCCCTGCCTCTGGCTAGGGAGTGGGGCGGGTGACTTACAGCCCATCAAAACACTGCATCCCCCGGCCACACCGATTGGTCCGGGGACAGACATGTGACTGAGCCAAGAGCCAACGAGATGCAGTGAGATTTGCTGGGAATCCTGGGAAGGAGACTCCCTTACTTGCAGCTGGGCAGGAAGGTGAAACGTGGAAGGTCGGCCATATTGCTACAAGGGGCAGGGAAAGCGAGGGGGGAGGGTGGGAGAGGGAGAAGGGGGAGGGGCGGGAGGGGGAGAGACCATAGATGGTGCCGCAGAGAAGAAAACAGAGCTTAGAGGAGAAAGAAACCACCGCCTAAAGATTTTGTGTGAGCCCCTGGATCCAGCCGTGCCTGATGCCGTTACTGCTGGACCAGTTAAATAAGCTGACGTTTCCTCTTCAGTTGAGCCATTTTGAGTTGAGTTTCTGTTCACAAGCAACTGAGAGAGGCCGGTGTGATTCAAGAAAGGATAAACCCTGTAGTTTGGGGCCCCTGGGGAAGGATTCACAGAAGAGAAGATGGGTAAAACCTGGAAAAATCCAGGGCAGGAGAGCACTAGCAAAGATTTGGGGGTGCTTGTAAGAACGGACAAGGCTGGTCCGGTTGAACTGGCTCGTATGGAGCTGATGAAGTGGGCAACAGGGCCGATGTGACGGTGTATGTGCGAGTGCGTGCACACACGTGGGCCCATCCCTTCACAGTTAATAACCCACCTCCACATCCCAGGCTGTGAATCTGTTTTTGTTCATCCCTGGGTACCCAGCACCTAACACAGTGCCTGGCATATAGCAGGCTCTCAACAAATACTTGTTGAGGGAATGAACGAATGACATGACCAAACTTGACTAGTCTGCTCACGCCTCTGATTGCTGGGGAAGATTAGAAATACTACACATAAAACACCCAGCACAGGGCGCCTGCGTGGCTCAGTCGGTGAAGCGTCCGACTTCGGCTCAGGTCACGATCTCACGGTTCGTGAGTTCGAGCCCCGCGTCGGGCTCTGGGCTGTGTCTCCCTCCGTCTGCCCCTCTGCTGCCTGCCCTCTGTCTCTCGCGTCGTCTCAAAAATAAATAAACGTTTAAAAAAAAAACAAACAAAAGCTACCCAGCGCAGTTGCTTGGACCCTAACAGGCACTCAATAAAAAGATGTGCACGTTATTAAGTGTGTACCAGTGTGGCCACTTCCCAGATTTGGGAACTGAGGCTCTTAGGAGTAGGTAGCATATCCAAGGGCACATGATATGTGTCAAGGCGGGGCTCTGCACCCCAGTCCTCCAACTCTAAGACGGGAAGTCACTGCCCGGTCCCCAGAGGGCGGTGGGCAGAACAAGGCAGGGGGCCGCCAAGGCTGTACATCCACGGGTCAGGCACGCTTGATTCACGCAGGATTCTAGGAAATTAGCTGCCATTGTTTAAAAATCAGGAGATCTCACAGGAAAAAAAAAAACAACACATGCGTCAGTTTGTAGCTTCTGCTGAAAAATCAGAAAACCTGGCCCTCTTGGGCCCACGTTTCTATGCAAGACTGACAGGCCTGATGGGCGTTGGCTGCCCCTCTTGGATACATTCTTCTAGTCCCCAACACCCACCTGCCGTCTCCCCTACCCCTGGCTTCCCATCCTGTGTGTGTGGCTCCTGTCCCCTGCCGACTTCTGCCTGGGGGCCTTGTGCAGCGATTCAGAGAGAGACCAACTAGGGAGGGCGGTCATCACACTACCCCACAGAGCCCCGGTTATGACACTCAGCCAGGCCCAGGGTCAGTGGCAGTGAGCGTGGGGAAGAGAGAGGGAAGGGAAGAATGTGTGGGGAAAGAATGGGTCAACTGTGTGGGGGGGGGGCACACGAACTGGCTTAGAAGATTTAGTTGGGCCAGGAATATTTGCTAGTCTCCGGAGTTTTGTTTTTTTAATGGAAAGTTTGGAGGAGACATCACGGTCAGTCCCCCCTCCTCCTCCCCGTCACTTAGGCCAAGAATCAGCAAACTCTAGCCCGTGGACCAGCCGCTGCCTGTTTTTATAAATAAAGTTTTACTGGAACTAGCCAAGCTTACTTGTTTACACATTACCTGCGGTGGCTTTCATACGACAACGGCAGGCTTGGGTCGTTGCCACAGCGCCCGTGTGGCTCGTAAAGCCTAAAATATTGGGTCTGTGGCGCCCTAGAGAGGAAGTTGGCTGTCCTGAACCGCTCCGCACGGAGTATCACTATGGAGAAAGGGCTTTTCTGATCACCTTCACTTATGTGATCTTCAAAAATCTTTCTGGTAAAACCATAATGAAATGCCACGATACCCCAGTAAAAAAAAGACGACAATACCCGCGCTGATAAGCACCGTGGAACAAGGGGAGCCCTTGTAACATTTCTGGCCGTAAACTGGGAACCTACACCTGGTTCAGCCACGTAACCTACCCTGTATCCCAGCAATTCTAGGCCCCGGGGAGAAGAGTCCGTGTGCCTACCCAAAGCCCCGTGAGAGGATGTTCCCAGCCTGACTCCTAAGAGACGCAAACTGGAGACCACAATGTCCCCCCGGGCGTGAACGGACACCTACCCCCCATCCCCGCAAGGGGACGCTTCGTAGCCGTTCCCGCTGATGACGTGTGGCCACACGGGTGACCGTCACAGGCGTGACGCCAGGTGGAAAAACCTCAACCCGGGAGAGCACACAGCACACGATTCCATTTACGCGAGGTTCTAGAACAGGCACAGCCAATCCATGGTGATGGAAGGGTCGCCTCGGGGGCGGGGTCACCCACACACGACAACGGGGCTGGATGTCAACGTGGTGCGGAGCCAAGGAAGCCGGATTCAGAATGAATGTGCCACACTGTGCGTCTGCGGGTGGCTGTCCCCGTGGGGGGACGGCTGGTGGGAGGGGTTACACGAGGGGGCGCTCGGGGCTGGCGGGGGCGCGCTGCTTGCCGACCTGCCTGGGCGCTGGGTGCACGCGCCTGCTCGGTTTGCGAAAATTCACGGATCGGTACCCTCTGTGCGTGCGCTTTCTGCCAGAATGTTCTGCCCCGGCAGATTGCGGACAACGCTCTCAGAGACTGTTACGCGAGAGATGAAAACGCCGAGATGATACGCGCTGGCTGCGCGAGATCCCTCGTCTTGGGCAGGGTGGAGCTCCCGGGTCACGCTCCGCGCTGCCCCCCCCCTTCCCCACCCCCGCCGAGGGGGCCACGCAGGACGTACCTTGGAGTAATCGAAGCCGTGTTTCTCCTTCACCCCGTTCCGACAGAGCGTGTAGTTATAAAAACGGGAGTTTTTCAGGAGGCCGACCCACTCCTTCCAGCCTGGTGGCACGTAGGAGCCATTGTATTCGTTAAGATACTTCCCGAAGAAAGCTGGAGGGGGAGAAGGGTCAGGAGGCCACGTGAGAACACGGTCAGCAAGAGCCTTCTCTGCCACCCGACCACCGTGTCCCCGAGGTGTGAAAGCAGCGCTACCCCGAGCCACCGAGCCCTTCGAAAGCAGGCGAAGCCTAAAATAAAATAAATAGGATTAGAGAGCGAGTAAGTTATTCTGAAACGTAATTATCCGAACATTGAAAGAACGTGCCATCTAGTAACCCGCCCTCTCAAAACAGCTGGTAAAGGGCCTTGGGAAGAATAATAATTTCACAGTGGTGATAAGTGAGAATATTTTCTGGCATCTGCAACCAGTGCCGTGGGGCATGACGAGATCGGGGACTCCTACGACGACCAAACGACGGATCCTCTCGGGTTACGGTGCGTGGTCTACCTTCCTCGCTGAAGGCGATGCTAAGCGACGGTGCAGGGTCATAAGAGTGCGATTCTTTCCCGTGCACGCTTATGGGCCCCTTGAACCCTGTCTACGACACGGGACCAGAACACAAGAGCTGACGTTAGAAAACGAACGGTGCCCATTGTTGCTGGTGATGTGGAACGCGGGCCCTTTATACACGGCCAGGGCCACGCGGCCGGGTCCTCCTCCTGCGGGACCCTGGCTGGCGGCGTCTGCTGAACTTGAGCGCGCTCGCACCTTGTGCCCCAGCGATTCGAACCCTGGGTGTTCGCTCGACGATAAAGCATTCGTTGGTTCACGAGCGTGAGCAGGACGTGCTGAGGGTAGTGCCCTTCGCGACAGCAGCTAGCTAGCTAGGAGCCAGTCCGATGCCCGTCAATCACTCGCGGGATGTCGCGTTTAATAACACAGACGCGTCTCGGGGCGCCTGGGCGGCTCAGTCGGTCATGCGCCTGACTCTCGATTTCGGCTCCGGTCAAGATCTCGTGGTCGTGAGATCGAGCCCCACGTCGGGCTCTGTGCTGAGCATGGAGACTGCTTGGGATCCTCTCTCTCTCTCCCCCTCTCTTCCTCTGCCCCCCACCCCCGACTTGCGCGTGCGCACGCTGGCTCTCACAAAGAAACAACAACCCAGACGCGTCTCAACCACCTAATCACGTTAAGAGAAATAAACCAGATATGGAACAACGCACACCGCACGGTCTCATTCCGAAGATGCTCCAAAACGGGGAAAACGGACGTACGGGGGAGGAAAGCAAGTGGGCAGGGCACGCCTCCCGGGGCACAGCCTCGTTCTCTCTCTCGCTGCAACGCGGGTGCTTCGGCTGGTGAAACCCCACTGAGCTAGACGTTCAGGACCCACGCGCTTCCCCGCGTGCACGTTCGACACCGGCCACAGAGCTTAAAGAAAAATGACCGTGATTCACCTGGAAGGGGGATATACCAAAAAACCCTCGGTGGGGCAGGAGGGAACAGACGAGATCCTCTCGGTGGTACTTTCTTGTTCTTTTTTCTTCTCAGCGAGCGACTGGGAGTTTTAAAAATTACAACCGATAAAGCCAGTTCGAAGTGACCGTTTCTCCAGGGACAGAGGCCCTATGCCGGCTCTCTCCTTCAGATGAGGACACCGGGGCCTCGGAGACACCCGAGAACCAGCACTGAGGGCTCAAGAGTGGGAGAGCTGGGGCTGCTGAAACGGGTTGCAGGGTGCCTCGTGCCCGGCAAAGTGCGAGTGTTGGGCAGGTGCCTGTTCAGAGCCAAAGATGAGAGGAGACGGATGGGGAGGCGAACGTCCACAGGAGAAGGAGTGGCCTGGGGCTGGGCTTTGCTGGCAGCAGAGGATGAGATGACCCCCTGCCCCCCTACCCCCAACCTGGCTTGGGTCGGGAGAGCAGGGATAAGCTGGAGCCCTCCATGGGGACGTTTTCCTGGAGACCTGGCAGGTGGCTGGGACCGCCTCGGGGTGGGAAGCCCCCTTAAGGACCCGAGCAGCCAATTCCCGAGTCCCCGTGGCACAGGACAAAGGGACACACGTCCATTCAATCTTCCCCTGGCACCAGCTGGGCCAGGAGGCTGAGGAAGCACCCCCTGGAAGGATCTGGGCACCAGAGGAGGCGAAAACAGGAAGAGAGGGTCCCGAGCAGCTTCAGGGTAAGCCCAGGGTGGGGCCTCCCTTTGCGTGGCTGGGGGGCAAAGTGGACATGGAAAGAACCCGAGCTTTCCGGGGAGGAGGGGCAGGGAAACTGGCCACCGGGCTCGGAGTCCCGGGTAACATCCGATATTCAGAGAGTAAAAGCAGTTAGGTAGGGGCGCCTGGGCGGCTCAGTCGGCTGAGCGTCCGGCTTCGGCTCAGGTCACGGTCTCACAGCTCGAGAGTTCGAGCCCCACGTCGGGCTCTGTGCTGACAGCGAAGAGCCTGGATTCTGCGTCTCCCTCCCTCTCTGCCCCAACCCACTCTCATTCTGTCTCTGTGTCTCTCAAAAATAAACATTAAAGAAAAAAAAAGCAGTCAGGTGGCGGGTGTCCACTTACACAGCGACTGTGCGTCCCCAGCGGGTGTCAGGGCACAGGGACTGAGATGTCATCCGGACTAAGGGGCCTCAGCGTCCAAGGCCCGGGCGAGCGGAAGGCCTGGATTTCTCCCTCGGGAACACGGCACGTTCAGACACTCGCGGCCCTCCCCGAAAGCAGTGGCGCTCAGCCAGGGGCGGTTTGCCCCTCAGGGGACACTCGGCAATGTCCACAGACGTTTTCGGTTTTGTTACAGATGGGGCTGGGACGTGCAACCGGCATCCAGGGGGCCGAGGCCAGGGATGCGGCTGAACATCCCACGGCGCTCGGGAGGCCCCGCACCAACCATCCCGTGTAAAATGCCTACAGTCTGCGGGTGAGAAACGCGGAGCTAAACAATTCCACCTGCCACCCGCACCTGCCCCCCCCCCCCCCCCAGCAGCAGAACCACGTAGCGAGGGCTGAAAAGGCCCCTAGAGATCAAGTACCGTCCAGGAAACAAGGTCTGCTAAACCTCAGTGACCTTATTCCTCACATTGGATGTGAGGTCTTTCCATATATGGGGAGCTCTACTCTGATAAACCCTGCCAGCCCCTCTCCCCTCTCTCCTGTTCCTCCTCCTTGGGGAAGAATGACACACGGCAGGGGTCAGCAAACGTTTCCTGCGAAGGCCCAGACCTTAGGAAGAGGGTGAAATTTAAAAAAAAAAAATTTTTTTTAACGTTTATTTATTTTTGAGACAGAGAGAGACAGAGCATGAACGGGGGAGGGTCAGAGAGAGAGGGAGACACAGAATCGGAAACGGGCTCCAGGCTCTGAGCCATCAGCCCAGAGCCCGACGCGGGGCTCGAACTCACGGACTGTGAGATCGTGACCTGAGCCGAAGTCGGCCGCTTAACCGACTGAGCCACCCAGGCGCCCCAGGAAGAGGGTGAAATTTAAGGAGCTCCCCCCCCCCTTATGGAGCCCCGGCACTTTCCATTTGTGACAAACACTGGTGGTGATGGGGGAGTTTCCCTTCGTAGACACTAAAGTCAAAAGCGTAAAACATTTGAGAGGAAAATCTTCAGGAAATAGCACATCACTGTACCCAGGCCTGGTGGAAGCCCATGGAAACTGCTCGGTTTGGGGTGACACTGCCCTGAGCACATGTGGATTCACATATCTACACCCGTTTATTAGGCCCCGATGGTATGCCAGGAGCCGTCCCAGGCGATGGCAACACAGCAGTGAATGAGGCCACCAGCATCCCTGCCCTCTTGGGGTGGACACTCTAGCGGGGGAACTGTGATCACAGAGGTGATGCTGTTGGTAAAAACAAAGTGATGAAGAAAATGAAGATGGTGTTCCAACAAAGTGACTAGAGATGGACCCCGGCAGGTACCAAGGGCTTGAGCAGTCAAGGAAGGCTGCTGAGGACGAATCAGGGGGAATAGGAATACAAGGGAAACTGCTCTAGACAGAGGAAACGGCAAGTGCAAAGGTCCTGTGGCAGGAACAAGCTTGGAGGCATTTGAAGAACACAGGGAAGCCACTGAGGAAGGGAGAAGATGACGTCACAGGGTAGAGGGACCAGAAGATCGTGAGCAGAAGCCACAGGAGGCATGATGGGGAAACTGAAAAGGGCCCACACGTCCCCTGAAATACTATACATCAGATTTTACACGTTGTGTGCGTTTTCCTGGAATCGGGACACGTTCTGAAAGCAACCCAAGACCTCAAGTAGCTTCAGAAACATACAACTTCCCTCAGGTTCACCCTGAAGGGTGAACAAAAGACCTGGGAAAAAGGCACCCTGAATCTCCTTGCTGGGAAAACTGGGTTCTCTCCTAGGTCCCCCAAACCCTGGCTTGGGATCCTATGGTTTGTCCCTGAAGATCTGGACCAAGGTCTTTCTGATGAAGGTGCAGCTTGGAATGTTAAAGAGCTTCAATCTTGGCCCGGCCGGTGGGATAACTTTCTTGGAGGGGGAGCCGCCTGGGGAAGCCCACCCCTGCCCATTATCGCCCAATGCCACGGGTGTCAAAGCGGTCGAGGCCATTTCCTCCGCTGGAATGCCCTCTTTCACATCTCTCTCCTCTCTCCGACCCCCAACTCTTAAAAAATCCAGAAAGAGTTTACTATTCAGGCTCCACGAGACCCTAGAAAACAGGGCTTCAGTCAAAGGCTTTTAGTGCCAAATTAGATTTTGCTCTCATTTGATTAGATTTCCCCCAGGCGGTTTTTAAAATGGTTATTCTGGTACCGGTTGAGGTGGGAGAAGCAAATTAGCGTGGGCCCTGGGGCTCCGGGGCTGGGAGATACAGCCAGGAGAATGAGCTGGAATTAAAATCAAGATTAAAAATACAGCCCATGTCCTGGCTGGAGCCCCCAGCGTTTAGCTTTCGCGGCTGGGCCGGCGCAAAAGAAAGAACAACCCGGGGGCTGGTGTGGGGGTGGAATAACTTGGCAGGCAGGTTAAGAGGAATGAAATGCCAGGCCAGGAAAGGCCACCGATAATGTGCTGGCTGACGCCGCCCCTCGGGAGCAGGCTGGCATCAGTTGAAAGGATGGAGCGCTCACTGCCTCCCGCGTACCAGGCACAGGGTGGAAATTTACCCCTGGAAGTGGAGACTTTTATTTTGCCTGCTTGATCCTGCCTGTGGTCCTTTGGGTACCATTACTTCCTTACTTAAGTCACGTGGGCTGATCTTAACTCCAGACGCCAGGGTGGCAGGCATAATCTCAGCCGGGCCAATCAGAGGACTACCTTCCCCTGGCTACCTGTCATTGGTTCAGGGCCAGGCATGTGACCCAAGCTGGGCCAATGAGAGTGAGCCCTGGGACTTTGAGGGAGCTACCGGAAAAGGGACGTTCTTCGAGATGGCTTAAAGCTGATGGGGACATAAACTTGAAGCTGCTGGCAGCCATCTTGCCACCAAGAGGGGGTGGTTGTTCTGTTTGCTTAATTCAGTTTTTCAGTTGAGCTCTCGCACTTGCAATCAAAAGACCCGAGGAAAAGCAGATGAGACGCTCAGCGGAGAGCAGGGTTTGGCAAAGCAAATCCGGCTGCCACCTGTTTTTGTCAATACTTCTACTGGAACAGAGCCACACCCATGTGTTTATATAGTCGTTATGGCTGCGTGCACACCATGGCAGAGTTGAGTTGTTGCAACAGAGACCGTGTGGCTGCAAGTCCAACACATTTACCATCCGGCCCTTTGTAGGAAGGGATTTTCAACCCTTGGTGTTATGAGCAAAATTCCCCGTGCGGGGTGAGGAATCCCTCAGGGATGGAAACAGGGCTGTGTTTAATCCGGAGAAAGAGGTACCAGAAGTAGACTCTGAACTGGGCCAAGGCAGCGAGGGGGCTCCAGGGCGCAAAGGGACGACCCACCGACCCAACGGCAGTGACAACAAGAACAGAGCAGCCAGTCACAGGCGGTCTTCGCCTTGCGTGGTCCCGATACACGCAAATGTCACTTTCCCCAGTTCAGTCTCCCACAACACGGTTCCGACTTAGCCACCGAGGCACATTAACTGTAATTGCACAAAGTAACACACGTGGCTACTGGCCCTCCCGTCCACCAATCACTGTGTAAGGAACACGCACATCAGGACCAGGGGCCGGTCACGTCATTTCTCGCAAAGGCTGTCGGTGACCGCTCCCCGTGCATCCGATACTCGGTTCACGCACAGACAACAGAGCGCGTGGCTGGGTTGCCTCCCTGTCTCCTGGTGATACGTCTACAAGACCCGTTACAAAAGTGGACTGTCGAAGGGGAGAAGTGGCCAACAGAGATGAGAGTGAGCAACCAAGAAACGAAAAGCTAGCTGAAGCGGAAACATGACGGGAAGGGAAAAGGAGCCCGAGAGGAAACGAAGCGGACCGTGGCGATGGTCGACGTGCACAGGGCGGGAAGCTCTCCATTTGCAGCCAGACAGCTCAGTCACCGATACAATGTGATCGTGACAGAAAGGGTGCAGATGTCCCAGAGGAAGGACGCCAGCAAAAACTCTCCACGTTAAAGGGGCCCTCAGATGGGGCGCCTGGTGGCTCAGTCGGTTAAGCGTCCGACTTTGGCCCAGGTCATGATCTCACCGTCTGTGAGTCTGAGCCCCGCGTCGGGCTCTGCGCTGACAGCTCGGAGCCTGGAGCCTGCTTCCGATTCTGCGTCTCCCTCTCTCTCTGCCTCCCCCACTCATGCTCTGTCTCTGTCTCAAAAATAAACATTAAAAAAAATTAAAAAAAGGAATAAACATTAAAAAAAATTTAAAAAAAGGGGGGGGCTTTCGGAGATACGTTGCAACACTGAAAGCTGTGTGTCCTTGGGCAACTAGTTTAATCTTCTGATGCCTCAGTTTCTCCATTTGTAAAATGGGGAAGATAACAGTATCCATGTCGTGGGTTTGCTGACCGAACTAACACACACATCTGGGCACACCACGTGGTCTCGTGCTTCGCTTTAAATTTTTTTAATGTTTATTTTTGAGAGAAAGAGAGAGACAGAGCGCGAGCAGGGGAGGGGCAGAGACAGGGAGACACAGAAGCAGGAGCAGGTTCCAGGCTCTGAGCTGTCAGCACAGAGCCCGGTGCGGGGCTCGAACCCACGAATCGCGAGATCATGACCTGAGCCGAAGTCCGAGGCTTAACCGCCTGGGCCACCCAGGTGCCCCACGCGCTTCGTTTAATTGTGCTTCACAGACACTGCACGTTTTACAAATTGAAAGCGTGAGGAACCCCGAGTCCAGCAAGCCTACTGGCACCCTTTTTCCCCAACAGCATTTTGCTCATTTTGTGTCTCTGTGTTGCGTTTTGGCCATTCTTGGAACATTCCAAACTTTCTCACCACTGTTACATTTGTCATGGGATCTGCAATCAGTGACTATGACTCACTGAGGGCTCAGATGATGGCGAGCATTTTTTAGCAATATATTTTTTTAATTTTTTTTAACGTTTTATTTATTTTTGAGACAGAGAGAGACAGAGCATGAATGGGGGAGGGGCAGAGAGAGAGAGGGAGAGAGAGCGCATCCCAAGCAGGCTCCCTGCCATCAGCACAGAGCCCGATGCGTGGCTCGAACTCACGAAACCGTGAGATCACGACCTGAGCCGACACCAAGAGCCGGACGCCTAACGGCCTGAGCCACCCAGGCGCCCCCAGGCACTCCTTTTTTACGACACTATTGCACACTTAATGTAAACATCACTTTTATACACCCGGGGAAACCAAAAATTCCTTTGGCTTGCTTTAGTGCTCTGTTGGCTTTGTTGTGGCGGTCTGGGACTGAACACGCGACATCTCTGAGACATGCCTGTACTGCTCAGACCCGGCACACGACGTAGGCCCGCTAAGCGTTAGTTTCGTCATGGCCAACGGGTCCCCCTCCCTGCTGCATTAATACCTTATTTAATAGAGCCCTTGCGGGGCGCCTGGTGGCGCAGTCGGTTAAGCGTCCGACTTCAGCTCAGGTCACGATCTCACGGTCCGTGAGTTCGAGCCCCGCGTCGGGCTCTGGGCTGATGGCTCGGAGCCTGGAGCCTGCTTCCGATTCTGTGTCTCCCTCTCTCTCTGCCCCTCCCCCGTTCATGCTCTGTCGCTCTCTGTCCCAAAAATAAATAAACGTTGAAAAAAAAAAATTAAAAAAAAAAAAAATAGAGCCCTTGCAGGGACCGATGTCAAAATCCACCCTCCCTCGCCGCCAACTTTAAGGGGATTGATTAACCCCCAAGTCCTTTTGAAACCCTCCCTCCCGGTCCTGCCGGCCGGGGCAGGCGGCCCTTCAGCGGAAAGCTGCTGTGCCCGTTCCCCTCCCGGCTGCTTCCTCCATTTGTCTGAGTTAAGTGCTGCTAGGGAGCCATTCAGAGTCTGATGGGAGAACCAGGCCCTTCTGTTATCTCTCCCAGCCCTGAATCTAACTGAAATTGCCTCGTCATAATCGCATTTGTGGTCTCTAAAAGCCGTGTGTTGCAGGGACTGGAGACTGAGATTAGCTGGCGGTAAACCTCGCTCAGGAGGGCAGATGAAGGCATCGTTTTGGATACGGGGGCGACGGAGGGTTTCTGCAACCGGAATCCTGGGGGCATCTCTCTGTGCTGGAGAGCGGGCTGGGCCCGGGGTGGGGGTCCCTTGAACCTCAGGACAGCCACGAGTTAGTCCTCTGTCTGGGTGACGCGGGAGGCGACACAGGACAACGGCCGAGAGCGTGCCTCTGCAGCCAGAGTCTCCTGGTCTGTCACCTCCCGATTGTGGAACCCCAGGCAAGTGACCTCACCCCTCTGTGCCTTGGTGCACAGCAATGACAGCAAGCCACTGCCTACCGTCATGCGGGGGGAAGGAACCAACAGGTGTAAGGAACGTGGAGAAGTGCCCAGCAAGAGGGACTGGTGGGACTTGGAGTACCCACTGCCGGGGGGGAGCTTTCTCCCGCCCCTCGTGGGCCATCTGGATGGAGCTGTCAGCCGGGCTGTTTTAAGGACACTGGCGTCTCCCAATGCACATTTGTCCCCACACCGTCTCTCCCCACAGCCTACATTAGCAATAATGGATAAACAACTACGAGTCGAAATATTCCAGAGTTGACTGGTTGAATCATGCTACATTTCGTGATTTATATTCAGATCTAAATATTTCAATGAATGTTTATCCATTTTGACTTGGGAGTTTCCTCCGTATTTTGGAGCAAACATACCCACACATGCATGAATACACACGCACACGCCTTTCCTTCAGGTAACCCCTGAAAAGCCATAGCCACCGCGTCCCTGGTTCTTCCCAAATACAAAGGTCCCAGCTGTCAATCAGGGTGCTCCTTCCCACCTAAGGGGTGGGCGTATGGCTGAGCTTGGCCAATCACACTCTACTCTGGGACTTTGCATCTTGAGCTAGGAGACTCAGAGGCAGAGAAAGGGTTGGAGTTTTGGAAGGCCCCCCGAGGAGACAGTTGCTCAACAGCTGCAACCTGACTCCCCAGATCCCGTGTTTGGGACTCCGAATAAAAGAGGCAAAAGGCCCTCAGGTGGGAAGGTCTCAAAAGTGATGGAAACGTGTCTTGCTTCTTTATCCTCATTTCCTCGCTCACAGTGGAAACGGCCTCCCCTCATCTTGCCGTGTCCCTTTTTGCCTTCCCGTAACGCAGTCACCCCCAAACAGCCAGGAAGACCCTTCTGAACCCGAGACCGCTCTTGCCCTCCCCCTTCAGGGCCTGGCTGCCCGCGAGTGCTGCTGCCTCTGCCCCTGTCTCCCACCGCTCGCCCCTCCGCGCCCTCTGTTCTAGCCACTCCCGGCCTCTCGTTCCCTAAAGTGCGCCCAACACACTGCCACCTCAGGGCATTGGCACCTACTCTTCTCTCTACCTCAGACATGCGCCTGCACCCCCCTCACGTGGACTGGCTCCTACTCACTGGGATGTCTCAGATCAGATGGCACCTTGTCCGAGCAGCTGGCCCGGATCGCCCCGCCTCAAGGTCCCTGTCCTCCTGTGTCGGGCTGTTTACCTTCTCTGTGGCCCTCTGTACTCTCTGAAATCATCCGTGGATGTTTGCTTCCTCGTTTATCATCATGTCCCTGGGCATGGGCCCCTTCCGGGCGCTGCGGTACCCTCCCGTACCTGGCCTGGAGCGGACACATAGTCACAGCTGCTGACGAGGTGACCGGGTCAACGGTTTTGGGCGTGAGACACAAGCCACACAGCTCAAAGCTGCCACTGACCAGGGTCTCAAGCCTCCCTCTCTCCTGTGTCGGAGTACTCTTAACAAGGATCGGGCCAGCTGGGGCGAGTGCTCCCCCGGGGACACCGGGCAATGTCTGGAGACACTGTGGGTTGTCCCAGCTGTCAGGTAGAGTGCTGCTGGCCCGACAAGAGACGCGCTAACCACCCTACCGGGCACAGGGTGGCCCTCACCACAGACAAGGACCCGGAGCTCGGGCTGAGAAACCCTGGGCTGGGTGCGGGTCTCCAGTGATGCGGGGGCGGGGGGGTGGTGCAGTGTGGCTCTCAAGGGCCTGGTTTCCGGAGTCAGAGGGCCTGGGTCTCCTGGGGCAAGTGAGTGCCTCTCTCTCAGCCTCGGTAATTCCATCTATAAAACGGGAACGGCAACCCATGAGATGATGTCTGGCCCAGAGTCCCTAAAACAGAAGCCGCTTCCTTTTTGGGGGTTGAGCCGGGGATGAAAACACGGGTCTCTGGAGAAATGAAAATAGACACCAGAGGTGACACCATCTCGGAAAAATAACCAGGCCCCTCCGAGACTCTGGAACGAGCCTGGGCGAGGATGTTTACGCCGCACAGAGCAACGGGCCGGGCACGACCCACATCTATTGGCAAAGATGGGCCGGAGCGCAGAGCCGGGCCAACGACGCTAAGCGACGTTTGCCAGAGCAGTTTGGAGAGGCCAGTGAAACATGAAGTAGAACCTTCTGGAAAGTCCATCTTGCCCAGAACAAACCACTCCATTTCACACGCCAGGGGTTTGGTCTCTGCTTCTTGTGACACCTTCCACGTTCCAGACGTCTGTGGGCCTCTTTCAGGCGTTTCCCCATTTTTGTGTGTCGTTTGGATGATTACAAACTTCATTATCTACCTTCAGATCAACTCGTTTGGTGCCCAACAGGCGGATCAGGCTGGGCTCTCGCTCGGTGCCCTGCACCTGCCTCTCTGCCGACATTCCAGCGAGTGCCAGACTCTCCAGGCCACACACCTGCCAGGGTCTTTGGCTCCTCTGTCCCCACTCACGTCCACTGACGGCCTTTCACGGAGGCTCTCCCTTCAGAATGGACCCAGGACGGAGCCCTTCCCGCATCTCCCGGTGACCGGCTTGGGGTCCCAGCCACACCTTCGCCCACCCGGACCCTGTCGGAGCCTCCTCCCTCGTCTTCTGCCACTGTAGCCACAAGGCATCTGATAAATCACAAATCCGATAAAGCCACCGCCCTGCGTGAAACCCTCCAGTGGCTCCGTATCACACTCTCACTAAAATCCAGACTCCTTGGCACGGCCTGCAAGGTTCCATGGGATCTGTCTTGCGTCCCCTCTCTGACCTCATCTCCCTCATTTTGCCTTGATCCATTCTCCTCCAGCCATAGCGGCCTCCTCCTGTCTTCCCAGGCCCAAGTTCATTTCTGCCTCAGGGCCTTTGCCCTCGCTGTTCCCTCTGAAGGACCCCCTTCCTCAGACGCCTGCCTGGATCGCTTCCTCACCTTTTCCGGGCACTCGCTCAAATATCACCTTCCTGGGTTACATCCCGAACCACCCTATTATAATGGTCTCTCCCTACCCCGGTGCTCCCTCTTCTCCTCACTTTGTTTCTCCGTGGTGTTTCTCCCCACCGGACAAATGCAACTGTCTTCTGGTTTTTATCACCTGCCTGCCCAACGAGAAGCATCAGCTCCCTGACGTCAGGGCTTCCTGCGTGCCTCGTTCCCGCCCGTGTCCCCGCATCTAGAACAGAGCTTGGGAAGCAGTGAGACCTCAACACACGTTTGTGGCACAAATGAGCAAATGACGGACCCACCAAACACCCAGGTTATAGGAGGCGGGGGGGGGGGGGAACCACACATCCCCTCCCCCCCGGGGTAAGAGCAGATTCCCGTCGCCCATCACGCGGCTGCATCATCTCTGAGTGGAGAAGCAGGGAGAAATCTTACATCATTGTGTTTCTGTTTGATTTCGTGGCATCTGTTCGATTGAATCTAGATCCATTTAATCCACGTGGGGCAGGACCCACTGTGGGGTGCCCTGCAAAACTGAGGAAGAGCCCAAGGCCAGGGCCAGTCAGCAGCCCCGGTCCTCGGTCGTTCGGTTACCAAGGTCCCTTTAGACTCTTAGTGACTCTGAACGATTCTTGAGCTACCTAGAGATCGCTACCACGTCGGAAAACTGACAAGTCTCAAACACATTATCTAAAAATGGTAACAATAAACCTACTTGTTAGTATGTGTTTTTTTTAAAAATGGTAAGCATTTTAGCAAAACAAAATAAAATCAGTGAGGAGAGCTGCACTGTTTTACGTTTTTGCCAGTCTCTCTGGAGTCCGGTTTAGCAGAAGACAGCTGGATTCTCAGGTCTACTCCTGCGTGCAGCCTGGTGAGATATGTTGTTTTGGTGATGTTTCAAGAAAAGTCCAGCCTTGCTGGATATGCACACAGAAAGGAGAGGGGTATTTTCGTGCCCTTTTTAGAGAACTGTGGGTATGTTATGCACCCTCAGAGAACACTGCAAACTTGAAGCAAATAAGGGTGAAGGGCAGATCCTGTCTCCGTATCATCAAGAAAATGGTTTTGGGTCCAGGGCTCCTGGGGGCACACTCTGAGAACCACTAGGTTAGAGGATGACGATGTTCCACGACAACCCAATGAGACAGACGCGGTTTTTGTCCCCAGTTTACAGCTGGAGGAACTGAGGCATAGAGAGGTGAAGTCCTTTTTGTGCCCAACGTCCCACAGCTGGTGAGTGGCAGAACTGAGACTCAAACCCCGGGGGGCTGTCTCCACACTACCTTCCCCCACATCCCTCAGGACTGTATCCCTGAGGGACCACGTCTCTGCAGAATGGCACGTCCCATCACTGTCCCCCGGGGTGGGTGGGTGGGTGGGGGGCAGGGACAAAGGCAACAGCAGGTGGACTGCTCGACAGCTGAAGTCAGGGACAAGGACAAACGGACCTTGTTATCCCAGAGACCCTGCTCCTTAACAGGCCCCCGACTACCCTCTCCAGAGCGCCTCCTGCTGGAATTCCAGGCGGGACAGAGATTCCCACACCGAGTTCATTCCCCATGCTCCACCCTCCCAAGCTTTATCTGCCCGTGGGCTGCTGAGGGAAGGCCATTCCCAGAGCCCGAGGGCCTGGCCTTTCTCAGAGCGTCAGCATGGGAACGCGGGGCGGGGCCGGACATCATCCCCGGGACTCTTGCCAGGTGTGTGGGACGTGAGGGGTGTTTCTATCTTGGGGGGTAGTCAGGCGTGAGGTTGCGTATGGGGGGCTCTGGACCTGACGGCCTGGGTTTAAGTCCAGCTCAGTCTTCCCAACCAAAAAATGGGGATAATAATATGCCTGCCTGACAAAGTCGTTGGGGAGCGTTCAATGAGGAAACACAGGGAAACTGCCCCCACAATGCTGCTCGCCGTTCGTAGTTTAACATTACTTATCAGGATGTTACATGTGCATGCATGCATTCATTCATTCATTCATTCAACATTCAGAAGAGCACCGCTTTTGCGCTAGGCTTGGTTCTAGGTACCAGGGACACCACTGAACAAAAGGAAGCGTGTGAACAACCAAAACCACACCTTCGTGGCGCTTATGTTCTAGGATTGAGGACAGTACGAAGCGGGGAGGCAGGACCCCCGGAGGCTGTCACCGTGATTCAGGAGAGAGGCCAGGATGGTTGTAAGCGGGCGGGGGTGGAGGGCTCGGCTGGTTTCAGGCTATTCTTGGAGGTGGAACTGCCAAGGTCTGTGGATGGATTGGATGTGGTGTGGGAAAGGAGAGGAGTCAAGGACAGTTTGGAGGTTTCTGTCCTGAGCACCAAGGACACCCGTCATCATCTAGGAAGGGGGCGCCGCGGGAGGGGCAGGTCCTGTGGTGGAGGTGACGAAGAGCTTGAGGTCTGCCACGTTAACCTTGAGGTTCTCGTTAGTCGGTTAGTGGAGGTGGAGACAGAGGGCATCTGGAGATATGCGTGCGTTCAGGTTCAAGGGCAAGGTCTGGGCTGGGAGTAGAAACGTGGGAGGGGTCAGCATGTCGACGGCATTTAATATCATGGAATTGAATGAGATCACCTAAGGAAGGGGTTCTTAATCTGCGGTTCCTGAATTCGGATGGAAAAACTACATGTGTGTTTGTTTTCATTATCCCCTAACTAGCATCTCCTTCGATAAGAAATGAAGGTGACAAGTCACAGTCACAGTAGTACCTGTGCCTGGGTCCCCAGAAGTCAGATATTTTCACATCGCATTCCAATGAACAGCCCTCTCAAACTATCATTGAAGCCAGCATTACTATGAAATCATGCGAGTTGTAAGACCTACCAGTTATCTGCTCAATAACCACCACGTCATGTCACTGAACGTGGGAAGAAGCACACATATCACAGTTCGACAGTATTGTGATGAATGTATTTTGATGTAACTGGCTTCCTCTGCAATCCCGTGTATTTTCTTCTTCGCAGTTAACTTTGAACGTATTCTGAAAAGGGTCCGCACAGACGCCAAGGGGGGCATGTGGCTCTCCAAGGGGTAAAATCCCCAGTTAGGGAATGCGTATTGCAGGAGAAGAGGGCCCCGGGCTCCGGAATAAGGGGTCAGGATGGGAGGACAGCAGCCCCGCGGACTGGAGAGAAGCTGCAGGTGGGGTAGGAGGAGAACCAAGCGGGAGGCCGGATGTAGGAAGTACTTCCAGGAGTTTGGTGGGATCGACCCAGCGCATGCCGTCAAAGACGACGGTGTTTCTTTCCCCAAGACGAGCGAGAATCCTGACCACGGTCCCCGCCGGGCACTCCAGCTTCCAAAGTACAGTTCAGCCTCTCCCTGGCCCAGCACTTTGAACGGACCTAGGAATGTACTCAGCTCAGTGATTTCCCAATCGCTAATGTATGCGGGAAGGGGACGCACTTTTTAGGATCCCACGCCTGCAACCTTCCCTCTGCCCTTGGAATACATCACATCCCCTTCTTCCTCCTCCCCGGGGAGAGAGTGTACATCATTTACGAGCTGGCACAGAAACTCAAACGAGATTCAGTTGCTCCGGTAGAGGAACGAAACGGACCAAGGATAAGAGAAGGAGAGGTGTGTGGGGACCGGAGGTTCTCGCCTTGCCTGTGAACTCCCACAGAGTCGGCCGTGTCACCCCAGTGCCCATTTGCTTCTTCTCCGCAGAAACAGTATTACTAGCTGGGCACGAGGCTGCTGGGGTGGAGGTGACATTCTCAGCCTCCCTCCCAGCTGGCTGTGGCCATGATCAACTTTTGGTGGAGACATGGGTGGGAGTGGTGGGAGTTCCCACAGGAAGTGGGTGTGCCCCCCTGTATTTCCTACTTCCCGTTCGCTGGATGTGGGCGTGGTGAGCGGTTTTGGACAGGGGCAGTCCCCCGGGTTGGTGGGGCAACATCACACACTGTTATGATCCCTGAGCTGTTAAAGCCCAGACTGTGGAAGGAGAGAAAAATAAGCACCTACCACCTCCAAGCCACTGTTCTTTGGGGACCAAAGTACCCTCAGCTGTACCTGTATTCTAACAAATACTGGGGGGGGGCCGGGGAGAGCTGTGACCCAGATCCAGCTGGCTGCTGCCATTTAGTAGTGGACAGCAAACCTTTCCTGCAAAGGGTCGGACTGCAGTTCTCACTTTGCAGCCACATGGTCTCCGCTGCAATTATTCAACTCTGCCACGATAGAGTGAAAGCAGCCATAGACAATACGTAAATGAATGAGCTGTGTTCTAATAAAACTTTATTTATAAAAACAGCTACCAAACATCTGTGGGCTATAGTCTGCTGACCCCTACTGTCTAGGAATGTTGCTGATATTTGGCAAGATCAACTATCTATCATCTACCTACCTACCTACCTATTTTTAATTTTTTTTTTTGAGAGAGAGAGAGGAAGGGGCAGAGGGAGGGAGGGAGGGAGAGAGAGAGAGAGAAAAAAAAAAGAAAGAAAGAGAGAGAGAGAGAATGAATCTGAAGCAAGCTCCATGCTCAGGGCAAAGCCCAACTCGGGGCTCGATCCCATGACCCTGGGATCATGACCCGAGCCGAAATCGAGAGTCGGACACTCAACTGAACCACCCAGGCGCCCCCTCTGCCCCATTTAAAATTTTTTTTTCAATGTTTTTTATTTTTGGGACAGAGAGAGACAGAGCATGAACGGGGAAGGGGCAGAGAGAGAGGGAGACACAGAATCGGAACCAGGCTCCAGGCTCTGAGCCATCAGCCCAGAGCCTGACGCGGGGCTCGAACTCACGGACCGCGAGATCATGACCTGGCTGAAGTCGGACGCTTAACCGACTGCGCCACCCAGGCGCCCCATCTGCCCCATTTTAAAGCAAAGTATGGAGGCCGAATGTTTTGGTGAAATTTCCAGATTAAAAAAAAAAAACACCTTATAATTCAAACAGAACATCTTCGGGGTTGAAGTGTGAACTCAGGCTGCTGGCTGCCATCTTGCAAGACCCACATGTAGTCCCAAGGGGCGCAGAACAGAAGCTGAGCTGGTCCAGGCTAAGGTTCAATCCCACCCCTGTCGCCCACAAGACGGCTCTGAGTTGTGAGACCTTCACCATGCATCGTGTGGCTTTTAGGGGCTCCCGATCTGGGCAGAGGAAAACAATCCCTCTAACTTTCTGGAGGTGGAGCTGGGGTCTCCTGAGGAACAAGTGATAAATGAGAAGGAAATGCTTTTGCAAACTCTAGAACGCTATAAATATTAGATGCAAAATGCCACAGGACTGAAGTCTTTGTTTTTTTGGCAGACAAATTGGCTGAGGAAGCAGGGCTGGGAAGATATGCATTAAATAAACCCTGAGCCCCAAAGCTCTTAGGGCCGGGGCATTTCTGATATTCTGTAACCAGATCTTTTTAACTTTGGGCTGCTTGCAAGGTTATAACACGAGTCTCTTTCTTCCGCTTTTGAAAAGACACCAAACGCGGATTGCTGCACAAAGTGATAAATCAACGTTGTAAAAGTTCTGGATGCCAGAGATGGGATCTCGCTGAATGGAGAACTGTGGGAAAAGGAGGTGAGGAAGGTGGGGGCGTAACTACCCACGAAGGAGGCATCTTGTGCTGGAAGCAGAGAGCTGGGCAACATGCCCTCCTCCCACCTGCCCCTTGAGGGGGGAAGCCGGATTTGGGTTTCTGTACTAGATACTTGTTTTATTTTTCTGCCCAGCATCCATTCTCCTGCCTTTTGGTAACTGTGCCTTCTGAGGTGCATATTCTAGCTCCCAGCTCCTGGGCAAGGCGTAGGGTGTCCCACCTCCCCTGGCCACCGTGATTGGGTAGAGAAGAGACACGTGACCCTGGCTGAGCCAATGAAAGCCTCCCCTGAGACTTTCGCTGGAGCACTAGGAAGAGGCTCTCTCTGTTAGCCAGGGTCGCTGTGCTGGAGGGGTGGGGCCAGTGAGGGCCATCTTAAGGTCACAAAGGAGAACTTCCAAGGAATAAAGTTAAGCCAGATGAAAGAAAATTCGAGAAGCAGAAAGATGGGTTCTGATGACAATGTTTGAGTATGGGGACTCAGCTAAGTTTTCCTGAACTAATTGCACTCATATTTCTGAATGCTGGGAAAGGGAGACAGTAATCCAAATTCCATTTTGCTCTCATTTTCTGCTTCAAGCCTAAGGCTGAAGCGTCATCCATTCATTCAAATCTTTATTGGGTACCCAGTACTTGACTGGCACTGTTCTTGGATATGAGGATACAGTATGAACAAAACAGGCAAGAACTAAATTCACAACAGCCGAGATAATTTCAACGGGATGATAAATCCTACAAAGGACATAAAGCAAGGTATCATGATAGAGACTGACAGGGGTTGGGGAGGGCTAATTCACGCAGGGAGGTCGGGGAAGCAGAAGGGATCTGAGTGCTGTTAGAAAGGAAGAGAGGTAGGAGATGTGGCCAGAGAGGGGCGCAGGACGAGGTTGTGCAAGGCCTTGGCAGCTTTGATGAGTGGTGAGTTTATTCTAAGAGCGGTGAGCCAGGGGAGGGTCTCGCGCAGGGAATGACATGATCAGAATTCCATTTTCCTTTTCTCTTCTTTCTTTCTTTCTTTCTTTCTTTCTTTCTTTCTTTCTTTCTTTCTAACAACTTTTTGTTTTTTAACGTTTATTTATTTTTGAGAGAGAGAGACACACACACAGAGCACGAGCGGGGTTGGGGCAGAGAGAGAGGGAGACACAGCATCCGAAGCAGGCTCCAGGCTCCGAGCTGTCAGCACAGAGCCTCACGTAGGGCTTGAACCCACGAACCGTGAGATGGTGACCTGAACCGAAGTTGGACGCCTAACTAACTGAGCCACCAGACGCCCCAGAATTCCATTTTTCAAAGCTTCCTTCCTCTTGATGCTGGGTGGGGAGGAGAAATAGCTAATGGCTGGGGAGAGGCAGGGGCAAGGAGTAAGCAGAGGCCGAAGGCTGCTGTCTGCCATGTCCCTTCACTCCTGCACGCCGCCTGCCTGTTTCTGGTGAGGTCGCTGCTATCGAGGAAGACTGAGCTGTCGTGGTTGGAGAGGTGGAGGGCGGGCTGCCTGGGCCTCGAATTAAATGCTGGCCTTGGCCGCACACTCCCTGGGAGGGCCGTGCATGTCCAGCAGGTGAAGCCGGGGGCCCATGCACGCCCTGGAAACTTGACGAGTTGGGCAGGGCAGGCTCCCCCAGCACTAGGGACAGGTTTTATCACCGGCCGAGTCAACATCAGCAAGGGCTGTATTTGGAAATCTTTCTGCCCCTTTTAAAGCATGGTTTTGTCCAGAAGGATGGAGCGGGTAGGGGGTGGGGAGGTGGGGAGAAAATCCAACAGACCCTCAGAACAAGGCCTGGGGAGACTGTCGATCATGGGATATTTAATTATCACCTCGGAGGACGCTGACACGAAGCTGATCCTTCAAAGAGCAGCGCTCGATGCCATTAGGCTGATGTCCATTTCTATGACAAGTATTTTGTAACAGTCCCTTATTCTCCTGGAAGAAATCTAAACGTAACAAAAGCCACTTATGCACATCATTTCCAAAAACATCAATACGATGCTCTAACTACAGTCTATAAGCAGAGTAAGAGGAAGGCAATTTACAACAAAGAAAAATTTCAGCATGAGCTTCTGAGCACATCCGTCAAGGAGATGCGAGGGAATAATCTGGGGCTTGGACGAGACGCAGATTCGGAGGAGCGTGAGGAACAGGTGTAGAGTGGGTGGGCCCGCGGCAGGGGCCATTCAAATATTTTTGGTGGCCCCGCCCTCAGCGCCGAGATTTTCAGTAATACGGCATGACTCCTGGAAAAGTTTTGTATTGAGGTATGATAGCCCTTCCGTTTACTTCTCACTTAGCTTCCTGGACAATTCAGAGTGTTTACGTATAAAATGGATTTAGGGTTAAGGCTCAGATCACAATAAACGTAAAAGAATCCCCTCATACGATGATCTGGTGGAAGATTCAGAAGCCACGAGGAGCCCAAGGCAACATGGGAGCCCCGTGGGGCTCTCCTGCGCACAACAGGCCATCGAAAGTCCCTGGTTCCTGCCCCCCCCCCCCAGGAGGCCAGCAGCATCCCCAACTTTTAGAGCCACCAGAAACGCTTTCATAGATTTGAGCCCCTAGGGGGCAGTGTGCTCCCTTGGGAACCACCAGGTTAGAAAAAAGTTTGCAAACCCGTGGCCTGTGGGCTGAATCCATCCCACAGGTGTGTTTGCTTTGGGTTTGCCTGGTGTTTTTATTTTTTTAATGTTTATTTATTTTTGAGAGACAGAGAGAGACAGCATGAGCGGGAGAGGGCAGAGAGAGAGGGAGACCCAGAATCTGAAGCAGCCTCCAGGCTCTGTGCTGACAGCTCAGAGGGGCTCGAACCCACGAACCGCGAGATCGTGACCTGAGCCGAAGTCGGAGGCTCAACCAACTGAGCCACCCAGGCGCCCCTATTTTATTTCTTTAAAGTACAGCAAACAGTCCACATTTGAAATCTGGACAATTTCACATAAAAATCTGGGTACCACACTTGTGACGAATCAGAAGATCTGGCACCTCTGGGCCCACCCATCATCCAATGGGCACATCTGGCTGGGCTGTGGGGCGGTGCCCCCTTCCCCACCTGGCCCCTCGAGACGCTGGACTTTGGTTTCTCTGGGTAGAAAAGGGCTCACACAGGCCTGGCAGAGAGCAGACCCCTCTTCGGCCTTGGGCGGGCTGACGCGTAGGGGTGCCCAGTTTCCCCTCCTTCGCTGAAAGCCCTCCTACTCTGATCTCCCCCTGCAACAGCACAGAGGGTTCTGCCGGAAGTGACCTGCTGGCCAAGGGCTGGGATGTGCCAAGTGTTCAGAGAATGAGGACCTGTCCATGGACAGGAGGGCCCACAGGCCCCAGCTTGGAGCCCTCCTGCATAGCTGCCCTTGGTCCTGAAACCTGACCCATGACCCAGCCACAGGATGGCCTGAGAAGGCCTGGAGAGGAAGGGCAAAGGAACCAGATCGCCGTGCTCAGACTTGAGGGGGAACAGTACAGGAAGGAGGAGAGGCATCCGCCTCAAAGGCGTGTGTGAGCGTTAAGATAAATCACGTAACGCACCAGGAGCAAGGTCTGGGCATGGCCAAGGCTCGATAAGAACAATTCGCATTTTTTTCTTAATTAAAAAAAACTTCTTCTTGAGAGCGAGAGAGAGTGCACACACACAAGTGGGGGAGGGGCAGGGAGAGCGTGAGGGAGAATCCCAAGCAGGCTCTCAACCACGCTCAGTTTGGAGCCAGATGTGGGGCTCGATCCCCCGACCGCGAGACCACGACCCGAGCCGAAACCAAGAGTCGGATGCTCAACCGACTGAGCCGCCCAGGTGCCCCGGAACAACTTGCCTTTTAAAAATCACTGTTGTCATTCTTTTTATATTCTGGAAGGTTTGTGTGCCCCCCTCCAAAAAGATTTTGCTTGAACGACACGCTACCCCGAGGCTGTCCTGCAGAACTTTTTGCGATGATGGAAAACGTTCTGTATCTACAGCATCCGATCTGGCACCCACGTGCACCCACTGGGCACTTGAAACGCGCCCCGTGTGACTAAGAAACAGAATTTTTAACGTGATTTGTTTTTTTTTTTTTTTTTTTTTTAAAGGTTTTTTTTTTTTTTTTTTTTTTTGGGGGGGGGGACAGAGAGAGACAGAGCATGAATTGGGGAGGGGCAGAGAGAGAGGGAGACACAGAATCGGAAACAGGCTCCAGGCTCCGAGCCATCTGCCCAGAGCCCGACGCGGGGCTCGAACTCACGGACCGCGAGATCGTGACCTGGCTGAAGTCGGACGCTTAACCGACTGCGCCACCCAGGCGCCCCTAACGTGATTTGTTTTTAATTAACTTAAAATTAAATAGTTCCCAGTGGCCGGTGGCTGCCATGTTGGGCCCAGCAGCTCTAGTGTTGGTCCTTCTAGAATGTTCAGGGGAGTTGCAGCTAGGACCAGGGAGAGGCTGTGCGAGGTCACACTTAGCCTGAAAACCCTCTCAAACTCTTGGAGGCTCAGTAGGTAGGCTTTAAACATCCACCGAGTGTAGTCACCCTGCCTGTCACTTTTATTCGACTTCCACGACTCTTTCAACTGCCCACCAAAGTCAGAGACTCCCTGAGTGAAATGGGAGTTAGAGACCCCGGTGAGCAGAACCAAGGCCACTCGCCGGCGGGCTGGGCGGCCGCAGCGCTCCACACTCAGGACCACAGCGGACCACGAAGGGGGAGGCAGCGGGTTTTCTGAGGGTCCCCACTTGCTTGCAAGGTTTCCGCGTTTAACTCAAGACTCTGCAGCTTTGCACGGAGGTCAACGCGTCGCTGTGGGGATTAAATAAGACGGCGTGCACGGAAGACCCCAGCTGATGGGGGTTGAATCGGGTCCCCCAAAATATACGTTCAAGTTCTAACCCCAGGTGTGTGTGAATGTGACTTTATTTGGATATAGGGTCTTCGTAGATGCTCATCAAGACGTGGTCATTAGGGTGGGCCCTCGCCCAGGGACTAAGTGTCCCGAGAAGAGGGGAAATTTGGACACGGACATGCACAGGAGACAGGAGAAGGCCATGTGAAGAGAGGGACCCTCAGGGAGGCGGCCACGCGAACACAGAGGCAGGGACTGGAGCAGTGTGGCCACAAGCCAAGGAGCACCGGGGACTGCCAGGGCCACCAGGAGCAGGACGAGGCAAGGAAGGATCTTCTCCGAGAGCCTTCAGCAGGAGCGAGGCTCTGTTGACACTTGATTTCGGGTTTCTGGCCTCCAGAACCGTGAGAGAATATATTTCCGTTCTTTGAAGCCACCGGTTTGTGGGGCTTCGTTACAGAGGCCACTGGAGACCCATACGCCAGCTCCTGGGCAGGGACAGAGAGAGAGCTCCCGCGTCGGTCGGGGGCAAACAGAAATTCCACCCACCGGCCTCACTCCCAGCTTTTGAGAAGTTGGTAAGCGTGACCATCTGTGTCTTTCCTGTGGCCCCCTTTCTCTTCCGGCTCCAGGGAGCACCCCCCAAAAGTGTGGGCACTGGTCACCTGACCCTCAAGGGTGGAGTCCTGTTAAAGGCACCGCATAACTTACACGTATACGTTGTAACTCCACTGCACAGATGGGGAAACTGAGGCCCAGGGGGGGGGCGGGTCTCAGCCCAAGGCTACAAAGGAGTTAGAAGCAGAGCCGAATTCTCTAGAGTCCTGCACCAATGTTTTACTTGTTTTGAAACCTAAAGGTCTTGGAGAAAGGGAGTGACCGCTGAATCGGGAGTTTAAAGACAAATGTGGGTGCTCTGGGCCAGCCTGGGCTCTGGGGGGGCTGCCTGGGAGCCTCGTAAGATGGGTCTACTTCGAGGGGTGGTCACACCCCCAGGCCGGAGCTGGGGGCAGCTGGGTGAGGGAAGAAGGGACCAGTGTGTGCGCGCGTGTGTGAGCCCACTTGAGGGGAGAGGAAGGGAGCGGGGGGCACAACCAGGAGAAAGGCCAAGTGCAGAGAAGGCCGCCATTGTGAAGGCAGGACAGCTGCACCAGGGGCCCAGAGGACGTTTCGCGGGAAGAATCCGAGTCCTTTCTTCTCTGTGTGTGTGCAGAAGGGCCAAGAAGAAAGGAGGAGGGGCCGAGATGGTGGGATGGGGGGGTGGGGAGGAGAGAGACAGGAGAGAAAAGAGAGAGCATAGAAAGCTGGTGGAGGGTGGGGGTGGGGGGAGCTGCTGGCTCTGGATGGAATTTGCAGACTCATCCATGATGGTCCTGCCACGACTCCCCGAGCACCTATGACGGGGCAGGCCCTCTTCCAGGCACCGGGATGCGGGAGAGGACAGCCCAGGTAGTCCCTGCTCCCAGTGAGCTGACATTTCAGAAGGGAGGTAACCAGTGAGATCAATGGCGGAACGCATGTTAGTGGTAGAAAGGGCCAGAGAGATGGATGAAGCAGGGTTCGAACCAGGGTCCTGAGGGGGGGACGGTGACATGTTCCAACTTGGGAGGCTGAACGACAAATATACAGATATATGTTAAGTGCTGACAGGAGCCCTGAAGGACGATGAAGCAGGGTGAGAAATGAAGAGGGGAAAGGAACCCTCTTGTGGATGTGCCCCCCTCCACAGCCGGCGAATTCTAGAACGCAATGAGGGAGGGGCTGAAGGCTCACCACCAGTGCCCACATCTCTACGAACGTCTGTACCAGATGGCAGAAGCTGGGCACGGACACAGCCTCAGAACGGCCAGACTCAGATGGCAACATGGAAGGAGAAGGCGTGACCCCCACGAGGAGACAATGGACACTTCTGTCTAATTTGCCAGAAAGCGCCGGAAAAGGCGTCCCCCCTCACCCGCAAAGCAGTGGAGTGGAAATCCGTGATTGCCACCTCCGTGCGTTTTTCCTCCTCTTCGTTCCCACAGCCCTCGATTTATTTCCGCTTTGCCAGAAATTGCCAAATCGCTTCTTGGCGTGGAGGTGCCAATGTGCATTCCCTCTGCTGATGTATGGGGCTTCCTGTTTTCCCACATCCCCTCCCCCCCGCCCCCCGCCAGACTTTGCTGTGATGGGGCCTCTGAACATTGGTTATGGCCATTGTGGGCTTAATTGGCATTTTACTGATCACCAGACAGGTTGAGCGCGTGCTACCAATTTGGAGCGGTGTGTACAACTTGAATGGATCAGCTTATCCATTGTGACGTTCATGGGAACACTGGTCTGGGGGAGGTTGTGCGATGCTACGATGCTTGTGTAACTCATCACATCCTCAGAGCTAACACCGCTTAAGGGCTTACTCTGTATCACCGTTCTAACGTATTTGATCCTGACAAAACCCTATGAGCTGAGTAACATCCTTAGCCTTAGTTGCGGTAACCGAGACTAAGAAGTTAAATGACTCGTCCAAACTCACTCAGTTAGAAAGCGGAATCAGAAAGACTCTTAACGACAGAGAACAAACGGACGGTTGATGGAGGAAGGTGGGTGGGGGATGGGCTAGCTAGATGGGTGATGGGCGTTAAGGAGGGCGCTTGTTGGGATGAGCACTGGGCGTTGTACATAAGGGATGAATCACTGGTTCTACTCCTGAAACTAATGTTGCGCTGTGTGTTAACAAACTAAAATTTAAATTAAAAAATGCCTATTCAAAAAAAAAAAAAAAAAAAAAAGGAAAGAAAGTAGTGGAATCAGGATTGGAACCCAGGCAGAGTCCTTGCTCTCAATGGCTTTGTGAAGAGCGGGGAGGCACCTCCTTCCAAGAACACGATAGAACTCTGACTCGTGGGTAGGTAAGAGAGCACGGTCGGGCAGCTCACATGGGCTGAAAGTTAGGACTGAGTGCATTTTGTAAAAACCGAGGAGGCAATTCATCCCTTTCAGGGTGTTTATAATTGAGCTCTAGGTTCCCGGAGAAGCCAACACACAGAAACACCCGTGAACAAACTGCTGTTTATCCCGCTTTGCCTCTCTCACTTCCTGCAAAACACAGGCTAGCAGAAAGCACGGGGATTGCAAAATGAGCTTGCAAATCTTGTCAAAGAGGCAAGGTTTTGTGAAATTAATTAAAGGGATGCTGGAGGACGGCTCGAAGCACACACAAATCCACCGACAAAATTCTGGTCTATGAGGTAACTGAAGAAGAGACTGTTAGAAAGGATGGGGAGTAGTAAGTACTTCACAAGGGGGAGATTCAGGAGTCAAAGGATTAAGAGAGGCTCTTGCGAAAACCGATCCAATCCCGAATACTTCTGCAAAAATGACCTGTTATGATGTTGATCTCCTGTACTCAAAAGAGTATCACATACACAAGTGGCTGAGAACCGTTACTATACTTTGATTTTAATCTTCCCTCAGCACCCCTTTGCTTCTCCTTCTACGGAAAAGAATTTCTAGCTGGGAATATGGTCACCCAGCATGAAGACTGCCCTTCCCAGCCTCCTCTGCGGTCACGTGTGCTCATGTGACTTGTTTCTCATCAATGAGGTACAAGGAAAAATGGAGAGCAGCTGAAACTCTGATCAATCTAGGAACACCTAAATATATGAAGCAAATATCGACAGATCCAAAGGGAGAAATAGACAGCAATAAATTAATCGTAGGGGACTTGAATGCCCCACTTCTGTCAATGGATAGATCATCTAGACAGATAATCGTAAGGCAACATTGGCCTTAAATGACACGTTGGACCAGATGGACTTAAGATTTCCAGAACATTCCATTCCAAAGCAACAGAACACACATTCTTCTCGAGTGCACATGGAACATTCTCCAGGATAGATCATATGTGGGACCACAAAACAAGTCTTAATACATTTAGGAAAACCGAAATCAGATCAAGCAACTTTTTTCCTACCACGATGGTATGAAATTAGAAATCAATCATGAGAAGAAAACTGGAACATTCACGAATGTGTGGAGGGTAAACAACATAAAACGGAACAACCACTGGGCCAAAGAAGAACTCAAGAGAAATTTAAAAAACACCCTGAGACAAATGAAAATGGAAATAAAACATCCCAGAAGTTACGGGATACAGCAAAAGCAGTTCTAAGAGGGAAGTTCATAGCGATAAATGCCAACATCAAGAAACCAGAAAAATCTCAAAGAAAGCACCTAACTTTACACCTCAAGGAACCAGGAAAACAGGAACAAAGCTCAAAGTTAGCAGAAGGAAGAAAATAACGAAAATCACAACAGAAATAAGTAAAATAGGGACTAAAACAACAATAGAAAAGATCAATACAACTAAGAGCTTGTTCTTTGAAAAGATATACCAAATTGACGACTCTTTAGCCAGACTTACCAAGACAAAGAGAGAGGGCTCAAATAAATAAAACCAGAAACGAGAGATGTTACACAGAAATACAAAGGATCATTAAGAGACTATACTATGGGCAATTATACACTCACAAATTGGACAACCTAGAAGAAAGGGATAAATTCCTAGAAAGACACAACTTACCAAGACTGAATCGTGAAGAAATTGGAAATCTGAATAGATCACTTACTACTAAGGAGATTGAACCAGGGATCAAAAACTTCTCAACAAGCAAAAGTCCAGGACCAGACGGCTTTACTGGTGAGTTCTACCAAGCATTTAAAGAAGAATTAATATGAATCCTTTTCAAATGTCTCCAAAAAAACAGAAGAGGAGAAAACACTGCTAGACTCATTCTATGAGACCAGCATTACCCTGATACCAAAACCAAAGACACCACAAGAAAAGAAAATTACAGTCCTATATCCCTGATGAACATAGATGCAAAAACTGTCAACAAAATATTAGCAAATGGAACCCAACAATACATTAAAAGGATCAAATGGGATTTATCCAGGGGGAGCAAGAACAGTTTACCATATGCAGATCAATAAATGTGATACGCCACATTAACAAAGTGAAGGATAAAACCGTATGATCATCTCATTAGATGCAGAAAAAGCATTTGACGAAATTCAACATTCATTTATGATGAAAACTCTCAGCCAAGTGGGTATAGAGGAGAAGTACCTCAACACAATAAAGGCCGTATAGGATCAGCCCACAGCTAACTCACTCAACAGTGAAAAACTGAAATCCGTTCTTCTAAGATCAGGAGTAAGACAAGGATGCCTACTCTTGTCACTTTTTTTTTTAAATGTTTTAATTTATTTTTGAGATCGAGAGAGGGGCAGAGAGAGGGAGACACAGAATCTGAAGCAGGCTCCAGGCTCTGAGCTGTCAGCAAAGAGCCCGATGCGGGGCTTGAACTCACAAACCGTGAGATCATGACCTGAGCCAAAGTCGGACGCCCAACCGACTGAGCCACCCAGGTGCCCCTACTCTTGTCACTTTCATTCAATGCAGTATCGGAAGTCCTAGCCAGAGCAATTAGGTATGAAAAAGAAAGAAAAGCCATCCAAATTGGGAAGGTAGAATTAAACTCTCACTATTTGCATATGACATGATATCACACATAGAAACCCCCAAATAACTGTTAGAATAGACAAATTCAGTGAAGGTGCAGGATACGAAATCGATACGCAAAAATCCATTGTATCTCTATACACCAGCAATGAACTATCAGAAAGAAAAATGAAGAAACAATCCCCTTTACGATTGCATCAAAAAGAATCAGATACCTAGGAATAAATTTAACCAAGGAGGTGAAAGACCCATATGCTGAAAACTGTCAGATACTCATGAAAGACACTGAAGAAGACCCAAATAAATGGAAAGATATTCTGTGCTCATGGATTGGAAGAATTGATACTGTAATATGCCCACAGTACCCAAAGCAATGGAGATTCAACCCAATCCCTATTCAAATTCCAGCGGCATTTTTCACAGAAATAGAACAAATAATCTTAAAACTTGTATGGAACCACAAAAGACCCCAACTAGCTTAAGCAATCTTGAGAAAGAAGAACGAAGCTGGAGGCATCATGCTTGCTGACTTCAAACTGTATTACGAAGCTATAGTAATCAAAACAGTATGGCGTTGGCGTTAAAACAGACACAGATCAGTGTAACAGAACAGAGCCTAGAAATAAACCCACACAGATATGGTCAACTAATTGACATCAAAGGAGCCTAGAATATACAATGGGGAAAGGACAGTCTCTTCAATAAGTGGTGCTGGGGAAACGAGCCAGCCACACAAACAAAATGAACCTGGACCCCTGACGTCATCCACAAAAACGAACTAGAAATGGATTAAAGACTTGAACACAAGACCTGAAACCATAATGTGACATTAGTCTTGGCGACGATTTTTTGGATTTGACACCAGAAGCAAAGGCAATTCATGACAAACATAAATAACCGGGACCACACCAAACTGAAAAGCTTCTGCACAGCAAAAGAAACCATCAGCACAATGAAAGGGCAACCTGCCGAACTGGAGAAAATGTTTGCAACTCTTTTATCTGAAAAGGGGTTAATATCCAAAAGATATAAAGAAGTCCTAAGGCTCAACAGCAAAAACACAAACAATTAGTAAAAGGCGAAAGATTTATACGATCTGAAGAGAAACCAGAGTATTGAAAACACAAACAATTAATCAAACAAGGAGCAAAGGATCTGAATGGACATTTTGCCAAAGAAGACATCCAGGTGGCCAACAGGCATGTGAAAAAGTGCCGAACGTCACTCATCATCAGGGAAATGCAAATCAAAACCACAATGAGATATCACTTCACACCTGTCAGGACAGCTGTTATCAGAAGGACAAGAGACAGCAAGTGTGGGTGAGGGTGTGGAGAAAAGGGAACCCCTCGCGCACCGCCGGCCGGAATGAAAATCGGTGCAGCCACAACGGAAATGCTACGGAGCTTCCTCACGAAATTAAAAACAGAACTCCCATACGATCCAGCAATTCCCCTTCTGGGGATTGATCTGCGGGAAATGAGAACATGAACTTGAAAAGATATCTGCACTCCTACGTCCGCTGCAGCATTATTTACAACGGCCAGGACATGGAAAGAAGCTACGTGTCCATCGATGGCTGAATGGATAAAGATGTGGTGTATGTAGACGAGCAACGATCATTCAGCCGCGTGAGTGAAACCTTGTCATTTGCAACAACAAGGATGGACCTTGAGGGCATTGTGCTAAGTGAAAGAAGCCAGAGAGAGACAAATACTGTTATGATCTCGCTCATATGTAAGAATCCAAGAAAACAACACTGAGCTCGTAGATACAGAGGACAGATTGGCGGTTGCCAGTGGCGGTGGGCAGGGCTAGGAGTGGTACCCCAAACTAATATAATGTTATACACCAATTATACCTCATTCTCAAAAAAGCAAATGGTTGAGTCTCTGGTCAGTTCGTGGAGCAGGCCCACCAAAGAAGCACGGGCTTTTATTTTTTAATTTTTCTATTTTTTCCCAATATATGAAGTTTATTGTCAAACTGGTTTCCACACAACACCCAGTGCTCATCCCAAAAGGTGCCCTCCTCCATACCCATCGCCCACCCTCCCCTCCCTCCCACCCGCCATCAACCTTCAGTTTGTTCTCAGTTTTTAAGAGTCTCTTATGCTTTGGTTCTGTCTTCCACTCTAACCTCTTTTTTTTTTCTTATTTTTCCTTCCCCTCCCCCATGGGTTTCTGTTAAGTTTCTCAGGATCCACATAAGAGTGAACACATACAGTATCTGTCTTTCTCTGTATGGCTTATTTCACTTAGCATCACACTCTCCAGTTCCATCCACGTTGCTACAAAGGGCCATATTTCGTTCTTTCTCATTGCCATGTAGTACTCCATTGTGTATAGGAACCACAATTTCTTTTTCATTCATCAGTTGATGGACATTTAGGCTCCTTCCATAATTTGGCTATTGAGAGTGCCAGAAGCATGGGCTTTTAACTGCAAGCAATAAGTGATTGCTCTCTTGGGTCTCATACACAGCCAAACATAAATCCAACTCAACCAACTTTGCTAAATACCCGTGAGAACGCAGAGTTGAATGCGCCTAAAGACCCAGAAAGAGCAGCTGACCGCTGGTCCTTGGGAGACTAAGGTTGTTATACGTTCTAATGTGAGTCATACCTATCAAATTCATCTAAGAGGAATTTTCTTTTTTTTTTTTTTTTTTAAATTTTTTTTTCAACGTTTATTTATTTTTGGGACAGAGAGAGACAGAGCATGAACGGGGGAGGGGCAGAGAGAGAGGGAGACACAGAATCGGAAACAGGCTCCAGGCTCTGAGCCATCAGCCCAGAGCCCGACGCGGGGCTCGAACTCACGGACCGCGAGATCGTGACCTGGCTGAAGTCGGACGCTTAACCGACTGCGCCACCCAGGCGCCCCTAAGAGGAATTTTCAATTCATTAGTTTCCTGTCATTTTCCTCAATCAACCAACAATGACCAGCATAACTAACATTATTAGTGGTATCTTTAAAATGTTTTCACCTTAAACAGCAACTTAATATAAAACTCAAGTCAGAGCTTCCTAGCTGCCAGGGCAAAGAGGGAAAGTATACAGGGTACATAGCTCTTGCTGTTTAATGACCAGGAGCACATCAGGCCATCAGAACAAACAGGCATTTTCAGGGTCCTGAGTTCTGAAAGTCACGCTGCAGCAGGGTCTCTTGTACAGAGAGGCATTCTAACTGTAACGAATAAAATCCTCAGGGATGGTTTTACAAAAAATGTAAATGCTCTGTGTATGGCTATTTACGCTTGGACGTTATGATCCCAGTCTTCACTGAAGCGATACCGAGTAAGCATAGTTGGATGAAAGCAAGGCTTTGGGAAGACAGCTTCTCGGCGATGTGTGCAAATTCAAGAACGAAGTTTGGGAAATCAATTTGGAGGAACATTTATTATCGGAATAGTTCCTTTTCTTGCGCCAGCTGTATGATTCTAAGGCATTAGTCACCGGTTCCCACCAGGAGCGCCCACGATATCACAGGGTATGTGTTTCCTTTCAGTGTGAAGGATGCTCCAAACTTGCTTTGAATTCCCACGGTCTTCGGTTTCCATTTTGGTTGTGTCACAAGCACCCCAATTGAGGACTCTGGGCACATCTCTTTTCTGGGCTGCAGTTGTCCGGCTGTCAAATAAGGGGTGTTGATGAGAACACCTTAGGGTCCTTACTGTTCTTTTAGCATCCAAATCGGAAGTTTTCTACACAGACCTTTCAGTCAGATGTTCTACAGGGGGTCTGTGAGCTATACTCTGCCTTCAGACAAGCTTTTGTTTGGCCCACGGGGTACATTTTTTAAGAAACTGATGATGGCAACGTTTTTTTCCCCTTATATCAGCATATTTCAGCTACACATTCAGGTTAGAAATATGCGAAGATTGGTACTCCTGGGCACGAATGGCTATAATTATCTGGACCGGTGTGGAAGATGCCCCTTTCCGTAGGTGCCCTCTGGTGTGCTGCGGGACCCCCCGTGTCCTGCTTCTTTATTTACACGCAGGTCCCCACAACCAGCTGCGCGGTGGCCCGTGCTGACCTCTGACACGTGCGGCTTTCTGCAGAGATCCAGGAACCAACAGCTTATGCGTATGGGATGGAGGCCTTCTGAGTTCTCTCAGGAGGCCCCGCTTTCTGGGTGACCCTGGCAGGAGAATCAGTCCACAAGAAGATGCACCTTCCTCTTGTTCCCCACCCCGACGTGCCCCGCCAGCCACACGGGTATCCCAGGGAAAGCACCCCGAGCCTGGAAGGCTGCTTCATCTCTGAACTCAGCTGAGGGAGGCGTCGATCCCCCCCTCCTGTCACTCCCCCGGAAACAAGCCCCTGGTCACTCGGACGCGACTTCTCAGGGTGGCAGCATCCCAGCCGCCATGTCTGATTTCACGATCGCCTCGCTCGGCTCTCAGTGGGGAGTGTTTACTTTTTCAAAATTCAATTTAATGGAGTTTTGGAGGATTTCGCATGGTGCTAGAGGTAAGTGTTTGTAATTGTGTCTTTGCCCCAGGCCAGCAGCCTGACAGGTGAGCCTTGGGAACCGACCAAGGTACCTCCTGCAAGATAGACCGGAAGACCTAATTGCTCTGTATCCATCCACGATACAGCTCTGCAGCACTGACCACAGGAGAGGTGGGGCGTGCCGGGTAGTGTAGACGGCCAAGTGTAGACAAGCCGTCCATGTCAATTTCCCGGCCATTCTGCAGAGGGGCCACACAGTCCCACACGTGCTCCTGTCCATTTTCCACACCAGTTTTCATCCCTGCCTCCCACCCCAATGTTCTTCTGGAACCTTCTTCCATGCTGATGGTCTGAAGTCAATAAACCGGTCCCTAACATAACACATGGTGAATACAAACTCACACATAAATACTTCTAGCCTCTCTCTGTATTATATTTCATATTTTAAGTGGACTCATTAAAAAAATTCAAATTGCTTTGAAAAGGTCACGTTCTTTCGCTACTATAGGCAAATCATTTTGTATTTTTTTTTAATATATTTTTTTCTTATTCTTTTTTTTTTTCTTCTATTTTAGAGAACGAGGGAGAGAGCTTGTGTGAGCGGGACGGAGGGAGAGGGAGAGGGAGAGGGAGAGGGAGGGGGAGAGGGAGAGAGAGAGAGAGAGAGAGAGAGAGAGAGAATCTCAAGCAGGTGCCATGCTCAGCGTGGAGCCACAGGCGGGGCTCAGTCCCACGACCCTGGGATCACGACCTGAGCTGAAATCAAGAGTCGGACGCTCCACCTCCTGAGCCACCCAGGCGCCCCTCGTGTGGTGTTTTTCTAGGGCCCACGGGCATAAGCGAACGCTTTTAAGTTAAAATGAAGCGGTCCACGGGCTGCCTGACATCATCTCCAATCCCTGCAGTACAGGGTCCACATGCTGGTCTGAGGTCGGGGCGCCGGGCCCCACATCCAAAGCTGCGCGCCCGCCTGCCCGCCCGCGGCCTCCTGGCTCCCCTTACCTGTCCGGTAGCCCGTGCTGTTGAGGTACACGGCGAAGGTGCGGCTCTCGTGCTGTGCCTGCCAGGAGGGCGAGGAGCAGTTCTCGTTGTTGGTGTAGGTGTTGTGGTTGTGGACATACTTCCCGGTGAGGATAGAGGACCGCGAAGGGCAGCACATGGGCGTGGTCACGAAGGCGTTGACGAAGTGCGCCCCGCCCCGCTCCATGATGCGCCTTGTCTTGTTCATCACCTGCATGGAACCTGCAACCAGGAGCCAAGGTGAGTGCGGCCGTTCCCAGCTGGTGCCCGGTGGGCCACGCGACCACGGGGGACAGGCGCTGAGTGGTTCTTAACCCCATCCAACTGGTGCCCAGGGGGCCACGCGACCACTGGGGACAGGCGCTGAGTGGTTCCTAACCCCATCCCTGGGGAGGGGGCGCATTTTGGAAATCTCTGGGGACACATGAGGGGGGGGGGCACAACGGTTAGTTGTGAGCATGGGCCAGCGAGGCACTGTGGGGTAGTCCTGTGCAAGAAATATCCTGGGTCCCCAGTCCCGCTGCGTGCTCATGGGGAGTAGATAAAAACCTGTTTGTCATACATATAAACCAAACATCTTTTTTTTTTTTTTTGCAGGATATTAACATGCAGTGTATTTATTTATTTATTTTTGGTAAGCAACCACTATGTAAACCAAAGGGAAGATTATACTTTGTTTTGTTTGGAACTTGCCCAAGAATCGTTCGTTTTTACTGAAATCTGGTCATGCCAACCCACCTGGCTCACCTCCCTGAACACTCCTCTGCTCCTTTGTCCACATGGTCCTTCTAGTTTGGAATCCACTTCCCACCTCTCTCCGGACTCGAGCCATCGGCCAAGCCACACCTCTTCCAGTGATCACACTGGCTTCTGATTCCCTCGAGCACATAGTAGGCATGCTGCGGGCGTTATTAGGGCTTAATTATATACCACTGGGTATTGTGGCTTCGTTCGTGCCTTTTCTCGTTCGCGAATGAAGGTGTAAGCAGCGAAAGGCGCTCAGGATGGAAAGGAAACTAACGTGCAGGAGACCTACTGTGCACAGGTGCTTTCCTGGTCACTGCTCCGCTGAGGGCCCCACGAGGGCAGAGAGTGCGTGCCCTGCTCCGTGCTGAATTCTCAACGCCCTCGTGGGGTGTGATACACAGTAGGCACTCAATAAACGTTTGCAGAGTGGATGCGCAAACCTATGGCTGGTATCAGGATATTTAGTAGGGTTAGGGAAACCTTCAAGGGAAATCCTTTCTCTCTTCCTCCTCCCACACTCAGTTTCCTTCCTTTTCCTTAGAGTTCTTAGAGTCTGCTGAGGATTGAGTGACGCAAACTCTCCCCCACCCTCCGTACGTCCTCGTCCTCACCCTCAACACCTGTGAATGTGACCTTATTTGGAAAAAAGCGTCTTTGCGGGTGTAGTTAAGGATCTTGGGGGGAGATCATTCTGGATTACCTGGGTGGGCCCCATATCCAATGACAAGCGTCGTGTAAGAGCCAGAAGGGAGAAGACACACAGACACGGTGGGGACGGCCATGTGAGGACCGAGGCAGAGGCTGGAGGGACGCAGCCACAGGCTAAGGAACTCCCGGGGCCCCCAGGAGCTGGAAGAGGAAGGAAGGATTCTCCTCTAGAGCCTTCGGAGGAAGCATAACCCTGTCGACACGTGGATTCCGGACTTCTGGCTTCTAGAACTACTGAAGAGTAAGCCAATGCAGTCTACCAGGCATTTGGAGTTTTTACTGGAGAGGTGCCCAGCCCAATCACCAACAGCCCCTTAGAGGTTTTAACAAAAACTAATCACTCTCACCTCAGCACTCTGTCCCTACAGGCGAAGAATGAAAAGGAGATTTATATGGCTCTTTTATCCCATCTTTCTGCCAAATAGGGACGGAATAGAGTTAGAGCTTCCCTGAGGCAAACATAGATCCTATCTCCTCGCTATTTAAAGCCATCAGATAGCTTCCTGTGGCGCTCGGGAAGGACACCGGAATTCCTTACTGTGGCCTAAGACTCTTCCAGACTCTTCCAGACTCGTCCTTGCTGCCAAGCCACCTCCCATGTTCCTTTGACCTCATCTCTCCCCTCCCCCTTGCTCACTTGGTTACACTGGCCTCCTCATGGTTTCTCAAATGCTCCACTCCCATCCCTGCCCCAGGATCTTTGCACTGGCTACCGCTTCTGCTGGGACTCTTCCTGAGACATCCCTTTGTTGGCTTATCCCATTAAGTCAGATCTCAACTCGACGTCACCTCCTCAGCAAGGCCTGGCCAGCCCCCCTGCACCACTTGAGCTGGTTTTTATCAGGGAGGCCCATCTGACACCAGGTGTGTTTCCTGAGCCTCTTGGCCAAGGCTGGCAGCGGTGGGTGGAGGAAAGAGCCGGCCTCTGTGTGATGAACTGAACAGGAATTATCAGGCCCGGAACCGTGTGAACATCTATCCTCAAGGTCACACGCCCTCCCAAGAAGCCCCAGGGGACGCAGTTGTAACTGAAGGCAACTACAGGTATGACCTCCCTCTGGAGGGGACAGATGAGATGGGCTTTCCGAGGTCCACCCTGCGAAGCGAGCAGGGCACAGTCTCAGGGTTCAGCCGAGCCCTGGGGCCTCACCAGCCTCGGGGCCGCTCCTGGGGAAGGCTTTCCGGGAAGGCCTCCCACAAGCCGGTGGGTTCTTTCCACCCTGAACTTCTACCACGAATCGAGACATCGGCGTCCCGACGCCCGAGGCCCAAGCCTGAACACTAGCCACGTTCCCGGCTCGCGGCCTTTGCCGGAGCTCTGCCCTCTGCCTGGAGCGCTCCCTTCTTCAGGTTACTGAGCAAACGTCAAGTATCTCAGGGGAGAACTTCCCTGGCCCAGAATGTGGCAGGGATTTAGGCCTGCTTTGTTCGCCGTTACATTCCCACGCCTAGAACAGTGCCTGGCACAGAGTAGGTTCTCCATAAACGTCTGGAAATTAACAGAAGATCTGATCTTACTGTTTGAGGTTTCTATAGAACTCAGGAGCCCCAGGTGGTTCGTATTCGTAGACATGTGTGTTTTGTGCAGCGGGTTCGAAAACTCTGCCTTTAAAGAGCGTGAAATTCATCCCGCGTTCTCTGGTTTGCTACCCTAGCCAGGGCTCCTTATGGTCCCACATCCCACATCTGCCCATTCACGTACCCGCCAGGCGCCTGAAGGCCTGGGTTTGGCAGCCTCCTAACATAACTTAGTGGATGAGACAGGTCCAGCTTCTCCGTGGGGTAGAGGGCAGTGTTATCCGTCAGTAATAATCGTTATGCTCGCTAACAGTCGCAGTGGCTGAGTGCCGGCTGTATGCACGGCTGGGCACGTGTTATGCGCCGTTTTACTTAATCCTTTCAACAGCCCTTTTGAGGACAGAGAGCGAAATGCCCAGTCAAAGCCACACACCTTTGGAAGCGTGATGTGAGGGCTCAAACCCAGGCTTGTCCGGCGGGGACGGCGGGTGCTTGGAGTCAGGTTCAAGAAACGTACGGTTCACCACGCACGGGAGGTAGCATAAATACACCCAGGAAACGCACTGAGATCCCAATGCACTTGGTCAATTCTCGACCTCAAGGAGGCTCAGAAGAGTCCTGGACTGGATGCCGGGTCCCCCGGTCATCCCAGAGGTGACTTTAGCTGGCACACCAGCGGTGGGAGCAGCACGGGGGCACATCACCAAATATCAGGGACGCCAGCCGTGGGCAAGGGATTCCCTCCACTACTGATCAACACAAAAGGCCAACTGGTGTGGTCACGTCCTTGACACCTACACAATTCCTGCCTCAACGGGGAGTGAACCAGTCGCCTGTCAGAACGCTCAGGGCGCAGCAATGTTGGCTTATATTTAGTCGACTGGTTTGGTTTTCCTTTCCTTAGAGCAGTTAATCCTGGCTTCTCTCATTTAGGGTAGCGGAATCTTGTTCTTTTCTTTTTTTTTTAATATTCTTTAAAAAGAATTTCTTAATGTTCATTTATTTTTGAGAGACAGAGAGAGACAGAGAATGAGCAGAGGAGGGGCAGAGGGAGAGGGAGACACAGAATCCGAAACAGGCTCCAGGCTCCGAGCTGCCGGCACAGAGCCCGACGTGGGGCTCGAACCCACAAACGGTGACATCATGATCTGAGCTGAACTTAGACGCTTCACCGACTGAGCCACCCAGGCGCCCTGAATCTTTTTCTTAAACACACACACACCAATTACAGCTGATTAACAGAAGTCCACAGAAGGGGCGCCCGGGTGGCTCAGGTTGAGAACGGACTCTCGATCTTGACTTAGGTCGGGATCCCAGGGTTCGTGAGTTCCAGCCGTGCATCCAGCTCTGTGCTGACAGTGCAGAGCCTGCTTGGGATTCTCTCAGACACCATCAGTGCCTCATACCCTAACCCGAGCTCCTGCTGCCACCTGCCCCCTCATGCCTCCTTCCCTTTCCTCCAGCTACGTGAACAAAAATCTAGCTACTCCTCGGTCCCATCTCTCCGTTCCCACATCGAATCCATCAGCAAAGCCTGTCCACCACCCGGCCCTGTCGCCCTCCTCCCTGGGCATCCTCTCTCTTCCGAATTAGGTCAGCTGCAGAGCGCCTCCTCTCCTTGGCACCCTCTGGGGCTCCCACTCACCGGAGAACAAAGTCCTGAAGTCCTCCACAGGCCTACCTGGGTCCAGACCTCGTCCGGCAGGGGCCTCGTCTCCGCCCTCAGACCTGCCGGGCCTGCTCCTGCCTCAGAGCCTTCGCCTTGCTGCTCCTTCGCTTGGAAGGCCTTTCCCCCTGAACCCTGACGGCCTGTGCGATCACCCCCTTCTCGTCTGCACTCCCTGCCCCTGACAGTTGAGACCCCTCCCTTGTTTTTGAAGTTTCTGACTCCATAACTGTCATCTGTAACTAACCACAGACTTTTACACACTTACATATTTCTGTTGCTGTCTGCCTGCGCCCGGTCACTGAGGCCTCCCAGCCCCGAGGCCTGGAGCGGCCCTCGGCACAGGGTCGGTGCTCAGTTAAGTATTCCTCAAAGGAATGAGTCCAGGGCACTCCAGGCAGAATCAACTCTTCGCCCGCTCTTTACAAACTGTGGGGAGAAAGGACGGGGCGGCTGGTGGTGAGAACCCGGCCCATCTGGGTCTCCCAGGTCTGCAGAGAGGACAACGCTGGCCCCCCACCCGACCTGTCAGACCCTCCTCCAGGAGGCAGGAGGCCGCCACCTGGCGAACAATTCCCCTGCAGTCGGCAGCCCCGAATGCCGCACTGGCAAAAAGCAAAAGCCCGTAGAACCGTTTCTTTCTTTCTTTCTCTTTCTTTTTTTTTTTTTAAACATGGGCTCAGAACCAGGGTCTCAAAGCGCTTCCGTCTCCGCCATACTATTTCCGAGGAGAGGAGCGATTGCCGCTCTCGTCCAGGAGTCCCCATGCGTGTCTGCTCGGTGCGCTCGCCCCTGCCCACATGAGCCGGCTGCAGGGGAACTGTGTCCATGCGCCGCTCAGGTACGAGGTGACGACGCCCCCAGAGGACAGCGGCTTCTGTGCCCGAGCAGCACTACCATGAAGCCTCCCCGTGGGGACAGTGACCTGCTTTAGCACAACTGCCACAGCGATGGGGCTCTGTACGTCCACATCCGGAACACAAAAACATGTGATCTAATCTCGCCCAGCCCGGCCCTCAGGCAGATGGACCAGTCTGATGGGGGGGAAGAACCTGGAAGACGCGGCCACACAGAAATAAAAAGGCCAGTTCACAGAAATAAAAAGGCCAGTTTTCAACACGTTAAATGAAGCCAGGCCGGCCAACCCAGACTCACTCTGTCCAACACAAACTTGGGACGTGCACGCAAAAACAGGCCCGGTTTCCTTCTGTGATCAAACCTTCCAACCCAGCTGGGCCAGGGGTGAGGTCACCCGACACCTCTGTGCGACTCTAATGGTCCCATCCCACTGATGAGATGGTCCCACCCCCCCGGCCTTGACGCTTATCTGGCCGCCCCTTTCTGATGGCTTTCTGGGGCCTCCTTGGTAGACCACCTGTGCTATTATTTATCCTTATTTGATATTTTTCCTTAAAGCGACTTAAAATTTAAAAAAAAAATTTTTTTTTACGTTTATTTATTTTTGAGACAGAGAGAGACAGAGCATGAGCAGGGGAGGGGCAGAGAGAGACAGAGACACAGAATCTGAAACAGGTTCCAGGCTCTGAGCTGTCAGCACAGAGCCCGACGCGGGGCTCAAACTCACGGACCGCGAGATCATGACCTGAGCCGAAGTTGGATGCTTAACCGACTGAGGCACCCAGGCACCCCCCAATTTTTTTTTTTTAATGTTTATTTTTGAAAGAGAGCGAGAGAGAGATGGGGAAGGGGCAGAGAGAGAGGGAGACACGGAATCTGGAAGCAGGCTCCAGGCTGTGAGCCGTCAGCACAGAGCCCGACGCGTGTCTCGAACCCACAAACCGCGAGATCATGACCTGCGCCGAAGTCGGGCGCTGACCCGACAGAGCCACCCAGGCACCCCTAAACGTGACTTGAAACAGATAAACTTGAATCTCAACCCGAGTCACTACGTGAAATTCTGTGTCTGATATGCTAATCAAAACATTTTTTTTTTGATGCACATGAAAATAAGTTTGTAAGTAGTAAAATCCATGCTTTTTGACTTGTCACATGAGATACCTCGTGCCTTACCTGTCGTAGAAAGGCATCTGGGAAACGCTGAATTCGTTTGCTCTTCTCAAAGTCTGGGTCGGAGCAACCACGACCTCTGGGGAACGAGCGGGTGCGGGGGGCTTGCAAGATTCAAAACTGACTCAATTTTTGCCCCTTCCAGGACTTAGGTGGTTCCCACCCACTTTTTGCCCTAGAGGCCTGTGTCAGCTGGGGGCAGAAGCACCGCACGGCCCTTTAAGACAGACTCCTGTGGCCCCCAGCGTGGGTGGCAGGGGAGGAACTGGTTTTGACAGACGACTACTGAAAGGATGCCTTCTGATGTCTGTTTTCTTAACGTTACAGGTCAACAGAGTCTGTGACGTGTTCTCGCCTCGAGAGAGCGGTGGCAGGGAGATGGGATGTGGGGAAAAATAAAGCCCCGGGGGAAACCCAGGGTCTTGACTGAAATCAGCATTTTCCTTTAACGGTTTTTGCAATTTGTTTATGTTTGAGAGAGAGGGTGCGTGCACAGGTGTGCGAGCGGGGGAGGGGCAGAGAGAGGGGGACAGAGGATCCGAAGCGGGTTCTATGCGGACGGCAGAGAGCCCGATGCAGGGCTTGATCTCACAAACCGCGAGATCATGACCTGAGTCGGAGTCTGATGCTTAACCGACTGAGCCACCCAGGTGCCCCTTAAACCACACTCTCTAACCACCCCTGACCCTCATCTGGACCTACTGAGGCAGTCACTCCAACTGGCTCCCGGCTCCCACCCTCGTCCCCTGCACTACGTTCTCCACCTGGTGGCCACAGGGCTCCTTTTAAAACGTTAAAGTCACACCATGACTTCCTTTGCTCAAACTCATCCAACGAGCGTCCATCTTGCTTAGAATAAAACCCAAAGTCCCCCCCCCCGCCCCCTTTGGCCCAGGAAACCCCATGTGAGCTGGACACTGATTCTCCCCGAGTACAACTTGTACCTCCGTCCCCCACTTGCCCTCTGCTCCGGCCACGCTGACCTTCTCACCACTCCTTGAACACGCCAAGCACGCTCCTGCCTCAGGGCCTTTGCACTTGCAGCCCCGAGACACACCCCCTCCGCCCCTCCCTGCCCCGTGGCATCCAGGTCTTTACCAAAACTGCCTCCTCAGGGAGGCTTTCCCTGGACTGCGCTAAGCTCTCTCCTTCTTCCCCTTCTTGCTCTTTGAGAAAATGTTCTCAGCAGAGAGGATGGTCGCTTCCGGGTGAGCCCTGCGAATGGTGGCTGGGGAAGGCTACTTTGGCTTTGAGTCGTTTGAGTATTTGAAGGTAAGGCTGTATGGCTCGTCTAATTTGAAACACTTTGGAGGCTCAGCGGGGAGGCTAGCTGACTGCAAACAGGCTAATCCACGAACACTCCAGGATGTGTGTCGCCTTCCTATCTGTGCCTTTCGTTTGGGGAAAGATAATCTAATCGAGCAGGGGCCTTTCAGCGAGGACCTCCCCGTATCTGTGGCGACCACAGGTGACTCTGAACACAAAACCGGAGGCCACAGTCAGAAAGCCAGAGGCAGGGCCTGCCCACGAGAATGTCTGGTGATGCTTTTTCCAGTGTGTCAAGATGCTGGGACACCGGGAGGGGGTCCAAGAGTCTGACTCATTTCGGACACCGTCTACACAGAGTCAGCATCGGATGCCACAGGTTAAGGGCTCAAGTCCCGCAAGGGTGCCCCACTCTCCCCGACTCCCCCTGCACGGACGCTGGCCGCAAGCCCGGGCTGTCACCTGTGCTTTGACCGACAGGCCACAGAGTAGCAGTAGAAGGCTTACAGAACTCAGGGAAACACATTCACCTGTTTGTTAAAGGACAGGAAGCAGCGGCCAGGCGCCCTGGGCAAGGTCTGGGGGCGGGCGGTGCTTACAGAGGCCTCGTTACAGAGTCTCGATTGATCAAGTCATCGGCCCCGGGCTGATTCAGCCTCCAGCCCCCTCCGCCAACCCTCCAGTCACATGGTTCCGGGGTTCCCAAGCAGTGTTTTCTCCTCTCCTGGGGGTTGAAAAGCAGGAGCCGAAGGGCCAGCTGGCACGGGACAAGGCGGCGTGTGAAGTGGCCACGACCCACGTCCTCTCCAGATGCCATCCTTCTCTGAGCAATTCTTCTCTCAGCCACTTAGTTCTGTATGTTAAACGGGTTCCGCTGCTCCATACGTGTGCGGGTGTACACGTTCTGGACGGTACGCGGGGCACGACCCCCCGGCCCCCGCATCTGTAGACTCTGGGTATCAAAGAGCCCACAGAATGAAGTGTGATCTGTCCTATTAAGTCACTGACTTTCTTGGGGCCTTCGTTTCCCTTCTGTCAAAGTACAGCGCGGGAACAGCTTTAGGTTAAGGTTTCCTTTGACCGTGACATTCAAGGACGATTCTCGAATACCCTGTCATCTTCTGCAGTGTGCTGGGAAGGGCCCTAGAGGCACATGGCCTGAGTTCAATTCCTGACCTCGCCGCTTCCTGTCAGCCACATACCCTGGTGCAAATGAGTTACCACCCCCCCCGACCCCCCCAAGTACCTTGGTGTCCTCGTGGGCAAAGTAGGGAGAATAAGAGTGCCTCCTTCCCACGGGATGTTCCAAAATTTAATTGAGGAAAATACAGGCGAAGCCTCTAGTGCAGGACACGGCATATGAAAACGCTTAACACGCGGTAGCTGTCGAAAGTTTTAGTTGCTGTAGCTCCCAAGTACTGCGTCACACCGAGTTCACAGAGTGCCTCTGGACACATTCTGGTCTGTGCGCTCAAAAGCGTTTAAAACATTAACTAATTCTTTTTTTTTTTTTTTTAATTGGGAGATTTCACATCAATCCAGTTTTCTGGCTTGGCTTGAAAAAATACAGAGATCTGGCCTTGCTGGGTTCACAGTGAGTGGACCTGAGTGGCAAAGGCCCGGTTTGGAAGGGCCGCGCTGGTTCTCTGGGCTCCCCACTTCCCACATTTACAGGACCTGCCTGGCCCTGGGGGCACTGGGTTTACAACTTGCAGCTGTTTCTATTCCAGGGGAAGGGACCAGCTGAGTAAACCTTCAGAGTAACACTTACTATGACCCAGAGCCCTACAGACAGCAGGCTTTAAGAGGGGGAGGAGAGCTGTGGGTGTGGGTGCAGGCTAGGGCAGAGCCTTGACCTGGACAGGCAGGTGGGGGGCGGGGGAGGGGACGGGGGAGGGCCATCAGCTCGGGCCACAGGTGGCAAAGCATCTGTGTCCTGTGCTGCCCTGCAGCCACCAGGCTGGAGTACCCGAGGCAGCCCTCATCCGGGCCTCGAGTGTCCCTGGAATGCCCGCGATGTCACCGGATCAGACTGTGAGCCGCCTGCCCGTGGCAGACTGTCTAACCACCACGGGAGGCTGGGTCCCATCAGCCCGACCGCCCAGAATAGCTCTGTCCCCAGCAGGCGGGGAGAGGGCGGCCAGGGGATGCACAGCAGTGGAGGCCACATCTGGGCAGAGGGACCCCACTGTTTCCCGGACAACGACATCTGTGCCTGGATGTGCTCACCGCTGTGCCTCCGACTCGACCCAGAATAACCGCGCCGGCTGCCGGGGCCCTGCTGCTCGGGCGGCTTTTCCTCACGGCGGCAAAGGGGGAGCCGCTCCGGACTCCGCAATCTTACAAAACAGAAGAGGTTTTTTTGTCTTTAAGTTTTTATGTGCTTATTTTGAGAGAGAGGTAGAGAGAGAACGTGCAGGGGAGAGGCGGAGAGAGAGGGGGACAGAGGATCTGAATTGGGCTCTGTACCGTCAGCACAGAGCCCGACGCGGGGCTCGAACTCACAGACCGCAAGATCATGACCTGAGCCGACGTTGCGTGCTTAACCGACTGAGCCACCCAGGCGCCCCGGGAACTTACAAAATAAAGTCAAATGCTGTTGCTGGTTTTAGCTACGAAAAGCCGAGGCTCGAAATCGGTTCCTAAACCCAGTATCATTAAGCAGATGTCGAAGACAGCCGTGCTAGAATTTCATTAATGAACATCGGACTGTCAGAGAGATCATGAAGTGAATTTTTCCTCCTCTGCCTTCTGCTCCTTCTGGCTGTGAAGCCTCGGGGAGGAAATTCTGATATATTCCTTCTCAATGGAGGGGAGGTGGCCCAGAGGCCCTGGAAAAGGGTCACTTTCCAACCAATCACCGGTCACTTCCTCCCTGAGGAGCTCCACCCACAGACCATTCCTTGCCAGAGGCTATTTATGCAAAGTCCGGGGTGTTTTGCCCACTTTTCGTCCTGTGCCACACAGAGCCAGTCACCTGGCCACCAGCCTGGTGGTGATGTGTGCAAAGCAGCTTGATGTCTGTCCTGAGCCTGAAAACCTGTTCCTCCTCCCCCAGTGTCCCCATCTCTGTAAATGGCACTACCATCTGCCCAACGGCTCAGCCAAAACCTCTGAGTGATTCTCTGATTCTCGACGCTCCTTCCCTCCCCCTTGCAATCCGTCCACGAGCCCTGCCTGCTGACCCCCAAAACAGAACCCGCCCCACCTGCCACCGCCTCTCCAGAGCACCCACCGGCTCCCACCCGGACAACTGGTCTTCCTGATTCTGATCCGGTCCCCGGGCCACCGCCCCTCCACCCGCAGCCAGACCGAGCCACCGAGAACACGAATCACGCGTACTTGACCTGCTCAGAACAGCTCGGTGACTTTCCATCGGCCCTGGAAGAAAATCCAGACCCTCCCCCATTATTCTCCCCCTCATTCCCCACGTCCTGCTGCCCTCCTCTGAGTTCCTGGCCGGTCCATTCCTGCCACAGGGCTCTTACACTTGTCCTTTGGCCTGGGATGCTCCTCCCCCCAATTGCCATGTGACCACCTCCTTCTGGAGGTGCAGGTCTCACGAGTGCCCTTCATACAACTGCCTCCCCCGTCCCCCACCACCCCCATGCTAGAGGTGCTACCCCTCGCTGGGACCCTTGCTCCTGATCTGGTGTGGGAGAGACCCCGGTGGCCTATTGATGTAGGTTTCCCTTTCCTAAGAGGCTCTGATTTTAACCTTGAACGCACTGAGCTGGGAAAGACATTTGCTAGACGCTCTTGTAGCTAAACGTGCAAACGGTCCTCGCTTTGGCCTTCTAGATCAGTTCCGTGCCCAGTGATCCAGACCAGCGAGCTGACCTGGATGGGTTGCACCCACAATTGTCCTTACCCTCTGGCTTTGGGCTGGATTTGGCCAAGGTGGGGGGGGGGGGCTGGTGGAAGATCAGCAGAAGCAGAAAGGGATGTTGGGGTATGGATGTCTCCAACACTCTCCCTGGGGTATCAACAGAGGGGGACGGCTCCTGTTGGGGGGGGGGGCGACTCTCTGTGTCCCAGTAACCATTTGCCCCCTCATCCCCTTGGCCTTGGGGTGGGAATGGCTGCAATGTTACTAAACAGATTTCCCCACACTTTAGCAAAATCTAGTTAAGCCCTGCTTGAATAATCCAAATTTGAGTGTGCCCCACATTTCTTGCTGAGATCATGTGGCTAATTAAATAAGTTCTGTCTGTGTTGTACGTGATGTCTGGAATGAGGTCCTTAAAGGGAGCCGACTTAACTCGAAGTCCATTCTTTTTACCCTTTTGCTTCCTCCTTCTCTGATGCCTGGAACGTGGCTCTGATAGATGGAGCTCCAGCAGCCTTTCGGAACCATGAGGTGACCTTAATAATGACAGAAAGCCACACAGCAAGCATGGCAGAACGGAAAGGTAGAGGGGCTTGGGTGCCTGATAATCTTGAAGCCACCATGCCAGCCCTGGAATGCCAACTTCCAGAGATTTCTATGTGAGTGAGAAGCAAAATTCTATCTTGTTTAAGCCCCTGTTATTTTATATTTTCTTTTATATGCAGCCAAACCTAATCCCAATATATTTAGCTTCCAGAATTTAAGTGTCTCCCAAGTGTTGCTGAATTTAAAAAAAAAAAAAAAAAAAAAAGGTCTTGCAGGAATGTGCTTGGCAAGTTGAACACCAGGGTGGGTCTAGATGAGCCTTTCTTCCTCCCGAGATAACCTGCAGCCACATGTTTTTGTAACTCTGGTGAGAAATGCGAGAACGTCAGGGGTCGGTGTCTTAGAGAGGCCAGGCTGGGAGTTACGCTGATCTGCTGTCCGGAATCTGGGCACGCTGTCTCCTGGGCTTTCAGCCATTTGGCCCCTACAGAGTGCCCAAGCCTGAAATTTAGAATTGATTTCTGGAGATCAGTCTACAGTACAGGGAGTGGTTTCCTCGTGTTCACAGATGGAAAGTGGAAAACAAGGGCCTGGCCAGAAACCCTCCCAAGCCTTTCTCTCAAAAGCCTGCCTCTCCCACAAGGCAGCCGTCGGGGCCGGGGGGCCCCCGCAACTTTCCAGATCACAGACCCCCCTGGGAATCCGGTGAGGGTCTTGGACCCAGTAGAGCACACACAGGCACGCAATCTACACACAATTCTGGCCCCCTCCCTGGTCGTCCCTCGCTCCCAGCCCTTCCGGACCTGGGCCTCTTCCCCGAGCTCCTGACTCTGAACGCTGACTGCCTTGGACAGTTCCTCTTGATTTTTCACAGCCTCTGCCACTTACTAGGTCCAGAAGCGGAATGAGCTCCTGACCATCACTCTCCGCAGCTCTGTAAACAGAGGCTCCCTCTTTGCAGTCACTCAGGCCAAAACCTTGGAGTTATTCACGACTCTTCTCTCCCACTCCACATCAGGCCCATCAGCACACCTTTTTATTTTTTTTAGTAATTTTTAAAATTTTATTTATTTTGAGAAACAGAGCGGAGGAGGGGCAGAGAGAGAGGGAGAGAGAGACTCTCAGGCAGGCTCCGTGCTGTCAGTGCACAGCCTGACGCAGGACTTGAACTCACGAACCGTGAGATCATGACCTGAGCCGAAACCAAGAGTCGGATGCTTAACCAACGGAGCCACCGGGCGCCCCCTGTTAGAAACGTTTCTTTAAGTGTTTATTTTTGAGAGAGAGACAAAAAGACAGAGCGTGCGTGGGGGAGGGGCAGAGAGAGAGGGAGACACAGACTCGGAAGCAGGCTCCGGGCTCTGAGCCATCAGCCCAGAGCCCGACACGGGACTTGAACTTACGGACCGCGAGATCGTGACCTGAGCCGAAGTCGGACGCTTAACCGACTGAGCCACGCTTATCAGAGCACATCTTACCAGCACCACCTGATAACTAGGTACAGCATCGACCCCCCTCCCCCCCACCTCTGGTCTGAGTGGCCATCGCCTCGTGCTTGGACTCCTGCAGTAGACTCCGCACTGGGCTCCCTGCCCTCACGACACCCCTTCGGCTTATTCTCCGTATCATAGACAGAGGGGTCATAATAACACGTAAGTCAGATAATGTCCCTCTTCTGCTCAGCGTCCTCCATTGGCGTATCACTGACAAAGTCAAAATCCTCCCTCCCTCTGGTTCAAAGACCCTGCGTGGTCCACCCTTCCGCCATCACCCCATCACCTCTCAGAAATCACCGCTTCCTGGACGTTTGCTCACATTGCGCTGTTGTCCTGACCTCTTTGCGGCTCTGAGCCCGGCGGGACCCCTTTCTCCCTCAGGGCCTCTGTGCCCCCTGTTCCCTCTGCCTGGAATGCTCTTCCTGGGGGAACCCCCTTCACTGGCGTCCTCACCTTCTTTGCCCCAGTGTCCCCTTCTCAGTACAGAAAATCATAGCTCTCTTTCCTTCTCCTTGCTGCCTTCCGTTCCTTCCTTTATCCCTCCCACCGCTTTTCACTATCATGGGCACTATAGACTTTATAAATCTTTTTTATTAACGCTTGCACTAATATGTAAGCTCCATAAGAGGAGAGATTTTGCTGATTTTGTTTGCTGTTGGATCCCCTTCAGCACATGGTAGGTGCTCAGCGAGTACCTGTTGAATGAATGAGTCTGGCCTGCCCTTTGAGCCAGCACCCTGCTTTGGAGAGAGCCCTGTGAGCGTGCCCTGGGCATTTCCTGAGCATTGGCTGTAGGGTTGGCACCTGCCTTCTTCTGGCACCAGCTCTTGGATTTTTCTCTAGGGAAGAATCACACCTAACTCCCTCTCCCAATCCTCATGGCTCATGTGGGGTTGGCCCCAGGCCTGACGCCAGGGATGTGCATGCGACCCAGGCCAGCCAGTCACTGCACTCCATGCACCCCTCCGATGGTTCGGGGTCGACCAGCTGTCCCGGAGAGCACCAGCCCCAAGATACTTCGTTTGGGGATGTTTACTGGTACCTGTGGGAGAAAGACCCTCTCTTTCTACAAGGACGGCTTGCTGTAACATTAATGCGGGTCTGGTGATGCCAGGTGGAAAGCTGGGTGGAGGGTGAAGCCAATTTGGAGGCGAGCTGAGTTTGCAGAGATGGATCGAGGGATGAGAGATCCAGCCATACCTGAAGCTCAAAATACGCTTGGATTTTTTATTTACACGAGTCAAATAAACTCTTTTTTTTTTTTTTTTTTTGTATGGTCAGTCTAGTTGGAACTGGGTTTCTGTCACTCATCACTGAGAGAACCCAGACTGACAGAAAGGGGTTGTGATACGTGTGTTTTTATATCCACTGGAACACCTGTTCCCATGGTATTTTACAGCCCTCCGACAGTATCACCTGGTTGCCTTTGTCACCCCAAAGGGCACAATTCTGTTCACACGGTCTGAAAACCAGTAATCTGAGGGGGCACCTTGTTGCTACCCTGCGTGGACCCTCAGGAGATCAACAGTGGAAAATCAGTGCCAGACTTTCTGGGGTGTGGGGGTCTGTCTCCGCAACCCTCGGGCACAAGAGCTCCCATATTAGTGGGGCTCCAACATGAAAAGCTTGTGACTCCCACCTGGCAAGTCCTTCCCTCTCCCAGCTTCCATCCGACTGGGTCAAGGAGAACGTCTCGGGGACGTGTCACTGCCCTCGCTCTTTGTAACAAAGACGCCAGCCTTGTGGGAGGCCGACTCTTGCTGAAATGCAAAAACACTGCTGTTCTCACCGTGCCTGCTTTTGCAGTGACCTTTTACGAAAGACAACGGATCCTGGCTTTTCACTTACACTCATAATCGAAGGCTTCCTTTAAAAATAATATTTAAGCTTCAGAAAGCAAGTCCAGTTAAGTAAAATCTCACATGACAGGACAGATGGGCCGGGGACGCTGCAAGTTTTCTCTTGCTCCGTGAGGACCGCGTCTCACTCATCGAGCCTGCCTGAGCCAGGAAGGCTCACCAACGGTTTGGCTGGATCGAATTAGACCAATAAGCCTCGGTAGGGTCTGTCAGTGCCACAGCCTATCTGACCGAACGACACGTGCAAACAAGACTGGCTTCTGTGTGCTTCTCCTTCTCTTATCCTTCTGGTAAAGAAGGCAACCCAAGACCCCGCCGGTCTCCAAGGACCACCCGAACACAGGGATTTTACCCGCTTTGAAAGTGGATTGAGAACTGAGGCTACTTACTGACCACTGTGCCCGGGAACCAGTTCCCCTGGGCAGCCGGCACTTCTGAGCGACAGCTCGGGGAAGGGTGTCAGATGCACGTGAGAAAAGAGAAAATGAACGTACAGCCTCCCCTCCCCCTGCCCCAACCTCGCAATCAGGACACGGGATGAGCCCCTCTTCTGTCTGGGTCCCGTAACGGTTCTCTCAACCAGCCCCTAATTAGGATGGACGGCTGTTCTCCACCCGGGACTGGAAGGAAGCCTGGAATTAGCTCAGTCGAGAAGTCTTCAGCCCTGAGAACCATCAGAACTGCCGCACGGATGAGCAGAAAATAGCAGATGATAAATTTTTTAGGACCACCCTCTGTGTGCCAGTTGTAGTAGACTGTGAGATAATGTGCTGGCCTTTTTGGGAACATGCATTATTGATCTGGGTCTGTCTAGTGGTTTATAAAAAGCCCACCATCCCTCTCCCCCCGCCCCCCCACCTTCCCATCCCTCACCTCCTGAGAGCCGCACAGCCTCCTTCAGAAGCCGGTTCTGCTGTGGGAGGGGTGGGGGCTCGAGCGTGGAGGGAAGGTTTGCACCGATCTCTGCAGGGTGGTGCTGCTGGGTGGGAGCTGACAGACGCCAGCTCTAAATGCCCCGAATCCGCTTCCTGGAATTTATCTTTCAAGAAACGCTTGCTTGCGTGCGCGAAGGTGCATGCAGAAAGACATTCCCAGCAATGATATTTGTGACAGTGAAAACCAACTAACACACACGCTAACAATCTAGAAGCCACTCAACAGCCATTCCAGGAGACTGGTTAAGTAGAGCAGTGGTTAAGACCAGGGGCTCTGGGCTGAGATCTTGTTTGGCCATGACCTTGGATAAGTAACTCCATTTCCCTGTGCCCTAATCGCTCCCTCTGTAACCCCTGCTCTCCTCCTTCCTGTGTCCTTATCATAGATCCTTTTTTTTCTTTTTTTTAAATAGGCTTCACGCCCAGTGCAGAGCTCAACGTGAGTCTTGAACTCACGACTCTGAGATCAAGACGTGAGCTGAGATCAAGAGTCACCCAGGCAGCCCTGATCCTTTTTTTTTATATTTGCATATCCTCTTGGTTTCATTCAGGAGTCACAGATGTAAACTTGTAATCACTTGGTGACACGTAGCTTAGTTGGATCATGCAGCTACGGCAAAAACGTGTTGCTCCTAAAAGTGGCTGTTCAATCGCTCACCTTGGTTCAGGCCCCAAATCTAGGAGGTGTCCTTGATCTTCCTCTTTTCCGTAGCCCCCACCTTCAACCATCCACTGGTGCCTCATTGGTGCCACTGCTCCCACCCTGGTCCATGCTCCCGTCATCACCTGCCCAATTCGTTCATGCCTCCGACTGGGGCTACCTGTCTCTGCTTTTGCTCTCGGCAAGCCAGTTTCAACGTAACAGCCAGAGGGATCCTGCTGGAATCTAAGTCCGCTCACGGCCCCCTGCTAAAGGCTCCCTAATGCATATCCATTTCACTGAGAAGAAAACTCTAAACCCTCGTCATGGCCACAAGGCCCCTCATGACCTGTTCTCAGTCGACTCCTGGCCTCCTCTCTTTCCACTTCTAGCCCGGCTCCCTCCAGCCCACAGGCTTTCTCCATCTGTCCGAACCCGCCAAGTTCGTTGCTAACTAACATAGTGTCTTTGCCTCTGCTGTTCTCTTGACCTGGAATGCCCCTTTCCCTCTAGCTCCCAGCACGGGGCACTGCACAGAGTGGATGCTTAATAAATTATCTGCTGAATGCATGAGTGGACGTTCCCGGAGTCTTGTACTCCCGGGCACGACTACCGTCGAGGGGCCCCATGAAGCAAGACCATTGTGCCCTGAGATCCAGGTGCCGTCTGCAAAATTCCCCCAGAAACAAAACTTGCGTCCTTATGGCCATGACCTAGGGACTCCCCGTGGTTATCCAACACGTTTCCAGCTAAATGCTGCTGGAGAGATAGGGATTATACGTGTGAAATTGTCAATAAAAGTTCTGGGCTTTGATTGCTTCCCGGCTGCAAGTTCTTTTTGCCCTTGATAACCTCCCTGAGAAAAATCTATACTTGTAATCATTAATACAAATCATTATAAGGAGCAGCTTGGATGGATATAAATCACCGCTTCTTAGCAGTTAAAAAGACTCGTGTGTGCTTTTAATAATGGATCCAGTCACACTCGAGACTTCACCACATTCTTAGGTTTGGTTGCAGAGGCTTTAAATTTGTTGCCGCCAGTAACACTCAAACGTCCTTTGACAGTGGATAGAGGCTAAAAGCCCACCCCTCACCTGGCCAACCACTGGCACTCTTGACCGCAACCCGTGACAGCCTCCGAGATATGGCTCCAGCCTCTCTCTCCGGTCTCCGATTCCATCCCCCTGCCCCAAGCTCCAGCCCCATCTGGCTCCTCGCTCCTGCCTCAGGGCCTTTGCACATGCTGGCTCCCTTGCTTAGAAGTCTTGTCCCAGATCTTCACAATACACAGCGCTGACGGTTCGAAGGGAAATTACAGAAGCAAAATGCACAAGGATGTGTGCTGTCCGATACGGTAGCCACAAGCCACAGGTGGCTACCGAGCGCCCGAAAGGCGGCTAGTCCTAAATGAGACGCGCTCTTGCCGAGAAGTACACGCCAGATTTCAGAAACAATATAAAAACTGTAAACGATCTCATTGACGACTTTCTGTATTGACTACACGTTGAGATGATTATCATTCGGACAGACGAGGTTAAACAAAAGATGTGATTAATTTCACCTGTTTTTAAAACTTCAAAAAAAGTGTAGCCGCTAGAAAACTTTAAAATTATTTGTCATTTGCATTCGTGGCTCGCATTATATTTCTCTAGGGCAGTTCTGTATAGGGTTTACTGGTGGAGAAACGGAACCCCCCAAATCAGTGAATTCGGGGGAGGGGGGCGGGTGGAGAAGACACAAGCTAGGGAGAAAGAAGGTTCACCCTGGGAAAGCCCCCCAGAGGTGAGCTGGAAATATAGGTGGAGATCCCCCCCCACCCCCCGTCCCCCAGGAGAGCAGAAGGTCCAGCTAGGCTGAATCGTGGGTGGCTCACTCTTGGTGGCCTCACTTGTCAGGCTTCTCCTCGTGCAAGGAAACACGTGGTGGGCGAGAAAGGCCTCGTGCAAACGCAGCGCCCGCAGCTCAGGTGGACCAGACGGGAGGGTTTACGCAGTGGGGCAAGGAGCGGCCGGGGGTGCTCGTGTGGGGGATAAAGGCGCTGAGGTTGTGAGCTCAAGGGGCCCTGGTCACACCTGGCCGTCGGTACGAGTGAACTAAACCCCGGCGAGGGTCCCCGTCCTCACCCGCTTTACCCGGAGCCAAAGCACTGCCAGGGGAGGGAGTCCCGACCAGAGTCGGCCAAGCTCATCCTCCGGAGGCACCATCTTTGCGAACAGGGTCGGGTCACTAGGAACAGCGTCCACCCTCCCTGTCCCTGGATGCCACCAAGGGACGCCGAGCCCACCCAAAGCTCGGGTTAAGATTAGAGGGGCAGGGCCCACATGTGCACGTGTGGGCACCCACCCACACACACACACACGCACACTCCGGCTGGCTCCTTCTTCGTGTCAGTGTCAGCTCAAACATCACCCCCTCCGGGAGCCCCTCCAGGATTAATTACCGATCCGCAGCAGCTCCCGCCGCCCCATCCGGCACAGCGCTCTCATTCCCCTCCCCTGCGCATTTCTCCCTTCTCGAGATTCCTTTATGTGCGGTCTTCAGCGGTGATTATCCGTGCCCCTCGCTCCACGAGAGTGGACACAATGTGCCTGTCTTACCCATCACTGAAGTGCCAGGCCCTGCGAGACTGCCTGGCACACAGCAGGTTCTCAATAGCAGCTGGGGGAAAATCACGGAGTGGTCTATGCATCTCTTCTCCTTAAGACTTTTGGAGAAATCCAGCTGCCTTACGGGTAAGTTGGAGACCCCTAACCCTGAGGCCCAAGCTGCAAATGCACACGTGTGGGTCAACGCCCTCCCCCCGTGACTTGGTCTTAATCCACTAGAAGTGAGCTCCACAGGTCTGCACAGCCGACCTGCGTCAGGAGCCTCAGACCCAGGACAGGGACCCTGGGTAGGTGGTGCCTGCTGGCCAGCTGCTTACCAAGCTCCACGTCCTGGTCGTCCGTCAGCACCAGGATGATGTTGGGGCGGATGTTCCTGCGGTCCCTCTGGAACCTGCCTTTGAGGCGGTGGTGTGACAGGAAGGCCGAGCTTCCGCCCAGGAGAGAGAAGACGGCGGCGGAGAGCAAGCAAAGCAGGAGGCCGGGGGATGCCATCTTCCGCCTCGCTGGCCCGTCGCCTCCGGCGGGACGCAGGGGCCTGAAGTCGCGTCTTGCGGATTTGCTTCTTCTCCCTTCTTCCCGCTCTACTCACGGATCTAGAGTAGGAGGAGAAGAATCAGGTCAGTCTTTACGTAAAGGCCGCCTGACGGCTGGGCTTGCGTAATGATTTCTGGCACGGACAGTGAGGGCGTCTCTGATCAGGGGTAGCCACAGCCGAGAAAACCTAACTCGGAGAAAGTTACAAGCAGAGGATTCGCAATCCGCTCGGGCCACAGAGTGGCCGGAGAGCCTTCTCTGACCGCTTCTGCAGACAGACCCCCGCCCCCCTCCCTGGACCAGCGATCCTCCGAATGTGCTGGTGGCGGCCCACGTCCAAGGTCGGATGACCAGCCGGCCCCAGAACCATCCGACCCGCTCGACAGACAGATCAGCCCCAGAGAAAGGAAAGGAAGGAGCCCAGTCCGGGGGAGCTGATATTTCTGGACGTCCCCTCTCCGCCGGCACCGGGGGGTCGAGGTGGGGAGAGGTGAGCCGGATGGAACCCCAGCTCTTGGGTAGCGTGTGGCCCAGGGAGGGATGTACAGGTGTGGCACTGAACAACTCCGCGCGTCGCTCACCCTCCGGGTGTCCCCGCCCGGCCAGCAAGGAACCTTGGTTTTCCCACGGATAAAATGGGGACACGAGGGCGTTTACGGGAGCCCCAGCCAGTGGGGGTGGGTGTGAAGGCCCCCCGCAGACAGACCCCACAGCTGGGCAACTCATTCGCACTGGCTTTAAGTGGCAGAATAAACATGACAGAGGAGGATGTTGAGGGCTAAAAAGCCGTGGGGGAAGAGCCGTCAGTCGGCTGCGACCTCGGTCACCCCTGAACCCCGGGTCGGACGGGCTCCCCGGTGAACTGGGGGGAGAGAAGGCAGGACGGCGAATCTTGGCTCGGGCAGGTCTGATCTGGTTCTGCTCCTTGCTCTCTGTGGTCATTTTTCTACTTCTTGAGGAAATGAGCCTTCAAGTCCTTCCACATATAGACTTCTGGTCTCATTTATTTAAAATGAGAGAGCGAGAGCGAGAGAGCGAGCAGACCTGTCAGGAGGAAACCAAGCTCGTTGGAGGTGGGCTGCGTGACCTTGAAGGACTGTTTGCCAGCCTCCCCTCCCCCGCCACTGCCGGCCCCAAGTCACAGCTCGGGGAACTCATCGAGGGCTCCGGTCCGCAGAAGGGGATGTGCCGCTACAACGCCCCTCGAAGAGGTCCCCCCACTTTCCCTCACGGCGCCCCCACCCTCCATTCTCTCCAGGACGGCCAGCAGGATCTTCCTAGGATGGAAATCCCGTCTTATCCCTCCGCAGGCCTGGCCCAGGCCGAGACCAGCAAGGGGCTCAGGGCGCAACACAGAGGGGACACTCACTCCACGTGGTGCCGGTGTAGGGCATTCACCTTCGTCCCGGTTCTGTCCCTCACCTGCTCGGACTGTCCCTCAGCTTCTCTGCTCAAGGAATACAAGGCACACTCCATGCCAGGGCCCACAGGGGACCCAAGTGATCCAGCCCCAGCCTGCCTCTCCTTAGTCCTCCCAATTGCTCCCCAGCCCCACCGGCTTCTTTCTGTTGCTTGGACAACGCAAGCTTGCTCCTGCCCCAGGGCCTTTGCACTCACTCTTCCTCAAGCCTGGAAGAGCCCTCTCCCAGATTTTCTATGCTGGGCTCACTCTCCTCTGCTAAGTCTCCGCACAAACATCACCTCCTCAGAAAGGCCTGCCCTGATTGCCCTTATCTAACGTGGTGCCCCCACCTGAGACACCCTCTGTGTTTTATAACCTGTTTTATTCTCATAGTCCCTACTGCGACCTGCAATTATCTCATTTGCCCAGTTCTCCCCACTAAAGGGTCAGCTCCACGAGGGTAGCAAAGAGGCCTGTGTTATGCACAGCTCGGTCCCCAGCACCTAGGCTAAGCCTGGTACATAGTAGGTGCCAAATAAATATTCAGATGGCTAAAGGAAAGGAGATCTTGTCAAGGTCTTCTGAGTTCTGCAGAGGGAGGGACGTGGGGCTTGGCAAGGCCATGCGGTAACCCCGGTCTGGAGGCTCGGAAGCATCACCGACCCCCCCCCCCCGCCATCCCCCAGGAAGGGTCCCAGGGTGGGCTGCTCCCTCCCTTTGATCCATTTTCCACCCTGCTCTGGGCCCCAGGAAGCCACTCTGACCTCTGCAGGCTGCACCTGCCTCGTCTCCTGCTTCCTGCTGGTTCTCGCCTCTGCTGGGAGGCTGCCGGGCAGGGGGAGGTAGGAAATCAGGGTCCTATTCCCCTCTGCCCCCTCCCTGGCACCAGCGGTGTCCCAGGGCCTCTGTCTCTCTCGTCTGGCCACTGTTCCACTCGCCTCCAGTCCTGGGGGCACCTCTTCCTGGTAGCGCGGCTCCCCTCCCTTGCTGGCTCCTTCTGGGTGTTGCAAGATTCCTTGTTTGCTCTCTTAACCCAAACTGCCTCTTGAAGTGGCGCCTCCGATGGTCACTGCCCAGGGCAGGCTGAGAGCAGGAGCAGGTTCCACGGGGTGCTCCCCACCCCCCCGCCCCAGGGGCCTCCGACAGGCCATCTGTGCAGATCGGGGAGATGCGGATCACGTTCTCAGGGGAGCTGACCTGGGAACCGGGACTTTCACAGGACCCGAGGGCAAGAATCGGCTCCCGTCTCGAGACCTCTCGACAGCCGGAGCCACCGCATCAACCGTGTATTGAGTACCTGCCGTGTGCCACACGGCGGGATGGTTACGACACGGGTTCTGGAGCCACTTGCTAAGGGACCCCGGGCAGATAGCACCTCTGTGCCTCGGCTTCCTCATCTATAAAATGGGTGTGAAGGACGAAACGGGTTAATACAGGGTGCTGAGCCTGCAGCCTGGCGCACGGAATTCACCAGAACACGTCACACAAAGTACACCTTCGCCGGACGATGATCCCTGTGGCCGTGGCTGGGCTGTGACGGGCACATTCTGCCTGCAGAACCTCCCCCGCTCCCAACAACCCCTAGTGCTGCCCCCACGTTCCAGTTGAGAACTGAGCTTAATCACCGTCCTAAGGTTCCCCAGAGAGAAAATGGCAGAGACGGCCTCACCCCTGCTCCCCTGCCGGCTCAGCGCGCCCCCGCCCCCCTGCACATTTCCCAACCTCCTCTGTTCCAGTGCCAGAGCCCCCGTTCCTGCTACACCTGCACAACCCTTCCCCTGTGAAATGGCCTCATTTAAAAATAAAAACACGAATACATGTTTTTGAAAAAGCAGACTGTCTATCCCAGGGTCAACGGAAAATCGGCAGCCTTTTTCCATCAAACTCACTCACACAAAATGAAAGAAAGCAGACGCTTAACACAGCCTCACGGCTTCTAGTTCCTTCCTAAGGCTCTGAGCCGAGCCCTGGGCCTGTCTGCTCTCCCCGCCCCTGCACACGCTCTCTTTTTTAAGGGAGACCAGCAGGTGTTGGAAGGGGTCAAAGGGCATCAGCACCGTGCCAGACGTTCTGCTGGGGGGCGGGGGGTGAGGAGCGTGAGGCACTCCGTCATCTCATCGGTCCCTGAGTTACCCCAAATCGTGGGGTGGTGCCCAAATCATGTTGTGTATCAGCCTGTGTCCCACCCGCCCCTGGAAATACACCAGGATGCTTTGCGCTTTAACTGATGTGCCAACCAGCCCCACGGCTTTGTCTGTGAAACGCACACTCCTGTTCCTTCAGACAGACATCAGGCCCTAAGATGACAGCGAGCGAATGTCCAAGGGAGGCCCCACAGGTGTCACCTGTCAGAGACAACAACAGCAAATGCTTGCTGAGAGCCTGCGATGCTCCAGCCCCCGCGACACGTTCTACGTTTCCTCCGCATCGCCGCCCATCGATATTATACCCGTTTGATGGATGAGGAAGGTGAGGCACCGAGAGTTAAAAGTACTTTTCCATGGTCACGTGGTCAAAGCAGCGGCAGACACGGGCTCAAACGCAGCCTGGCTTGGCCGGGCTGCTCAACCAGAACCTCCCGGAAGCAGAGTGCTGGGCCAGTTCGGGAGTCTCCCAGCCTCAGTTTCCTCACTTGCAAAACGCAGCAGGCGGTGGCCAGGTGTCCTCCGAGGGTCTTTTGGGCTCTGGGCCTGTGCCGTGGAGGGAGGTATGGAGCTGGGAGCTGCAGCCCGGATGGGGAGCCCCGGGTCAGAGGGTGGGCGGAGCTGGGAGACGCGGGTCAGCTGGACTCTGTTCCTGGCACCCAGGTTGGCTCTCTCATGCCCTCCCCCCCCGCCCCCCCCGTTCCCAGGCAACTACAACCCGCCGGCCAGGATGCCCCCCCTCTGGATGGGAGGCAAAGCTCTGCACCCAGAGACTTGAGAGTAACAGGAGCTAATTATTTCATCAGAAGGTCGATTTTCGATGAATTCCCCCAGCGCTGACTTCCCCTGGCTTTGTGCCAGCCTCTCTCTGGATGCTGAAGAAATCAATTAAAAATGACACAAGGGAACCTGCCTCCATTTTTTTCCTTCTTGGTAAAGAATTCAACGTGGCTGAACAGGAATCCGTATAGCACCAGCGGACTGACGTTCTGTCCGTCCCTCGGAGACTTCCTCTTGCACCTCCTTCTCTTCGTCCTGTGTCTTCTCGCCGACCTTGGCAAAGGCTTCCCAGCCCAGAAAGGCAGAAACGACTAACGTCCCAAGTGTTCAGCAACATCACTCCTGCTTCTAGATTTATCTGTTAATCTGCAGAGAGGAACAAGTCCCCGGGGGGGACCGATGACCGCCGCCCCCCCCCCGGCCCCATGCACCATAGCTTCGGGGAGGCTCCCTGGATCTCACCCAGGCCCTGTCCAGAAAGACCCGCGTGGTGCCCTTCCTGTGCGGATCCCCAAATTCAACGAGAGTAGCCGAGAGCAGCCTGGGAACGACCGGGCAGCTGTGGGGGTGGGAGAGGAGGAGGCGGCCAGAGGCAGAACAAGGCACTGACCGGATGGAAGAACCGGGAGGAGGGGCGAAAGGGGACCGCGGGGTGTGGAGAGATGCCCTGTGTGCTGGGGCCAGGTGGTCCAGACAGCCCGACCGCTCAGCCTCCCCTCATTTACCTTACAAATACGGATTTAGGGCCCTACTGTGTGCGAGGCACAGTGTCAGATGGCAGGACAATCCTGCCTGGATTATGACAGCCTCCCACTGGTCTCCCTGTTTCTATCCTCTCCTCCTTCTATCAAGTAGCCAGAGGATCCCGTTAAAACGAAACACGACGTCTCCCTCCACTGAAAAGCCTTCAAGGGCTCCCATCTCATGCAGAATAAAACCCCAAGCTACCCAAAAGGCCAACGAGCCCCTACAGTCTGTCCATCCCCTCTCTGACCTCATCTCCCAGTCTCCCCCTCGTCCACCCGGCCTTCAGCCACACGCCCCTCTGTGCTGTTTCTTGCACATGCCAGGCATGTCCCCACCCCAGGGCCTTTGCACTTGCTGTTTCCTCTGCTTGGAGACATCATCCAGATATCTTCAAGGCCCTTTCCTCACCTCCTTCTGGTTTTTGCTTACATTTTCTTTGTAGGTCAGAAATAAATCTCTTCCCTTCCCGCTGGCACTTCCCACCTCTGACAAACTTTGGTGTTTTATTCATTTCTTTCTTGATGGTCCTTTTCTCCCCCCCCCCACCCCCACTAGAATGTCAGCTCCCTGAGGGGCATGGATTTTTGTCAGCTTTATTCACGTCTGTATCCCCAACTCCTAAAACAGAGCCTGGCACACAGCAAACACTCAAGGTATTTACTGACTCGGCCAAGAATTTTCTCCCTCCTGGACAGCTCTGGTTGGGGGGTCACGGCCACCCCCTTACCGAGCTAGGTGCCATCTAAATGTAGAGCTGAACATGTGACCCACGTGGAACCAACCAGCACGGTCCGTCTCTCTAGTTCCAGTGACTGGCCCAGAGACAGACATGTGACCCAGGCCCGGCCAATGGGAGAGGGTAGGTGGGGGGCTGGGCGCTGACAGCAAGCCAGCCCTGCCAGCCAGCGGAGGCTCAGAGGGGACACTGGTGACACCGGGCTGAACCAAGTTGCACCTTGTGGCCAGTTACAGGCTCAAGCTCACACACTTTCGTTGCTTCGGTTAATGTGAGTCGGGACTGTCCTTTGCAACAGGAAGCACCAGGCCCAACACAGTAAATGCCCTCAAGGAACAGTGACGAAGAAGAATACAACTTATGGGGTGCTTCTCACAGGCCCCACCCTGGGGGGGTTCATTCGTGCTCTCTGGCTCCCAGTGGGGTTTGGGCAAGGGGGGACACTGCCAGGGGGTGGCCCGCCCAGCTGCTGGGAACTGACCACTTCCCTCTATCGCTGCTGGGGGCCGCCGTGGCGGGTGGCCCTCTCCGGGTCCCAGCAAACGCTCCCCACCGTCCCCAGGCCCAGGGCTCTGTATTACTCATTTTCTTATATTCTGCTCACGCCTTTGTTGGAGGCCACAATCTGTTTCCTGCGGGGCCCTGGATGGATAAAGCAAGCAGGCCTCACGGCTGAGCTCCACACCCCGACATCCTGACCCCCCAGCCCTCTCTGGCCTCCTAGGCTCCCTTGGAAACCCAGGAATGAGGCAAGAAACTGAGGTTAAGCGCGTTGCGCAAACAGGAAGAAGGGGAAAAACCCCTGCTGGCCTGGGGAGGGGGCAGTCAGAGGGCTGCCTGGAGGAGGTCTTACGGAGTCAAGTTTAGGAAGCCTAAGGGGAAGGAAGCTCGGAAGAGTCCCCAGGGTTTTTCTGAATTAGAGGGTGGAGGACAGGGTGCATCAGGCAGGGCAAATGGCCTGAGCAAACGGCAGGCAGAGTGGGAGGGAATGTAAATGTGTGGTCCCGAACTTCACAAGACCAGAAGTTGTCTAGACAGGGGATGACACAAGTACATCTGTTAAACCTGACACTCCCCTGGTAGCTCTTCTTCTGGGCCGCGGGTTTTTCCCAGCCTTCTCTCTGGGCTGTCCAAGAAACGACAGGAGCTCCTGTAACCTATGGGCCCGGGTTGTGTGTTCCCTACCCCCCCGGGCCAGGGCATCTGGTGGCTCTCGGTGCCTGTTCTTGGAATTCTAGCCGGAGGCACGCACAGGACAGGATGCAGGACAAGAGAAGTCTTTCCAAGGGAGGAGGGAAGGATCAGGTTTCAAGACAAGGGCTCAGGCTCTAGAAAGCAAATCAGGGCAGAAAGAAAAGGGCTTAAAACTCCATTGCCGCCATAACTATTCATTCAACAAGAAATCCTCAAAGGCCTACTATGTGCCAGGCACAGTTCCTGGCACGGTGGGTAAAGCAGTGGGGGGGGGGAAAAAAAGTCCCTGTCCTCGAGGAGCTGACCTTCTAAGGAGTCAACACATCCAAAGCCGGAGTTGAAAAACTCCAGCTAGAAGTGAGAAGTGTGAGAAAGCAGGGCTAGAAGGAATGGCAAACCACGGTGAACTCTTAGGACAGGGCCTTGGAGTGGAGTTAGAGCTCAAAGACAGTTTAGAAACAATGTATTCAAGGTCTTGGAAAGCCCGGAACATCATGAGGTTTTGCATGTAACCTGAGTGGGCGTCGGAGAGGCCACGTCATTCACGTGCCCAAGTATCTGAGCATCTATGTGCAAGTCTTGTTTCATGATCGAGATCAAAAGCAGACACACATCTCACGGAGCTGAGAGAGTAGAGAAAGCCAGGCAGATAGATACGTGCTAAAATGTGGCAGGAAATGGATACAGAAGGGGTGGAGGTAGGGTCTGGAGCCAGACTGCTGGGGTTCAAATCTTGGCTGCACTCTGGACTAGTTGGGCAAGTGACTTAACCTCTTGGGGCCTCAGTGTCTTCAAATGTCAAGTGGGGTCAATGACAGCACTTAACAGAGTTGTGAGGACAAAATGGCCTAATGCCAATGAAGCCCGTAGAATAGAACTGCATACAGTAAGTCCCGAATACGTGTTAGCTAGCATTTTTTTGTTGGGTTTGGGCCAACTTTTTTTTTTGAATGTTGGTTTATCTATTTTTGAGAGAGAAAGAGAGAGAGAGAGAACAGATGAACAAGCAGAGGAGGGGCAGAGAGAGAGGGAAAGAGAGAGAACCCCGAGCAGGCTCTCAGCTGTCAGCACAGAGCCCATCTTGGGGTTCGAACTCACGAACTGCGAGATCACGCCCCGAGCCGAAATCAAGAGTGGGATGCCTGACCAACTGAGCCACCCGGGCACCCCGGGCCAACTTCCTCTCTGTAACAGCAGCAGTTTTCATTTGGAGATCCTCGGTCCATCAATAAGGTTCAAACCAGACCCCAGCTGCAGAGCGGACCGTGTGATCTAGACCTGCGCCCATCAGAGCCTCCAATCCCTCTGCCTCGGTGGTGGTTGGCCCATTAGAGTAATCCAGGCACTCTGGCCTCACTAGGAAGAGATGTGGACTCTTTCCAACAGGCTAACTGGTTCTATGTCATTCCACCACGAGAGTAAGGAAGACTGACACCATCGTGCCTCACGCAGAGATTGAAATGAAGCCAAGAGACAGAAGGAAACCGAGCGGAGCCAGGGAACATAGTTGCGTTTTGAGAACATTTGAGACCCGATCCAGCTAAGCCCGAAGGAGGAAGATTATCCTCTGGGTTCTTGGTTTCAGGCGCCAACAGATTCCTTTTTCTCCTTTGGCTGGTTTCAGCTGTTTTCTTTCATTCTTCTTAGGTCAGCTTTCTCACACGTTGACTCCCCAGGGACATGAATCAAATTCTCTTTGTTTCTTGGGTCACTCCAAGTTGTCTTCTCTGTCACTTGCGACCGAAGGAGCCCGCATGGTAGAACAAGCCGGAGGCGGAGCGCTGACTCAGGTGGCCTCCCAGCAGCCTTCTGCCTCTGTGTAGAAACCTGACAACGTGGCTTGCTGGCCCTTGGCCGGGGCCTGAGCCCAACTCGGTCTTAGCGTCGGCAAACTGCCCTCATCCTTCTTTGTCAACTGATAAGAACAAGGTGGTGTGGCAAAGAGAAGGAACGTGGGTGTGGGAGTCAGGAACTCTGGTCCTGATCCGGTCTTCGTTTCCTCACCTGCCAAGCAAAACAGACTGTTCCCTGGGCACGGCCCTGGAGTCTGGGATGGGTGGAGTCTGACAGGTGGGGAGAGGGCCTTCCCTGGCCTCCCTCCTGGAAGCAGGTGCATCCAAGGTTTGTTTCCTCGGAACACTCATCACAACACGTGATTCTTGATGGGCTCTCTGTTCCGGTCTTTATTTGTGGGGGTTGTTTTTCCACCGGAAGCTCCACAGGGGTAGGGCTGTCTGTTTTCTAAATCCACAGCCCCAGCCCCTGCCCCCCCCCCCCCGCCCCAGGTGCCCATTCTTCCAGTTAGCCAACAAATATTTACTGAGCACCTACTACGCACAGGCCCTGTTCTACATGCCGGTGATCCAGAAATGAACGATCTTGCATGAATCAGGCACCAAAAGAGATCACAGGCATGAGGCGATGAGTCCTCAGGAGCGGAGGCAGGGGAGGGAGGTCAGAAGTGACGGTGGGGGTGGGAGGAAGGTTGCATCTTTAGAGAGGGGAGTCAACAGAGCAGAGTTCTGTAGGAGGTGAAGGAATGTGCCTTGCAGACATCTTAGGGGAACGGTGTTCCAGGCATAGGGAAGAACAGGTACAGATGTCCTGGGGGAGGTGCGTACCTGGGAGTCTAAGGAAGGTAAAGTGGGCAAGTATGGCTGGGGCGGAGTTGAGTGAGGGGAAGGCTCATTGGGAGAGGAGGACCTGGAAGGTTCCAGCCTGGGAGGACGGAGATTGGATGCAGGTTTTAATAGGGCAGGCTTTAACAGAACACCCTGCAGGGAATGAGGGTAGATGCAGGAAGGCCAGTGAGACAGCTGCCCGGGACCGTGCTTGGACCAGGACAGGGGCGGTGAGGGGGCTAGACGTGAGATTCTGGATACTGATGAACGAATGAACGAATGAAAGAGTGAATGAACGAATGAAAGAGTGAATGAACGAGTGAATGAATGAATAAGTGAATGAATGAAAGAGTGAGTGAATGAATGAGTGAATGAATGAGTGAAAGAGTGAAGGACCGAGTGAAATGAACAAATCAATGAATGAGTGAAAGAATGAGTGAATAAGTGAATGAATGAACGAGGGAATGAATGAATGAGTGAACGACCGAGTGAATGAATGAGTGAAATGAACAAATCAATGAATGAGTGAATGAACGAACAAATGAATGAGTGAACGACTGAGTGAATGAATGAGTGAATGAATCAATGAGAGAACAAACGAGTGAATGAACTAGTGAATGAGTGAACAAATGAGTGAATGAATGAGTGAAAAAATGAGGGAACGAATGAGTGAAGGAATGAATGAGTGAAGGGCTGAGTGAATGAGTGAACAAATGAGTGAATGAGTGAAGGAATGAACAAATGAGTGAAGGAATGAACAAATGAGTGAAGGAATGAGTGAATGAACGAATGAGTGAAGGAATGAATGAGTGAATGAACGAATGAGTGAAGGGCCGAGTGAATGAGTGAACAAATAAGTGAATGAACGAATGAGTGAAGGAATGAATGAGTGAATGAACGAATGAGTGAAGGGCTGAGTGAATGAGTGAACAAATAAGTGAATGAACAAATGAGTGAAGGAATGAGTGAATGAACGAATGAGTGAAGGAATGAATGAGTGAATGAACGAATGAGTGAAGGGCTGAGTGAATGAGTGAACAAATAAGTGAATGAACAAATGAGTGAAGGAATGAGTGAATGAACGAATGAGTGAAGGAATGAGTGAATGAACGAATGAGTGAAGGAATGAATGAATGAGTGAATGAACGAATGAGTGAATGACTGAAGGAACGAATGAGTGAAGGAATGAACGAGTGAACGAATGAGTGAGTGAACGAACAAATGGAGGGCAGACAGGCACACGCCGGGTGCTCCAGCAACTACTTCTGTGTAACAATTTACCTTCAACCTTAGCAGGAGAATAAAGTCCTTTTTGTTTGTTTTTTGCCTCCGGGAGCTCAAACGGGACACAGCACAGAACGCTGGCCTCTGCCTTAGAATGTGTGCGGCCGTAGCCGGGGTCACCGAAGACCCGCTACCGGCAGTTGGCCAGGACCTCAGGGAGGCTCCTCCTCGAGGCCCGGGCTCCCTCCCACCAGGGTGGCCTCAGGGTGGGGTCTGCTTCCGGTTCGGAAGGCGGCTGTCCCAGCAACGGGCAGGGCCGCCTCGGGGTCTCCAACCCAACTCTGTCTTTTCTGCCGTCCCCAGTGTCACTCCTGCCTCACTCTATCGGTCACGGGCGGGTCCCAAGTCTGGCCGGGTTCAAAAGGAGGGGACGGGGACCCCCTGCCCCCCTCCCTGGAGGAGCGCCAAGGTCACAGCGTGGACGAGCACGCAGGCTGTCCCGCGGCTGTCCTGGAAACACGGCGGGACCCGCCAAGTCACGGGGGCCCGGGCGCCACAGCGTGGGGGCCACGTGGGCCTCTGCCCGGCACACATCAGCCTTTCTAGGAAGTGAAACTTGAACGGACTCCGATTCCGTGTCTGCGTCTGGCAGGCACTGGAGTTTGTGCCCACGCCAGCCTCGGAGATCCCTGGGCCTCAGGAGGCCCCGGGTCACCCGGGGGCCCCCCTGACCCCACTCCTCCGTCCTGTACGACCCGAAGGGCTCAGTTAACTCGGCGGGGTCAATTCCGGCAGCTCTGAGGGGACGACGGGCCGAGAGAAAAGCTTGCGCTAGACGTGGACAGCCACGGAGAACGGAGCTTCCCGTGATCTTGGCCCAGAAAACATTTACTCCCGCTTCAAAAGAACCCTTCCCCCTCCTCGTTTTTAAGGAGGAAGGCAGCCAACAGACCCAGAAACCCAGAGCGAAGTGTGGGACCTGGTTTCGGGGAACCGGCCCTGATTGCCCTCACTTCCCTCCTGCTGACGTCAGAAGTGACGATCCTGAGGCTCCTCGGCCCTCTGAGCCCAGGGCCACCGTGCACACAGAAGAGTGCGGGAGGGGAGGCCGCCGGCCCGTCTCCTCGGGCGGCTGGCTGGCTTGTCCGGCAGCGGGAGAGGCGACTTCAACTGGGGGGGCTCCAGACCGGGGCGGTGGGGGGACGGCTGGGGACCAGGTTTGGGAGGGAGGGCTGACAATGTCAGGACAGAGGAGAGGGCCGCAGACCAGCCGCCAGCCCTCAGGAACTCGGCCGAGGCAACGCAGCCACTCCGCCTGGCCCAGCATCAACGGGTGCATTTCTCCGGGCGGCTCCCAGGAAGGTTCTGGAGAGATGGCCGCTTCCAGGGCAGGGGCCCTGGCGTGAGGCCCCGGCCATAAATGGAGAGCAACATCAAGAAACAAATGCGTGACGTTGCACTTGGATCCTTGCTTGCCGAGGGCACTGACCTTTTTCTTACAGGCCTCCTTGAAGGCCACAAAGGAGGAGTAACGGGGGCTCCCTCCCCGATGACTCAGAAGGCTCAGAAGAGAACACAGTGAAATCTGATGTCACTTACGGAATGACCCCGAACACATGGCCCTAAAGTGAGGACCACTGGGTCCTGCCTGCTGGATGCCTTCATCCACTCAGTGGGCCTGGGTCGGCCAGAGCCCAGCGGGCTGGCCCATGGCCTTGGCTCAGGAGAAGCCTGGACGTTGTCTGGCTAATTCTGCAGTAGCCTCTGTCTACAGCAGGGCCTCAAACTCAAATGCCTGCAGGGGCTAGGCCCGAGAATTGAGTGACACGCTCTGGACTTGGGAGAATGGGTTAGAGGGTGGGGACTGGACCGCACTGGAGACTTTGTTTCCAAAGTGAAAGCGTTCAATACATTTGAAACACCGAATGACCAAAGGAAGTTCCACTAGAGTGTGGCTGGAGGCCTATTTGCAACCCTTCAAAGCTATGCGATCTTTTCTGAGCACCTACTATGTGCCTGGTGTTAAGTGGGATGCTGGCAAACAGCCATAAACATGGAACAGGCCAGGCCTCTACCCGCAAGGAGCTGACATCCTGGTGGGGGAGACAGATAATACGTGAAGATAAATTTCAGGTCGTCTGAAGAGCTTTGAAGAAAACTGTCGGGGAGACAGGATAGACAGTAAATCAGGGGAAGCCTCTAGGAAGGAGTGATGTTTGAGCTGAGACCTGAAGGTGGGGAGAAGCCAGTTATAGGCAAAATGCTTTACAACCGAAGGAAAAAGCAGGTGCAAAGGCCCAGCGGTAGGAACGAGTTAGGCTGGTTTGAAGAATAAACAGAATAAAGACCAGAATGACAGGAACAGGAGTGGCAGCCTGCCACAGAGGAGACTGGACATCACCTTCTGCCAGCCCACACCTTCCAGGTAGGCCACACCTGTTGTTCTTGCTAGGTGTTCAGGGGAAATGGGGAATCAGACACAGAAATACCCACCTCTGTCCTTTGTTCTTTTGTCTTAGCTGTGGATGAAAGCTTCCCTGGCAGCAAGTTACAAAGTTATTTCTGCAAAAGGCCTTTGGCCAAAAGCAATAAAGTTGGACCTGAACAGAGTCATTATTCACGCCCAATTGTGGCCTTGTTCTCAGTGTAGACTGCCTGGGCCAGGACTGCGGATCCCAGGCCCCCCTCTATTTTTTTTTCAACCCCACTCTTTCCCAGCACTGTTTACCCCCCCAGGACACGTATTTATGGTTCCAGAGACTGTATATAGTTTCCTTTGAGCAGAACACAAAGGGATAAAAGTCTGTTTTGGTGGCCTGGTATTCATAATCTAATTACTTCTTCCCTTTCCACCCATTCCACAGCCCCGTGCACTGTCTTCGCCCATCATGCCCCTGCTATTAACAGATGAGCTTCTCATTAGCTCACCTTGGAAACAGCCTGGCACTTACAATTATTTGAGAAGCCTGCACTCATAGGCAGGAGGAGGAGTCTGAAGCAACTTTTACCAAATAGCTCACTAAATTTAGAGACGGGAGTCCAGAGAATTTTGCAGGACAGCTCCATTTCCAACCCTGGCATGCTGTGCAATTCAATCGGCAGGTGGACATAGACGGCCAAGGGGAGGAAAGCGGAGGTTAGAGGTGGTGCCCCTTGAGTTCGGATCAGTTTCTCCCACTGGAGCGGTCTCGCTGCGCTGGGGGACTCGCTGAGTGTCACAAGGCGTACTCTCTGAACAGGTGCACAGTGGCTGGAGGAGAGGGCGTGAGAGCTCACCGCCAGTGTCCACGTGGGGTGCTGGCAGTTCGGTCATGACCGCACACGCTCTCCCTGCCGGGAGCCAGCTCCAATTATCCCCATCTTTGGGAGGTCAGGATGCTGGGGTTAGAATTCTGGGAGCCAATTTTGCCCCGTGAAGAGGTCTCTCAGACCCCCAGCAGTGCCTGAGTTATGGGGCCCCTGACCCGGAAGAGATGCCACACAGATTTGGGCATTCTACTTCTAGCAGATTTTTTTACAAATGCCTTCATTCATTCATTCATTCACCCACCCATCTATCCATCCATTCACTCAAAAATGTTAACTGCTCATCCTGGGGGAGTCACTTACTCAGGGGCTGAGCAGTGGTTTCTAACTTTGTCCGGCCACTGGTCCACTACTCTCGACACTAGAAACCCAATTTCCTTTTGATGAATTTCTCTTGCCTGACAAGATGTGTCGCCCTCTCTCTCGCCATGTGACTGAGTGGTGATCATGTGACCAAAGTTGGCCCATCAGACTCTCTCCTCGGGCTTTTGACTCTCAAATGGAATGTCAAGGGCAGAAGGGACAAACAGGGGTGTATTTGTCCCATTGGGACCCCTCTTCCAGCAGCTCCTTGGGGGTCCCTATAGCTTCCTAAGCTAAAGCCTTAGAAAGCCTGGTAGCTTTCATTGTTGGGCTCCTAGGAGTCAGAAGACGGTGAGACCGACCACCGTAGGTGAGCGAGCGTGGTAAGAGGCCACGTGGGGGAGGAGGTAACTCCCCCGTGTGACCAGCACTCGCTGAAGGTCATCAGAGTGGACCCATTTTGGACCTTTTAGCTGATACCACAGGGAGCAGGAGAACCCTGACAACTCACAGAACGGTTACAAATTATTACATTGTTCCTTTAAGCCACGCAGCCGCAGGTGCTCTCTCCTAAAGCAGAAACACAACCAAAGAGCCTTGAAGGCTACGACCAGTCAAGGTTTTTGGTATCCAGTGGCCAGTGGCTTTAATCAGTGTCCTTAAAGAAGGGCATCATTTTTTCCTTCTTTCAATCCCTTTTCAAACAGCCAGGAAGCTCAGCACGGAGGGTACCGAGTGACCAAGCTGAAGGAGCTGCTAGTCCGGGGCAGGTTACATGGTGCCTCGGTTACAAAATGGAGATGATAATGGGCCCTGATCAAAGAGAGAGAGAGAGAGAGAGAGAAAGTGAGCGAGGAGGGGAGGGGCAGAGAGGGAGGGAGAGAGAGAACCCCAAACGGGCTCCACGCTGTCAGCACAGAGCCTGACATGGGGCTCGAACTCACGAACCGTGAGATCATGACCTGAGCTGAAATCAAGAGGGGGACACTCAACCGACTGGGCCACCCAGGCGCCCCTAAAATCTCAGAATTCTTAAAAATCTGACAACTAACTTTAAAAAAATGTTTGAGGGGCGCCTGGGTGGCGCAGTCGGTTAAGCGTCCGACTTCAGCCAGGTCACGATCTCGCGGTCCGTGAGTTCGAGCCCCGCGTCAGGCTCTGGGCTGATGGCTCGGAGCCTGGAGCCTGTTTCCGATTCTGTGTCTCCCTCTCTCTCTGCCCCTCCCCCGTTCATGCTCTGTCTCTCTCTGTCCCAAAAATAAATAAAAACGTTGAAAAAAAATAAAAATAAAAAAATGTTTGAAACAAGGGCACCTGGGTGGCTCCGTCAGTCAAGCGTCGGACTCTTGATTTTGACTCAGGTCACGATCTCAACAGTTGGTAGGATCGAGCCTCGTATCTGGTTCCATGTGCTGATGGTGCAGAGCCTGCTTGGGATTCTCTCTCCCTGCCCTCTCCCTCCCCCCCACCCCCCGTGCTGTATGCTCTCTCTCTCTCAAAATAAATAAACTTAAAAAAAAGTTCAAAACAGTGTGTAGGTTAAACATCTCTGTGAGCTGAATACAGGCCCTGCGTAGCCAGCCTGCGATATCCTGTTCTGAGAGGGCAGAACGAGGAGAGGCTTCTTTCTGCCTCACTTTCCTTGTCTGTAAAATGGGGATTAGAAGGTCCCTGTGCTGTAGACGAATGCTGTGTCTCCCCAAAATTCATACGTTGAAACCTCATCCCAATCCAGTAATATTAGGAGGTGGGGTCTTTGCAGGTCATCAGGTCATGAGGGTGGGACCCTCATGAATGGGATTAGTGTCCTTATAAAACAGACCCCAGAGAGCTCCCCTGCCCCTCTGCCATGCGAGGCCACGAGAAGGTGTCACCTGTGAAGGAGGATGCCGGCTTTCACCAGACTCTGAATCTGCTTGACCTGAACCACGACCTTGGACTTGTCAGCCCCAGAACTGTGAGAAATAAATTTCTGTTGCTTCTAAACCTTCTAGTCTCTGGGATTCGGTTGCAGCCTGAACGGACTAAGACAACCCGTGTCATGTTCACCTGCGCGGCCGCTTAGAATGCTGTCTGGGGCACAGAAATGTGAGCCTTCAGGAGTGTGAGTTTGGGACAGGAGGTGACAGAGGCAGGTCTCCTGGGCTGTGACAGCTCCTTTCAGGAGGGGACAATGAGGGCGGGGGGGGGGGGATGGCGGGGGAGAGCTGTCTTTCCCAGGGCACCTGCAGAAATGTCCCGCCACTGATCTCACAGATTAACTTCCGAGTACCAAGTGGCCTGAGACTGGTCAGAAGCGGCGGATTCTGCCAGCCCTTGCACAGGGCCTGACATCCCCGCTGTGGCCCGAGGCGGATGTGAGTGACCTCAGCACACACCCCAGCTCCAGAGCCGGGATGGATGCCGGAAGGGTCCCAGGACTGGTGAGCATGCAAAAGCAACCCTCCCCACCCCCCACCTTTGCTTTCTGCAAATGACAAACTGGTTCTGACTCCTTCACCTTGAGCAGTTGCCCTCGAAGGATCCCCAAACCCTAGATTCAGACCCAGCGGCACATCTCCGAGCCTCGTTCCCAGGTTCCCTCATCCAAAAAATATTTCCTGAGCACTCAGAGTCCCGGGCCTTGCTCTGGGTGCTGGGGTTACAGTGGTGAGTGAGACAGACTCGATTCCTGCAGCCGCGAGGCTTACTTTTTAGGGAGAGGAGAGAGGACAAAGGACGAATAAGTAAATCGAGATAATTCCAGAGAGTGGCAAGTGTTATAAACATAAAACAGGTGTCATTCCAGGCATTTAAGGATGTGACGTTTGAGCGGAGACCTGATGGATCGGAAGGAGCCAGACCTGTGATGTCCAGGCACGGGGGGACAGCAAGTGCAAAGGCCCTGGGGTTGGAACAAGCTCGGATGCGGCCAACGAACAGAGAAGAGGCCAGTGTGATGGCACAATGAGCTCGGAGGTGGAGGAAGTGAGACGGGGGTGGAGGCCAGGCAGTGCAGGGCAGAGTAGCCCATGGCAAGGAGTCTGGACTTTACGACAGGTGCAACAGGTCACTGGGAGGAGGGATTTGTTAGGGCAGCTGCCACCACCAACTGCAGAAACGCCTAGCAGAAGGCACCCCATCCAGCACCTTCTCTTCCTGCCTTAGCCGTCCGAAACTTGAGCTACCCACTGGAGTCACCTGGTTGCTGGGATGCCCAGGCCCCACCCCCAGGCCGCCGAGTTACCTGGTCTGGGTGTGGCCTGGGCTGGGTGCCGGGGTTTTTAAGAGCTGCCCTGGAGATTGTTCGGAACCCCTGCTCCCCTTATGAGCATCTCCTGGGTCCATGGTGACAAGCCCACCTCGGGCTCCCGGGACGGGCTCGGAGCCCTATAGGTTGGCCCCCCAGGTTTGCTCCCTTCCTGAGCTGGCCTGACTGAGGCCTAAAAGAGGGGTGGGTGGGGGCGGGGTGGGGAGCGGGGCACAGTGCAGCTCGACAGCTCAGGAGGCCTCAGGATGTGGACTTCCTCAGCTCGGGGTGGGGGGTCCTGCAGCCTTCCTCGCGGACCGACGGGAGTTAAGTACAGGAGCACTTCAAGAAGCTAAGAAGAAAGCAGCGTGGCCATTCCTCCCCACGTTAAACACGCAACATACGATCTAGCAACTGCCCTTCCGGGATTTATACAAAGGAAATGAAATCACCGTCTCGAAAAGCTACCTGAACGCGTATGTCCATGGCGGCCAAGCCACGGAAGCCACCGCCGTGGCCGCGGAGGGGTGAGCGGAGAGAGGAGAGGTGATGTGTATACGCAGGCGATGGGAATATTACTCGGCCAGGAGAAAGGAGGAAACCCTGCCGTTTGGGGCACGGGCCATCAAGGGAAAGACAAACTCAGCACGAGCTCGCTTATATGTGGAATCTTCAACACCACCACCACCACCACCACCCGAAACACGGGACTCATACAGAGAAGAGACTGGGGAGTGAGCGGTGGGAGAAATGGGCGAAGGCGGTTAAAAGGTACAGACTTCCCGTTGCAACCGGGGACGACGCACTGCACCGTTAATGAGGCTGTGTTTTGCACCCGGAAGTTGCTAAGAGCCTAAACCCTAAACATTCTCATCCCCAGGAAAAACATTTAACTGTGCAATGATGCATATTAACTAACCTTACTGTGGTAATCGTTTTCCAATATATACGCGTATCAAATCATGTTGTACACCTAAGACGAATATCGTTATATGTCAATTACATCTCGGTAAAAAAACCAAAAAAACAAAAACAAAAGCGAAAAGGCTAGGGGATCTACAAGTTTAAGCAATAATAAGGACGCCTGACTTTTGGAAGCAATTTCCACGTGCCGACCCAGTGAACTAGTGTTTCGCCGTGACTCTACTAGGAAGCTGCCGTGATCATCCCCATCTGACAGAAGAGGGGTCTGAGGCTCAGAGAAATGAGTTGACTTGACCATCTCCGCCCAGCTGCTGAGCGGCAGAGCTGGTAGGTGAATCAGGAAGTCTGGTTCTAGAATGCACCCTGTTAACCAGGGGGACTCTCAGAGATGTCTCTTACGTCCAGTCTTCTACACCTTCTTCATCCCCTGCCCAGGTGGAAGCCGCTGATACCTGGATGTGCCCAAGAACTCAGGAGCCCATTCGCTGGAGAGCTGGTTCGCGCTAACAACATGGGATCGTTTCACCCGAGGGACTAGGGTATCGTAGGCACGTGTCAACAAGGAGGGCAATAAGCTGTCCCCAGGGACAGGCCCCCACAGGATCACTCCTCAGTTTACGGGCCCGGAGGTGCACCCCTGTTTTGGCAATAAACCAGCACTGGCGTAAGCCCTTGGCTCTCAGAAGAGTGAAATCAGCCCAGAGGGGTGTTCGCAGGAATTTGTGAAGAGTGTTTGGTCGTCATGGTAACTGGGGGATGTTTCCGGCGTCTGGTAGGGGAGCAGGGATGCTGGATAATTTGCCACCCTCCACGCAGTGAAGAACCCAACGTGGGGCTCGATCTCACGATCCCAAGATCGAGAGTCTCATGCCCTTCCAACCGAGCCAGCCAGGCACCCCAGAACTGCCCCATTTCCAACTGAGTACGTTCTATTTATTATTCTTAAGTAATCTCTACCCCCTATGTGGGGCTCGATCTCACGATCCCAAGATCGAGAGTCTCACGCCCTTCCAACCGAGCCAGCCAGGCACCCCCAGAACTGCCCCATTTCCGGCATGACTTTCCGATGTCCCACAAGACACTCACGTAGGCGAAAAAGCTCTTACAGTTAGCTACCTGGCCTCAGAAACGAGCTCCATTTCACATAGAAACACAAAAGCTGTTTTGCCTGGTTCTAGTCTACGCTGAATTTTCTGGGAAGGCAACCGCGAGGTAAACCAAGGGAAGACTGTCGTTTGTTTTGTTGGGAGATTTTGGTAAATTGTTCGCCATTTGGGAAAATCACATGGTTTATGGCCGTAGCACTTGTGGTATGTTCCTACCCTGCTGTGTCTGTAGCCGTCAGATTTATGTGATTCCACACTAGCGTGGGCATCTGACTGCTTTATTGCGTCTTCCAACGTAGTTGTGCCTAAGATTTATAGGTGGCCATACATATGTTTACTTATAACTCACTGTCCTCTTAGTTTTTCTTTAAATTATACTCAGGATACTTTATCAGTTCAAAAGCCTGCAGAGAGGTTCTATTACCAGGAATTCATTTCAGGTAAACCTGCCAAAAATATTTGCTATATGAGGGCGTCTGATCTGCTAATTTTGGGAACCACCGAGTGACGTCAAACACGAAAAGCCCGTTTCCCTCTGCCAGTGTTTGGTTTAGGTGTGTGTACAAAACCCAACCCTGGACCAATGAGGCATGAAGCAAAGTCTGCTGGGGTGAGGGTGTTCTTGGAAGGATTTTGCTCTCTGATTAAAAGGCTGACAGCATGGGGTCCCACTCTTTATTTCCACTTTGTATGGGGATGTAATACCTAGAGCTGCAGCAGCCATCTTGAGACCATGAAGCAGCAAGGCCAAAGACGGATGAGGACCGAGGAACAGAGGACTGGAAGATCTTGGGTCTCTGAAGACATTGTACAAACTGGCTCCAGGGCTCCCCTGGCTTGGACGGTTGTTAAGCGAGAGCTAACGTTTCTATTGTGTAAGCCACTCTCAGCCAGGAATTCTATTACTTGCGGTGAATATATCTTGATTCACATTCAAATGCTTAGGACTCAAAGCCTCTAAGAACTGTGGTAGGATTTCTTGGTGTCTGGAATATCCAGAAAAGTGGCCCGCATTCACAAGTCTGTGGACAGTGTCTGTCTCTGGAGCAGGCCAGAAATGCAGCTTTGGGATGATCTGACTTTCACCAGAGCATGAACATCTCCTGAACTTCTGGGAGCCATTTTCCATTCTCTTTTCAAAACGCTCCTCTCTTTGGCCACTGAGGAGGGCCAGTCACCCACTGGGGCCCTGACTGGGAGCCAGTAACAAAGGCTACCGGCTATATTCTTCACCTAACACATCTGGCTTCCACCTGGCGAAACACGTCATGGCCCCTGGGGACGGCCCCGTCCATCAACTCACGCTTATAAGACCTACTCGTAACGACTGTGGGTCTGGGGTAGAATTTACCTAATGTTTCAAGCAGGGCCCAAGTGCGCAGAGCCGTGGGCCAGGCTTTTGCAAGACAAAGCCATGTGTCAGAGGCCAGGGCCCCTGGACAACGTATGTTTTGGAATCTCGTTAAGAGACTGTGTAGAATTCAAAATGGCGGTGGTCTCTGGTGAGAGAATCCCATGAAGTCTGGGTCTGGGCTGGAGGAAAAGCTTCGAAGACGATGCCAACGGGTGTTCTACCAGGGAGGCATCATGTTGCCCATGAGGCCCAAGATCCCACCTGACCTTCAGTTCCCAAAGGCACCTGTTGTCGAGTGATGAATAGTTGGTTCTATCCGCTAATCACTGAGCAGTGAGGAGACGGACAAGGGGAGGCTCAGCCTGGGGCTTTGTGAATTTCTCAGGAGCATCATTAGGAGGTGAGCCTGTGAGGTGTGCTAAAAATAGTCATCAGATAGATGCAGGACAGGCGGGTGGAGGGGAGGGGCAGACCACACCAGAGAACAAAATACATTTTCCCCGGACGGTCGTGTCCAGTCCCATGGCTTAAAACAACATGGGTCCTCCAAGGCCTCCCAGATGTAGGCTGCCAGCCCCAACCAGCTCCAGACGTGGGTATCCCACAGCGACCGAGAGCTCAGATCCCCCGGTCATCTCAAACCCAACATGTCCACGACTGAATTCTGGATCATGTCCCTGCCCCCAAACGTCTCTCTTAGTCTTATTCAGGAATCCCCACGTTCCAGGCTGCCCAGTCTTCCCCGGCACAATGGGTATTTGTTGTGAGGTCCCTTGCAGACACCCTGGGATGTTTAGCAGGCTGTAGCAATGAGGCTTCCTTCCACTGGGAGCCCCCCAACTTGTGCTCTCCAGGACTCTGGGGGCTCCGTTGCTCCGTCCCCAGCCCCAGGGTGGGGCCTGGGAGCCCGGCCCAAGCCCACCGTCGGGCGCTCGTTTCCTTGACCGGTGTGGGTTTGGAGTGAGCACATGACATAAACCAGTGCCATCAGAGGGACGCCCGGGGCGAGGGTGGGCATTTCCAGAAAAGAGGCTTGTTCTTTCCTGTTGGGCTTAGACCAGGGAGAACAAGAGGACCGCTCTTCAGCAGGTCTTCAACTCGGACACCTCAGTTATGATAACAGCCGGCGTTTACTGAGGGCCTGCTGAGGTCAGGTGCCGCGCGAAGCCCTTGCTGCTGATGACTTCACTTCATCCTTTACCACAAACCAGGAGGTAAGGGCTACTATAGTCATCGTCATTTGCTGGACGACAACGCCGGGGCCCAGAGAGGTTAACTAATGCTCCCCGGATCACACAGCGGGGCAGGAAGCCCGGGCCTGCCCACCCCTTGGAGCCAGAGGGCAACCGGCCCCGTGGGAGGAGGAGCAGACAGGCAGAGGAACGGATGCTCAGGACAGAATCGGAGCCCTGATTCCAGCTGCATCTGAAGCCAGAGTCACCCGAGCAGTCTGTGGCCATAAAAGCCAACACGTCCCTTCTTTTCTCCTTACGCTGGTTTGAGACTCTGTGATATTCCCTTCGCGACCTGCACACAGCAGTTGCTCAGTAAACACCAGCAGATGCCGGGAAGACTGCTCGGGTCGTCCGCCTCCCTGCCCCCCATTAACTGCTGGTTGTGTAGCCAGAACACCCGACTGCGGCCAGACCCACGCGACTTCCTCTTTCGGCTCCAAGTGAGGCCCGGTTCCCTAGCAACCATCCCAGTTAGGCAATCACGCCATTTATCAGGATGCCAATTAATTATAATGATCTTAATGATCTTCCAATTAGGTAGCGCCTTGAATCGCATCAGGGGCCCCTCGGCCTCCCCGGGCGGGGGCTCATCGCAAGGCAGGCAGGTTGAGGTGAGGCGACCGCACCTGCAGGTCAGCACTGAGAAGCCCCACCTTCCGTGCCCACCAGCCACAGAGGGCCCCGGGGCCTGATGGAAAGCTGGGAACCTCGGGGCCACCTCTCCAAGGACAGGCCAGTGCGACTCCATCACCAACCACAAGAGGGCCTCACTTCTCGGAAAGCGTTAACCCTTCAGCCCCTCGGAGGCCGTGCTTTTTTGCATCAGCCACATTTGATGCGTCCCTTTGCATTCTGACTAGGGGAGCGTGTGTGTGTGTTTGCACGGGGCAGGAAACGCGGCCCGGCAATCGCACACTTTCCTCAGGCCGCAACCCCCCCACAAACCAAACACAAATCCGAGATTCTGTCAAATAGTGGAGATTTTTGGAGAGGAGAGGGGTTACTGATGGGCTTCTGCCTTTCAAACTTTTGTCTAGATGCGTTTTCTTCCACGGGGCATGTATTTCTTAAACATGTGGAAGAAAGACCCAGGTCACGGAGGGAGGAGAGTACAGTGGGTCAGAATGGACCCTGGGGCCACGGGACCTTTTACATCCTGGCTCCACCACTGACCAATTGTCCCAGGAAGGTCACAATCCCCTCTGTGTCCTCGTCTTTAACATGACGAAAACCACAAGACCTACCTCACAGGGTTTTTGTGTGGATTAAATGAGTTATTATGCACGAGGGGTTGGAAGAGACGAAGCTCGTTCTTTGAACTACAAGCGGGTCGGGAATTCTGATATTCTTCTGGAGGACAAGGCTTTTGGTTCCTTTCTGGGGGGACAGAGTTGAAGAACCGACTTGGCGGGGTTGGGTGATGTTCCCAGTCTGGCGGACTTAGGAGACCAGAAAGCTGCCCCTCGAGGCACAGCCAAACGGATACATTAAACACGTCTAGGGAAAGGAAGAGGGAGTTGTCGCCCCCGAATCCAAAGGTGGACTTCACATGCCGGGCAGTGCAGTTACCCCTTTCTAGGTCCTCAGGACGGCAGCTGAACAGAGCGACTGGGCAGGGGACACAACTCCTGCACACGCGCATGCACGCACACACAATCTCACACACGGCCACACTGTCTTCCTCCAAGCCCCGGCTTTTTACGCTTAACTCATCACTCAACCCTTAAGTTTGAAAACGTAACATGTTATTAGGGTTTTTTAAAAAGCCATAAATTCAAATAAGAAAACCCCAAAAACTGTACGCAAAGCCCAAACCCCAAACCCACATGGGCTTTCAGGCATTTATGTACATAAACGTGGCCCAAGGAAGGCACATCCTTCGTGTGCAAATGTCCAGCGACCCCTTTGAGCCGCTTATTAGAAGACTAATCTGCACCCCCGGACGGGCTGTTTTGAGGAGTGTTCTGTCCTCCATGAGGTGGGACAGGCAAAGCCGGAGGAACCTCTCTTGCCAGGTGAGTGGTCTCCAGTCTGTCCTCCCCACCCCCTTTATAAACGCATGAATGGCTTTAACTGAATTACAACCCTCCAGCGGGTTCTGTGATGGGTAGCCGGGATGCAGGAAGAAATCCCCCTCACTGTTAACTGCCAGATGAGAGTAACTCTGGCCGCTCTGGGGAGAGACGCCCGTGTCCTGTGTCCTCCGGGGAAAGCCCATCCTACCTGCTTCTCTGTCGCCAGAGACCCCGCGGGAGAGCAGGCTCCCGGCTCTGCCCCGAAGGAAGGGAGGGCGGCCCTGTGGGACAGAGGCAGGGGCAGGTGGAGGGGGCCAGGGCCGGCCTCCCCGCAGGCACAGATGTGCAAACACCCAGATTCAAGCGTAAGCTGAATGTAATTACTTGGTTAATTAAATATTGACTTTTAACTCAAAAAGTGATTAAAACAAGCTGCTGGAAAGAGAGTAGAGGGGGCAGGGAAGGGATCAGAACTTTCAGGAAGAGGAGGAGGAGGGGGACTGTGTTGTGCACAGGGGGCACCGTCTTCAGTCCTAGGGCAGGTAGGGAACTGCGGACAGAGGTCACTGTGCAAAACTAGGATTTGCTGGTGTCTCTTTACAGTTTCCACCCTGAGACCACATCTCTTTACTAGGCTGCCTTCAAAGCGAACCGAGCCAGCCTCTGGCTCAGGAACTATATACCGATCGTCGCCTTTTCTTGGAGCTAATGCGGAACCTGGCACGAGGACGTGCTCCATGGATGCTTGTAGAACGAATGAATGAACTACTAGAAAGAATTAAAATAAAAGAGAGAAAAACCAGAAGGAAAGAAAAGCGCACTCCTAGAAATCGCCTCGCCGCCACACTTCGGAAACCCCGGGGAGCCCGGGGAGGGGAGCATCTCCCCGCAAGGCGATGAGAACCGGTTCTGACCTGGCCTGGGAGGAAGTTTGTCTTTTCGATCCCGTTGGCCCTTTCGGTAGCTGCGAGCTCCCGGTCACCCTGAAGATCCGGTCCACCGCTTTCCCGTGTCCTGCCTGGACAAGCCCCACGTGGTCTGGCTTCTAACTCAAAGGGGTCAAGGAGGCCATCCCCCTGCGGCCGGCGGGCCCGGGCGCGCTTCCCCGGAGTCCTCCAGGGCTCCGCGTGGCTCCCGCGGGTCAGGGGCGCGGTGGGAAGCCGTCACCCGCTCGCCAAGCCCGCCGGCGGGGTCAAACGGGTCATCCCCCCGCCCCCCGCCCCCCGCGGCCCGCCGGCGCCGGGGCCTCCCTCTGGACGGCCGGGTCCCACCTCCGCGCGCCGCGCCGGGGCCGGAGCCGGGCGGTCGGGACCGGCCGCCCGCTCACCTGGGCGGCGCTGCGGCGGCCGGGGGGGGGCCCCCCGCCCCGCCCCCCCCGGGCCCCGCGCGCCCCACTCACCGGCGCGCACGGCCCCGGCGGCCTCACCCCGCGCGGGGCGCCGCCGCCTCTGCCGCAGCCCGGCCGGGCCGCGGGGCGCAGGGGACTCCGCGCCGCTGCCGCCGCCGCCGCCGCATCCCCCGGCGAGTGCTGCCGCCGCTCCTCCTCCCCTCCCTCCGCCTCCTCCCGCCTCTCCGCCCCCCCCCTCCCCCGGCTCCGCCGCCGCCGCCGCCCCCCCCCCCGGCCCCCGCCCCGGCGCACCGCCCTCGCCAAAGTCCGGCTCCGCGCCGCGCCCGGGCCGCTCTCACATCGCCCCAGCCCGGCCGGCCGCGCTGCCCGAGCCAGCCCCTTGGCACCCGGCGCGGCCCGGCTCCCCGCCCGCCGGCCTCCGAGCGGGGAAGGCGAGCGCGCGCCGGGGCGGGGGGCGCCAGACCCGGAGCCGCGGGCGGCGGGGGCCCGGGGCCGGTGGGGGGGGGGGGAACCCGCCGCGGCGCCCTCCCCGCGCCCCCCGCGCCCCAGCGCTTTACCTCCGGCTCGATGGACGCGCGGCCGGGCCGGCCCGGTCCTTGTTCCCCCGGCGCGCGCGGCCCTGGCCCCGAAGTCCGGCCCCGGACGGGGCAGCGGCGGAGAGCGGGGGTCCGCGCGGCTCTCGGCTTCCCGATGCCTCGGGACCCGGCTGGCCGCGCTCCCGGCGCCGAGCGCGCACCCTCGCCGGGACACAGACGCACACTCGCTCCCGCTCGCCCTCGGCGGAGAGTTGAAACAGCTGTGGGATTCGCCCAGGAGCTGGAAATGAGGGAGGGACGCGAGCCAGAGCCGTGCGTGCGTGCGTGTGTGTGTGTGTGTGTGTGTGTGTGTGTGTAAAAGACACAAACGGGGGGGGGCATCGCTAATAAATCAAACACCGCAATAAAGTGAGGAGGGCCATTGATCAGGTCCCCTTGGCTGGAAACGAAGAGTATCCTTCCTTCCTCTCCGCTTTTTCTCCTCCCTCGGAGCTGGAAGGAGCCAGTGTTGCGCGGGGCGTGCGACAGCCCCGGCCGGGCGCTCCCCTCGTAATGACACGTTAATAAATGTTTTCTTTTATCTGCTCTCACAAGGGCTCGCCCCGGTCTGCAAACACCCGACCGCCTTTGCTGAAAGCGCGGCGCTCGCCTCTCACCACACGCATCTGCCTTTGGAGATGCCGGCTGCAGCCCGAGCCCCCAGCTAGAGCGCAGGGTGAACTGCCCCCGCGCCCAGGAACCCTCCCGAGATCCTAACTTGAACTCGAGCGAAAATAGCTGCCGTTGCCCAGAAATGATCCGGGAATAGGAAAGAAAGGAGAAACCCGCTTTCTCCTCCGAAAGGGGAGGAATTCGACTCAAGGTGGTGCTGTCCACCGCGGTTTCCACTGTCCCCAGCGCCACAGCAGAGGCCTGAGGGGGACCGGGCTGACGGGGTTGGGCAAAGAGCCGGCAGAGAACCAACCAGTAGCTGCAGGAACGCTGCAGAGTTGCTAAGGGGAGGCAGACCTTGCTGCAGATATGTGCCCTTAGGTAGGCAACGGTGAGTTGTTGAAACCTAATGGTCTTACAAGGGAGGTGTTAGGCCCATTCTACAGACGTGGAAACCAAGTCACAGGGAGGTTAAGTAACCGGCCCAAGGTCACACACTTGCTAAGGGGGTGCACCCAGCACTGGAATCCGGGAAGCTTGGCTCCAGAGTTCTGCTAAGTCCGAGGCCCCTTTTCACTGGAACAGCTCCTTTCTCTGACTTAGTCTTCCTTCACGCAAGCTGGCTTGTCACATTTAGTAAATAAAGATATCGGAGGCCCACAAGGTGTGCTAAACTATTCTTTGTTTATTTGAGATGCAAATCGGGTGTCCTAACCCGGCTGGGAAGCACGAAAGTCCCCCACCGTCTTCTCCCTTCACCACCCCCAGATGGATCTATAGTCTAAATAAATCAGGGGCACCCGGCTGGCTCAGTTGACTGAGCCACGGACTCTTGATTTCGGCTGTGCGCACGGTGGAGAGCTCAAGCCCCACGAGGGGATCTGTGGGGAGTGTGGAGCCTGCTTGGGATTTTCCCTCTCTCTCCCTCTCTCTCTGGCCCTACCCCGCTCGCGCTTGCTCACTCTCTCCCCAAGTAAATCAATCAATGGACATTTAAAGTAATTTAACGAAATCAGGAAAATCGGGAACCTCTTTTCCTAAATCAGATTCCTGCCTCACGTTTGGCACCACTGAGGTTGCTGACCTCCTGCCCTTCTTCAGGACGTCAGGCTCGCGTCTTCACCCTCGGGGAGCAAAAAATAACGGGGACGCTCTTCCCCTCTGTCTCATCTCTGCGGCAGGAAGGACGGACACGTTTCCTGCAGAACTTCTAGTACGGTGCTGTCTGGTAGAAGGAAAAAGCAGGCCACGGTTGGAGTTGAGAATTTTCTAGTAGCTGCATTAAAAAGTAACACGGAACAGGTGAAGTTAGTTTTGATAATATGTTTAACATAGTCTACCCAAAACATCTCTTCAACATGCGATCGATATAAAAACTATTAATGAGCTATTTCACATTCTTTTTTCCTACCAAGTCTTTGGAGTCTGGTGCGTGTTTTACACGTCCACCATCTCACAATTTGGACTGGCCACATGGGGCTGGGATTCCCACAGGGAGTATAGTTCTAGTAGGTTCCGTGGTCCACTGCTGAATGTTTCCACCAGCTTATCTTATGTAACCCTTGTTACCAATTTTTCAAGAAAACTTATGCTTACAAAGGTCAAGTGTTGTGACCAAGGTCACAAAGTTGGCAAAGTGGGATTTTAACTCATTTGAGACTGTGCCTGACTTTGGGACACGTATCTCTTGCGACAGTAATTTTCTACCTGGGTCCTCAGAGCCCCCTGGGGTGCCTCCGGGGCTGGCGGTGGGGAGGGAGGTGAGATCTGCCTTTACCTGCTTTTTATGCTGGAGAATATTTCAGAGGTGGGGAGATTTCTACCACAAGTACACTGCCTTCCTTTAGGCCTCAAGTTCACGAACACAGGTCTCCTTTCCCTAGAGGGGTCCTGCCCACAATTTTCTCCTCACCAGGAAACCCCACGCGTGGAGGGGCAGCTCACAATCCCTTACATGGGGCTGTAGGCAGGGCTGAGATGACATCATCTGGTTATCGCTTTTGGATATTTATTCTTTCTGTTGCTGTCATAGGCTGAACATGGTGTCATCTGTGTTTTGCCCCTTATTTTTCCTTAGGAAGGAGACAGATCTCATGTGTCGGTGCCTCTTTGTGTGTGTCTGTGTGCGCGTGTGCAAACACATGTGTGTGTGCTCACCATAGGCCCATGCCATGGATCGGGTTTCAGATGAGGCCCTAACTCACCAACTCAGACGCTCGCAGAGTCAAAGGGTCTGCAAAGCGCCCTCTGGCCACATTTCATTCCCATGATTCACAGCAAACTCCGTGGTCCTTGGGGGTCGGAGGCCTCAGCCTAAGTTTTCCAGCTTCCTTCCAGGCAGGAGGGGGACTCGGGCCACATTTGGGAGCTCGGTGTCTGCCTGGGAGACTTGGGAGGCCTCGGGCGCTCAGATGTCCCCCGGCCTGGAAAATCCCTCAGCCACTGAGCCAGGGCCTGGGTGGGGCCTCAGTGTGATTCTCGGGATCCTCTGGCCTCCTGACGCCCCGGCCCCTGACCGTCTCCATCCACACTGTCTGGGACAGCCTTTCTCCTCTGGGGTCCCTCGTCGCCCCGATGGCATCCGTGTCCGTGAGCGTCCTGGCTGGATAATGGGCTTTTCAGGCCCCTCAGGACTGGCCTGACTCCCCACCCCCTTGCTGGTTTCACCTCGAGGGGACCATTCTGTTGACACCACACGCCTCCTTTCATCCTTCCGTGAGTTCCCTGGCGGCCCTCGGCGCAGATCGCCCGGCTGGTTCTATCCACCTTGCAAAGCCAGGATGCTGTTATTTCTGGAACTCCTATACAACAATTAAAAAGAAAAAAAAAAGAATCACTCCTGCTGTGTTGTTTTCACAGTCAAGAGGCTGAAACTCAATCTGATTGTCCCAGCACTTCTGGCTCCGTTTGGATTGGAGTAGATGCGGTTTTATGAGGTTGTAAAAGTCAAGCTTTTAACATGTCTCAAACAAATTGACGTGTGAAGGAAAAGCGTTAAAAGTAGAAACATGGCCACAGACGGGAGGGCCTGGGAATGCGAGCGGGCCACCGAACTGGGGCACGGGTGGCTTTCATAACCCGCACGAGTGCGGGACAAAGCAGAAGGAGGCTGCACAAGCACCCCCAGGGGCTGGGGATCCGACTTCTCAGCTCCTGAGTGGGGACAGTTTTGCACGGGTTTTAAAATACAAATCCCAGCGTCATCCATAACGTTATCCATTTGTGGTTAATTCTGCTGAGTTTTCACTTAGACCCAAGCTGTCTTGTCGGTGGAAACGCGATTGCATTAGAGAAAAACTGTTTATATTTCTTGAGATCTTGTGATAATGAAAAACAGCACCATAAACCCCCATTAAGTCAGAAGAACATTAATTGTATCTCATGCTGCCTTCCTGGGCTGGCACGGTGACACAGACATACTTTACTTGAGCAAAACAGGGCTAATCTTTGCAACACGGTACCCCTTCCCCCCTCCCCCCCTTAATTACACGTAATTGTATAGTCTAATTTATTCTAACGCCTAACGCCTAAAAGTGCACATTCATGAATCAAGGGTTAGATTGGGAGGTAGGAGAATTATAAATGGATATAATTGCAGTCTCCTGGGGGCTGCTTATGAGTGATCTCAAAGAGCGGTGATGTTTATTCCGAACTTTTACCGGTGAAAGACGGTTGCACTGCCTCCAGTAAGGAACGCAGATAACAGTGACAATTTGTCTAGTCGCTTAACAATACACCGATAGTTCTCTTTTGGATACGTAGGCAAGAAAAGATTAAATGCGTGAATTTCGTATAATTTGTGATGTGATAAAATGGGGCACCCCGGCATCAGTCCGCAGGTAATTGGGCATCAAAATGAGTTAACACGGCCCCAGGAAGCACAGCCGCAGATCTGTGGACAAGGTGGAGCTCTGCCTTCTGTTTTTAGTATAAAAATCTCCAACCAAATTGTTGAAAGAGTAGGACAGCGGCTATGCTATACCTCCCACCTGGAATCAACAGTTGTTAATGTTTGGCCATGTGTGCATTATATCCAGCTGCACCATTTGAAAAAAGTCATGATCATTATGGCACATCACCCCTTGTGACCTGAGCGTGCACTTCCTAAGAATAAGCTGGTGCCCCAGGTGACCTCCCCTTCGTTATCACACCTAAGGAAATGAACAGCAATTCCATAATCATTCCCCAGATGATGCGAGATGGCTCACATTAACGGAGCCACAAGGGTGTCTTTCTCTTTGTTCCTTAAGCCTTTTCCTGCCCCAGGGCCTTTGCACTTGCTGTGCCCTCTCTCTGGTTTTGTCTTTGTCGTCATTCGCCTCTCAGTTCAGCTGTCACCTCCCTGAGAGTTCTCTCCTGTCTTACCCAAAGATCTTTCCTGGTCGCCTTCACTCTCTATCCTCCCACCTTATTTTATTGCCTTCCTACAGCATGCCACTATACAAAATTCTGTTTTTATTCTGTGCCTGTGACCAGGGTCCCTTCAGCACCCCTCCCCCACCCCCGCCCCACCTGCAGCCCACACTAGCTTCGGGGGAGCAGGGGCTGCGTCTGGGTTGTTTGCTATCGTAGGTCCAGTGCCTATAAGAGTGCCTAGTACACAGTCGGTGTTCTGTAGGTATTTGTGAAATGAGCGAATGGATATACCTGTGTGTGATGCTTTCAAACGGACGTGGTAAAGTGGAGAGATTGGGACCCCAGTGTTTAGAAGCAAAGCCACAGAGGTTCAAGGCTACCACTCCCCAGCTGTTTGTCACACTGATCTACCAAGTGGGGATAATGACCATAGTCCCCACTTCCCAGGGCTGTCGTGAGCTATTAACGAGTTTATACGCAGGGTGCTCAGAACAGTGCTGGCACATAACAACCAGCCTTCTTTGTGCACTTATAATTGGTGTTAAGTCCGCTGGCCAGAGGCCTGTGATTATAAGCACCCTTGGCCATCCTCAGGCTCACACGGAAACAGTCTCCAAGCATAATGACCCAGGGAAAACTTCTTGGAAGTGCTGATGTGGCCACACTGTTGGCCACATGCTGCCCTGCGCGAGAGGCCGGTCAGATCAACATTTGGCCTGGAAAAGGCTCTGGTTGTTTACAGCAGCCATCTGAGCTGATGCGTCGGGTCTGTCGCTAAATATTTTTACTCTCGCCCCTGAGACCAGCCCTTGGAGGCTCACACGGGGGCCGAGGCACGGGAGCGTGGAGAGGAGGGGACAAAAGTAGCCCCCTCTCCCCGCTGGAGGAGAGTGAACTCAGCAGCACGAGCTCTGACTCAGCACGTTCCCTCTCACGGCCCTTGGGAGGTACACTGTTACACATTTTACCCTATTAGTGGCCTGGACGTTAAAACAAACAAGCAAACATACAAAAAAAACTTCAGTGCTGGGTGTCCATTTGCGGGGCATGTAGGTGAATATACATTTGTAAGCTAACATTGCAATAACATAGAAGTTAGGAATCAGGGAAAGGGTTGGAAATTTGGATGATAAAAATGGCATTGAACTGGAGATAAAATAAGGTAGTCTATCCAGGAGAGTATGTATGGACCACACAGATTTTTGCTTTTTTGAGGGAGAACTGGGATTGCCTTCAGGGTCCATTTGTCCAGTTTAAAAAAAATGTTTATTGGGGCGCCTGGGTGGCTCAGCCGGTTAAGCGTCCGACTTCGGCTCAGGTCATGATCTCGCGGTTCGTGAGTTCGAGCCCCGCGTCGGGCTCTGTGCTGACAGCTCGGAGCCTGGAGCCTGCTTCGGATTCTGGGTCTTCCTCGCACTCTGTCTCTGAAAAATAAATAGAGACATTAAAAAAAAAGTTTATTTTTGACAGAGAGAGAACACGAGGGGGGGTTAGGGGCAGAAAAGGAGAGAGAATCCCCAAGCAGGCTCCGCACTGCCAGTGTGGAACCCCACGTAGGGCTTAAACTCACGAACCATAAGGCGATGACCTGAGCTGAAATCAAGAGCCTGACACTTAGCAGATTGAGCCACCCAGGCGTCCCCATGTGCCCAGCTTTTATAACAAGAACTCTCCTCTCCTATGGGGAAACTGGTCCCTCCTGGATTTCCTCCACCAGAGCCTCCAGTGACGTGGCTTCGGCTTCTTGTTCCGGATTCGGGCATGTGACTCAGACCTGGCCAATCTGTGCATTCCATGCTCTGTCCGTGATTGGTTCAGACATAGGTGTGCGATCCTTTTTGAGCCAATGGGGATAAAGGGCCTATTTTCATTCACTCCATTGAGAGGAGCTTTCTTACTTCCGGGTTTGAACTGGGTGCTAATTGAGGCCACGTGTGGGCTTAGAACTGAGGCAGAAGGAGAGCTGTGGGGTAGATGGATTGCATTGCAATGTTAAGGTGGCACCCAAGATTCCTGCCCCTCTCGGATATATAGGCTCCGTAGAACCCTGTCCCCCTGGGTGTGGGCAGGACTGTGGATATGATGGATTTCACTCCCATGATTGAGATAAAGGGGAGGGATTTTGAAGATGTGATTAAGGACCCCTATCAGTTGAACTTGAATGAATCAAAAGGGAGAAAATCCTGGGTGGGCTTGACCCATCAGGTGTAAATCCTGAAAAGGGACTGGGGTCTTCCCTGGAATCAGAGATGCTCCAGCTGGCCCTGAAAGGTCAAAATGCTGTCTTGTGATGAAGGCCACTTGGCAGGGTGTGGCCTTTCCGTGACAGACAGCAAACAGGCGGGGATCGTTTTCCTCTAACTAACAGGAACTGAAGTCTTCCACAGCCAGCAAGTGTGGAAGAGGAACCTGAATGTGAAATGACTTGCAGCTTCAAACATTTTTCACTAAGGCTGCTAAAGTCAGACCCTGATTTCAGTCTGCTGTGACCCTGAGCAGAGACCCAAGCTAACCCATAGCCTGATTTCTGACCCATGGGAACTGTGAGATAATAAACCCATATTGGCCGAAGCTGCCAAGTTTGTGGTAATTTGTTATGCAGCAATAGAAAGCAAGTACATGTGTGGACACCTAGGTCAAGCTGTACCTGAAGCTGGCAAGAGAACACTTTCAATTATGTGAGCCAATAAATCCTCCCCTTCCTCCTCCTTATTCTTAAGACTATTTTATAGCAGAGTCCCAAGACTGCATCTCACTGACCTGACTTATTTCACACACTACTGCCTGAACCAGTCATTACGCCTGGGAACATAATACATGTACTGTGATTGGCCTCGTCTGGGTCGTGGGCCTGAGTTGGGAGCTATGTGCTCGTGTGATTTGTCATCATTTCACGGGCATCTTACACGCTGACCCTGCGGGTACAGATTTCTGTCCGCAACCTCCGTATCATTTTTGATCCTCTCCTAGTCGTTGTAGGGGACTTGGGAGGCATCACGGCAGACTTTTAACATAAAGGGACAGGGTAAAGAGTTTAGGCTTTGTGGGCCACGTACAGCCTTGGTTCTATCTTCTTTCTCCTCCTCCTCCTCGTCCTCGTCGTCCTCCTCCTCCTTTCCCTCTTCTTCCCCTTTAAAAATGGTTTAAAAGCCATTCTCAGCCTGCAGGCCATACAAATACATGCCCAGGCAGGCCAGATTGGCCCACGGGCCACAGTTTCCAGAAACCTGGTTTGGGGCACAGCCTCTGGAGCCAGGTTTTGGGGCTCAAATCTAGTCCTCTGTCTCTTTAAAAAAAAATTTTTTTTTAATGTTTATTTTTGAGAGAAGGACAGAGTGTGAGCAGGGGCGGGGCAGGGAGAGGGAGGGAGACACAGAATCCGAAGCAGGCTCCAGGCTCCGAGCTGTCAGCACAGACCTGGACACGGGGCTCAAACTCACCAACCATGAGATCATGACCTGAGCCAAAGTCGGACGGTTAACCAACTGAACCACCCAGGCACCTCTCCAGTTCCCTGCCTCTTACAAGCTGTGAGACTCTGGGCCAGGTACTTGACTTCTCTGAACCCTGATTTCCTTACCTGGGAAAAGGGGACGAGGAGTCCTGACCTCATATTTTGGCTGTGGAATTGAATGAATTCATGTGCGTCTCCTTCAGGTGATGTTTGGCTCAAGATCTGGGCTATGTGTAATTATTCTTAGGGCTGATCACCAATCATCATTCTCTTCCCCAACCTTGCAATTTGGAACCAATTGAGCAACGGGCTTGAGGGCCTGTTAGGTGAAGATCAACACCGCAGCGCTTTCTCTGGTAGGACGGAGTGAGATGACATGACCCGTGGGCTTTCCCAGTTCCCATCCCCCCAGGCCCAGGAGCCCCTGGGGATCCTCCAGAAGGACACTTATGGAGACACCACCTTGTCACGCCTGCACACCTGGAGGGAGCCGAGCCTCAGACCTGTTTCTTAGAGGAGGCCCGGGGCCATAACAGAGGCACAGTTACTGCAGGAAGTGGAGAAGGGGGCCGCACCTGTCGCTGTATCGTCTGGTCCTGACAAGGTTCACTGGGTTCCCATTCTCAACGTGCTGGGTTGAATAGCGTCCCTCCGGAATTCCTGTCCATCCAGAACCTCGGAATGTGACCTTATTTGGAGAAAGGGTCTTAGCAGATGTAAATAGTTAAGATGAGGTCATTCTGGACAAGGGTGGGCCCAGTCCAATGATTGGTGTCCTTGTAAGAAGGGAAAACAGGGACATGGACAGACATAGGGAGGGAGGCCACATGAGGAGGGAGGCAGGGATGGGAGGGACGCAGCTAGAAGCCCAGAAATGCCAAGGCTCGTGGGCAACTACCAGAAGCTGGAAGAAGCATGGAAGGATCCTCCCTGGAACTTTTGGGGGGAGCATGACTCTGCTGACACGTGGACTCCAGACTTCTGGCCCCAGGGCCCTGGAACAGAGTGGATTCCTGTTGTTTTAAGCCACCCAGGTTGTGGTGGTGGTTACGGTGGCCCCAGAAAGTGAATGGGGGGGGTCACTCCTTCTCCCTCGGGGTGAGTGTGTGAATGATGGCAGTGGAATGAAATGTTTGGGGTCACGGTGACACCAGAGTGGGGGTCTCGGCCCAGGCCCCAAACCAGAGATTCTGATTTAATGGGGGTAGCCGTGGGCCTAGACATGAGTATTTTTTAAAGAACAACTTTAGTGGAACGCCTGAGCGGCTCAGTCAGTTAAGCATCTGACTTCAGCTCAGGTCATGATCTTGCGGTTCGTGGGTTCGAGCCCCGCGTCGGGCTCTGTGCTGACAGCTCAGAGCCCGGAGCCTGCTTCGGATTCTGTGTCTCCCTCTCTCTCTGCCCCTCCCCCGCTCATGCTCTGTCTCTCTCTCTCTCTCCTAAAAATAAAAACATTAAAAAAAAAATGACAAGGTTAGTGAAGTATAATTTACATACCATAAAACTCACCCACTTTCAGTGGGTGATTTTAAAATTTCCCTAGTTGTGCAACCACCCCCATAATTCGGTTCTAGAACTTTCTCATCACCCCTCCTAATAAGATCCCTCATGGGCATGGGTCGTTTTAAAGCTCCTGAGGTGATTCTCACCTTCGGTGCCTGGTGGCTGGGCTGAGAGCCCTGCCCAGGGGTGGGGGCCTCAGGAAAGACAGGAAGGTGACGTAAGTTTGCCCAGACGGTTCTGAGGCCCCCAGCTGACCCTGAGGTGCGTGTAGGTAAATGAAGAGAATATAAATAAGACCCCACAGGAGCAGTGGTTGTGGGGAGGGGAGGGATGGGGACCGAGGCCGGGTGGCTGAGACGGGTGGGCCAAAGCGAGGCCCAGGCCCAGAGAGGTCCGTCCAGGCTGCGGCTAGAGCTGGAGGGGGGTGGGTAAGGAGGGAGGGGCACACTCCCCATTTCCACCTGCGAAGAGAGGCCCGTGTGCACCCCTGGTCTACCCATCCTACCTCCTCCGGAACTTAGGAGGGGAGGGTGGGTTAGGGGAGCGGCGATGGTTGTGGGGGGAGCCTGCCTGCGTGACCCCTCGCCTGGCCTGGCCCAGAGCCAGGCCCCCTGGAGTCACTGTCCCCGGTGGGGTGAAGCAGCCTCCCCAGGGACACAGGCTGGGCCAACACAGACCAGAGTGAAGGGCCCCGGGCTTCCGCTGAGCCTGGAAGGACTGTCCGTCCTGCTCAGTGTCCCCGGCTGGCCCCCTCTGGCACCCCCAACGTACCCACTTACCTTCCTTGCAGTGGGACCTGGCCTCACCCCACGGCTCTGTCCCAGGAAGCGGCTCCCGTCAGTCTCAGCGCCATGTCCTGCGTGGCTTTGGCAGCAGCTCGGTCTCCAGGCACCCAGGGCCATCCTCGTCCCGTGATTGCTCCTGGTGACTCATCCACTTGTGTTCACATCCGGTCGTCTGGGGCTCTGGCAGGTGCGGTGCCCATGAGGGCTGGGCTGCCGACCAAGACTGCAGCAGAGGCCTCTGCCATGAGCTGGATGTATTCTGCTCTGTGCCCTTCACCTTGGAGGGAGGACTCACCTTGGAGGGAGGACTCACCTTGGAGGGAGGACTCACCTTGGAGGGAGGACTCGGGAGCAGGAACCCCGAGTCAGTGTAGGTTACTGCCTCTGCCTGCGGGAACCAGGTTGCTCCTAGAGGACCGGCTTTGGCCAGTTAAAGCCAGAAAGGGATTTGATAAAAGATGCTAAGTATCCTCGAATCTGTGGGAGGGTCAGAACGCAGGCTTTGAAGCCAGGCGGCCAGAAAAGACTTCAGCCACACCACCCGGGCTGCTTTGGCAACACAACACCGCCCCCGTGTCTGTCCTGATGAGATCGGGCTTGGGCTCTGCAGGCTGAGCCCCAGGAAGAACCAAAAGCTTTGCCATAGCGTTTTCTAGAAGCTCACATCGCTTGGACACAGCCGCCAGCACACCAAGCTTCGCCCTGAATCCCTGTCTCGCATGGGTGTGCCTGATTGGCAGAGCCTGGACCATGTGACCGCATCCCGGCTGCAAAGAAGGGCGGGAATTTGAGTTTCTGCAATCGGCTTGGGAAGGCGGGCCTCCTCGCGGGATGTTAGCATCGTGTCGAGAGAGGGAATGGAGTGGCCACAAACAAACAAAGGACAAACGCCTGTTGCACCTTCGGTGAGCCAGAGCGGGGACGAGCCCTCCGTGTCTCTCGTTTTACCCTCATCCTTCTAGTTAGGAAGCAGGGAGCAGTAGGGGGAGGGACGCGTCCGAGGTGGCGGGGAGCTCAGCCGCCAGAACCTTCGAACCTTCCAGCTGCAGGACTAGATGGAGAGTGTCACAGACCCCCAGCCGTCCAGATGCCCTGATGCTGGCCTGGGGCCCCAACCACAAGTGGGCTGGGTGTTCCTGCTCACTCAGCCCTCTGACCGAAGCAGGAAGCGGTTCGTCTGTGAACAGCCACAGGACTTGGGCTCTGGTGCCGCTTCCTCTTGCGCAGCCTCGGGCCTCATTCGCTCTCTCAGCCTCATCTGTGAAACGGGCACCCGAATCTCGCCCCGCTTCCCTCCCTCCAGGACTGTCATCGGGATCAAAGGCGAATGGGAGTGCAGAGCGAAAGGATAACCTGTGCGGGAACGGCGCGCTTCCTCATCGGTCTCGTTCCCCACCAGCAACCCGTGGATAAACGGAATCTGCACGCCTACTGGCAGCCGCATTCGCTCGGGTTCATAAGGAATCACGAGCTGGGCTACGGGAGCTCTCGGTGTCGTCTGCTGAGACAACGCGGGGATTGAGGGCCTGTTTCTTTGCCTCGAATTGGGGACCACAGCCCATGGGCCATTAACAGGCTATTGGGGACCGATGGCCGCAGTCTGTCTGCATCTGCCTGGGTGCACGCAGCAGCAAAGACCCCCAAACGAGGGTTGTTCCTGCGTTACCCCCCGGCAGCGTGCGGGTCCCGCAGGGCATTTCGGAGCAGGAAGCCAGGCGTCCCCTGGGGGGGGGGGGGGAGAGACGTGGAGAGAGAAACCACACGGGCTGCTTTGGAGGAACCCGCTGGGGACCGGCTGGCCCGGCCTTGGAGTTGCTGCAAAGGCTCTTTGATCAGGGTTATCAGATCACCGAGCAGCCTCACACATCTTTGGGGAGATGCTCGTCGGTTCATTCATTTGACAGACCTTTCTAAAGTTGCCACTAAGTCTCAGTAACTCAGTCTCGGAGCCCAGGGCCTAGGGTGACTTTGATGACCCTTGCTTCCAAGGGCTTAGAGTCTGGTGGGTGAAAAAGAGGCATCAAGTGAGCTCAACAGATGCGGCAGAACATCTTGGTTCGCACCGACATAGACTACTGGACTTTCTCTGGGTGGCCATGTGCCCCACTCAAGGGGTGGCAAGCCAGGCTTTCTCAGGGGTGGTCCCGGACTGGCAGCATTGGCATCACCTGGGAGCTTGTTAGAAATGCTGACTCGAGGGCCCACCCGGGCCAGCTGATCCTCACTGTGGGGGTGGGGCCAGCCATCTCTGCCCAGACGGCCCGCACCCCTACACGTGTGTGGGCGCAGGACCAGTTCTTGCCCCTGAGATGCAAGCAGGCATCTGCCGGGGACTTGGGGGAAATCGTTTTCTTCCTGCTAAAAAGGTAGAAGTCGTAGAAGGTAGCGCTTCTGCCTTGTGACCTCTTCCTGCTGTTCCAGAAGTCGCCACGGGTGCACAGGGGCCTGATGCCGGGGAGATGCATCGGAGATGCATCATGTGGCCGGGAGGGGGCGGCGTCCCCGATGGGCTGATGGTGGCAGACAGGGAGGAGCCTGAACTGCCCAACCACTTGGGGACCTTGTATTAAGAAAACGGTAAAATGGGGCGCCTGGGTGGCTCGGTCGGTGAAGCGTCCGATTTCGGCTCAGGTCATGATCTCACGGTCTGTGAGTTCGAGCCCCGCATTGGGCTCTGTGCTGACATCTCGGAGCCTGGAGCTGCTTCAGATTCTGTGTCTCCCTCTCTCCCTGCCCCTCCCCTGATCATGCTCTGTCTCTCTCTGTCTCAAAACTAAATAAACGTTAAAAAAAAATTAAAAAAAAAAAAAAAGAAAACGGTAAATGTCCTCACGGCATTGCCACAGCATTTGCTACATTGTAGCCAAGCGCGTCCCCACAGACCCAGGTTCGTGGGAGTGACAGTGAGCTGAGCGCGGACGCTCGTGCACCTTATGGTGTGCCTGGCCTCCTTATGGTGTGGAGCGAGGCCTTTTCTTCCTCTCTACCTTCTCCACATCCGTCATTCAAAACCGCTTCGCCGCCCCACACCCGACAGAATGGCTACGATCCCAAACTCCAGGAAATAGCAAGCGTCGGAGAGGACGCGGCGGAGGTGGGGCCCTTAGGCCCTGGTGGGGGGAATGCAAAATGGTGTCACCGCCGTGGGAAACAGGATGGCAGTTCTTCGAGAAGTTGAAGGTGGAATTACCACGTGATCCGGCACGTCTAGGTCTGGGTATATGCACAAAAGAACTGAGTCTCGGGGAGATATACGGTGTGCTCCTATTCGGAGTGGTATTATTCACGGTGGTCAAAAGGGAGAAGCAATCCAAGTGTCTTCCAAGTGGTTAAGATGGTAAATTTTATGTGTATTTTACCGCAATAAAAAACAAAACAAAACAAGAAACACACACACACCCCCTTAAAGTCCTTATCCCTTCCCTCGACTACATCTGCCCACAGATGGTCTCTGTAACTCTTGCCTCTCCTCTGAGTTCTGGCCCCATACGCCCCCACGGACCTCTTGACATGGTCACCTGGATCTTTCGAAGGCAGCTCCAAGTTCAATGAGCCGCCGGAGTGTGAACTCGTGACCTCCCTCCCCAAACCTGCTCCTCCTGCCGTGTTTGTCTTTGGGGTGCCTGACGCCTCCGTCCATTGTAAGTCAGAGGGCAGCCTCTTAGCCTCCTCCACCAGCCAAATCCATTGCAAATTCCTGGTGATCGCCCTTCTTGAATGCCAGCCAAGGGCAGCCACCCCGTCCAACCTCTTCCAGTATCGCCTCCGATGACAGCAGCGGGGCCCGACGGGGTTCCCTGTGCACATGCCCCCGCGCCACCCAGGCCCGGGCTTCAGGGCAGAGCCACAGCGAGTTTTTCTGACTGCAGGTCTGATTGATTCCATTCGAGCTTCCCTTGCAGTAATCGATACCATACGAAAATATTTCATGGAAAAATCCAGCCCCTCCTGGAGTAAATTGCCATGCAGGCTTCTCCTGAGTTGATTTCTCGTCTATTTGTAAGAGCGAGCTGATTGAGTCTCTCGGATTTGGGGTCTGACGCGGGGGGCTGGGGGTGGGACGAATGTGACTGATGCTCAGTACGGGGCTGTCCCGGGTGGAGACTCTGGGACAAGAATTGGGGAGCAAGTGATTTATTTGGGAGGTGATTCCAGGAAACACTGGCTGGGAGCAGGAAGTGAGAGTGGGAAGGCAGGAGAGGCATTCGGGATGTGTTATTAAGCCTGCTGGTTCAGAGGACAGCTGGAGTTCACCCCCACGGAGAAAGTCTGGGAGGCGGAGCCAGTCAAGTGTGGAGCCAGGGGCACCAACTCTGACAAGTCATTCTTTGGGGGCTACTGCAGGGGGTGTTAATTCTCTGGCACTTTCTGCCAGCCCCATGCGGGCAAAGCGGTCTGCTGAGGGTGTGTCCAAAAGCTCTCAGGCAAAGAGAGACAGATACTGGTGGTGCATTGGGTTCCAGGGCTCTGTGCAGGGCACGGTCAGCGCCTGCTCCCCAGTGTGGGGGATGACGAATGACACTCATTGAATGACTCAGACCCTCAGGACAGAGCATAGGGACACATGTTTTGAAAGCCCATCCTTTTGAATTTTCCTTTCCTTCCAATAGGAAAGTCTCAGTTTGTGCTAATGGGGCTTAGCGGTGAGAGCCTGTGTAAGATGGGAGGAATGACCGCGGCTCCCTCCTGCGTGTCCCCAGGGCCTCCTCGGGCGACAGGACAACCAGGATGCTCAGCCCAGGGAAGGATAACCAGGGTGGGACTGGGGGCCCACTCGGCAGGGGGTGAGGCCTCGTCCTCTCTTAGCCGGCCCTGTCTGTGGCCCCATGGAGCCTGCGGGGCTCCGGTCCCCCACTCTGCGTCACACCAGAGATAGTCTGTGCTGGTGGCTGGGGGTGCCAGGCGCCCATCTCCGGGTCGGGTTTGGGGAACCACCAGAGGCCTGAGCAGGAGGCTCTGGGGGTGGCCGTGTGGCTGTGGAGGGAGGAGCGGGGGTGGGGAGGAGGAAAATGCACCTAGACCTCCTCTAATCTCTCTTGTCCTGCCAGCGGAGGAGTGAGGCCCAGCACATTCCCTGGGCTCTGGGCATGGTGGCCGGCGGGTCTGGGGGGTGGGGGCGGGGGCAGAGTCTGCAGACCCTCCCTCCAGAGCTGAGGCCTTGTGTGTGTGTGTGTGTGTGTGTGTGTGTGTGTGTATGTGTGTGTGAGATGGTGGTCTGAGCACTTCACCTGTATTTTATGTTGGTAGTGTTTTTTAATGTTATTACTTACTTTGAGAGAGAGAGAGAACTGGGGAGGAGGAGAGAGACAGAGGAGAGAGGACCCTGCTGCCAGCACGGAGCCTGATGCAGGGCTTGAGCTCACGAACCGCGAGATCATGAGATCATGAGATCATGAGATCTGAAACTGCGAGATCTGAAATCTAGAGTCGGATGCTTAACCAACTGAGCCACCCGGGCGCCCCTGTTCGTATTTTTATTTAACAAATACTTGTGCTTGCCCTGTGGAGGCACTATTCTCATTGTTTTACCAAAACAAAAAACATTTTAAGGCATTTAATCATTAAACCTCCCAATCCTCACAAGAACCTCAAGGGGAGACACCGTCCTTGTTTCGATTTGCAGACAGACGGTTGGTGACTCACCCAGGGTCCTAGAGGCAGCGAGTGGAAGGGCCGGTGGGTTGACCAGCCATCGCGTTCCCGAGTCGGGCTCCTCCCCGTGATGCCTGGTTTCATCATGCTGATAAAAGGCTATGGGTCAATTACGCATATTACCCAATGTACAGATGGAAAAATGAAGGCACGCAAGGGTTAGCAATTTCTCAGCTCGGAAGCGGCCCAACCAGGACCCAGCCCAGCCTGCAGGCCCAGGCCTACACGGTAACCACCTGGCCATTGGCCCATGGTAATGAGCCCTTTGAAAGACGGTGAGTCACTTACCTTGGCTGTGCCTCAGTTTCCTCATTTGCCAAGCTGGGCCCTGGTAATCCTGCCCTACTGACTCACGAGGAGTGGTGAGAGAAGGGATCAGGGCCAAGGCTCCCAGAAGCTTCCATCAGGGAGGCGCCCTGGCCTGGGAGGAAGCTGGTCTTGGCCGGCTCTGCCCCAGCGCCCCGGGTGCCCGTGGCCGTCCTCGTCTCCCCGTCGCCCGCGTTTCCCCACCTGGAGCGGGGGTGGCCCGGGGTGCGAGCTCGGCCTCGTCAAGCTCCGCCTGCCCAACCGTCCGGCTCGTCCCGATGGGCTGCCCGTGGTGACCATCCAGGAACTGGGTCACTGGGGACGGCACACCCGGCGATCCCAGGCTCGTTCCGGGGACGTGCACTCGGGCCAAGCCTGGCTCTGGCTCTGGGTGGTCCCTGTGGTCAGATCACCGCGCAGAGGTCCTTTGTGCGGGGCGACACGGACCCTGGTGGAACTCGGGCTCTTGGAGGCTCGTCCTGAGGGTCACTGCACGAGGCGTCCAGCCCCTGGGTTCGGGCGCCCCGGGCCAGGCCAGCTTCCGTTCGTCTCCCCGGGTTCTCCTTTGAGGCGGTGCTCGGGACAGGGCGTCGCTCACTCGTTCAATTCGTTCATTCACCGGCTCCTCACGGAGCAACTCCCGGGGGCCGGGCGCCGCTTCAGGCACCGAGGCTACCGCTGCGAGTGGAACAGACCGAGGCCCGGTTCTCATGGAGCCGACCTTCCAGTGGAGGGGGAGGGGGCAGTGAACATTAAGGCCCACCCCCCACGTGCAGTCACAGAGACATGCACCTGTGTGTGTGTGCACACAGATACGTAAATGGCAACGCATGTGTGCACACACACATGCACACATACGTATATGTACACAGCTGTTATATGGTATGAAAGATGTTCAAAAATCAGGCAAAGTATTGGGATAGAGACTTCTGGGGAGCTACGTTAGGTTGGGGTTGCTGAAAGTCCTGTCTGTGCTGTACCATTTGGGCCAATGCGAGAGGAATTAGAGGAACCTTTCATGTGCGTATCTGGAGGAAACATGTTCCAGATAGTGGAAACAGCATGTGCAAAGGCCCTGCGGTGGGAGCATGTTCTAGGAAGGTTAGAGTGGAGCGGGCAAGGGGGAGAAGCCAGACTTCTTAGGTAAGGGCTAATAGGGCACGGAAGAGAAATTTTGGTCACGTTCTGAGAGACATGGGATGTGACTTGAGACTTGCCCAGAGGACTTTGTAGATTTTGCCTTGATATTTGAAAGGATTCCTCGGGCTCCCTGTGAGGAGGCAGCTGCAATAGTCCAGCTGGAGATGGTGGATGCTCAGACCATTCATGGAGGAGGTGGGGAGGTGATCGAATTCTGGCCAGAGTTACAGATGAAGCCAACACGAATTGACTTAATTACGAACGGCCACGTCCTTCCTAAAATTCCATCTGTGAAGTTTCCAGGGCAGTTTTGACATTTTCTTTTAAAGACTCAGCCTGCATTTTGTTCTAATGGCCGGGGTTCATTCCCCCGAAGGATGGGGAGTCCCGCAGTTAAAGGATGAATGGATGAACATTCCATCAGCACCCAGAGTGCCCCAGGCCCACGAAGGAGATTTACTGTGGCAGCCACCTGTCCAGATGGGTTTGTCGGAAAGTACCACATCTGTTAAAGGGATTTTGAATGTTAAAGAGGGATATCAATTGCGGGAAGGAAATTACTGAGTCTTCAAATACCATCCACTGGGAAAAAGACGGATGGGGCTTTTATGGACGTGTAGCTTGTCCCAATAAAATAAAACATCTTAAAACCTGTCTTTACTGGCATCGAAGTGCTGCAGTGTCGTCTAACAGAGCAGTTTACGTCTCACTGATGAGTTTCTTAAAAACGGAAAACAAGACAGAGGTTTCACCCACCTCTCTGGCTTTCTAAAGCAACTAGAATGAAAATACACATTTATTTAGGCAATGAAATCTACAAAGCACCTACTAAGGGCACAGCACCTTCTGAGGGCAATGAAATCCACAAAGCACCTGCTAAGGGCACTAAGGGCTAAGGAGAGGAGAAGTGGATCAGGTTTCGTTCTCAGCAGGCACCTGGCCGTGAACAGGGACCTAAATTAGCACGCGGGGAGCAGTGGGTTAGTGCAGTGAGAAAGTTCCGAGGTTCCGAGGAGGGAGAGGTTGCTGGGTGCTGAGGGGCCAGAGACGGCTTTGGGAAGGGATGGCGTGTCAGTCGGCTTGCTTTCGCTGGCGTGTGATGAAACTCCTGGCAAATGTGGCCGACGCCATGAGAAAATTTGTTATTTCCCACTACAGCATCCACTGGTTAGGTAGACTTGAGAAGGCTTGATTCAGCGGCGATACACCACCACCAGCTTCTCTGTTTGGCCATCTGCTGTTGTCAGTTCCTCTCTTGGCCGCAAGATAGCCGCCATCAGCAACGGGGGCCACGTGTCTCCTGGTCCCGGTGGCACTGGGAGAGAAACCTCGGTGAGTGATGTACGCTCTCCCTCCCATACAACGGGCCAGCTCAGCCCACGTGCCCACTCCGGACCACTAACAACCTCCGGGGGGATTGCAATACACTCATAACCACCGACTAATCAGGCTGACCCTGGAAGCGGGGCTCGGGGCCGTGTCCCCTTGAGCCAAGGGGCTGCACGGGGCCCGGTTGGACCCCACGGCAAAGTTGAGCTTTGTCTGGAAAGAGGAACGTGGGAAGGGAAATTGGTTAGGCAGCCATCTGAGCGGGGCACAGGCGGGTCGGTGGGCCTTTAGACTAGCAAAGACAACGACAAGCACCCCCTCAATTTAATGATAATAATAAAGGTGGGAGGTAGTGATGAGCAGTTTTCACAACCCGTTCGTTGCACTTAGGGCGTTCAATCCAGAGTAGGATCTCTCCCACCCAAAGCCCCTCATCCGACTCAGCTGACTATCTGAAGCGTGAACACGTAGCGAAACCTACAGCTTGGGACCGTCGGCCCCTCTCTGAAATGCCTCTTTACTGAAAGTCACCGGTTTTGTTCCCAAACCTGTTTCCTCCAGGTGTGAATTATTTACAAATATGTGAGAAGAGCAAAAAGCTGAAAAAGAGGTTGGAGAAAATATCCAGAAGGGCACTGCCCCCCCCCACCCCCACAATAGTAGCTGCTGGCCATGCACGTGGCTACTGAGCGCTTGAAACGTGGCTGGTGGGACCGAGAGACTGACTTTTTGACGGTGTATACGGTTGATTAATTTATTAAAGACAGACACGTGATTCAGTTATTGAAAGACTTTAAAACACATTTGGGGCCAGTTGTTTACATGAATCTTTGAACCGCAAATGCCCCGAAATCTAAATGAAGATCGAGTGTTTCTGATAAACCTAGAGATGCATTGTGAGTCTATCATACACACCAGATTTTGACGATTTATATGAAAAAAAGGCAGACTATCTTAATTTTAATATTTATTATGTGTTGACGTGATATCTCAGATATGATTAGTGAAATCAGAGATACCGTTTAAATTAATGTCATCCGTTTCTTTTTTAGTTTTCTTCCCTAATGTAGTTACTAAAACCTTCGAAACTGGGGCGGCTGGGTAGATCAGTCAGTTAAGCAGCTGATTCTTTTTTTTTTTTTTCAACGTTTATTTATTTTTGGGACAGAGAGAGACAGAGCATGAACGGGGGAGGGGCAGAGAGAGAGGGAGACACAGAATCGGAAACAGGCTCCAGGCTCCGAGCCATCAGCCCAGAGCCTGACGCGGGGCTCGAACTCCCGGACCGCGAGATCGTGACCTGGCTGAAGTCGGACGCTTAACCGACTGCGCCACCCAGGCGCCCCTAAGCAGCTGATTCTTGATTTTGGCTCAGGCCATCATCTCGCGGTTCGTAGGATCGAGCTCCATGTCGGGTCCTGGCGCTGATAGCTTGGAGCTTGCTTGGGATTCTCTCTCTTCCTCTCTCTCTGCTCCTCCCCCGCTCGTGCTCTCTCTCTCTCTCTCTCTCTCAAAATAAATAAAGTTACAAAAATAAAAACTTCAAAATTACATGCGTGGTTCACGTCGGATTTCCGTTCTGGAAGATTCTGCCCTCAGATCGCTGTGCAAGCCAGCATTCCGTGTGAAATAAATCAAAACTGAACATCGTATGATTATACGAAAGGAAGGAGACAATGAGAGAATCCAGTAACAGACTCACATTAAAAAAAAGGTCTTGTCTCTGTCATAAAAATCTTCACCAATCAATGGACACTTACGTGTTTCTGTTAACTCGTGCAAGGATGTGACCGTAATTTTTTTTTTTAATTCCTCAGTTGAGCCAGTGTAGTTTTATTAATGGACCCATGGCCAGTCCCGGTTGTTTTGGATAAGAGGGCTCCTCTTGGGTTTTAGAGCAGCCCTTGGAGGTCAGTGCAGGTACGATGATTCCCACTTCAGAGATGGGGAAAACTGAGGCTCCAGGAGGGAGAATAATGTGCTGAGGATCCCACAGACGGGGCGTCAAGGGAAAGGGCGGACTCCAGTCCTGACCTACCTGACATCGTCTCAGGCTTACTTTCTTCCCGCCCCCACGTTGCTTGGGTCCTGGACACAGGGCTCCGGCTGTGAGTGGCTCTGGCTTTAAGTACGTGCGTGTTATGGACTGTAAGTTTGTGTCTCCCAAACCCAGATGCTGAAAGTCCTGATCTCAGTGTGATGGTGTTTGGGGGTGAGGCTTTGGGAGGCAATTAAACCACGAGGGTGGAGCCCCCAGGATGGGATCAGTGCCCTTATAAGAAGAGACCCCGGGGGTGCCTGGGTGGCTCAGTCGGTTGAGCATCTGACTTCGGCTCAGGTCATGATCTCACAGTTTGTGGGTTCGAGCCCCGCGTCGGGATCTGTGCTGACAGCTCGGAGCCTGGAGCCCGCTTCGGATTCTGTGTCTCCCTCTGTCTCTGTTCCTCCCCCGCTCATGCTCTCTCTCTCTCTCTGTCTCTCAAAAATAAATAAATGTTAAAAAAATAAAATAAAATAAAAAGAAGAGACCCCGAGGAGAAGAGAACAAGCTTCCACGTTCTCTGCTCTGCAGTGTGAGGATACAGAGAGGAGGTGACGGCCTGCAAGACGGGAGGCGGGTTCTCGCCAGGGGTTGTATTGGCCAGCACTTTGACCTTGGACTTCCCAGCCTCCAGAGCTGTGAGAAAAGATTCGTTCCAGCAGCCCAAGCTGACGAGGACTCCGTGGTCCCTTCCTCCCTCCCCGAGTTGACAACTTGGGTGCATTCTGAAGCTGCTCAGACTCGCTCAGCTCCAAGAACAGGTGCATCACCCAGGAAGCAGAGTCCAGTCCAGGATATATCAACACCCAGTCTCACAACCAATCTGATCGTCTCCTGTTGTGAATTCCCTCCCAGGTTCTGCTTCCAAATGTCCCTCTCCTCTCAGGTGGGGTTGGCGGTCGTCGGCTCACGGATCTTTCCGGCGCTCTCTTTAGAATGACTCGGTTCCAATGCCCGCAGCTTCGGGAGTTCAGCCACATTCCAAGTCCCTCAGAAAAGTCTTGCTCAATCCCACTGCCCCGGCTTCACTGCCTTGGAGGAGTGGGACTTCTTCCAGGGAAGAGCGACGTCGGCGGTTGGGGCTGTCACCGCCGCCCCTCCTCCACCAGCGAGGGCACAGTCAGTGGGCGGCCAGCGGCCAGCAGTGCGGCCTGGACACCGGCTGTGCGGCCCTGCGGTCACGGGCCCCAGGGAGTGCGGACCCCTGTCCCACCCGACCCTGCTCCTCTGGGACATGTGGCTCCTGATCGGGCCGTGAGACCGCGTCCAGGAGAGGGGTAAGCGAGGTCACGCACAGGAGCTCTCAGGGCCCCAGTCCCCACACGAGGTCGGGGCCCTGAGTCAGCCCACTGTCGTCAGCGGGTCGCCAATCGGGGTCACAGACGAATCGGGTGGAGAGGCCGCCCCGGAGTCAGGGCTTCAGGTGTAGGAGGAGAGATTTCTGCAGGAACGCTTTGAGATTTAGCCCTTAATGGCAGCTTTCCTTCCAATCCCTCCCAAGGGACAGGCCACGAAAGGTTGATTGTCCTTAAACCGGGCGCAGAAGGGGCCGCGGGGAGGGATGGCGGCCTCGCCCCTGAGATGCGCCCACCCCGCCAGCTGCCAGACACAGATGGACGTTCCAAAGCTCTGGGCTCGGGCCCGGCTGCCTTTCCTCCTTCTGCTTCTTAATTAAAAACAAAAAATATCCCGAAGCCTCCGTTACTACGGATTCCCCAACTCTCTGCTGTGAGCTGATCTTCAGGAAAAGCATAGTCTTTCTTAAGTGTTTCTCTTCTCGGCGTATCCACCCTCTATGATCTTGAGACCAGAGAGAACACGTGTTCTCACTCAGTGCTGGAAAATGTTCATTCTTAAATCTTCCTTCCTCTCTCCTCCCTCTCTTTCTGGCTAGTGTCTCTCTTTCTCCTTGGGGGCAATGGATTATGAATTCCCCGGAGGCGGTAAAGCAGGTTTGAAATACGACGGTGCTGTTATTACGGACGTCCCCGATGATAAAGGTGTGCCCCTCCCCCTCCCCGACCCTCGGCCACTGTGACGCATCCTCTCTCAGACGACCGAGTCCAGCCACTTCCAACACTTGCAGAAGACAGCACGGAACCGGCCTGGCTGGATGAAGGTCTTTCACGAGCAAGCAGAGAAGAAAGCTCTAGAAAGAAAGAAGCGTGTCTGGGAGGGGCCTGGGAGGTTACATCTGTTTGCACCTCAGTCCCATCTTTGATACCTTTATTCAATAAACATTTATTTATTTATTATTTTTTTTACATTTTCTTTATTTTTGAGACAGACAGAGCACAAGTGGGGGAGGGGCAGAGAGAGAGAAGGAGACACAGGATCCGAAACAGGCTCCAGACTCTGACCTGTCAGCACAGAGCCCCACACGGGGCTCGAACTCACAGACTGTGAGATCATGACCCGAGCCGAAGTCGGATGCTTAACTGACTGAGCCGCCCGGGCGCCCCACAATAAACATTCATTAAGGAATTTCTATGTACCAGACTCTATCCTAGGCATTGGGTTTGCAAGGACAGGGTCCCCGTGCACAGAGAGGCCACATCTAGGAGGCAGGGACAGAAAATGGGTGATGAAGCCAATAAGTGATGTCATTTCAGACCGTACTCAGTAGCGGAAGATAACATGTGACAGTGAGGGACAGGGGGCTGATGTGACAGTGAGGGACAGGGGGCTGCTCTCATTAGGGATGGCTGTCTGTAAAAAGTTGAGACCTGAAGAAAGGAATACAGCAAGCAGAAACTAGTGCGAGGTGAATGAATGCATAAACAAAAACGTGGCTCATCCGTACAACAGAACATTACCAAGCCTTAAAAAGAAAGGAAAATCTGATACATGCCATCACGTGGACGAATCTTGAGAACATGATGCTAAGTGAAATACACCTGTCACCAAAGAACAACTACTGTTTGATCCCACTTAGGTGGGGTGCTTAAAGCAGCCAAATTCATAGGCACAGAAAGCAGAATGGTCAGGGGAAGGGGGAAAGGGGAGCGGGGAGAGCTTGTTCAATGGGGACAGAGGTTTGGTTTTGCAAGGTGAAAGGCGTCCTGTTGAGGACTGGTGACGAAGATAACATCATGTTGTGAGAGTGCTAATGCTGCTGAATTGTACACTTAAAAGTGATAAATGTAAGTGATGTTTATTTTCCTGCAATGAAAAAAAAATGACCCGAAGACCGTTCCAGGCTTAGGGAGCAGCAGGCCCTGTGGCAAAGGCCCTGTGGCAGGGATGGGTTTGGCACACTTGAGACACAGACAGGAGCCCAGTGCTCTAGGAACGAAGCGAGTAATCGGTTGGAGAGTGGGCGGAACTGCGACTGGAAAGACGGACAGGAGCCAGAGCTTGTAAGTTCGGATTTTATTTTATAGATGTGAAGAAAAGAGTCCCAATAATTCGCCCGGGGTCAAATAGCCAGTAAACAGCCACGGCAGGAAGTGCTGGTGGTCTTCCGTAAGCTTAGTGTCCCCCACTGCTGATTATCAGCTGTGTGTATTGTCACCCAGAGTGAGGACTATGTTTCCCAGCTTCCCTTGCAACTAGGGACGGCCATGTGACTTAGTCCTAGGCAGCGTGAAGGAAGGGGAAGTATCGTGGCCAACTTCGGGGACATGTCCTTAAAGGGAGGGGGCATTCCCTTCTTTGTCTTTTGTGCCTTCTTGCCACTGTAATGTCAATGTAATGGGTGGAGTTTCAGCAGCTCTCTTGGACCCATGACACATGCGAGGGGCTGGCTGGTGACTTTGGACTGGGGGGCTGGGAGGCTTTTCGAGGAGGGGCCACTTGATCTGCCTTGTCTGATGAGGAGGAGGCAGCCGGGGCCAGGCCTATTCAGGGACGGTCACTCCTGGCAGAGGCACCTGGGGCGGGACACGTCTGAGGGACGGAGGACACGGCAGTGTTGGGCAGGGCGGCGGGTGTGAGGGGCAGCGTGGGCGGAGCCGGGGCCTGAGAAGAGCAGGGTCTGACCCACCCGTCCCCCCGAGAGGGGCGCCAGAGGGCTTGACCAGAGAGGTGCCGGGCCAGGAAGGGTTGCTCGAGGAGGCATGTGCTCCGCAAAGCGCAGAGCGCGGCCCGTCTGAGGGACGCGGGCTAGCGCCTGCCTGGCTCGGGGACATGGCCGGCCGTTGGTGGCGATGAGGCGGTGGCCACAGAGCATCCTTCTCAGGCTGTGGTTCTGCAGGGAGGGGTCTGGCCCAGGAGACGAGACTGATCCCAACAGGAACACACGTGGAGCCGACGAGACCAGAGACGAAGGTCATCGGCGTGTCGTCAAATGCACTCCTGACGACGACGACGATTCAAACCCTCGCGTCCTGTGGGCGGGCGCTGCTGAGCGCCTTCCTGATACTCTCGGTTTTAATCTGTCCGACGGTCCTATGCACCAGGGACTGTCATTATCCTCGTTTACAGATGAGGAAACGGAGGCAGGGAGAGGGTAGACAACTTGCTGAGGTCACACAGCGGGTGAGCTGCGGGCTGCGACCTGAGCACAGACGATCTGCCTCCGGGACTGTGCTCTCAGGAGCTCCCTTGGGATGTCCCGTCCACCTGCACGGGGAACCGCACACGAGCGGGTTCACTCCGTGACGTTCTTAGATGAAATGTCTTGGCGTTCCGACATCCGGCCTCCAAAAGTGCAACAGGAAGACCGTTTGTCCCCTTTCCAGATGCCATCCTTCCCCCTGTGACCTCCCGCCCTCTGCTCAGACTCGGACCCACCGCCCCGGCTAAGACGAGCAAACACCCGAGTTCCCAAGAGCCTGGGAAAAGGGCTGGCGTATCGGCAGGTGTGGGGCCCGGGCGTCCGTCTCCAGGCGAGAACGGACAGATCTGTGGCCTTGCGACCCGAGATGGACCGCGCTCAGCTTCACGTGACACGTGGGGATCCGCCTGCAGCGGGAAGGTGAGGGGCTTTGAGTTGTGATTCCTGGGTGGAGAGATTTCTCCTCGCTCACACGAGCCCACGAGACCAGAGATTGTAGCAGAGGTGGCCCTTCCCGGGAGGCCGGGTTGCAGCTGAACGTGAGCCAGACGTTCTGCTCTGTTCTGCGCAGCCAGACCCGCCCGCGGCCGGGCCGGAGCAGCCATCCGAGGCTTGTCCCCGACCTGCTCACCAGAAACGCACGCCAGGGACCCGAGGAGCTCGGCAGCGATTCGATCCGTGCGTGAGAAAGATGGAAACGCAACTTCCGGGGACCAGGCAATCAGACGCTCACAGCGCGTGAGGCCTACGGTTGGGTGCACTTTGCCGAACAGAATCCTGTCGTTTGGGCGTTGCGGGCTGCACGGCGCGTCTCTACGGCACGGCGAACCCTGCTGCCCTGGGTTGCCCTGCATGCCCGTCACCTGGACACAGAGCTCGCGGGAGAGCTGGGTCCTCCTTAGTCCCGGGGAACTTACAGCGGTGGGCGCCTCCTGCCCCCCATCTGTGAGGTCACACAGCCCGGGTCAGCCCCTCGGAAGCTCACGTCCTGGGCCGAGATCTTCCTGGCCTTGGGGCCGATTAGCATGTGACGGTCTGAGGAGTCCTTGCACCCAGGGGCAGGGTGGGCCAGGGGCAGGGGCGATCCTGGGTCCGGTCGTGCTTCTTGAGAGGTGAGTCGTCAGCCACCTCCCGCTGGCACCGGTGCTGAAAACGGCAATATTTCCCCAAACTCAGCTGCACCTGTGGAGGCGAGAACACAAGGCAGCCTATTTTTAGCAGGTGACAGACTGCTGGGCCCGGAGACCACGCATTCACTCGGGAGCTGTAATTAGCCTCTTGCTGAAAGGGTGGAGTTTCGAACCCGATGCAGGTGACAGCCCCGGGAGGGCCCCTCACCTCGGCACCTGTCTCCGGCGTCTGGCCTGGGGAGGGGCCGGCTGCACCCGGGAAGGCCCCGGGGTTCCCGGGAGTCCCAGGAAGGCGGCAAAGGCCCCTGTGGGTAACGTTCCCCGTCAGCGCTCCCTGCCTCGCTCCTCCTGGCCGGTCCGTTTGCAGAAGGCTCGATCCAACGCCCGGATGTAAGCGCTGTCGTCCCACCGGGATGACCTGGCCAGGGGGATAAAGAGGGCCTGTCACGCCGGTGTCGGCTTTGCGGGACATCTGTCCCCCACTCACGGCTGCCCCGTCGGGGGACGGGACGGGCTTGGCGAGCTGTGGCACAGACCGCGGGGCCCTCCCCACGGTCCCCCTCCGTGTCCCTCACGGTAGCAGGGAAGCCGGCAGTCTGGAAGAAAGACCACGTTTGCCTCGTGACCTTAAGGTGGCCACTGGGGTGTGAGCACCGCCTCTCTCTCTCTTTCCATTGGCTGGGAGAGAACGAGAATGCAGGGTTAGGTGGTGGAAGGACCTCCGTTTCCTTAGTTGTACAGTTGATAGGTAACTGTGCCCGCCTGCCTCCTCCGGTTTCTACGAATTAGAAATGTTTTCAGTTGCCAAATTACAAAGAAAACCCACAGGTCAAGGCAAAAAGGGGCTTATTGGCTCAGGCAGGTGGAAGTTTCCAGAAAGAGCTGCCTCAGGCGCTGACTGAGGAAGAAGTGAGAACCGAAGGGAGGACTTCTTTAACGAGATAAACCTTGACTCCATCCAGAGTTCCCAATAATCGATTAGCTTCTGCGGTATGTGGGGGGGGGGCGGGGCGGTGTCCCACCAGTGATGGTGACAGGGACAGTCAAGCTCGAGAAACATAGCGAACAGGTGGGGGATGGACAGCGCTGTCTCTGCCCCCTGGCTGTGGAAACTCACGGAAGGAGGGAAACACTCTCCCGTTTGTCCTGGGCCCGGGGCCGCACTTCGAGGGGCGCCTGCTGTTTTCCCAGGACGTTTGCCCGGAGCGCACGGGCTGGCGGGGCCCAGAGCATCTCCAAGGAGGCCGGGCTGGGGGCTGGCGGCCGGCTCGGGCCCCGCATCCGTGGGAAGTCAGTCCGAGGCTGTCCCCGGGGGGGGGTCTCCGCGATTCGGGGCTGACATCTGCGCGGCCCCTCCGTCCCCACCCCCGCCTCTGCCAGCGGAGTCCTCTCCGCACCTGTCACGCGCTTCCGGCTCCTGCGGGAGTCCCGCAGGCGCGCGGGGCTCGGACTCCTCCTTGTCCCTCCTCCCCCAGATTCCACGCCACAGGCCGCTGGGATGGGCACGTTTTCTGGTGACCCCGCGGGGGCACACACGCAGGCGACTGGGTGATTTTGTGGATGCCCCGGTCCCCTGGCCACGTCTGCCAACTCCAGCGTCAGGAGGTGCAGCCTAGCGCCCCCGAAGCCCCTTCTCGAACCTCCTCTCCCCCAAACTGCTGCCCACCATCCGCGTATAGCTCCCCAGCACCTGCTGTGTGGCCTTCTTCCAGCCTTGGGACCACACGGGCACACCAGAGCAGCTTTTCGAGATCATTTCCCGCACTACGGAAGCTCCTCTCTCTCATCCCCGCTGGTGACAGGTGTTTTGTCCCGGTGACACTCGCCAGGATGATCACAGCTACTCCCCGGCTGTCCCCTCTACACCAGCATTGTGCCTGGGCCTTTCCTGCGTGAGCTCACTTCTCTGCACGAGGGCTCCATGAGGTGGGGACTGTTTTCCCATTTTACAGAGGAGAAAACTGAGGATGGGGCAGGAGAAGGGACTCGATTGGGCCGGGGGGTGGGGGGTGGGGTTTGCGGAATGCCGTCTCATCCCAGCCCAAGCTCCTGACTGTTGCGCACTGTTTTCCCTGTTTTCTTGAGACATAATTGAAATGTAATATTATATTAGCTTTTGGTTCCAACGTAATGATTTGATGCATGTGTACATTGTGAAATAATCACCACAAAAAGCCTAGTTAACATCCACCAGCACGCATAGTTACAACAAGTGGGTTTTTTTCTCTCGTGATGAGAATTTTTAAGTTCTACAGCTGGAAGTTTGTACGTTTTGACTCCCTTTACTCGTTTCACCAACGCCCCCCCCCCCCCAACCGTTTACCTAATTTTAGTTACCTGCTGGCTATTAGCTCTGTTTTCCCCACATTCATACATCAGCAGGTGCTCCTTTATTTAATATTTTTCTTTAAATAAATCTATTTTTGTTTTCACCAAAAAACTTTCGCTTGAAAGAAAACTATGTCAGCGCCTCTTGCTGGAAAAAGGATGGTAACCATAGAAATAAACACAACGAGCCTGGACAGAGGGGCTGCATTCTGCTGTGAGCCCAAGGCCTGTTCCTTCTTTGTTGCAGAGGATGACGAGCCGGGCCCAGAGAGGGGCTAAGGGCAGATTAGCAGCAAATCGCGAGGTCGTCTTCGAGGGAATCGGAAGAAGTGGAGAGGAACCACTGTAGGATTCAGTGTCACCGGACACCACATCCATCGGCCCTGTCGTCACCTCATGTTTGCCATTTGGGAGGCCCTGGTAGGGAGGAGGGGCTGGGCGGCGTGGGAGAGGAGCCTTCCGGGGGTGCGGGGAGGGGGACAGCAGCTTCGCCCAGGCCCGAGAAGAGAGGAGGCCAGATGAGCAGTGTGGAGAGAGGGCAGAGGAGGCTGGAGGTGGGCAGGGAGGGGCCTGAGGCCACGGTCAGGAATTCCAAGGGTGACAATGGGGAGCCACTATGAGGGTGACATAGCCGGGGGTGGAGGGGTCAGGTGGGTGCCGTTGAAGTCCACATGGCCCTGGGAGAGAAGGGATAGAAGACAACCGAGCCAGATGGGACAGCATGTGACCCAGGGGCCTGTTCCATTGTGTCACCTGCCCCCTCCCTCTGAACCCCCAGACGCTCCTCCCCAGCAGGTGCCCAATGCATCCTTCTGAGGCTGAGCTTGAGGGATAAGTGGAGACTTTGAGTCTCCATCTGCTGAACCCACATGCCAGTCTCTAGGCAGGCACCCCAGAGCCAGCTCAGGGAAAGGGGTGCAGCGATGGTCAGCGACGGCCCCACCTGTCCCCTGTGAGGTGCCCGGGATTGGATTTCTGAAGCCTCGCCAGCCCTGCGACCCGCCCTGCTCCCCGGGGCCAGGGACCCTCTCCACCCACCTGCCGCTGCTGCTCGGATCGAATCCATTGTGACTCCCCGTCTCTCAGCCCCTTCCCTGAAACGCGAAAGATGTGATGATTTCAATGATTTACTTATTTCAGTCAATAGGGTCGTGTTAGAAGTGATTTCCCTTAATAATTCAGGCTCTCTAAAGAACAATGGAAATACTATAAGACGAACTGAGCCGCTGTAGAGAGGAGGCCCGAAGCACAGGGCTGGGGTCTCTAAATTACCTACCCAGCCGGGTGGTTCTCTAGGGCACAGGCCAGGCCTCCTGGATTCAGCTGTAGGTGGGGAGTATTGATAGAGAATCTTTACCACATGGAGTCGCATTGAAAACAAAGTGGCCCTGACCTTCCGGGAGGCCACGGTCTAGGGCTGGGGGCTGGGGTGTGTAGAGCAAGGCCTCACAGCACTGCAGCACGATTTTGGCTTCATAGAAAGAGGACTAGACGATGTTAGGAGCAGAGTGGAGGTGAGTGAGGGAGGTGAATGCACACCAGACAGAAGTTATTTGATGCTTAAATATAATTTACAAATCACTCTTTTTTTTTATGTGCTGTTTTTTTGTGGGGGGGGGCGCGTACACAGGAAGCCCTCACGGAATTAAAACAAAAGATTTTTGCGGGCTATACTCTGATCATAATCTAATGACATTAAAACAAATAATAAAGAGATATCCGCGCTGGAAATACTCTGTATCCTGGCTATAGCAATGCTTACCCTGGTGGACACGTTGGTCAAAGTTCGCTGGGCTGGGTACTTAAGACAGGGGCATTGTACTGGAAGGCTTCCTTTCCCAAATAACTCCCGGATCAAAGCAGAAATCAAAACTAAAGTGAAATTTGTAGAAAACGGTGAAAGGGAGAAGAGTTCGTATCTGAACCGGGGACATAGCTAAGCTGGGCTTGGAAGAAAATGCGTGGTCCTAAATGCCTGCATTATTCCAGAAGAAGGAGTACCGGTAAAGGCAGTTAGCTCTTTAAAAATGGCGGGGAGGGCGCCTGGGTGGCTCAGTCGGTTAAGAGTCTGACTTCGGCTCAGGTCATGATCTCACGGTCCATGGGTTCGAGCCCCGCGTCGGGCTCTGTGCTGACAGCTCGGAGCGGGGAGCCTGCTTCGGATTCTGTGTCTCCCTCTCTCTCTGCCCCTCCCCTGCTCGCACGCTGTCTCTCTCTCTCTCTCTCTCTCTCTCAAAAAATAAATAAACATAAAATTTTTTTTAAAAAATCATAAAAATAGGGGGGAAAGAGGAACAAAATAAACCAGGACAAAGCAGGGAGAGGGAACTAATAAGGATAAGGACCCAAATCCAAAACGCACACGGTCAGCGTCTAGAAGATGAGTTTTCAGAGGAGCTAGGGAAGTAGGAATGCAGGTTAGGAAATGCAGTTTTCCAGTTCAGGAGCCGGAAGGTTCTTGTGCAGGAGAGCGGTGCGCCGGGAGCTGGGTGCGGTGGCTCTGACCCCAGCATGGCGAGCAGCTAGAGGCAGGGAAACTAGGGGCTGACCTCCTCCTCCGCCTGGGCTCTAAGTACTTCCTCAACTTTTCTAAACCATCCCGGAGGGTTTGGGTGCTAGCCCCGCCCTGCCCCTGGGATACGCAGGCCGGGGATGAGAGCTTGAGAGGGCGGACGCATCTCCTTAAAGTCCCATCCCAACCAAAGACATCTGAGGTCTGGTAGGGCCCGTGATGAACTTGTACGCCGTCTGGAGTGGTTGGGACAAGGCTGTCTGGATTCCCCAAGATGGGAAGGAGCAAGGAGAACTCCACGGGGAACTCCGGCACGGGAGACGCCAGCCCAGCCAGGTCCTTGGAAGACCCTGCCGGTCCAGCTGCCCTAATTGGGATGTGACAAGGTGGCTGAAGGCAGGAGGTGAGCCCAGAACTAGAGCTTGGAGAAGCGAGGGCCAGAGAGGATCCCCTAGAGAAAGGGGACCGGGGGCCCCTGGCAGGTGGTGGCTCAGCTATAAAAAATGTCTTCGTCTTCCTCAGTCCAAATCCCCCTGGGAGTAAAAATATATTAAAAGCTTTTTACTTTTATTTTTATTTTATTTTACATTTATTTATTCTGGAGAGGGGAGGGGCAGAGAGAGAGGGAGACACAGAATCGGAAGCAGGCTCCAGGCTCCGAGCTGTCGGCACAGAGCCCGACGTGGGGCTTGAACCCACGAACCGTGAAATCACGACCTGAACCGAAGTCGGATGCTCAACCGTGTTCAATGTGCAGTTTTACACACTGTATTTCCTTAAAGGAGACATTTTTTTAATTGCTTCTTATTGTTTTTATTATTTCAGAGAGAGAGCATGAGTGGGGGGGAGGGACAGAGGGAGAGAGCCAGAGAGAGAGGGAGAGAATCTCATCTCAAACAGGCTCCACACTACCACGGGGCCCGCCGTGGGGTTCGATCCCACGACCCTGGGATCATGACCTGAGCCAAAATCAAGAGTTGGGCGCTCAACCGCCTGAGCCACCCAGGTGCCCTGTGTTTTTAGGTTTTAATTTCATCTTGATTCTACCCAGCTGGGCAGCAAATACTCCAAACCACGGAATGTGGTGCAGGAAATCTGGAAGGGATGGACTTACTCGTTTTAACCACCGGAGGAAAAGCCACCCGGGAAGTTGGCCGGAGCAGGCAGGAGCTCAGCTTTCGTGAGCGAGAGGGCCAGGCGGCCAACAGTGGGGACGTAGGACACACACGACACTCCGGGATGGCCGCTGTGGCCTGAGCGCTGCTTCCTGGAAGGCACGAACTGGCTAGGACTCACGGGAGGGTGTCATCAGGGCTCAAGGGACAGGTCTGAGCTGGCCCTACAGTTCACGTGTCAGAGAAGCTCCCACCACAAGAGCAAGTAAGCTCCAGTCCCCATTGTCCCAGCTTCCCCGCTCCGCCCCCGGTGCACTTTGCCCCAGTAAGGAAATACATTATGGTTTCTGAAGGCAACTGCTTTGTCTTCCTCTCCTGTGAACAGCCGAGCAAAGAATTAATTTGGAGTTTTGCAATGTCGGGGCCTCTCTCATTAGATTACTCCCACTGTCTCTTGGGAGCCCTGGTAACTTGCTTTAATGATCTCACATCCTTGAAAACTGCTTCATGTGTCTCCCTGCACCAGCAAATCTTCAATCTGTTGGCCGCCCGAGGTTCCTTGTCCTTGGGCCGCGCCCCGAGGCCTTGTTCCCTCCCCGTCCCCGTCCTTGATCCTGTTCTCGGCTCCCCACCTTCCCCCACCCCTAGCCGTATCTTCTGTTGTCTCTGCACCCCTTTGCTCGCCGAATCTCTGTGTTCTCTTCTCCTACTAAAAATTCTACCCAACCATACTTGTTTGAACAAAAAAACAAACAAACAACAACAACACGGAAATGACGATGATCCCTATGTTTTTATCAAAAGTCATAAGAAGAACGCCGCCGTGGGATGGATTGTATTGCATCCCAAACCCCCAGAGACTCCGACTCATGCGAATGTCTGTTTTGTTCCCCCGGGTCTCTGGCCTCCTTGTATTCAAAGCTGCAGGAAAGCCATCGGGCAACAGCGTTGGGACTGGGGAAGGGCAAAGCTCAAGGTGACCTTGGGATCAAGCTCTGAAAAGCCCCGCCCCCCTCCTGGGTCAGGCCTGGGGCCGAGGCTGGGACAGAAGATGGAATCTTGTCTTGCCAGGCTCAGCGGGGAGGTGGGCTGGACGTTTCCAGATTGTTGCAGGAGGCGGTACGTGCTTGATCACAGGCTCGGCGGGTTTGGCACAAGGGCTACGTTCAGAGATACAGGAAGGTAAACCAGGTTAGGGCCATGTATCGGTCACCTGTTGCTGTGTAACAAATACCTACTCCCACCCCACCCCAAGTTTAGTAGCTTCGAGCAACACACATCTGCTACCTCGCACGGTTTTTGAGGGTCAGGATTCTGGGAGCAGCTAGCTGGGGTTTCTGGCTCAGGATCTCCAGGAGGCTGCGGGGAAGTCGTGCCCTGGGGCTGCGGAGAAGACTCACTCACGTGGCTGTCGGCAGAGGCTTCGCTCCTTCACCACACGGGCCTCTGTGCCACGTGGCTTCGGAGAGAGACAGGTGGAGAGACAGGGAGAGCAGCTGAAGCCTTTAATCACCTAATGTTGGAAGTGACACTTGGTCATACACACCAAATATGGGAGGGGACAGCAGAGTGTCAGGAGCGGTGGGGGGGGGGGACCGTTGGAAGCTAGTGCCACAGGCTGGACGTCTCTCTCTTGTTCAGGAAGTATTTATTAAGCCCCCTGCCAGGAGCCAAGCAGCACTGTGCTCTCTGGGGATTCAACCGGAAACAAAACAGACAAGGTCTCTGCCTCAGGGAGTTTGCGTTTTAGAAGAGAGGCAGATAAGATACAAATAAATACGAGCCCCAGCCGTCCAGGACCTGTGGGGCAAGAGGAGGGACAGCCGCGTACCTGGACATCGGGTTGGACTGCAGCCGGGGCCGCGGGCCCGGCAGGAGCTGTGGATGTTGAGGATTGCCACAGCCCAGCACGGAGGAGGCGAGACATCCACGTCCCAGCTCTCTGATCCTGTCCTCAACTTCCGGCCAGTGCTCACCGGGCAGAATCCAGGAGGAGCTGAGGACAGGGAGCCTGCGTGAGGTCGGCGTCCCGGGGCACAGAGCAAGTGGAGAAGGGCGGAGGACCGGCGTGGCCAAGCGGGAATGTAATTGGCATGCGGGATAAAAGGAGAGTGAATGAGCGAGGGGGACATCCCAGGCAATCAGAGAAAGCCACTCTGTGAAGTCACAGCTGAGCTAAGACACAGGGAACAGGGACATCTGGGAGACGTCCCAGTGAGGGCACCTGAGGGCGTGTGAATGTGCGCAAGGGAGCAGGTGCTCCTGAGAGGAGTGAGCGTGAGAAGCGATGCCAGGGATAAAGTCAGAAAGTTAGGAAGATTCTGGAACAACAGCAGGGCCCTGTGGGCCATGGCGAGGAGCTTGGGTTTGCCTCAGGGGTGGCTGGAGCCACTGGGGAGGGATGCGGTCCAGCGAAGGTTTGAAGGGGTCCGTGTGGCTGCCATGTGTCATGTGGCCTGTAGCGGGCGAGATGGACACAGGGGGCCGGTGAGGGGGTTCCACACGATCCCCGGGAGAGATGAGGGCCCCAGGTCCAGGGTGGGACTGCGGAGGTGGGAGGAGAGGTCGGGTTGAGGATGTATTTTGAAAGGAGGGCGGATTGGATTTGTTGATCAATTGAAAATGACGCGAAAGGGAGAAAAGTCAAGAACAAATCCAAGGTCGTGCTGCATAGATCCTGCGAAGATGTGCTCAGAACACTAGAATTTATTAACTATGATTTACAATTAAGACTACATTGGCGGAGGGGCGCCTGGGTGGCTCAGTGGGTTGAGCGACCGACTTCGGCTCAGGTCACGATCTCGCGGTCCGTGAGTTCGAACCCCGCGTCGGGCTCTGTGCTGACAGCTCAGAGCCTGGAGCCTGCTTTGGATTCTGTGTCTCCCCCTCTCTCTCTACACCTCCCCAGCTTGTGCCCTGTCTCTCTCTCTCTCTCAAAAATAAAATAAAATAAACGTAAAAGAGTACGTTGGTGGATACTCTAAGGCGTTCTTTAGAATGTTCTAATGTGGAAAACAAAGTTCAGCAAGGTGGGAGCTCTGAGGCTCACCCCTCGACACATAAAATGTGTACTTTAATATGCAACATGTATCATTAAAGCTGTCCCATGGTGATTTGTGTGGTGGGAAATGACCGGACCGTCTGCTGCAAACCTGAAGAGTGTCTGTGCCAGTGGGGGCGATGGGTTGTTAACACAGGAAGGTGCGGCGCGTTGGGCTGAGTGAACCACGTGGTCATGTGGTGCCCCCCCCCACCCGCCCTGTAAACAATGGGAGGAGGAGTCTCGGGTCCCCCCCAGCTCCGTGCTGGGTGCAATGACAGCATCCAGACCACCGTGGGCTCCCTGGGGAAGTGGGGCCACACTGGGCAGAGTGGCTCAGGTGTGCCTGTCCCGGTGAGCGTGCAGCTAAGCCATGCATGAGAGAAGGGAGGTCAAAGATGGCTTGAGGGGAGCCGACAGGTGGCCTGGGCTGGGTGAGCAAGATGGGAGGTTGAGGGAGGGGATCCTGGACAAAGGCCCAGGGTCTAGAGCCCCTTTTATCCATTAAGGCCCCTTGGCTGCCGTGACAGACGCCTAACTCAACACAGAGAGGTAGGGGCGGCCCTGTGGGGTGTCCTTAGGCCCAGGGAGGGCTGTGACCAGGCACGGAAAGGGCCCTTCCGCAGCCGGAGCTGTGGGGTAGCCTGGTCCAGGTGCTGCCTTTGGAATTCATGACACAAGCACCCTCTGTCTTTGGACTTGAAGGACAAGGAACCACGGAGCCCTCATAACCTCCTCATGTCACACACGAGGATCAGGAGGCCATTCGGGGTGCCCAAAGTCACGGGGTCAGCAAGTGGCAGAGGGAGGGTGTGCCTGCAAGCCCACAGACACCCAGACTTGGGATTTTTCTACTGCAACAGCCTTTCCCTAACTTGGGGCATCCCCGAGCTACTTTCGTGACCGTTCTCATTTGCCTTATACTATCTCTTCTGTTAATTAAATTTTCCTTTAAATCTTACTTGAATTTTCTTTCTTCTTTCTTTCTTCCTTCCTTCCTTTCTTTCTTTCATTTAAAAAAAAAATTTTTTTTTCAACGTTTATTTATTTTTGGGACAGAGAGAGACAGAGCATGAACGGGGGAGGGGCAGAGAGAGAGGGAGACACAGAATCGGAAACAGGCTCCAGGCTCTGAGCCATCAGCCCAGAGCCCGACGCGGGGCTCGAACTCACGGACCGCGAGATCGTGACCTGGCTGAAGTCGGACGCTCAACCGACTGCGCCACCCAGGCGCCCCTTCTTTCTTTCTTTAAAGAGAGCGAGAGCACGAGCAGGGGAGGGGCAGAAGAAGAGAGAGAATCCTAAGCAGCCTCCATGCCCAGTGCAGAGTTTCACAGCAGGGCTCCGTGAGACCATGCCCTGAGCTGAAATCATGAGTCAGATGCTTAACTGACTGAGCCACCCAGGCGCCCCTATTTACTTGAGCTTTTTATTCATCAGTGTATGGCTAGTTTTATTTTGGGCCGATACGCAGCAAATACTCTTTGCTCTGAGAATAAGCGACATTCATCTGAGAAGGATATGCTGCGTTTTGGGAAACCCTGTGTCATCATCAGGGTGCTTTTCTCACAGGAGGATAATGCAAACTGAATATGCTCAGATCTGAGAGGTTGGGTGGGGGCGGGGGGGGGCTGGATGGGGAGGGCTTTTCCTCTGAGGGAGTTGGGAGCCCTGGAAGTGTGGATAAAGGTGGGGGGTCGTGATCGGACCAAAGTCCTGGCAGGATCCCTCCCACGGCAGCGGGGAGGATAGACCATAGAGGCAAAGTCATAAGCAGGAAGGTCTGGGAGGCCTGTGCTGGTCCGAGCCAGATGCTGTTCATGGAGGTGGTGAGAGCAGGTCTACGCATATTTTGTAGGTTATGATTTTCACCTTGTCCCCTGTCCTCAGTCACAGACGCCCATTGTCAGAGCCTAAGTGAGTTGGGGGGTTGGGGACCATTGGGCCCCTGTGGGTGGCGGGTCAGGGTGTTGGTAACCCCTCCACCCCAGGGCAGACCATGGGGCCAGGCACCCACTGGGCATAGTCCCCAGGGCACAGGGCAGGTGTGTGTGTGTGTGTGTTTGGTGGGGTGGCGGGGGGGACAGAGAGATCCTAGAGCCTGAATTCCTGGGCTTTTCCCCACTGCCCGGTTTAAACCTGCTGCGGTAGATTCCCTTTTTAAGTCGGTGGAAGATTGAGGATTTCATTATTTGTGGCACTCGGCAATAAATCTGCGAGTTTTCGGCTAAAGCGAGCACTTTCCCCGAGTTGCGTCTCGGGCGGACTGTTATTCATCACGTCCAGTCACTCGTTCACCTTGGTGAGCCCTGGCCTGGGGGGGGCGAGGGGCGGCTCCTCCCAGACCTGACAACTTTTACTCCTTAGGGGCTGGGGGAGGGGACCGCACAGGAAGGGACAGGGCTGGGGAGGGCGGTGGGGGCTCGAGGCGGCCTGGAGCAAGCAGCCCCAACCAAGGCCAGAGAATGAGCCAGAAGGGGGATTACAGGAGAAGCCCCGGGGGCTCAAAGCCCGGCCCACTGCCGAGAAAATCTCCCATGGCGGGGAGGGGGTAACACTGCGAAGAGAGGAAGAGAAACCGCCAAAGAGTTCTCTGCCAAGGGAGTGTCGGAGATTTTAATTCAAGATGAAATGTGTTCTTGTTTGTGTACAACTCATTTCCCTCCCAAATGGAGGGTTTTGTCTATCACTCGGGTGTTTCAATAGCAACCGTGTAATTAAGGTAGCATGTGCCTCTTTAGTTTGCAAAGCAGGCTGTTTGCGTTAACGTGTTGGGGAAGCAAACATGGCTTGGATTGGATCCTGGGTCTAAGGAGGAAAAAGCAAAGAGTCAAAGCAAACATCTCCAAATTGGGACTTGGCTCCCTCAGGGATGACGTCCTCTAGAAAATGTGAGGGTGTTCGCCCTCAATGAAGGGGCCCCGGGAACTCTGGTCTGGTTAGGGGAGTGGTGAAGAAAAGGACAGAGGTGGTGCCCAGAGACTGCACGCGTGGGATAGTAGCTCCCAAGCTTCCAGGGGCCAGGGAGGAGGTGCGTGTGAGGGCAGTAGGTGTGAGCGGATTTTGTCAGTGCTGGTGTATTTTGTCCACATGGTAAAGGCACAGGGAATCTGTTTCCTCGAAGAAATAAGCATTGTCACTTTTCTCAAAACACACGGCTTTCTTGGGGCGCCTGGGTGGCTCAGTCGGTTAAGCGTCCGACTTCGGCTCAGGTCATGATCTCACGGTCTATGAGTTCGAGCCCCGCATCAGGCTCTGTGCTGACAGCTTGGAGCCTGGAGCCTGCTTCGGATTCTGTGTCTCCCTCTCTCTCTGCCCCTCCCCCACTTGCACTGCCTCTCTCTCTCTCAAAAAATGAATAAACATTAAAAAAAAAGAAACACATGGCTTTCTTGATCTATCTTGTAGTTCTGTTGTTTTGAGTAGAGAGATGGGTAGAGTTTGTTTTTATGATGGGAAAATTAAAAGCCTAGCAGTCTGAGAGATGATAAACAGTGATGACTCTTGGGTTCATTGCTGAGGCACAACAGGGAGGGTTGAGGACTGTGCTGAGTTCAGCCTCATGGTCCACCCCCCAGGGGCAGCCGGGACTTGCCCAGGTCATGATTTGCTCGATGGAAAGTACATCCAGTTTTCTGTGTGTCTGATTTTCCAGAGGAAGCTGGAAATCTAGGTGTTTATGCCAAATCTTCTGTTTTCAGCTTTATTGAAATGTAATTGACAACAAAAATTGTAAAATATTGAAAGTGTACAATGTGATGATTTGATATAAAAATCTCCTCATTTTTAATGTTAAAAACCAACTGCGTAGACCCATTTTGGGGCTGGTCACAACATATCTCCTGGCAGGACACGGGCTGCGGTCTGTCACTCGCCATCTGGGGTAGACTTATGTTAACCTGAACAATTTAGCAGAAAAATTTGCTTCTAACTTTGGTGACTGATTCATTCATCTGGCAAGGATTCAGTTTTTCCACCCACAAAATCAGCGTCTTCTATTTCTGCCGTGGGTTATGTTTAAAGCCTCTACAACCTACTTCCTTTTCCTTCCCTAAGTTTGGTGTTTGTGGGGAGTGTCTTGACAGCCTGAATCAGAAGGTCTGTAGGTCTTTATCCAGGGTCTGGGGGCTCTGAATTAGTTTAGGAGTTAGCTGTGGCCACCGTGGCCGTGGCTTACCCAAGATAAAGGTTTATCTCCCTCTCACGTGGACAGACGAGCTGGTGTCAGGGGCCAGGCTCCCTCTGACACATTGGAGAATGTGAGCAGGTTTGTTCTGAATGAAGGGGTCCCCGGGAACTCTGCTGTGGTTAGGGGGGACAGTGAAGAGGAGGACAGAGGTTATGCCCAGGGAGTGTATGGTGGGATCATAACTATGCCTGGGCCATTGGCTCTGTCCACTTGGTCCAGAGGGCCCCTCATCTGCATTTCAGCAGTGAGAAGAAGGAAACAGAGCTGAAGAAGGCATACCCCTCCCTTTACGGGTGCAGCCCACCACGGGCCCTCCTCACCTGTACTCACATTCCACTCAGCAGCATTTACTCACCTGGCCACCAATTGCTGCAAGGGATGCTGGGCACTATCATCCTAAATCTTGGCTTCCATATTCCCATTTCACAACAGAGATTCGGAAGGGGTATGCGGATAATGCGGGGTCCCTAGTTATTGCAAACAGACAAGAAGGCAGCCAACTCAGAGTGAAACAAACAAAATGCCTGCATGTCAACTGGGATTCTCGACTGACTTTCAGTTTCACCCTTGACAGATGGAGATTACTTGGTTTTTGACTTTAATAAGTTTTGAAACCAAAAGGTTTTCCTAATTAATCTTAACACTGTTGTGTCCCAAACCTCAGTAACTTCTGTTTCCCTTACGTAATTTTGGACACATTTGTCTATCAACTGAGTGATTATTTGCTTTATGTTTTATTCTAATGTATTTGTTTCCAAATAAATTTGTTTTTAAAAAGTTTTGTTGAGTGATAATGAAAAACATCAAAATTTGAGGGATGCAGCTAAAGCAGTGTGAGGAGGAACATTTATAGCTTTAAAATGTGTGTGTTAGAGAAGAAGAAAATCAATGACCTATGATTCCACCTTAAGATGCTAGAAAAAAAGATCAGAGTAACCCAAGATAAGTAGAGTTAAGATAAGGAACTGAAGTCACTGGAATAGAAAACATAAGTCAATAGATAATAAAGCTAAAAGTTCTTTAAAGAAGGTCAACAGAGTTGATAAACCTATAATGAACATTTTTCTGCATTTTGATTTGAACACTCAGGTCCTTGTGGAAATACCTTCAAGTATCTGGTATAGCTCTGAATTTAAGTTACTTTTTTTTTGAGTTTTTAAAAATGTTTTGTTTATTTTTGAGAGAGGGACAGAGTGCGAATGGGGGAAGGGCAGAGAGAGAGGGAAACACAGAATCCAAAGCAGGCTCCAGGCTCTGAGCTGTCAGCACAGAGCCCGATGCAGGGCTCGAACTCACGAACCACGAGATCACTATCTGAGCTGAAGTCGGACGCTTAACCGACTGAGCCACCCAAACGCCTCTGAAGTTATTCTTTACAATGACTACGCAGTAAAAGCACTTGGCTACTCCTCTACTCGGGGGAGTTTACTTTTTGTTTCTGGTTTAGGGCCATGAAGAACAATGCTACGGTGACATTCTTGTGCAAAATGTTACAAGACAGAAGTACTTCTATTTCTATGGGCTGAGTGTCCAGCAGCTCCAGAGCTGGGACACACGCTTCTATGAATTGTCTACTTATGGCCATTGCCTCTTTGTCTTGTCAGTTTGTTAGAGTTCTTGGTATATTGAACTCCTTATCTGTTAATTGACGCGCAAATGCTTTTACAGATTTATATAAAGACTTTGTTTATATAATCATTTTATGTACAAAAATTACACATTTTTACATTTTCATTATGTCTTTTTTTTTTCTTTTATACTTTCAGGTATAAAATCCATCTTGGTTTGTAAAATCTCCCCAACCTCTCTAGATTGTAAATGCAGCATCCTAGATTTTCTTGTAATATTTTCATATGAGGCAGAAGACGGTGCCTTCAGGGTGCATCTGAGCTGCGGGAGCTCCCTGCCCGTGGCCATGACCTTCCCAGGAGAGCCCACTCCTGGTGTCTGAGCAGGGCAGGAGTAGAAAGGCCTGGACGTCTGGGCATACCTGTTCCAGAACCAGCCACTGGTTTTGCCGAGACTTCGCGGGCTTGCATTACAGATCGACCTCTCCTCCTGCCTGGTCTCTTCCCCCACTTCCCTACACAAGTGTTGATTCCCCAAAACATTAAGTTTACGCTTCTGGAGACCCCCACCCTTAACTGCTCTCCTTCAACTCATGTCATCTCTATCAGCACACCCTCTACGCTGGGCACACAGGTGTCAGGACCTCACCACATGTCCCACCTGCTTGCCCCCTCGACGTCTCTGACTGTCATCTCTTGGAAGACTGTCATAACACCAGAGTCCCCCCTGGTCTCCCCATTCAGCCCCCGCACCTGCCTGCACTATGATCTGTGCCCAGAGTGAGCCTGTTAAATGGATGGGAGATGCTGACACTCTTCCGACAGAACCCGCCATCTCCCCGCCTTGCTCTGTGCAGAGCCCTTTACCTGATGGACAGGGCCCAGCGCTCCCTGGCCCCTCCGGCCCCCTCATCTCTTCCGTGCTTCTCGGGGCTCTCCCCCTGCTCCTGCCACACTCGCTCTTCCCGGGACAGGCCTGGTGCTCCCCTGTTGGGTCTTCACCTTTGCTCTGTTCTCCCCCGATCTTTGCCCACGTGTCCACCGCTGCTCCCTCACCTCCGGGGCACCTGCTCCAACGTCACCTCCTCCGTGGGCTCCTTCTGCCTGCCCCCTCCCTCCATGACCACCCCCGCTCCTACTCCACACATCTCCAGGCCACTCACCGCCACGTGACGACTCCGTGCCTTACCGAGGATCTTATGCTGGATTCCTCCAGAAGCTGACCCCAAGACTGGGTGTGAGTGTAGCGGTTTATCTGGAGGAGACCCAGGGAGCTCTTGCGGGGAAGGGAGACGGGAAGGAGAAGGATCATGGCACCAACCCTGCTGGGCGGTGAGCAGGTGACCATGGTGGGTACAGGGCTCAGTCCCCCCGGGGTCCCGTGGGAGACGGTGGGGAACAGGCCTCGGGGGGATGTGTGCTCCACCAGCTCCCGTCCGGCCCTTGGCCAGGGCTGCTTTCCGGGACGTCAGCTTGTGACCTGCAGCCGGAGGCCTCAGGGGCAGAGAGAGGCCACCGAGGGGCAAGTGTCAAGGAACGAGGGGGCAGATGGCATCGGCCGGGGGCTGCGCTCACTGTCCTGGGCTGTCACTGCCTGCTGTGTGTCTCCCTCCGTCGAGGCTCCTCCTGGGGCCGGGCCTTGGCCGCTTCCTCGGGGGCCTCAGCTGTCGCTGGCGCATCTCAGGCCCTCCCGAGACACCTGCGGAATGAAGGAACGAAGCCTTCGAGACCCTCTCCTGGGCTGCCGAGCTGACGCTTAGTCCTCGAAGAGCCGGGTGCTGCAGCAAATGCTCTGATTCTACCACTCTGCAGACGTCACCCCCGATGCCTGCTGCCTCTGAAGCCGCTGCTGCTGCTTGGGGTCAGGTGGGGCGTCAGTGTCAGAGGGGCTCGGGCGGACCGGCTGCGCAAGCCTCCTTTCCTGGCGGGTGCTGGGGTGATGCTTCCTGAGAGATGCCCTTGGATGGCGTTGCCGCCACGGATCCTGACGGCAGCCGTGGCGGTCATCGTCCCAATTACCCGGCTGTCTCGCTTGATGGGACCACCAGGAGCCCGCAGATGGCTCCCGAGTGCGCCTCTCTAGCGACCGTCTTTTTCTGGAACCAGAGCGCCTGGTTTGCTCAGGAGAAGGAAGCAACAAATATATGTATTATCCCTCCGATGGAGAAGTTGCGATCATCTGGAAAACATCCGGAGATGGTCCAAATGCCCAAGACCCCATGGACACAGACTCCGGAGCTTTGACTCCATGTTTGAAGGCCAAGGTTCCTTTTGTGCATTTCCAGGACCAGACCAGGGCTGGGCACAGGGCAGAGCTCAAAGAAGGAGTGTCTGTGCTGACCCCCAGGTGAGGTCAGAGGGGACACGGCTGGTTTGCAGGACGCCCCACAATCTGGGTGAGTGTGACCATGTCCTCATAGATTCAGCCGACCACTGTGGCCAGGATTGCTGCGGACGGGGGTTCTTCCCCGCCCAGGGCAGGAAGGGAGTCGACAACGTGTGTTCATCCATCAACAGGATATCTGGTTAGGGTCCTTGGTTGAGGTGGCATTCACCAGATTTCTCTGCTTTAAGGATCCTTTCCCCTTTGTAACTGCTAAGTAGCACTGGGTGGGGTGAGACTCTGGGATCCTGTGTTCCCCAAAATGGTTTCCCCCTGTGGTTTTGGTGTTCACTGATGGGCCTCAACAAGTTTCAAAATTCTGTATACCAATCAGCTGGCATTATTCAGAAAGAATTGTCTTTGACCCCAATAATCTTTTAGTATCACTAGGAACTCATGGATTCTTTTAAAAAAGATTCAATGTGTTCATATCTCTGTGCACTTTTTTATATTCAAATGTTTTTACTTTTGTCTAATAGAAGCTCTTTTCCCATAGCTTCTGATTCCTTTCGACCTGTTTCCATCACCTTTGAGTACTTCCTGGCTTTCTAGTATTAAACAGCTGCCTGGAATCTTTAAAAGAGGTCAATATCCTAAGATACAAAGTGATGGCACAATGCTCTATATTAAGGAGAAAGAGGGGCCCCTGGATAGCTCAGTCAGTTAAGCATCTGACTTCAGCTCAGGTCATGATCTCACGTGTCATGAGTTCGAGCCCCACATCGAGCTCTGTGCTGACAGCTCACAGCCTGGAGCCTGCTTCAGATTCTGTGTCTCTCTCTCTCTCTGTGCCCCTCCCCTGCTTTCACTCTGTCTCTCAAAAATAAATAAACATAAAAAAAAAAAGGAGAATGAAAGAATCATGGCAACTAAAGGCAATGCATGATCCTGAAGGAAAAGCACAAAATTCCGACCGTATGTTAGATTATACTGCTGCATCAACATTAACTATCTTGGATGGGACAATGGTACTGATATTACGTAGGAAGAGGCCTTTTTCCTCGGGTGGTACAATTCTGCAGTGTTTAGAAATGAAATCTCATCGTCTTTACACCATCATCTCAAATGGCTTAGCTGGAGAAGAAAAACTACACACACACACACACACACACACACACAACGGTGCCCGTGGAGAGAGAGATGACCCATGGGCAGCCTGGCCTGGGGTTTTCAGCTGGAGAGTCTGAGTGATGCGTAAGTGGATGTTTGCTGTGTCCCTGTGATACTTTGAACTTACAGTTAAGCTTGACATTAAAAAAGAATGTTGGCAAAAATAAAATGAAACAAAGAAAAACAAATTCAGAAGGGACAGGAATTGTGGTCAAGACTGTGGGCCACCAGACTCTCAGCCTGCCCTGAGAAAATATCCTATGGCTGCTTCTCAAGCTGTGACATAAGGAACCGGCCAGGGATTATTATTACTATTATTATTTTTTTTACCTCCAAAGTGCAAAATCTAGACAGATTTTAAGAACTCCTCTCTCTTATTCAAGAGAAAGAGCTAGTGAGGAGAGGAGGCAGGGCAGTGACGGACTGAAGGAATTTGTTAATCAAATATCTGAACTGGGCTCTGCGTTGGGTACCTCCTCCTCCATCATTTGTCCAATTGGAACAGCAACCCGAAAAAGACGGGAAAATCAGGGCTGAGAGAGGTCAAAAGCCTGTCCCTAGTAAGAACCTGTCATCTCGGATGAAGTTGCAAGGGAAGGAATGTAACGAAACCAATTAGTCATAAGGAGAGAGGGTCAAAATCTATCTGAACATAGATTGTGAACATCCTGACCATGGTTTACCTGCTTTTCAGAGAGAGCTTGGGAGCGGGAGGGGCTGTGTCCTTGGTGCTGAACCTGGAAAGGCCATCTGGACCTCTCACCTCAGCTCCGCCCTGGCCCAGAGGGAGAGTCTAGGGGAGCCGGTTCCCCTCTTGGTAGGAAGCCCCGCCCCGCCCCTTTCTTCCCGGCAGGGAGGGGGGCCCCGGGGGCGTGGCCTGCGGGGTGAGGCCTGAGGGGGTGGGCGGGGCTGGTGCGGGTGCAGCTCTGACCCTGGCCTGAGCTCCCCAGGGATCCACAGCCCTCCCCCTGCCTTCCCACTGGCGGAAACGAAGGGGCTTCCTCCTCCATCGGAAGTGGTCCTCAGCCTCTCGGCTGGCACGCAGGCTCCCGCCTTGTGCGGCTGGCTGGCGTGTGAAAATTCGGGGATTCTAGTCGGGGTGAGCGGGTGGGGCATGGCCCCCCCTCCCCTGCCCGCCCCCCTGCAGGCCCCGCAGCCCGGGCAGGAAAGGACACGTTTGCTGAGATGCCTTCTGATTGCGCTCCCTCGTAGAGATTAAGCAAATTAGCCAATTAAGGCATCTCCACTAACTACGCTCCACATTCAGGCAGTTGGCTGTTTACTTGCCACGCGGACAAAGAAACTAAAAAAAGGAACCAAATCAACATCTCGGAAAGGAAAAATATCTTTGATGAACGAATTAAAACGGAAGATTTCTTGATTTATGGAAAGCAGCTGAAATGATTGTCACTGCAGGGTCGAGGGCCAGGCGCCCTTCCCAGACCTGTTTCTGTCCTTCCCGCAGGAAGGTGCTGGGGAGAGGAGGGGTCTCAGCAGAGCAGTTTCGGGGCTCACGACCCCTGCCCCGGGGAAAGCTGGGGTCTGGACGCGGAAGGCGAGCCCAACTCTGATGACAGAGTCCCCACCCCAAGGTCAGGGCTGTGCCAGAGCTGTGACCGCAGGGGCTGCTGGTCAACCCGGGCTCCAGGGGAAAATCGCCCTGGTTTGTAGCAGTTGCCGGTTTCCGAGGGGTGAATCTCCCTGATCCCCAGCGACCAGGTGGTGAAATTCCTGAACATTCCACAGCAGGCTGCGAGAGCCGGCCGTCCTCTGCGACGCACGGGTGCGAGTGACCAGGCGGGTCCCCTCCAGCGGTCTCGCGGCAGACGACAGGGTGGGGGCACCAGGGGGCCCCGGCGGGCTGGCACGCCTCACCACATGGCCGCGGGCGACCCTCACCCACGAGGTCACAGCCAAGGAGGATCTGGCAGATTCAGGCCCTTAACACCAGAGAGGAGAAGCCCTGGCGCAGAGGAGGGGGCGGGCTGTCCAGGGGAGAACCGACCCCCAGGGACAGGCAGGCCCTGGGGAGCTTCCAGAGGCCCCGACTCTCCTTTGATCGGCGTGGAAGTCAAACCTGGAGGGAAGGGCAGTGGACGCCCTGCACTTGTATCGGAAATGTCACGGAAGCAGTGCTTGATTCTTTTGGGTTACTCTGAGAATTAGGGTGCATTTCCCGCCATCACCTGGGAGTTGTCACCTATGAGATTAAAATTTATTTTTCCATCAAGTTCAGTTCCATTTTTCGAGATAAAGCCTTTGCTCAGAAGAGGTGGTTGAGAACACGAACTCCCCTGTCAGTTGCCAGTGGGGAAAACTTCCTGTGCCTCAGCGTCCCCATCTGTAAAATGGGAATAATAATAACAGTATCTATGGTGTGGAGGATTGACTGCTTTAATATACGTAGAGTACTGAGAACAGATCTGGCCTGGCAGTAAATCCCAGGTAAATGTTGGTTAGATACATCACAAATATTTGCTGTGGAACTTTGGTGCCCAAATTAACTGGATTCGCCTAAAGTCGCCTTTTTATCTATTTGGATCATCCTCACATAATAAAGACCTCATGTTATTATATGTGGTCCTTGCTGGGAAAGAAAGACACATGGCATCATGAGAGGGGCTTTGGGGACCAGACCTGGGCCCTGGGACGAGCTGGGGGCTGATGAGAAACATAGCAGAGCCTCCAAGGAGGTGCTGTTTCTTCTGAGACCTGACAGGTGGGCTGCAGGTAACTAGGTGAGGGGTTGGGGTAGATCCTCCAGGAGGAGGGAACAGCATGTGCAAAGGCCCTCAGGTGCCAGGAGCGTGGTGTGTCTAAGGCCAGAGGAGAGGCCAGTGTGGCCGGGACCAGGGGGACACTGTGAGTGGTGGGTGGTGGGTCTGGTGAGGGGTGGGTCCCGTGGGAGTTTCGGCTCCGTCCTGAGGGCTGAGGGCCGTCTGGAAGGTTTGAAGCCGGGGTATGACTGGGATCACACTGGCCTTTTTGGATGTTCCCATTTGTAAAGGGATCTTTGCTGGTCTGGGCCTCTCGTTTTCCTCCTCGTTGCCCGTCACAGCCTGTTTCCCGGCTAAGAGCCCGGGTGGGACGGTGGACCTCTGTTTTAGGGCCTTGGTCACGTCTCAGAGGAAACCAGTGCAGGGGGTCAGGAAATGCTGAGCAAGGAAGCCCGGCGTGGGTGGCGGGGGCCTGGGCTCAGTCAGCAGCGGGGCCTTGTTCTGGACCAAGTCGGGCGCAGGGCTTCGCGCAGAAGCCTCAGGACACGTCCGGAGTCACAGGGGGGTCGGGTTCCGAACGGCAGTAGCGGCCTCGGGGGCCTTGAGTGGCGAGCACCGCGGGGCCGGGAGTTCGGAGCCCGCCCGGCTGTGGCTGGCGAGGGGCCCCGGAGACACGGGCGCATCTCTGGGCCAGCAACCTCAGCGCTCGCGGGTTGTACCCCCGCGACATGTGAACATTATGAAAATTCCTCGAGGGGGTAACCCCAGGCCTCTGTGCTCCATCTGCGTCGCTGAGGGGTGAACGGACGATGTCATCACAAAGCACAAGCAGCGTTGGGAGCAAAGACAGAGAATTGACTGCAAATCGGGGGAGCGGTGAAGTTCCGTCACAGGGTCGTTTATGAATAATGAAGAGGCCAACGTGTGGCTGTATTTCAACGAGACTCACGCTTGGCCTGCGGCTTCTCCCTGCGTCGCACGGGCGAACCTTTGTTTCCCGGCACGAGGAGGCTCCCAATGAAATCTTATTCGTCAGCAAGGCGAGACGCGTTTGTGTTTCCCTGGGCTCCGTTGTTACAAAGTTTGCAGTGTTTCCTCTGAAAAATGCTCCTTCTCTGCTCAAAAGAGCTGGACGGTTGGTGTTCTCCTCTTCTACTGTGAGAAGGAGATGCTACAAGTTCTTTGTCAGGTGATCAATTATCCTCCTTGAAGGATCCCTGAAGTCATCGTGTGAAGATAATGGCTTGTGAAAAATAATAAAATTCCACGTTTACATACTGTTGCATGGCAGAGCGAGTTTCCCTCCCCCTCTGGGTCACAGAGCCCGTCAGCTGTCCGTGTTAATGACCTCTGGCTCCAAATACGTTCATCTCTGCCTGTCACGTGTGGGGCTTTGCTGTTTATACCGCGTCAGCTTCTCGAAGCCTGTAATGCGCTCCAATTAGCGATGCGTCCTTCCCTCTCCTACGACTCAGTCTAATTGCTCTTCTCCATGTCCCTCGACAATGAGCACACCATGAGTGTCATTTGTACCTCTGTGTGGAGTAGGAAGGGCTCAAGTTCAAGGTCCCTGGTGGGGAACCGAGGCAACTTCAAGTTCACGGACATCCTCTGCAATCGCCATCAACAACTCGTCAAGGAAACAAGACCTTGGCCCTGTTGGTGAGTAGCAGCCACTTATGAGCTTGTCGGCATAATCCACGGTCCCTGATCTGTATCGATATGAAATAAGAAACCATTTGAGGGGAGTCAAGAAAACACGGCCTCCCTCCCGCCTCCCCCTCCCATTCGACACTGACTCATTCAGGTATGAAATTGCGTCTTTGTGTTGGCGAAGCACGAAAGATCCTGTGTACTCGAATTAATATCACGCGAGCAGAGAGTGGAAACAGGTTATTAAATGTCCCCTCATTTGCCCTCCTCCCAGCAGGCGGAAGTAAGAAACCGGAGGCCCGGATGCAAACTATGAATTCAGGTTCAAGTATTCGGGAGAACCAGCACAGGCTGGGGAAGGGAAAGCGGGGTCCATGTCCCAGATAACTTGGGTTGGAAAGACTTTTATTCAAAGCCTGGCAGTCAGGGCGCCTGGCCGGCTCGGTGTGTGGAGACTCTTGATCTCGGGGTCGTGAGTTGAAGCCCCATGTTGGGTGTGGAGCTTAATTAAAAAACAAAAAAACCAAACCAACATCCCAACAGGAAAGGCATCCCAGTCATGCAGGCACGGCGTGCAGATTCTGCCAAAGGTTTCGCATCCTGTGTTCTTGCGAATGAGCCTCAACGTTCACGCCAGCATCCGGAGGACCTGTCACAGCACCTCTGACGTTCCTTGACCAGAGGCAAGTGTTCAGGTCCCAGCTCTGCCACCACGTGAGGGCTGGGCAGGTCGTCTTTCCTCCTGGGCTTCAGTCCCCTCATTTGTAACCGCGCACCCCTCTGACATCCCTTGGTGCTGCCCAGGGCAGGATAAAGGAGCCTGCAGGACGGACGAGACCCCGCTTCTGCTGGGGTTCCGAGAAGACAACGTCCATCTCAGGACATGCTGAGATGGGTCCCGGGGAGAGTGACGCCTTGAGGTCGCGAGGGACTTGTGCGGGACTCACAGCCTCTGATGGAACAGCAAAGCTTCAACTGACCACAAGTTCCTGTTTGGGGTGGGGGACCCCTCCCTCGCCAACGGGGTGAGTAGGAGGCGGTCAGAGCACATGGGATCCCGTGGCCCTGCAGGGACTCAGTTTCCGTGGTGGGAGACAGGTGGGGCTGGGAAAATCGGATGGGGCGTGTAACCTGCGTCTGGTACGAGGTCCTTTCACTCTTTTTCTTTAGTTTCTAATCTCCCTCCTCCAAAAAGTAAGCTCCGAGGGAAGAAATTTGACGCTTTGTCTCCCCGCTCTGTCTCGAGCACTTGAAGGAGCGAGTAGCCCCCAGTTTGCCTCTGTAAGTATCTACGGAATGAACAACTGTGCAAACCAGTGTGGTCACAAAACCACCTTGGCTGGGCAAGAATGACGTGCTTCTTGACACGAGGGTTTGTGGCAAATGCGGAGCCGACCCTCCCGTCTTCCCTCAGCTGCAGCCTCTCACCTCCTCGCGTCTTGCGTCTTGCCTCCCGGGGTGGAGGGTGGAGGGATGGTCTTTGTCCTCCTCTCTCCCCGCCTCTCCCCTCCGCTCCCAGCCAGTTCCCTCACCTGGGGAGAGGCTTTCCAGGCTGCCTCCGCCTTTTCTGCAGTCCCTCAGCACATCCCCGTTCTTCCATCCATCCCAGGCCAGTTTTAAAGGGCAACCAGTACCCACAGCTTGAAACCGCCACCACTCGCGAAACGCGTGGACCCGTCCTTCAGGGTTCTTTGGGAGGCTGTCTGAGGGGCCCACGTCCCACACTGGGCAGCAAGGCCTTCCCGGGAGGGGGATGGGCAGCACACCTCCCGCCCTCCCCAGACTGGGGCTGGTCGCCAGGGGGCAGAGGTCACAGCCCAGGCTTGACCTGTGGCCCGCCGGGTGTGTGTGAACAGACGGGAACCCCTCGGAATCGGTTTCTGGATCTATAAACCGGAAAGAACACCGACTCTCCGGGGCCGGAGATGCCCCCTTTTCCGTGCTGACGTCCCTCTGACCTCGTGGTGTCGGTGTCATTGATGGGGCCCCGGCCATCGCCTCCTAATTGAACTGTCAGTGTTTCCCCGCGTAGTGACATGTGAGCGGTGATGCACCTCATCCCGTGTCTGAGATGCGACGAAGGCAGCGTCGTCTGCCGCTGACCGACTAGGAGGAAGGTCAGGTGTGGCCGCGGGCTTGAGAGAGGCCTGTGCGGAACCCAAAATGCGCGGGCCGTTGGCCGCGGCTCTGCCTGGAGAGCGTCCCTGTCCTCCGGGGGGGACGTGCTTCCTCTCCGGGCCCCAGGATGGGGGCAGGGGGACGGGGCTGATGCTGAGATTCGCTCTCCCGGGGACGGGCTGGAGGGGGGTCCCCGGAAACCCCCAGCCGGGAGCACAGCCCGCTCTGCGCGGAGGTCTCCGGGGCGGCGGGGGTGAGGCCGGGATGGGAGGTCTCCGAGGGGCCTGAGCTGACGTTGTAGGACGGGCGAGGGTTTCCTGGGGCCCAGGGCGGGGCGGCCGGTGGAGGCCCGTGCCCACCTCGGGGGGGCACCACTCGCGCCCTGGTGGGAACGCGCCCCCGCAGACGTGCAGAGGGCACCCGCATGACCGCGCCTGGGGCCTTGGGGCCGCTCTTCCGGGAAGGAGTGACAGGCCCCCGGAACGTGCTGCTGGGCACACGGCTGGACTGGCCCAAGGCAAGAGGCCACTGTGGTGAAAGGGAACCGGCCGGATGACCCCGTTTCTGAGAAGTGCGGGCAGCCAGACGTGGGTGCCTGTCGGCCACGTCTACGCAGGCGGGGGCCGCGTCGCTGGTTCCTGATCCGATCGGGCTGCGGGCGGTTTAAGGGACCGGCCGCAGTAACTGGAGAGCCCGGCCAGGCGCCTGCAGGCGGTGCTTCTGGGGAGCCGCCGCCGTCTGACCCCCCTGGGAACCGACCACACCGCTGGGGCCGCGGTGAGGACAGAAAGCGGGCAGACGACCGACCGGAGGAGTTTGAGCCCAGCAGCCTCAGCTTCTGGTTTGCCACTTTCAGAAACTGTGGCCTTTTTTTCCCTAAATGAAAATCCGTTTTATTGTAAGAGTTGTAAACATTCGTTGTAAAACTAAATAATCCCGTGAGTACAGCCCAGCATGGTTTCTGCCGGAATTGAGTCCAGAGAGTTGCCTTTTCCACGAGGAGCCATCACGCGTCCCCTGACCCCGCCTGCCCCTGGAGGGAAGCTGAGAGTCATGAGTCCGGCATGCAAGGCTCACGGTGGTCGCGTCCCAGGTGACGGGTAGGGGACAGGAGCCATTTGTGGCTCCCCGGGACCCACGTCCCCTCTCTGGAGCTGCCCGGCTTCCTTCTGGGAGCCTCCCTCCCCGGGTGGGAGGGTTGAGGGCGATTCCCAGGGACGCCTTCCACCCGGAAAGCAGAGGGGCGAGGCCTCCCTCTCCCACCCTGCTGTCCGGGCGCTGGGCACTGGTCTAGGGCTGGCCTGTCACATGCTGTTTCCTGGGACTTGTTTTGAGCCAGGGAAGGAAAGGAGGTCGAGTGGAGGGAGGTCACTTCTCCCAGGGCGTGATCCGGGTCCCCCGGTTCCGTGTGTAACATGCCATCTCTTGGCCCCACGGCCCCTGTGGTTCCTGCCTGGTGCCCTGAGCGCTCGGTCTGTGGGGCTTGAGATCCTGTGGACAAAGCCCGCTGGGTTCACGTCACCCAGGCGGGTCTCTGTCATTCACCGCCGCGGACCTTGTCTGAACCTTGGCCCACCTGGTGGCGTAGGAGACGATGTCCCTTGGCTCCCACTCTCCTGCTGCCGGAGGAAACGCTAACCCGTTGGTGCCAGCGCTTAGCTGGATGCCTTTTTCAAAACTCTGAGATCTTGTCTCGGGGGACGAAACAAAACAGGGTTTGTGCAAGTGTATAAGGTAACTTCTGGTCGTGCAGGGCAGACGCCCAGTCAGAGGGCTGGACCTAGGGGAGAGTGTGCGGCCAGGACCCGGGACACGTGCAGGAAGTGGCAGGTAGGAGGCGGGGCCCAGGCTTGGGAAGGCGCGTGGTCCCAATCCCAGGTGGCCACCCTGTCCTCCCTGGCCATTTAGCTGCTCAATCTCGGTCTCCTTAGCACAGTGACATTTGGCACGTTCTTCTTGGCCCTGATCAGGTCAGGTGCCCTGTCCTCATCCGGGCAGCCCTGGACCCGAGCCCGGGTCACACGTGGCTGCTGGAGGTCACCCCTGCGAGTGTGTGGGACCGTCATGTGAGAAGGACGCCAGGTGAGCACGGGCCTCAAGCTTGGCCGCCTCGGAGCCCTCCGGACCGTGCGGGTCTCGGTGACACCCCCTGGTTGTCAACACACACACCTCCCTAGCCGAGGGGCGCAATGGATTAAGCTGTCCCCCTATCAGAGGGATCTACAAATTACTTTTTAATAAATGGTCTCTTTGGAAAGTGCTCCAGGGAGAAGGATGGCCTCTGGCTCTTACAGCCCCAGCGTGTTTCCCTTTGAGATAAGAACTGATTTGTAACGCTCATCATAAACCATTAAGTTTCCTTTCGTGGGAGGAAGTGCAGAAGGATTTCTCTTTCACAAACCTATCAAATTATAGGCGGTTGTGAGCAAGAGTTTTCATAAGCGGTGTGTCCAGTTGACGGCCGGGAATATGAGAAGTTTCAACCATAATTAGATTAGCTCCCCTCCCCCTCCCCGCGGAGCTGTTGTGTATGTGCAGTTGTCCAGGAAGGGCGTCCGCGCTTAAGGCTCCGTTTCATGCAGACATAGTGCAGAAAAGCCTGCCTTCCCAAGCCGTGTTGATCTTTGGGTTTCTTGGTCTTCTGTTTCATCAAGGCTCTTTTTCCTTTTTTTTTTTTCTTTTTTTGGCTTCATCGTAACGTGTTGAAATATAAATTCGCCCCTTTAAAGCGAACAATTCAATGATATGGAAGGTCTCATCTCACCGAAGTGTCCGACGTGTGGTGAGTGGAATTCTGGGTGACCCCCAGTGAGCCTGGTGTCACCTCTTCTTGAGTCCGTAAATTTACTGCGATACTATTTCTGTGGTTCTCTGATGTTATGTGACGGAAGGGATTGTGCAAGTTTAGATCGGGTCACTAATTAGTTGGCCTTGTGTTAATCGAAAGGGAGATCACGCAGGTGGACGTGAGTTAATGACTCCAGCCCTTTAAATCTGAGTTTAGGGCTCTGAGACAGAGGATGTTGGAGACTCAGATTCACTGTGTTGTCGGCTCGAAGAGCCTTCAGGTAAGAATTCAACACCTTGAGGGGCGCCTGGGTGGCGCAGTTGGTTAAGCGTCCGACTTCAGCCAGGTCACGATCTCGCGGTCCGTGAGTTCGAGCCCCGCGTCAGGCTCTGGGCTGATGGCTCAGAGCCTGGAGCCTGTTTCCGATTCTGTGTCTCCCTCTCTCTCTGCCCCTCCCCCGTTCATGCACTGTCTCTCTCTGTCCCAAAAATAAATAAACGTTGAAAAAATAAATAAATAAAAATTAAAAAAAAAAAAGAAAAAAAAAGAGAAAAAAAAGAATTCAACACCTTGATTTCAGCTTTGCGGTACCCGGAGCTGAGAACCTAGTCATGCTGCGCTGAACTTCTGACCTATGGAACTGTGATCCAAAAAATAGGTGTTGTATGGAATGTATGGAGTGTGTGGTAAACTGATGTAGCAGTAGAAAACTAATGCAAGAAACGACTGGCTTCAGGTATTGCTGTATCCAGGGGCTTAAGAAAAGGTCACCAGGACTCAGTTTCTCTGCATCTCTCAAGTCTAATCCCTTCTACTCAGGTGTCGTTAATGTTTAGGGTCCTTAGCGGGGAGGGGCACTAGCCGCTCCCTTTCTACCCTCCTTCCTCCTTTGCTCACTCTAGTGCCCCCAGGGTTGGGGACAATACAGAAGAAAGAGCCTTTGCCGTTTTCACGCCGGTGATGATGGATGTGTAGCAGGTGAACAAATGCTGCATTTCACTGTGTGGTGCATTTCATTCATTAATTGATTGTTCATTCATTGAATAAATATTTATCAAGCACTAGAATACCGCACACTGTTCTCAGCACTCAGGATACAGCTATGAAATCAACAAAACACCTGTTCACATGCAGCTTATATTTCAATCAAGAGAGACAAATAGGAGCCAAATAACTACACACATTATTTAGTACCTTAGAGGGTTCCACGTGCTATGGAGAAAGGCGATGGGGGGTTGGGGTGCAGGTCCCTTGACTGCCTTCCCCCAGTTCTCTGCAGCACCCATGCGTCCCTGAGTGCAGACTGCCTAGGGCTTGTGATGGTATTTTCGTATGAACTTCTTATTCTCAACAAGGGGAAGCAGCTGGGAGCTTCTCCATCCTCCACAGGGACTGTCATTTAACTAAACCTGCAGACACCTTGACAAAGGGAAATCGGCTCGGGTAACATGGCTAAACAAACCCACACGGATTGATTCCAGCACAGGGACACAGAGGCCAAAATTATTTACAGATCCATCTGCCAGCCCATCAGTATTTGTTAACAGACAACATCCTGGGGAATAGACGTGCATTCATTCCTTGCCTTCGTGAAGGTTCCAGCCTAGAAGGGGACACCAGCCATTCAAAGAATAAATACAAATGACCCTCCAACAATTTGAGAGTGTGCAAAAGGCAGTGAAGGGAACATTGGATTCTGGGAAAGCCTAGCATTTTTCCTGGGGTCGGGGGACAAGGCCTCGGGCTTAGGGGCTGGGAATGGAGGGAAAGCATATTGAAGGGAAGACAGCAAGGAGGAGTAGGAATTAGCCAGATGACTGCAGGTGAAGGACGGGGAAGAGTGTTTCAGGCAAGGGAACAGCATGTGCCAAAGCCTGGAGGTGAGGAGGATATACCGTGTTCCTGGAACAAAGGAACATCCCACAGGCTGGAGGTGAGTGGGGTGAGGAAGGATGGGAGCTGTCTTCCATTGATCTATTTGTCTATTATTCTTGATTACTGTAGGTTTCTAGTACATCTTGAAGTTGAGTAATGCCAGCCCTTCAATTCTGTTCTCTTTCAACACCATATTGGCAATGCTGGGTCTTTTGCCTCCTCCATAAAAACTTCAGAATCGGTTTGTTGATATCCCCAAAATAACCCTGGGATTTTGATTGGGTTTGCATGGAATCTATAGGTCAAGTTGGAAAGAACTGACATCTTAACGATGTTGAGTCGTCTTATCCACGAGCATGAAATATCTCTTTTTGTATTTAGTTCTTTGACGTCTTTCCTCAGTGTTATAGTTTTCCTCATATAGACTTGTGGATACTTTGTAAGATTTATACCTAATTATTTCATTTATTTTTGGTGCAAATGTAAATGAAATCAAACTTCAAAAAAAAAATTTTTTTTTAAGTAGGTTTCACGCCCAGTACGGAGCCTGATGTGGGGCTTGAACTCTTGACTGTGAGATAAAGACCTGAGCTGAGGTCGAGTCAGATGCTTCACCAACTAAGCCATCCAGACACCCCCTGGAATTGAATTTTTAATTTTAAATTCCATTTGTTCATTGCTGATATATAGAAACGCTATTGACATTTTAATATCAATCTTATGTCCTGTAATTGCTTATTAGTTGCAACAGGTTTTTTTTGTTGTTGTTGTTGATTCTTTCAGATTATCTATGTAGACAATCATGTATTTGCAGACAAAGACAGTTTTATTTCCTTTTAAAAATCTGTATATTAATTTCACTTTCTTGTGTTATTGCATTGGCTAGGACTCCTAAATAGGGAGATCTGCAAAGCGCAAGTGCAGAGGCTCTGAACTGGGCTGAGTCTGTTCTGTTTGAGGAAATGTGATAAGGCCAGTGGGCAGGAACCTGGTGCTAGAGAGGAGGCAGGGCCAGACAGGCTTGGGCACAGTAGGCTGGGGGTGAGTCAGGATGCCCTAGGACAATGGGAAGGTTTTAAAGGATTTTAGGGAGGGGAATAGCGTTTGGAGATGCTGAATATTCTGGGAATCTCAGTACATTCATAGTTTGAATGTTAAGAAGATACCAGAAGAAACCAAGTCCCTGCCCGACCCAGAGCCGTCTGGGCCCCAGCAGCCCGTCTGACCAGGAACTCCCCACTCACTTGGAGAAGATCGGTCAGAGGCCAGGGTCTAGACGGGAGCTGCTCTGTGCCAGGGTCCGCACCTGTTCCCTGCTGGGAGGCCTGGGAACTCGGCTCTGGTTCTCGGGTCCCCCGGATGGGGCCGCCCCGTTAGCGTGTGGGTGTCGCGCGTCCCGCCGGCTCCAGACTCTTCCCTTCCCGCCTCTCGACTTCGGGGAGCCTGGGGACACTGGCTCACCTACTGCACACTGTGGCAGGGTGTCCCCCAGCCCCACGTCCCGCTGGTGCCCCGTCTGCTGACACCTCGCCAGATGACCCGGGGCCAGGCCCCACCGACCCCTTCACCCCGGAGGCACATCCCAGGGCCCGTTTCGCGGCTCATTCAAAAGGAAGGAGGACTTTTCCTCCCAACACAGCTCGGTGCCTGGACCATTCCACCCAAACCCCAGCAAGCTCTGCGTTAGGCCCCCAACAGAGGTGGCCCACCAGGCCCGAGGGCACATCTGGTCACAGCGAATGAGGCTCGGACCGGGAGGGAGCAGAGCGGGCCTGACTCCCATCATGCGGTGGAGGCCCGATCGACACCCACAAACGACGGGGATCCAGGCCCCCCTGAAGACGGCTGTTCGGCTCAAATACATCTGAGAAAAGTTTAATTGAATGCTAACGGGGACGTTATTCCTGGAGCAGTTGTTAGCCCCAGGGGACTTCAGCGCCTGACCCTGCTCACACAGTCTCTGTGCATGGGCACGGGTCCCTTCCCTCCCGCCGTCCTGGCCGCTCCCAGTAGAGACCAGTGAGGCCAGCCCAGCCAGCCCTCAGCTCAAAGCAGGGGGACGCAGGGCGTGAGTGGGGAGTAGGGGCTTGCCGGGGCGGGGGGCAGTTTCAGGAGGGGGAGCATGAGCCACAGCCCTGCGTCGACAGGCCGAGGCCTGCCCGATGCCCCTGCCCGGCCTGTCCACGGGTCCCCGCAGGGCTCCATGGTGGCTCCCACCGGAGGCTCCCTCCTGCAGCTCTCCGTGCTCCCTGGGGCTTTGAGGTCCCGCGGTTCCTTGGAGATGCTCCATCATCCCTCCACATGCCAGGAAAGACCCTCCTGGGACTGCAGACTCTGAGAGCCTGTCCTGGGTAAAAGTGGTGCCATATTTCCCTGGCCGCTGTGATTGGTCCAGAGATGGGCACGTGACGCAAGGCCGGCCAGTGGGAGAGACAGCTGGGACTTTGCTGAGACTGTAGAGAAAGGATCATCCTTTTTGTTGGAGTCACGGAGCCAGAAGGCCAAGTTGCAAAGCTGCTGGTGCCATTTTTCGACCTTATCTCATGAGTTTTCCTGCAAATGAAGCTAACACAGAAGGCAAAGTTAAGAGAGAGAGGGAGAGGGAGGCAGAGAGGGAGAAAAAGATGGGGCGGGGAAACCACAAGGAAAGCACTTAAAGCTCTAGAAATAGCTGTACCTCAAACAAGGGGAACGTGAGAACTCAGCTATGGCGGCTAACGTAATGTTTCTTCGCTTAAACAGTTTGGATTGGTTTCTGTCTCATGATTTGGAAACCAAAGATCCTGATTAATATCTCCAGGAATTGTAAAGCTTAAAAAAAACCTAGATAAGAAGAATTAAGCCATGATTATTATGACTGGCAGAGAAAAAAATGGTCTATAATTATGATTATCTTTTTCCTCTGAGACTAAAATACAAAATATATAGGAAAATAGACCCAAGCAAAGCTTTAGGAAGTTATTTCGTGGAGAAGCAATGGAGAGCAGAGATTGGCCTGGGAACTTCTGTTCAGGGGGCAACGTAGAATCTAGCATGTTCTTCACCACGCTGAGGTGCAGACGATTTCCCATGAGCCTTGGTGTGCAGCCTGGTGACATGGCAGGTGTCACAGCCGTACCCCATGGTGGCCCAGCGAGTCCCACCTCTGCCATGATTAGCGGGATGTCTGCTACCTGACAAAGGACTGCACCTTGAGAATCTCAGCCCCTTCCCTTCCCCCACGGAAGGAACCGCTTTCTTGAGTTGGTCTTTATTATTCCTGTGTTTGTCGTCACGGTTCCAGCACAAGTGCGTGCCTCACGGATATGTGTACAATGGAGCCATTACAGACTCAATGTTCGTGTCCTCCCAAGTTCATGTGTTGAATCCTAAATCCCAGGATGATGGTATTGGGAGTTGGGGGGCCTTTGGGTGATTAGGTCGTGAGGGTGGGGCTCTCGTGAGTGGGATTAGTGCTCTCGTAGGAAGAGACTTGAGAGGGCTCTCTCGTTCTTTCTGCTACGGGAGGACATGGTGACAAAAGAGCTGGGCACAAACCAGGAAGCGGGTGCCCACCGGACACAGGGTCTGCTGGTGCCTTGATTTTGGACTCCCCAGCCTCCAGAACCGTGAGAGATAATGTTCGTTGGTTAAGCAGTGCAGTGGATGGCAGTTTGTTATAGCAGCCAAATAGACCAAATACAATTGCATTTAGTTTTAGGACATTGATATTAGGAATTCTACCGTGTGGATGTTTCTGGGTTCCCACTTGCTGTGGGCCTCTATCAGGTGTCCTTTTTGGCTCGCCATTCTCTCCCTGAGATTCATCCACATTGGCTTACTGTAGTCTGGTTTGCTCATTTTTCATGCCTGCGTGATGTTCTTTCATTGTATGATGGGAACAGGAGATACGCATCCATTGTCCCCCTGGGGAGCATTTGGGGCCATTATGAACGTCCTTACACATTTCTCCTGTACACGAATGCAAGGTTCTTCTCGCCAGTGGCTTTTCATTTTTTGATTTTATCCCAGATAAGAAATGTCATTTGCGTCGCAACCCAAACACACACACACACACACACACACACACACACACACACTTTCACAGGAATGTATGACAAAGAACGATTTCATGATACGTTCTTATCCTTATAATGTGTGGCAGTGTTTGGATCTATTTTATTTACTTAAAAAATGCTGGTGTGTTGAAGATTCACCGATGGAAGCCCTAGCCTTCTTGCTTGTATACCGAGGAGTGGAACTGCTAGGTCATCAAGTATGCACGGCACCATAGTAACTAGGAAAAAAAACACAAACAAAAACAAGTATTTTTCTGGACACGGTGGTAACAGCTTGAGAGGTCTCCTGCTCCCTAATGCCCTAATGCTTGAATTTACAGGGTTTTGAGATTTTTGCCAATCTGGTGGGTGTTACGAGGTTATCTCATTATATTTTTAGTTTGCATTTCCTGAGTGCTATGGAGGTTGGGAATGTTTTCATGTTTTTCTTGGCCATTCATTCACATTTCCTCTTCTGCAGAGAGCTGGCTCAAGTCTCTGCCTGTTTTGTATTGGATAGTTGGCATTTTTGACTTTCCTTTCTTGACAGGATTCTTCATGGAGTCTAGATATTAATCCTGGTGGCTATGTGTGTGCAGAACCCTGGTTCTAATATACCAGCATCGGCCTGAGGAAAGCCTCTGTTAGTTTGTTGGATGATGTGGGGGATCCTGAAAATTCTGTGGGGCCGGGCTGGGCCTGGGAGCGAGTGTCCTCAGGGCACCTGGGGTCCTGGGGGGGCCAGAGAGCACCTTCTGTCTTTTCACGGGGAGCCTGGAACCATGCAAGGTGCTTTACATAGATGGCCTCACCTAGTCCTCACAAAACCCCAGTGAAGTTGGTATTCTTTTTTTTGTAATTATTATTTTTTTTTAATTTTTGAGAGAGAGAGAGAGAGAGAGAGAGAGAGAGAGAGAGACAGAGAACAAGCAGGGGAGGGGCAGAGAGAGACACACACACACAGAACCCGAAGCAGGCTCCAGGATCTGAGCTGTCAGCACAGAGCCCGATGTGGGGCCCGAACTAGTGAACTGCGAGATCATGACCTGAGCTGAAGTAGGACGCTCAACCAACTGAGCCACCCAGGCGCCCCAACTATTTTTTTTAGTATTTATTTATTTTTGAGAGGGAGAGGGAGAGACATAAAAAACAGGAGGAGGGGAGGGGCAGAGAGAGGGAGACACAGAATCCCAAGCAGGCTCCAGGCTCCGAGCTGTCAGCACAGAGCCCGACGCGGGGCTCGAACCCACGAACCGTGAGATCATGACCTGAGCCGAAGTCGGACGCTTCACCGACTGAGCCACCCAGGCGCCCCTGAAGTCGGTATTCTTATCTTCATTCTATTGACAGGCCAGTATGGATCAGAGAGGTTAACCGCTCACCCAACGTCAGGCATCTAGTAAAGGGCAGAGCCCGCGTTAGGGCTCAGGTCTGTCTTACCCCCAAACTAGTGCTTTTGATGCAACTCTCGTTCGGTTTACAAACGATGAAGCAGGTGCCAGGAAGGTCTAAGTAATCTGTGCAGGCTTATGTGGCTGGTACGTGGCCCTGGGAAGATCCAAACTCGGAGGGACCTAACTCCAAGTGCCCCGTGTCCTCGCTGCCCGTCACCAGTTTCTGGAATCGATGGAGGAGGAAGCCACAGGGTGGGGAGTTTCTGGAATCGATGGAGGAGGAAGCCACACCCCAGCAGCTAGGTTCAGTTTTCTACTCAGAAATTTCCACGACTCCCAAGCTAGGAGCTCCATGCGAATGCTCCCTGTGGAATAATCCAGATGGCCGAGCAAACCAAAGAGACGCCACAACCGCGTTCACGAGAGTAGAGGGAGCCCGATGGTCCTGAGGCCGTTCTGGGCTGACCAGCACTGGACGCCCGGCGGTCACAGGATGGCCCCCAGACAAGCCACCGAGGCCGAGGGTGAGGTGCCCTGATCGGCGCGGCCGGGGTCACGTGCCCGGGGCTGGGAGGGAGGCCGCCCCCAAAACACCGGGGCAGAGAGCCAGGCGGGGTGGTTGTCCCGGGGAATCGTGCGCATGTTACCAGCAGAGGTGGGGGGGGGTGCGGTTTGGAAGGTGTGGAGAGAGGAAGAGGCACAAATGGCCCTATGCTCACTTTAACGGTGCATCATAGACACCGGGCACGGCAACATTTCTGTTGCAGTGTGGGATTTGGGGAAGCCAAGTGGGTCATGCTCCTGTGTCAGGCAACCCCAGCCCCCCGAGACGACAGCAAGTGGCACTTGCAGGCCCTGCCGGCACCAGAAATGTCCGGTGTGACTTTACAAGTCCCCAGCGCGGACGTACAGCTGTTTGTCCCCCGATCGATGCTGACTGAGCACCTGCTGTGTCGGATCCTGGCGGAGGGCCCGGGGGTGGACGAGACCGAGACCGAGACCGGCAAGGAGCTGCTGTCCCCCCCGGGGGGCCGACGGAGAAGAGGCAGGGAAACAGAGACTATCCGAGAGCGACCTGAGGGGAGTAAGCCGCGGGGGCATGACAGGGGTCTGTCACCTGAGGTCTGGGCTTCCCGGAGGAGGGGGCCCTGGAACGGAGACCCAGGAGAGGGGGGAGCTGCCCGGAGAGGGCCTGCGGGGAGAGGACTCCGGCAGAGGGAGCACGACCAGCAAGGGGCCCCCGGAAACTCTGTGTCGCTTCTGGGGAGCAGCAAACTCTCGGATGTCCCTCTTTCCCGGCTCCTGTCTCTGCGCCTTCGCGAGGGCGGCCCTGTGGCAGCCAGATTGGTGGCAGCGTGGCCGGCACGAGGGTTCCGCCGGATGACTGGTGTTCCTTGACCCTTCCCTTCAGCAGATGCAGGGGCGCAGCTTCTAGAATCCACCCTGTTTGTTTTCAAACACGTTCTTCCAAGGCCCGAAGGTTCGTCCGTCAGTGGAATTCGATTCGCGGGTGCGTGCGTTCACTCACTCCCTCGCGCATTCCACAAAGACTTAGGAAGTGTCGGCGACGTGTCTGACGCTGTTCCGGGTGCTGGGAACAGAGCAGTGAAAAACCAGACGCACAGAGCTCCCTGCCCTTGTGGGCCGAGCGTCCTGATGTAGAAAGAGGAAGGCTGCCGTGAATGGAAGTGGGTGAGGGGAGTGGTCTGGCAGGTCTGGCCGGTGCTTTGGTGAGGAATAAAGCAGGGGAGGGAGCCAGGGAGTGTGCGGGATGTGGTGGGGGATGTTCTTCTACAAGTGGGGTCCGGGAGATTTCCCTGAGAAAGTGACAGGCGAGGGAGCGGCCATGAGACTGTCTGGGGGAGGAGCTTTCCCAGCAGAGGTAATGGCCGCGCAAAGGCCCTGGGGTAGGCATGCCCCCGGCATTTCCAGGCACAGCCAGGAGGGCGGTGGAGCCAGGGAGGAGGGAGAGAGGGGTAGGGGCCGGGGAGGCAGCAGTGAGCGGGGGGCTGGGTCGGGCACTCATTCCACTGCTGGCTCGGTTGAACTCGCTTCTTGAACACGACCCGGCCTCGGCCGTCCCACAGTCCCGTGGCTGCTGACGTGTCCAGTTTGGGCACCTGCGTGGCTGGGCGGCCCGGGGCCCGCTCTGCGCGGGTCTCTCATTTGTGGCGCTTCTCACGTTCGCTCCCTCCCGAGTCTGGCCCATTTACGGGTCTCATTACACCCTGGCCCGGAGAACGAGGCCGGCAAATGGCTCATAACGCATCTTTTTAAAGGTTAATGGTCACTGGCGAGGGAAGAAAGGGCCACGGAGCACGGATGTTCTCTTTGATGAGGAGGATTTTCAATTAAGTGAAATGAGGGCCACGCCTCCTCACAGGTTCCTGGTCTGATTACCAAGCAGCCAAGGAGGCCTCGGGGTGTCTCGCAGGCCGGGCGTCAGCCCCGTGTGAGCTCCGAGCGCTGTTACCTAAGCTGCTCCCACGCAAAGGAGAGCGGGTCGGGCGGTCCCAGCCCTGCCACCTGCTCAGCCCAGGTGAGCCGTGTGCGAGGAGAGAGGGTTCCGGAGAGACCGCGCTCTGGCCAGTGACTGCTGGGATGGCAGGGTAGGGTCTGTTTTCAGATTCACTGGCCGCCCCAGCCACGGCAGGTGTGCAGGCGCGGGGTTGATCTCAAATACTGGGTCCTGCTCGGTCACCCCGGGGCAAGAAGGAAAATCGCCCCGAGTGCGCTCCGGGCCACACCTCGCCAAACTCCGGCAGCGTTTCCAGGGGACAGAGCTGCACGCGGTGTCTGTGCATTAGTCAGGGTGAGTGTTGGCCGCTGCTGTAACAACACATCCCAAGCCTTGACACGGACACCCAAGGGCTCTTTCTGCTCTCGTCTCAGGCTCACGCGGTGGCGAGGCTCTCCTGGTGAGACCTCCTCTAAGCCACGGCTCAGGGATTCAGGCTCCTTCAACCTCGTGATATGACCGTGTTCACCTTGTGTGTTCAAGGTCCACCGTGTAAGGGGGCGGGAGACGAGGGGCTCGCACAGAGGTTTTAAGGCTCGGTCTGGCCTTGTCTTCTGTCCCTTGCGCTTTTGTTCTCTTGGTCAGAACTCAGGCACACGTCCCCAGATTCCCTGCAAGGAGGCTGGAAAATGTCATTGTCCTGCATATCTGGGAAAAGCAGGCGGGCTGGTGAGCAGGTGGCCAGACTCAGTCATACCTGGTGAGATGGGCAGCGATCGGCCCCGGGAAGGAGTTGTTTATTCACCCAACATGCACCGCGTTCACTGAGTGGGCTTCATTCTAGGCACCGGGGACACGCGGGGAACATACCAGATGAGGTTCTGGCCTCAGGGAACCTCCATTCTCGTGGGGGAGAGACAACCCCCTGATAAACACGAATGTTTGCATAGTGTCAGTTACTGATTAGTGATAAATGCAGGGACAATAAAGGAAGACAAGGGCTGGAGAAGGAGGGGGTGTGCTATTTGACATAGGTGGTCAGGGAGGGGGCTGCTCTGACCTGGTGACACTGAGCAGGGATAGGAAGTGAGGGAGCAGGCCTGGGAATCATCAGGGAGAAGAGTTACCAGGAGGAGGGAACAGAAGTGCCGAGGTGCCAAGGTGCAGAGGCCAGCATGCTTCAGACCGTTCAAAGACAGCGGGGAGGCTGGTGGGGCCAAGTGTGGCCGAAGAAGGCAGCTGGGGGGGTTGGGGAGGTCGGGGCTGCAAAGAACATTGGTCTTTTGGGGGTGGGTTTCAGGTTCATTCTGAGCTCAGTGGAAAGGTCTGCAGGTGCTAGGACCAGGCAGCACCATGATGGGGTCCTGGGTCAGAGGGGCCCCTCCCGTGAGGCTGGAGACTTTGTTCTCTTGCGCCCTGACCGCCTCGTTTCAGAATCTCTGTGGATTAGTAATTTTTTATAATTTGTTTTTAAATGTTTATTTCGGAGAGAGAGAGAGACACAAAGAGCATAAGCGGGGGAGGGGCAGAGAGAGAGAGAGAGAGAGAGAGAGAGAGAAACAGAATCCAAAGCAGACTCCAGGTTCCGAGCTGTCAGCACAGAGCCTGATGCAGGGCTTGAACCCACAAACCGTGAGATCATGACCTGAGCCCAAGTCGGGCACTTAACAGACTGAGTCACCCAGGTGCCCCAGTCAATTTTTTTTATAAAAAACTTTTTTAATGTTTATTTATTTTGAGAGAGAGAGAAAGAGAATGTGAGCAGGGGAGGCACATAGAGAGAGAGAGAGAGAGGGAGAGAAAGAATCCCAAGCAGGCTCCGTGCTATCCTAGCAGAGCCTGACATGTGGCTCGATCCCCCAAAGCGTGAGATCATGACTTGAGTCAAAATCAAGAGTCAGACGTTCAACTAGCTGAGCCACCCAGGCGCCCCTGGGGATTAGTAGTTTTTATTCTTTGCAACTCTGAAAGGAACATCTCTTTCCCAAGGCTCTGACTGTGCTCTCACACGGTCTGATATGTCTTATTTTAATAATGACCCGAAAGGAGAACGTGTATGAAATTCTGGAATTATGCAGGAGGAAACAGGGATTTTGAAGAGAAGCGTAAGCCTCATAAAGGCAAAGGGTGGATTAAAGGATGTGCGGGGCGGAGGAACGTTTCATTCAATAAAACCACACCTCTTGCTGAGTTCATTGCCACAACCTGTCTGGAGGGCAATTTGGCAACATGGGGCGACTACAACTAAAGGTGCATAACTTCGGGCCCCAGATTCCACGTATAGGAATTTATCCGCGGAAATCATTAGAAAAATACGCGAAGGTGGATCGCAAAGAATTTTTGTAAGAGGAGAGACGTATCAAAGCCTCAATGCCTGGTGGGGTAGGTGGGCCGCAGAGACAGCTACAGGGGGGGAGGCAGGCCCAGAGAGCTTAAGCAAGTTACCCAAGGTCACACAGCAGGATGTGGCAGGGCTGGTTGGACTGTAGCCGGGGAGGGAACTCCAGAGCTGTTCCCCACTGGGCTTTGCCCCCTCAAAGGGGAATGAGAATGTCTCTGCCCTGGAGGAACACGGAGATTTCTCTGGGGAGCTGGGGACGGAGTAGGGCTGGGAGGGTCTGAAATGTGGAGTCCTGGGGCCCAGTCCTTGGTGCCGCAAACACACCAGGCTCAGGCGGCAGGACTGTGGTGGCCAGAGTATCCCCAGGTGGCCTCCTCAGCCACCCCCTGCTTGGGGTGGGGGTTGTGTCCTTTGCTGCCCCCCCCAGCTGTCCCCTCTGGGCCCTGAACCAGCAGCCGGGCAACCTGGCCTCCCGAACACCCGAGACCCTCCCCCCAGTGTGGGCCTGGGAAGGAAAACCTGCCTTTATATGTGAAATCGGGTTATAAACAAGTCTATCAGGACCCAAAAGGCCACGTCGCAAGCACGGCTGGGAAGACTGTCACCATCAGTGGCACGGAAATGAGGGAGACCAGAGGGACAGTGTCTGTCCAGAGATGAGCAAGACGGGAAGCGTGTGGTAGACAAGGGCAGGAGGGCAGAGACCGGCCTGCGGGAGGAAGCGGCCCCCTCGGGGGATCAGAGGGAGCCCTCGGCACGGGGACAGGAGGCATCGCTTACTGTCCTCATTACTGCCGCAGCCACTGTTGATGCCCTGACCTCAGCCACCGTGTCTGCTTCCAGGGCTGCCGTGAGCACGAAGTGAGGTAACCACGTGGGGCCTGTGTGCCGGCTGGGGCAATGTCAGCTGAGCGGAGCCACGTGGTAACAGGAGGAATAACTCCCCCTAACAGTCTTATGCCTGTTTCTCTGGGCCCGGGGGTTGTTTGCAAGCCCTGAGAGCCTGCCCCCGATGGCGGGTCACAGGCGGGTCTGGGGTCCCTGGGAAGGGCGGCCGGGCCCAGCTCAGAGCCCACTGCTTCCTTGGGGTGCCGGGGCCCCACAGATGCCCCAGGGTGGGCTGGGGAGACGCCAGAGCTGAGGGTTCTGCCATCCGGTCTGTGCCCCCAACCCCACCAATACCCCGCTTTGGAGGCTGCTGGGCAAACACTGGAGGTCGTGACCTCTCAAGGTCGGCTGGGCACCACCCTTGTCCCGCCCCTGCTCTCCGGAAGAGAAAGTGGGTCACCTTCCCACCGCTGTGGGATAAAGGATGTCTAGTCCAACACCATTCATACCGGATGTTTCCGGGCGCAGTTTATCAAGCGGCGGGTTGTGATCATTAGCGGGTATTGAAATCAACGTAGAGGGGGGAGCCCGGGGTTTGAGATCTGCAGTCACCGCAACAGAGTAGACTGGGAAATGTCGTGCGTGGCAGGTGCCGAGGGCAGGCAGCGTTTGGGGAAAGCCCTGCTCCGTTCTGCTATAAACAGACGAGTGTCTGTGTGCATGTGAGTGTGTGTGTCACGGTGTGAAATCTGATTCTCACTGTGGGTTGCATTAAACTAAAGTTCAGGAGCCCGGGGGTGGCTCAGTCGGTTGAGCATCCCACTCTGGCTCAGGTCATGATCTTGAGGTTCGTGGGTTCGAGCCCCGCGTCGGGCTCTGTGCTGATGGCTCGGAGCCTGGAGCCTGCTTCGGAGTCTGTGTCTCCCTCTCTCTCTGCCTCTCCCCTGCTCGCGCTCTGTCTCTCTCTCAAAAAGTAAATAAACATTAAAAAAAAAGAGTTCGAAAAACTGTCTCACGGGTTTTGTGAGTCCTATGACCCGACTGGGACGTCACCTAGGGGGCCCAGCAGGTCTGGGCTCTGTTGATTTGGGGAGATTGTAGAGCCTGGGAAATAAAAGTGAGGCAGAACTGCAGGATGGGTCACAGTGAGACAGCTCTAAGGCTGGCACAGTGATGAGTGCCGGGGCCTGCCTTCCACTGTCCTCCTTGTTGTCACTCGATCTGCACCCCATGTCCCTGCTTCCCCTGTTTACAGTGCTTAGAAATTAATACTCCAACGGGGGGACCCTACTCCAGGTCGCATGGAGTTGGGGTAACAGTTCTCATGCATCTTGGCTGGGATAACTCAGAGGAGCAGGTCTATGCAGCAGGCTCCCCAGCGGGGCAGGCATGGTGGTAACTGGCTAGAGGGAGCACGACCGCCCCTTCCCAGGATGCCCAGGCCCATCTTCTGACCGGTGCTCCCGGGCTGGGCTTGCAGTCTTGCAGGGCAACGCCTGGTTGCCTTCCAGAGAAACAGGGAGAATGCTGGCTGGCTCCGTCCCTTCCGGGTCTCTCTGCCCCACACCCAGCTGGCGTCGTTTGGGCTCACCCCCCAAATAAACTACTTGATCTTGAGACCTCAACTCGGGGTCTGCTTCTGGGGAAAGCAAAACCAAGACAGAGGGCGGAGGGCTTGCTTCTGGTCTGTGTTACCTTCTGCGCGCGTGATGTGTGCACGTGTGCGTGCACGCATGCGTGATGGATGGATTTTCCCCGCGTTGGGGGATCTGCAGGGCCGAGAAACGGGTGCACACCTGCGTCAAAGCTTTTCCACGGCCAGGCGGGGAGGCTGTGGTCCTCCCGTCCTGCACCCCTCACGTGGGGCTGGGGGGCGCAGGGCAGAGGCTGCAAAGTAGAGGAGAGCGGGGATGGGAGGGAGGGGCGAGGCAGGCAGGCGGGGGGAGGGGCAGAGGAAGGCGGATAGGGAGGGCTGGCGAATGGGAGGGGGGAGAGAAAGGAGGAGGTGGGTGTCGGCGGAGCCGGGGGTCGGTGGCCGCCTGACACGGAAACTGGAGTGTCCCGTCAGTGACTCCTCGGAGCTTAAGGACCGCGACAGCGTGAAACGCGTCCACCAGATCTTGGGGGCCGGTTTCCACGTCCCACACTCGGGGCCTGGACACGTGAGTGTGCGGACTGACACACGCGCGCCCACGCTCCATGGCCGCACACGCTCGGGCACAGACACGGCAAGTCACGTGCCATTCAAAGGCCAGGTCGCAGAGCCCCTGTGACCCTGCTGATCGTTACGAGCTTGACAGGACGAGCTTGGGGGCGAGACAGCGTGAAGCAGGAGCCGGTAGTAACTGGAGTACCGTTGTTGGCCGCGTTCGAAGTGCTTAGCGGGTGTGCGTATTAATCCCAAAGATCCATGGCGTCTGGCGGATCCCGAAGCGTCTTGCCGGTGGCGGGGGTGGGGGGGTGGGGGTTGGGAGCGAGGGTGGAGGCGGTTGGGGGCGGGGGGCGGGAGGAAAGAAAACTCGCAGGTTTGAGTCCACGCAGTCCCGGAGTCACTGCTGGACGGGGGCGAACGTCCGGGCACAAAACGTGGGAGAAGATCCGAACGCGGGCGCACACGGGGTCTCTCGGGACCGGTGGTGACCGGGCCCATGGAACGCCCAGCTCCAGGAGGCAGGACTCCGGGCCCCGTGCTGCTCGCCTCTGGGGGTGGGGCCCGGGGAGCGGCGGGCTGGGGTGAAGGGGGAGGCAGGGAGAGCTGCAGAGAAATGGCCGAATTTGTTCCTCCGTCTGTAGCAGGGTCTCGGACCCCAAGGCCCGGACGGGCCCGGCAAGGAGTAGAAGGAGTGAGGACCCCACCAGCCACCGGCCGCCAGCCAGCACCTCCCGAGGGATTACCCCCGCCAGACACGGTCCAAGCAGGTGCGGATCCGGGCTCGGCCAATGCCCAGCCGAGCCGTGGGTCCTGTTACACTTTCTGTCGTTGCAGGGGAAGCGCCCAGGGAGGCCGAGGAGCTGGCCGGGGTCACACGGCCGGCCAGGGGCACCTGGACGACGCAGCACAGGAGTCCGGGCGGCAGATCCTGGGCTCGTGCTGGGAGATGATGGGGGCAGTGGAGACGGCTCACGCTGGGAGCACAGGCCCGCCTAGAGGGGCGGCGGGATTTTGCCCACCGGTGGCTACACGACAGGGTGTGGGCCCAGGGTGCCCCATCTCCTGGGACCTCAGGAGAATCAATCCCAGTCTCAAGTGAAATCTCCAGGCTTTCACACGTTGACCCTGGAATCCCATGTCTCAAAAAACACCAAGGGGACACACGGGTCGTGTCTGCCGGCTCCTTTGGGGCCAGTGTGACCTCTGACCCCAGGAGAGAAACAGTCATTCCAGAATGTCATGACCATCAAGGGTGGGCTGGGCGGCGTGGGGATCACAGGGACAGATGAGGTGAGGGCGTCTCCCCCCCCCCCCAACTGGGCCACTTTAGCGGGTCACACGTTCAGGGGCCACCGCCCACCGAGCTAAATCTGTGGGGGCCGCAGACTTCAGCGGGGTGACCTCTCCGTCCCAGCCCAGTGGCCGAGGAGGGCGTGCTGGGTGGGGGTCGGACACAGGGGTGCGAGGATGTGACGGGACCTGGCCCTGTCCCAACAAGCTCACAGTCCCAGAGCGGACAGTGACCCCTGTCTTCCCAGGGTGGCCCTGGCTGCTGGAAGGTCCGTGGGTGCTGGACCCGTGTTTCCACGTGGGCTGCACTGGCTGGAGACAGGGCTGGTCCGGTGGGCCAGGCCCCCTTCCCCCGCCCCTGCACGAGTCCCCTGACCCCCGGGCCTGTAGCCCCTCCCCCGTGCAGAGCCGCAGCCCCTCTGGGCCAGGGCGGAGGCAGGTCGGGACCCTGTTCTCCTGCCCCCCTCGTGGGCTGAGCGGCCCCCCAGAGGCCGGATGGAGGCCCCACCATAACCCTCTCCGCACAATGGCCGGCTGTCCCTGCAGGGTCGCTTGTGAAGGATGCCATGTGGCGGGCGCTGGATTTTGGCATCTGACGCGCTCCCATTCGCTCCCTGGGAGCAAAGCAGTCGTCTTTTGTGACTCTGACGGCCAACAACTGGCCGGGTCCTTCAATTAGCAGGGGACGTGCTGAGCGGTGGCCTCCTGCCGGGCTCGGTAAACGTGCACGAAATCGGCCTGCCCGCGCTGCGCCTCCCTGCCGCCCGCGAGGCTCCGCTGAGGCCGAGGAGCCCCGGCCCCGATCTGGCTCCCGAGTCTGAGAACAGCCTCCGGGAGAAAACGCCAACCGGCCAGGATTCCTGGCGGCCGCTCAATCCGGCAAATCATTTCTTGCAAATTACTTCTTAAGACCGAAATCTGGGCAGGACTCCGCAAGTTCTCGGGCGTCTATAATCTGCCGGTGTTTAGCCGCCTGGACACATCCGAGGGCAGGCTGTCATCTGTGGGTGGGGGATGCTTTGGAAACCGTGGCCGCCCTGATCGGCCAGGTGCCTTCTCTGCTCCTTCTCCTCCCTTTTGAAGAGGTAGTTATGGCCAGGGCGGGGGACCGGGTGGGGTGGCAAGCCCCCTGTGGCGCATTCCGGGAAACCCCGTGTCAGGCGGGACGGGAGGGAGTCAAGCGCCATTTCTGTTGGAAAGAACCCCGGGTGGGTCCCAGGCCCTCCCTGTCCCCAGGGCCACCTGTCTGAGGCTGTGCATGGGCACGGGGCGGGCAGGGGTACAGGACGCAGCCGGAGGTAGGGGGTCACCAGGCGCGGGGCACGGGCAGGGGGCAGGAGCGCGGATGGAGACCTCGGTGCTCACCCCAGCCGTGCAAATGAGAGAGCAGGCGAGGGGGAAGCCCTCGTGCCGGGCCGAGACCCGGAGTCCCCGGGCAGCCCGGCAGCGGACGGCGGAGACAGCAGGCCCCGAAGTGGGCACAGAGAGCCCGCCGCACTGCACCCTGCTTGCCAGACCCCCTATCCGCGGAGACCCCCGGCAGGGGCCCCACACCCGTGAATATGCCGGCCCCTGGTGCTTTGTCTCCCTCGGGTCCCCGCAAGGACGGAGTCTCACGGCCCTGTCGGTGGCCCGTCGGTGTCTCCCGCTCGCTGCCCTCTGCCCGCGCCCTGCCCCAGGTGCTTGTCCTCCCCGCTCCTGGGGCTCGGCGTCTGCGCGGCCCTGACAGCCGGGGCTTGCTCCCCGGGCTGGTGTCTCCCTCCTGCAGAAAGCGCCCCGCAGCGCGGCGCCACCGGGCCCCGGGCAGAGCAGGGACGGGCCGGCTCAGGGTGTTGGGCTCTGCTGCTTCCGGGCCTCCCATGGACCCTCCTCTCAGAGCTTCCCCTGGTGACTCCCTGTGTCTCCCTGTTGGAGCCCCCGGGTGACACCCCTCCCTGTGTAATCGGCAATTCCAGGAAACCTCTAGGGGTGGGTTGCGGGGAGAGGAGGTGAAACACGGAGGGTAGGGGAGAAGGAGGCAGCAGGGGTATTAATTTTTCTTGAAGAGTTGCCAGGCTGCAGTTAAATTCCTTGTCTATATAAAAGCGTGGGCACACACTCCGGGAAAGTGGTGCTTCGATGCCAACTGTGCTTGTCTTTCAATTATACCCTTTGCATGTCAATTTGGACATCTGGTCTCCTCACGGCACTTTTTTTTTTTTTTTAAATCGCTTGCAACATGCTGGATTTTTCACCTAAACAGTAATGGTGGACAGACGTACTCAGGTCAGACACTGTGCTCACTACAGTAACTCATTCATCTCATAGCAGCCGTATGAAGCGGATGCTTATTATCTCCATTCCATAGAGGAGGAAATAGGGACAGAGAGGCTGATTAACCAGCCCAAGGTAGGCCAGCCGGTAAGTGGTAGACCTGGGATTTGAACCTAGGTACCCTGGCACCAGAGTCTATGTTCTTAAACATTCATTACAAGGCCTCTAGTGCTCCCAGGATGCAATTTCAGGAACTTTTGTGTGGGGGCAGGAGGAAGGACATTTCTCCGTGGGTCCCACGAGGCCAGCTGGGAAGGGCGGGGTTGGCTGTAACTCAGATTCCACTCCGATGCCCTCTGTGCCCGGAGTGCCCTTCCTGGCCCCTCCTGCGATGTGCTCCTTCTTCCTCTTCGGGCTGAGGTCGGACGTCCCTTCCTCATTCCGGGTCCCCATCCAAGCCCACCTGCCCGTCCCTCGGCGCTTCAGCCTGGTTAAATGTCTTCCCAGCATGCTTCATGCTCCGGGTGTTGCTTTGATTTCTTGCCCACTGGGTGTCTCTCCCAGGGTGCCGGGTCTGTGGGGGTAGGACTGGGGTCGGGGCTGCACCCCGGAGCCTGGAACTGGGACCGGCACAGGGCGGGTGCTCAGGGGTGCCTGTTGTATGAACGCCACGCGCCGGAAGGAATCCCCAACATCGCCCCGTCCACCCTGCTCTCTCGACAGAGGAAATGAAGGCAGGCGGGGGCTGCCGGAGCTGTGGCCCTGACCGCCAGGCTGCACTGCCACACGAGCTCATGCCACGGATGCACGTGACACAGGTCGTTGACCTTCCGACAACAGAGAAGTCGTCTGTCCCGTCCCAGCTCAGCCTCCAGAACCCACACCATGTGGGCGCCCTAAACCAACAGACCATGGGATACTGGGAGGAGGGGCCAGGGTGGAAAGGACCCCCTCCCACGTACACACCTGTATGCGGGGGGACAGAACATAAACGGGGGGGGGGTGGCTAATGCTTACCCATCCTCAGCCAGGACGGGGTTTCCATCCACCCTGTTTCATTTGGCTTTTCTGGAAGAAATCCTGACATTTCTCTTCTTCGTCTCCTCCTTCTCCTTCTTCTCCTTCCTCCTCTTCCTTTTTTTTTGGCTCTTTTACTCCGAAGGGGGTGGGCATGGGCGGTGGTGGAATAATCACCTAGAAGATTTGCTTCCCTTCCGCATCCTGAGCTCGAACCCGGTGGCGCCCCGAGGAAGTGACAGTCAGTTACGCTAGAGAGAAGCGTGGGCAGTTTCAGCAGCGCGATTTTCTGGCAAGAGGGGAGCGAGGCGAGTTTGTGCCCAAGGAGTCTTGGTGGGGGAGTCTCTTTCTAAAACCGAACTGACTTTGCTCATCCTGCCTGTTGCTTTCATTGCAGAGGTGCCTGGAGACGGCGGGACGTGGGGGGAGCCCCATCCCGGGGCGGCAGGTGTCGCAGGATCCTCTGGGTCGGGGTCTTGGGGGGGATGCCTGCGGGACCCAGGCCTGGAGCTCTGGCCTCTCAGCGGGCTGACCTCCGGAGAGGCTCTCGGCCTTGCCGAGTCTCCATTTTCCTCATCTCTGCAAGGAGAAGAACGGTGTCCAGGGTTGTTGGGGGAATTACCTAAATTGATGGACACCAGGACCCATCGCAGAGTGCAATTGCTCTACACCTGTAAATTGTTCCAAAAATCTGATGTCAAGTCTCCAGTGCTTGACAGGTTCTGATGTCTGTTTCTCGCCCATATTGCAAAGATTGTTTCCTCCGTGGTCCACAGTGGCACATTACTGTTCGCTAAACTGCACTTTATTCAGATTTCACTCGTTTTTCTGTTCTACAATCCCATTCAGGATCCCATATTGTATACACCGTGCACCTCAAGCTTTTTGGAACATGACCCAAAGTTAGAAATACATTTTACATCAGTAGACAATATATCCCTTTATGTAAATGGAAACACAATACTTTTAGCAACTGGGATATACTCTGGTGTTTTCTATCCTATCCTATCCTATCCTATCCTATGGTTTTCCATTCCATTCCACTGTATTCCATCCCATCCCATCCCATCCCATCCATTTCTATTCCAACATAAAAATACCCTTCAAATCGAACCCACAAATGGGCCACTCCCTACCTGTGTTTAAAAACTCGTCTTGCAGAAAGACGTCCTCTCTCATTGCTTTTGCCACAGTGAGTAATAATTCTGTTTATCTCCTGGACCCACTGTGAGCTCCTGGCCCCATGGGATGGTGTCTTCATTCTTCCTCGGACTCTGACACGGGGCACTGCCCTTGCCGTGTGGAATCTGTAAATGCCCACCACCTGGATGGCACAATGCAGAGACCCCTTTTTTCTGTTTGCTCATATTTTGTCATGACTGTCTATTTTAAAAAAAAATTTTTTTTTTAACGTTTATTTATTTTTGGGACAGAGAGAGACAGAGCATGAACTGGGGAGGGGCAGAGAGAGAGGGAGACACAGAATCGGAAGCAGGCTCCAGGCTCTGAGCCATCAGCCCAGAGCCTGACGCGGGACTCGAACTCACGGACCGTGAGATCGTGACCTGAGCTGAAGTCGGACGCTTAACCGACTGAGCCACCCAGGCGCCCCTGTCATGACTGTCTATTTTTGCAGGGCTAGATGCTCCCCGAGTAGCCTCCACTTTCTCTGGAGATGTGGCTGGTTGGTAATGGAATGTCTGCAGGCCCCAGAGCTCAGAAGTAACCAGCCTGGCACACTTGGAAAGAGCTTTGCCCAGGCAATGGTGCAAGGGAAGGGTACTCCCCCCACTGAGGTTCTAAAGGTGTTTGAAGAGTTAGATCTGCAGGCAAACCCAGTGCCTGGAAATGAGTGGGGTGGTTTCAGTGGCAACGATTGGGGTAAAGATAAGTGTCCTTCAATGTCTGGGACAGTCCCTTGCCATGGATTGCCTTGCACAAAACGCCAATAATGTCCCCTGTTGGTGTACTTTGCCAAGACCGGACTGAGACTGGAAATAGGAAGGATGATGGGAGTCTGTTTCGTCCCCTGCAGGCTTTCCTTCTCTCCAAATATCAGTCAGTAAGCGTTAAGCTGGGGGAGGCCGTCCCTGGGACAAGTGGTGGGCACGTTTAAGAGAACGCCTGGCCCTCAACGGCCAGGTTAGGCTGCAGGAGTGGTGAGTCTCGACGGGTCTGGGCTCCCCGGGTCCCCAGGCGATGGAATGCCCTGCAGGCTCTAGAATGGCGAGGAGAGGGAGCCACGGTCCTTCTGGGTAAAGCCTCTGCAGTCACGCCCCGGTGTGCTCTTCTAATCTGCCCCACAAGGAACCCTTCCCCCTCCCTGCACACACAGGTGGGGCACAGGCTTTCTGGGAGCGTTTCCCTGGGAATGGGGGACTAAAACTCCCTCTGCCGCCCCTGTGAGGGTGGGTCCATCCACTCCCCACCCGACGTCTGTGATCCGCCAAGCGTCAGGGGCCCAGTGGCTCGGGCAAACGCCCTGGGTCCCCCTCGGTTCGGGCTCTCGCCCCGCCCCAGCCCATCAGCACGGCTGCCTCCTTGGATGTGCCTCCAGAGGTCACCTTGCGTGGATCTCTTCCCTTCGTCTCCCTGCTTCGCTAGGGCACCAGCCACCCTCGCTTTGCCGCCCCACTCGTGTCTCACCCTCTGTTCCGGCCCCACACGGCAGCCAGAGGGATCCTGGAAGAGAATAAATCAGACCACGTTTCCGCGCTCCTCACATCCCTCGCCTGTGGCTCCCGTCACGTGCACGTTGAAATCCGTCACTCTGGTCCCCCCCCCCCCCCCCCCCCGCCTCTGTCAACCTTCTCCACTCAGGCCACACAGACCTCGCTCTTTTTTGAACACTCAGGCCCTTTACCCGCTCGGGGCTTTTGCACTTGCTGCACGGACCCCCATCTGAGAGGCTCCTTTCTTGGTTCTTGGCCCTTGCAGCTCTTGCTCATCCTTCAGGGCTCAGCCGGAGAGACACCTCCTCCGTGAGGCCTTCCAGGATTACCTCGCCTACGGCGGTCTCCATCGCCTCTTCCCTGCGCGTCACGCCCGCCCTAGTTATATCCTCTTAATGGTACAGATAATCACCTTTAATTATCACATCTGTCCGTTACCCCAATCAAATGTCAACCCTGGGAAGTGTCTGCCTCGTTCAGTTTTGGCCTGCGCCCCTCAAGCAGGGTTCAGCGGCCATTTGGTGAATGAGGAGTAATAATAATCAAAGTATCCTCAGTGCAGGCTACGCACCAGTACCGTCGAAAGCCGTTCATGTACCAAACTCCTTTCGTTCTATCATATTCCATGAGAGAGGCTGCTATCCCTGTCTCCAGTCTAGATAATGAAACGGAGTCACCGGGAAGTAAAGTGACTTGCCCAAGGGCGCCCTCCTGGGACTTGAACTCGCCCGGACTGAATTTATTTATTTATTTATTTATTTTTCAACGTTTATTTATTTTTGGGACAGAGAGAGACAGAGCATGAACGGGGGAGGGGCAGAGAGAGAGGGAGACACAGAATCGGAAACAGGCTCCAGGCTCTGAGCCATCAGCCCAGAGCCCGACGCGGGGCTCGAACTCACAGACCGCAAGATCGTGACCTGGCTGAAGTCGGACGCTTAACCGACTGCGCCACCCAGGCGCCCCTCGCCCGGACTGAATTTAGATTCTTGGTGCTCGGCCGCCTCGCACGCCACGGGGATGGACGGAACGTCAGCGGTCCCGGAGCCGGGATTCTAGAAGGCACACACGTTCAAGTGGTGGGGAGAGACAAATCGGTAAAAGCGAGAGATGGCAGCACGCGATGGGGAGCTCCAGGCGTGTGGGAGGGGGGTGTTCCTGTCCTAGGGCTGCTGCTGTCACAGACAATCACAAACTTGGGGGATTAAGACAACACGGATTTTCTTCTCGTAACGGTTCTGGAGGCCAGAGTCCACAGTCAGTTTCACTGGGGCTAAAGTCAAGGTGTCAGCAAGGCTGGGCCCTTCTGGGGACTGGAGGGGAGGGTCCGTTCCCTTAGCCTCTGGCTCTGAGTACCCCTCGCGTTCCTGCGTGTTCGCCGGCTTGTGGCGCCCTCTCCATCTTCAGGGGACTTCTGCCCCATCCCTGCTTCTGTCATGACACTTCCTTGGACTCTAAGCCTCCTCTTTCCCCCCTTGTAAGGACCGTCTAAAGACCTCTGTGGTTACACCGGGCCCACCCAGATAATCCCCATAATTTGCCCACCTCGAGAACCTTCACCGAATCATACCTGCAAAGTCCGTTTTGCTCTGTAAGGTGAAAATTCACAGGTTCTGGGGACTAAGACCTGGGCGTATGTAGGGAGGGGTGCGCTGTTCAGCTGATTGCAGAGGGTGGTTGGCAATTTTAAATAGGTGGTGGGGGAAGGCCTGGCTGAGAAGACAATGTCTGGAAGATGTGGAGGAACCCGGGCGGTGGCCCATGGTGACCTCAGGACAGAGCCTTCAGAGAAAGGCACAGAGCCTGCATCCGGCAAAGGCCGGGAGGTCAGCCTAGCTCGGCTGAGTCGGGGAGGGGGCAATGGTGGGACATGAGGTCACAGAGGCCATGGGGACAGGCCCTCAGGGCCGTAGGTGGGAGCCAGCGGGCTTCTGAGCAGAGGACAGACAGGATCTGATTCGGGTTTTCACAAGCTTTCTCTGGCTGCCAGGTGGAGAACAGTCTGTTGGGCGAGAGTGGAAGAATGAGGCCTGCTGGGGAACTTTGGCAAGAGCCCAGATGAGGGAGGCTGGGGAGAGGCTGCGATGTGCCCCCAGAGTCTCCTTCCAAACCAGATAATCCCGGGCCGGCTGCTGCTGAGAGATCAGGGCCGAGTCCCTCCCCAGGGAACGCTGTTGGCCAAAGGGAGCTGCTTTGCCCAAGGCCACTTTCTTTCCATGGGAGCCATCCGTTTCCAAAGACTGGTAAATCCGGGAGTATAAAGGTTCATCCCCCATGGCTCAATTTAGTGCATGTGTGAAGGGCCATCTTAGCTCCAGACCTCCCAGGATTGAGACCCCACCTAGACTGTGTGGGGTCTAGGCACACACACGCACACACACACACACGCACACACACATGGATTTTTCCCAGGGTCTCAGTCTACATAGTTAGTTTAAAAAATGTATTTCAAAATTCCTGGGCCTGTGTGAGGTAGAGCGTTTTATCCTTGAAGGTGTAGAATGATGGGTAGAGAAGAGGCGTTTACGTATTTTTTCGTCCAACACGGGCGCGCCCAGGTTCTTCACAGAGCCTAGGCACCATCACTGCCCGGGGAGACCCCGATTGTACAAGAAAAATGGAACAAACCAGATGCAAAGCAACACAGCCCCTTGTGAACTCTGTCAATGCAGTCGTCCACTTGTGGATCTGTTCATTCATTTAACAAGTGTTGATCGTGTACCTTTGCGCCTATCCCGTCTGGTTTCCAGGACCCAGCAGTGAACAAGACAGATGTGATCCCTCTGTTCTCATGAGGTTCCAGTTTATGAGGATAGACAATATACAGCGACACAAATAAGTATACAGAAAATTTCAGACTGTGAGAAATGCAGACTGGAAACAACATGGGGGATGGGATAAAGAATGATGGGGGGTGGGGGGCCACTGGTTCATTTCAGGTGGTCTGGGGGGAGCTTTCTGAGGAGGTGGCGTGTGGACTGAGTCCTAAAGGGTGAGACGGGCTGGCATGGGAGGTCTGAGGGAACAGTGTGCCAGGCAGAGGGAACAGCAGGTGCAGAGACCGAGGGGAGGAAACAGGTCTTGAGAATCGGAGGACTAGAAACGAGGCCAGCGTGTGTGAGTCATAAGGCATAAGAGTGGTTGGAGATGGGGACATGGAAAGACTTCGCAAAGCATCGAGTGGGCCAGAAGGAGAAGGGAATGGTGTTGTCATTGTGAGTTATTACTGCAGTGACAGTGGGCTTTGTGTCCAGCCCTAGATTCCAGAGACGAGGAGGACCTTCCCACCCGTTCACTTCAGGAAGACCATGAACCTTCCCCCTTGCATCGCCATTGGCTGAATCAGGTCGGCTCTGCTGGCTGCAGACTCGTTCTCTGTTTATCAAAGGCTGTAGCAGGTGCATTAAAACGTATCAGCCCAGCCCCAGGCAGATGGAGGCGACACGGAGAGCTTGGAATCGAAAGGAGCTGCTGATCACCGTGACCCCAAGATACACCTGCTTTCTCTTTGTTAAGGAATTAGACACGATGCTTTCATCTTTAAAAACAGGTAAATAAAACTCGAACTGTCTACAGAAATGGGACCCGGAGGGAAATTCTGTTTTACGGTTCCGGCATTTGGGGCGGTATTTCCACATTCCCTTTTGTTTGTGTAAAGGGTTAGGCCGTGCAAAACTATCTTCTCAGGCACAAGTTCATTTGTCATTGAAATGTGCGGAAGGCATTTACGTGTCACACATATTTATAATTCTTTTCCAGATCAAAGAAAGAAAGAAGGGAAGGAAAGGAAGGAAGGAAGGAAGGAAGGAAGGAAGGAAGGAAGAAAATGCCTGCAAATCCTTGGTCGTACATACTTTCTGGTAAGCACGATGACTCATTTCTGCATTTCGTCTCATGGTTCAACCTCTCCTTTCTCCGTAGCGTATGGTTAACACGACAAACCCGTTCTCCCACCCCTTTCATTCATGAGCATGTGGTGCGGGCATCTGTTACTTTTGTCCACCCAGCATCCTCCTCCTTTCTGGCAGCTGTGCTCCGATTTTATTTGGAGCAAATGATCCCTCCCCTCTTCGATCCACAAGCCTCCAGTTCTAGATTTGGCCTCAGAACCCAGGGGCTTGGCAATAAGAATGTTCTCCCTCTCCACTCCCACCCACACCCTCTTCGGTCAAGGTGGTTCCTGGGTGGCAAATGGAATTCAATGCCAGATTTGGTTGGATTTCCTGGAAAGAATATCTCCCTTTTTCTCAGGACTTGTTTCTGTGAGGCCGTGAGGCCGTGAGCCAGGCCACAGAGCAGAGAGATCCCGTTTGTGGGTGAGGTCAATGCGGAGGAAAGCAGCCAAGAACTGGAGAGAAATGGAATCTTGTAGATATTATGAGGACTCTTGGATCCAGCCGTGCCTGAAGCCGTTACCCCTGGAGCAGGTTTTCTCAACCTTGCTACCATTGTCAGTTCTGGAATAGATCTTTCTTTGCTGCGGGGGACTGTCCTGTACCTGGTAGGACATTTAACAACATCCTTAGCCTCTGCCCACCAGATAGCACGCTGCACACCCTCCCCCTGCCCCCCACCCCCGTGACAACCCCAAATGTGTCCGGACATTGCCAAATAGCCTTGGGGCTGTGTGTGCGTAAAATTACCTCCGCTAAGAATCACTACCTGAGACTGCCCATAAGTTATGTAGGTCAATAAATGTCCTTTTTTTGTGCACGCAACACCCCCAGGGTGCCCGGTGCGTTTGCTCCCTGCAGTTGTTACGAAAACAGGATAATGTCTATCGGGCGATTAAAAACAACGTTTTGTCCCGATCGTAACCAGTCCCGAACACATACAGGCTTCAATCACTTGCAAGAAAAAAGAAAGAAAGAAAGAAAGAAAGAAAAAGACATGGGGGAGAAAAGAAAAAAATCACTGACGCGAGTGTTTCCAAATTTCCAAACATCTGGCGTTTTGGAGGCCAAGCATCCAAGAGTTTTGGTTGTTAATTCGTGGAGCTAGAGCAGACACTTACAAAGCTGACTTCTGTACCAGTCTCAGAGCAGGGCTGGGGAGGACTGTCCTGGTCGCAGCTGAATCTGAAACTCTCGCCTGGAAATCCTCACCTCCCCGGCCCCGTGGGGTCCCCAGTGTGTACACAACGGTGATGGGGGGGGGGGATCCTGGCACGTGGAGATTTCGTCTAGGAAACCCTTGCCCAAGGAATGTTCTAGCACTCAGTTGTTGTCACTTGAAATGATGTCAGAGGCGTGATGCTGGCTGCATCTCAGGTCAAGAGAACCGAACACCGAGAAAGGAAAGGAGGGCAGGTCCCGGGGGAGGTCGGGAGCCGGGACTTTGAGGCAGGAACGCATTTCTGGTGTTTGGGAAGATGGCAGAGAGCTGGGACCTGCTTCAGCCCTTAAGTCTTCCTTTCCTCTAGGGAAGACCCCCAATTCACACCATCTGTGATGAGGGAAATGTTGGAGGCTCCCCTGGGCTCCTGTCCTTGTCTGGGGCCCCAGGGGATCATCACTTCCTTGATCTTGAAGTAAATTCAGGACTGGGGCTAAGTTGAGGCGGGTCAGGCACGGACTGGCCTTGGGCACAAAGATTTTGGGGGTGCCCCCAAATCTCAGTAAAAAAAGATAAATATGATTTTAATGCAGTATTTTAAAAACCAGAACGAATGCAAAAAAAGTCCGCAACAAACAAAATATCAAATTTTAAAATAAAGACAGGATCTGTTGTTTTATTGGGAGTTAAAATTAAAAAAAAATTTTTTTTAAATGTTTATTCATGTTTGAGAGACAGAGTGCGAGCGGGGGAGGGGCAGAGAGAGAGGGAGACACAGACTCTGAAACAGGCTCCAGGCTCTGAGCTGTCCACACAGAGCCCGACGCGGGGCTCGAACTCACGGACCGCGAGATCATGACCTGAGCGGAAGTCGGACGCTTAACTGACTGAGCCACCCAGGTGCCCTTATTGGGAGTTATAATTTGAGTTGTATGCCTCTAATTTCCTGATTAATTGTAAAACCAATTCTGCTTTTAAGTATTATGATGAGAACCATGGCTTACTAAATAAATAAAAAACCCTAACCAGCCAATTTATATCAGAAACAAATCATGATTTTCTTTTTTCTGAGACAGCTGAACCAGAATTTCACTATATTTTATGATCCGAGCAGATACTATTTTTGAGTCGTTCACTGACTGAAATGCCCAACCGAGTTGGTCAACAGGAACGACCCAAACAATTAAACCCTAATCTCCGTTGCAAACCTTTTTGGGTTTATAAATTCAGCTCCCCGAGTTCTTACAGTCATCTTCACTTGCCTCGGTCCCGAAGGATCTTCCTCCTGTGCCATGAGGAGTGTTTCTCAGGTCTGCAGAAACCCAGAGAAGAAAACTCATCTTCTGATCTGAAGGGAGATGAAAAGCATATTTTAACAGCGCATTTCCAATGCATTCCGTGCCCCTCACGGAAGCATCCAAGTACCTACGTCGTTTAGAAAGCTGCAGGAGAGCGAATAATGAGTGCGGAATATGCGAACGATTCATTTCGCTTTTGACAAAAATGCAACCCAGGCAGAGAAAGCTTCGCAGAAGATCTGAAGACCAAATAAAGTCACTGCTGTTTGCAAAGTCAAGGCAGTAATGAGATGATTAAGCCAAAACAAACCTGAGATTTAACCTTAACGGGAGTGAACATTTTAATTTTTTAAAAGGTGGAGAAAGTGCCATAGAAGGGTGTCTGAGGGTTACGGAAACTGTTAGGAAAACGAGAATTCTGGGCTCTGAGCTGTTCACAGCTCTGTCCCCCGGGTGTGAAATTAGCGACGGAGGCAGATTTCACAGGCACTTCGGGAGCGTGGCGGTGTGGCTGCGGATTTGCGACAGGGGCCTCCCCGCCAAGTCCTGCCCACTGGCAAGCTGCTGTCTCTATTCATGCAAAGCACAGAGAATCCTGAGTGTCTGGAGCGTTTTGCATTTATAGTGAACACAGACCCTCCTTCCGTGGGAGTGAGTCTAGCCCTTGGGCGGAGCGCCCCGGAAGGAAGCGTCGCGAGACGACGTTCTCACCAAAATCCTATTTTTCTCTTGTGAGAAAAACTCCATCCATATGGATTACGCTTGTGGGAAATGCTGGGAAAATGTGTATAAAATAGGAATATGGTTAAAAACGTGAAACCTTAAAATATCTCCAAGGGCAGTGAGGAATTCTGAGTCTGAGTTCTGGGTCTGAAACGACGGGTGATGGCGTCCCCGGGACACCACGGTCTGGAGAGCTGGTTTGGGGAAATTTACTAGAGAAGAGAAACTTGGGGAAACAGTGGATGGGAGGAGGTTGTACTTCCTGATTCTCTTCCCGTCTTTCTGGGTTTCATCCAGGTGGTTATACAGGACAACGGCCTGCAAGTGGAATTATTCCTTGTCCCGCTTTCCACCTTTGTTGCAGTTAGAGGGGCAGATCCGAGCTTGGTGCCAGATAAAGGGATGTTTTCTTAAACTCAGCTAACAGGTCCCAGAATACAGTTACCCCAACAGCCGGAGAAAACAATGGCCTCAGGAGAAAGTCTTAGCTGTTTTAGCATCTTTGGAAGCACCTGGGACTGTTGTATTGATTCACTTTGGGGAGCATTATATTTTCTAAACGCAACCCGATATCGATTTCGATCGTTAGCAAATCGCTTCCCTTTCGAATGCGGTATTCACCCTTTTATGGCCTCCTTGCTGTTGGCAAGTGTTTGACATCTCCCAGACATGGTTTGAACTTTGAACAGTCTTATGGAAAATTTGAGATCGTGTCAGAACGGGCTCACCGCTCTCCCCCTGACACTGTAACAGGAACTCATACTGATATTGGCTTATTAAGTTACAGAGCATGTGGGTTCCCATCAGTCAACAGGTGAGTCAGCAATCCAAAGAGGTCTCCAAGGACCGGATTCTTTCCATCTTGGCGTTGTCTTCTGAGTGGACTTCTTTCTGCCCGAGGGAGGAGACCCTCCTGGGGACTGAGGGTCACTTGGGTTCAGAAGAAACAATCAGGCCGAGGAGAGCTTTGGAAGCTTTCTTAAAGGAGCAAGCAGGAAGTTTTCTAGAAAACTCCAGCAAACCCTTTCTGGAATCTCCTTGGCCCCAACTGCATCACATGTGTGTTCTTGACCAAATCACTGCCCAGGAAAATGGCTGGAGTCAGCTCCTCACAGGTCCGTGGAATGTGAGGGGGACAGGGGCTTCACGAGAAGCCAAGGACCCTTCCTGGGGAGGGTTGGTCGTGGATGAAGTGGGCAGTCAGCAATACCCACGGGCTGCCTAGGAAAACCAGCCTCATCCGCCAGCCTCACTGAAGGCAAACTGTTTTCTTCTCCTTACCGCTCGCATTGAACACTTCTTCCCACACGCCCCGATTCTGCAGCACAGCTGGGTGTACTGCAATTCAGTTCAGTTCTGACACTGTCCGCTCTGAGTTAGCGTCAGACCCCACAGGCCAAGGGCTCAGTCCCACAAGACCCCACAGGCCAAGGACTCAGTCCCACAAGACCCCACAGGCCAAGGACTCAGTCCCACAAGACCCCACAGGCCAAGGGCTCAGTCCCACAAGACCCCACAGGCCAAGGGCTCAGTCCCACAAGACCCCACAGGCCAAGGGCTCAGTCCCACAAGACCCCACAGGCCAAGGACTCAGTCCCACAAGACCCCACAGGCCAAGGGCTCAGTCCCACAAGACCCCACAGGCCAAGGGCTCAGTCCCACAAGACCCCACAGGCCAAGGGCTCAGTCCCACAAGACCACCCCCATTTCAGACGCTAATCACAAGTCCTAGGATGTCACCCGGACTTCTGGCCGACAGGCTGTAATTTGGGGTTCCCGTGGCCACACTTTGTTGGATTTGATAATTTGCTAGAATGGACAGAACTCGGGGAAATACTTCCTTTTGTTTACCAGTTTATTACAAAGGATATAGGAAAGGATACAGGTGAACAGTGAGAGGAAGAGACACATTAGGAAGGGTCTGGAAAGGTCCTGAGTGCGGGAACTTCTGTCCTTGTACCCCATCCCCCCCGCCTGTGGATGTGTTCACCAGCCCAGATGCTCTCTGAACCCCATAGTTTAGGGATTTTTATGGAGGCTTTATCACATAGGCATGATCCGTTATCAGCTTACGCTGAAAGTTCCAGACTGCTAATCTTGGCTTGGTCCTTCTGGTGACCAGCTGCCATCCAGGAGGCCACCAAGAGTCGCTTCATTAGAACAGAAGACACTCCTATCGCCCAGGAAATTCCAAGGGATTTAGGAGCTCTGTGTCAGAAAGAAGATCAAAGGCCAAATGTTAGGACGAACCAGGGAGACCGTTTTCACATACCCCTTCTTCCCTAGGGGCTGGTGTCTGATCCTCGAAAGTAATTTCACAGATGTGGAAATAGAGACGCAGAAAAGCGATAACTCATCCAAGTTCCCACAGCCAGCGAGTGACGGAGCTGAGCTTCGAGTCCATGCAGCTTCCCTTGGGACCCCATCCTTCCTCTTCTGCGGGTGGAGGTCACAAGTACCCTGCTGGGGAAATCGAGGGCTGAGTCCTCATATGTCACAGTGGCCTGTTGGCAACCAATGTCCCACGCCGTCAGAGGTAGACGTGGAGGAAACGTACCTCCCATACATCGATGGCGGGAGTGTTAAATGGTACGGTCACTTTGAAAAACTCTTTGGCCATTTTTTAAAATATAATTTATTGTCAAATTGGCTAACGTACAGTGTGTAAGGTGTGATCTTGGTTTTGGGGGTGGGTTCCCGCGATTCATCGCTTACACACAACGCCCAGTGCTCATCCCAACGAACGCCCTCCTCCGGGCCCATCACCCATTTTCCCCTCTCCCCCACCCCCCCATCCACCCTCAGTTTGTTCTCTGTATTTAAGGGTCTCTTATGGAACCGGAAGATATTATGCTGAGTGAAATCAGTCAGAGAAGGACAGATATCATATGTTTTCACTCGTATGTGGATCTTGAGAAACTTAACAGAAGACCCCGGGGGAGGGGAAGGGGAAAAAATAGTTACAAACAGAGAGGGAGGGAGGCGAACCATCAGAGGCTCTTTGGCCGTTTTAGAAAGTTAAAACGTACATCTGTTCTCTGAGTCAGTAATTCTACCCCTAGATATGTACACCAAAAGACATGAAAACACGTCCGGAAAGAGGAGGAGCAGGGACGCTCAGAGCGGCTCTCGCCGTAATAGCTCTAAACCGGAAACAACTCAAGCGTCCGTCGATAGGAAAACCACTAGTATTCGCAGTGGAAAAGCACTCAGCAGTGGAAAGGGAGCCACCCTTAAGGCAGGTCACAACATAGGCATTGTGAATCAGATGCATCGCTTTCAGAAGTATCTAAGTTCAGGGGCGCCTGGGTGGCTCAGTCGGTTAAGCGTCCGACTTCGGCTCAGGTCACGATCTCACGGTCCGTGAGTTCGAGCCCCGCGTCGGGCTCTGGGCTGATGGCTCGAGCCTGGAGCCTGTTTCCGATTCTGTGTCTCCCTCTCTGTCTGCCCCTCCCCCGTTCATGCTCTGTCTCTCTCTGTCTCAAAAATAAATAAATGTTAAAAAAAATTATAATTACAGAAACGCAACTGAAAACAACCTTTGCTGAACCAGAAACCTGGAAAGCTCCAGTGAATCTAGAACTTAAAAAAAAAAGAGCGAGACAAAAAAAAAATTAGGGGTTTGCCACGCATATTCCATAAGTATTTACCCTGTTCAAAGAAGCAGAACTTGGAATGTGATTTGTTTTACAAAAATTCTATGTAGACAGCTCTTTCCGTACAGGTTCTAAGGCTCGTCTGCAGTCCTTAGCCTGCCCGTCGTCCGGGTCCCACCCACCCCGACTGTGTTCACACGCGCGGGGGGATGGGATCCCCGCCACAAGGTGCCACAGGTGAGGAATCTGGGAGATGCTTCTTGTGGGAAGGACGGATGAAAGGTTTCTTTGTCTCGAACTAATTTTTTCCATTTGGTTTTCAGGTGCTGTATTATTAATGTTTTAGGTAAACATTCCAGGAAGACCTGGGGAATCTTTTATTGGCTTTTTTTGTTTGTTGTCGGCTTACTTTGTTTTGTTTGGGGGTCAGAACTCTTTGTAAGACACAGGAAACGACTCTGGCTGCAGAATAGACACGAATCCAGTATTTTTGATGTTTTGATCACCTTGCTTCAGACGTGGCTTTAAGACACGGCTTCTGACAGAGAGACTAGATCGTCCAGGCTTGGGTCAGCGGTCACCCCTCAAGGGAACCAGGCGCCCTGATTGGCAGATCCTCCAGTCTGTGTCCAACGGTGAAAACTTTGTTCCCCAAAGAGAATTGGAAGGCTGTTATTGGAGAAAGAGAAAAATCTGATGGCAGCGTTCCATGGAAACAGTGGTTCTCAACCCTCATGACTAACTCAACACCTGCCTTTATGGCAAATATTGTGTAATGCTGCCTCACACCCCGGAAATGAAATTCATGAGTAATATGACCTACTTATACGCATAATTTAAAAAATTAGAATATTGCCCTAGTCACCATACCGAGGAGAAATAAAAGGAAATTAACTTATAGGATATTGCTTATAATAAAAATAACAAAACGGTAGAACTATACAAAATTTGAGGATAATAAAAACGCACTTGGGAGCAGCTATACTACAAGATTTAAAGAATCAGTGAGATGTTTGCTTCTGCTGTTGATGAATAAGTGTATTTAAAAGCCGCAAAACAGGGGCGCCTGGTGGCTCAGTCGGTTAAGCGTCTGCCTTCGGCTCAGGTCACGATCTCTCGGTCCGTGAGTTCGAGCCACGCATCGGGCTCTCTGCTGGAGAGCCTGGCACCTGCTTCAGATTCTGTGTCGCCCTCTCTCTCCGCCCCTCCCCCTCTCACACGCTGTCTCTCTCTCTCTGTCTCAAAAATTAGCATTAAAAAATTAAAAATAAGTAAAAGCAGCAAGTCAATGAGAAGCCAGCCTGTACGAGACATATTCAAAATGAAAGAACACACGTGGGGCAGACACTGGAGTAAAACCTATTCAATGCACATGAACAGGTGCAACAAAGTCATTTGTGTTCCCAGGCTGGAGGCTCAGTTGATCACAAACAGGGCCCGTACTTAGGGGAATATCCAGAGGGACATTTACAAGCCATGCGGGGCACGGGGGAGGCTGTGGTGGGAGTCGTAGCGTCCCTGGGCTCCTGTCCACTAAATGCCAGTAGCCCGTTGGGTAAAATTGGGAAAGATTTTGCAATGTGGCGGGTGTCTTCCCTAGCTCATCGTCCCAGGTGATCTTCCCCTTTGCTTGTCTTAGACTAGGTTTTTTTTTTTACAGTCCTGTAAGGATAAAAGTTCATTTATAGCAAACTGATAGTAACGCAAATCATTCCTGTCCATAGAAATGCATGTTATGTCCAGGGGGTGTTTTTAACTGATTTTCTCCGCCGCCCCCACCCCTCCCCCCCCCCCCCCCGTTATGGAAGAAGTCTCTTTTGCATGTATTAATGAAATTCATTTCAACCTTCCTAATGGCCTACAAATGTGTGTGCACTTTGCATTTCTCTTTTTTATTTATTTATTTAAAAAAATTTTTTTTTGGTGGGGGGAGGGGCAGAGAGAGACCGAGACGCAGAATCCGAAGCAGGCTCCAGGCTCCGAGCTGTCAGCACAGAGCCCGACGCGGGGCTCGAACCCACAAACTGCGAGATCATGACCTGAGCCGAAGTCGGAAGCTTAACCAACTGAGCCACCCAGGTGCCCCTGGATTTTTCTTTGACTTGGTTTTAAAACTTTTCGGGCTCCTTCGTTACCGCGTTCACACCTCTGACACATTCATCGAATATTTGTCTGAGAGTCATAGTTTTACCTTTTTTTGGGGAAAATTATTCTTGAACCATCCCAACCCTTGCGTAACCAGAAGTGAGCCCCTCGACCTTTCAGGCTCCCCGTAAGACAATACTACACGCATGGAATCACTGCGTTAACACACACGCGCGCGCACACATCTACGAGCCGAGAAATGACAAACCTAAAGAAACCTGATATTCCCTTATCTCTACCCTGTGGCCGCGTAGCACGATATCTGATTGGATGCTCCCTTGTTCTTGCTTTACAAACCCTCCGCTGTGGGTCCTTAGGGTTTGAGACCTCCACCTCCAGCTGCGGTCCTCAAGAGCCACACTTCGTTCACAGCCGTTTCAGTTAATCCACGATCTCAGCTTTTTGGCTCTTGCAGGAGGAAAATCACAACTCGAGATGACCCAGTGCCCTTTGGCATTTCTGTGAAAGGGAATTACATCCTGTGTAATTCTAATCTTCTCCGCCACGGTTGTTTCTTTGGTGTTGTGGGGGTAGTGTTAAGCCTCAAAAGGAAAAAGAAGGAGAAAATCCGAGGAGACCACCCCCCAAGTCTGAAATCCTGTTAAACCTTCAGACAAAACCAAACCCACCAGGGCTTGACGACATGAGCTCACGGGCAGGGCGGAGCGTGGCCGTCGTGCTGCGATTCTGCGGGTTCCTTTGTGAAACCCGGGGTCCCCTCCATCCGGACGGCGGTGGACGGGGAGGGTTTCCCATTTCCCGGGTCTCCTGGTTGTTGGGCTACGTGGAACGGAAGGGACCACTCTCTGATCTCTGGGTTCAGTGCTCATTTTCATAACAGTAGTCTTTTTAAGAGCAAGGGACAGAAATCATCACCAAAGACTTGCAGCAGAACACGGAAGGGGCTTGAGGCATGTGCTGTCCCAGAGATGGTGGGGCCAACTTTTGGGCTGAGGACGGTCGCGGAGCAACCAGGGGGAAATCAGAGAAAGGCTTCACAGAAGAAGTGACAGATGCAGAGGGATGAGTAGGAGCTCACCCAGAGAAGTGGGGACTGAGGGAAAGGCATTTGGGCAGAGGGAACAGTCTATGCAAAGGTATGGAGGCCCTAAGAGCTGTTGCTGGCAGGAGAATGTAGGGCGTGGCCTGCAAGTGGCGAAATTTTCTGAATGACGACTCCGCTTCTCATGTCCCCAGGCATTCCGATCCTGAGTTACCTTTTGAGAGTTGCCCAAGCGCAGGGCATGGTGGAGAACGCAGAGAAACACACAGCACATCCCTTCCTCCCGGAGCTCTGTGTAGCCAGCCAGGCTCGTAAAGAGGAGCAAGACTGAAGGATCTGTTAGGTGTTCAAGGCATCAGTAGATGGTCGCTGAGCACACGTTGTGGATCCGTGCCTGACTCACCGGGTAGGGACAGAGTAGCAAAGCTCATTGGATAGTGGCCGGGTCATTCATTCTTTCCTCCGTTCGTGTATTCACAAATATTTATTGGCACTTGCCTTATGTGCCTGGCACAGCTGAGGTGTTTGGGAGAGAGAGGTGAACTTAACTTGGGCCGTCGAAGCCTCTCGAGCTATTCCATTGCCTTCCCCGAGTGTCCTCCTCTTTCCTGCCCTTGACTCTCCCCCTTCCACCTGCTCTGGCCACACAGTGACAGCTTCCCTCTGACGCCGAGTCCCTAAGCCACCCAATTTCCTGTGCCTTATTAAAATGATTAAAACACAAAGTCTGAGCACAGCTGTTATCTTTCTTGTCGACCTGCAGAGAAAAGAAACAGGCAGAGAAAAGAAGAACCTAAAACGCTGTGACATTGGATATCGGCCCAGCCCAGCGAGACAAAGGCTGGACGAGTCTCCGGTCGGCACGTGACAGTTCACCAGGCGCTCGGTATGGAGACTCTTTGAAACAATGACACCGTGTGGTGGCAGCTGTCATTCACTGAGGCTCTCGGGGGCTGTCTGGTGCTGGGGAGTCAGGAAGGGAATCGCTTATACACAGGGCTTAGGTATATCAGTCAACATTCATCGAGCACTTCCTGTGTACCCGGCACGCTCTAAGCATACCCAGGTGTTATATATAATTCTTGGGGAGGGCAGTGTTATCAGTCATGTTTCAGGGGAAACTGAGGCCGAGGATGGTGAAGTGTTTGCTCCTTGTCCCACCGCTAGTGAGAGATGGAATTTGGACTTCATTGTAGTGCGTTTACTGCACACACTGTATCCGAAAAGCCCAGGTCTGGAGGAAGAGAGCCGATGATCACGACAACCAGGATTCCGTGCCCCCAGCCCCTTCTTGTACATGACCGTGGGCCGTGGGGCTGGGCTTTCATTCAGACACTCCCAGTTGGTGGAAATCTTCGGGGCCACACTCTTCCATCTACTGTTGTCTGCTGCTGACTCTCTGAGTCTGTGTGCACATGCACACGTGTGTGTGTGTGTGTGTGTGTGTGTGTACGTGTATAGTGTGTGCAGAAGCAGCATCTCTAAAGTCACACTGGGCTTGGAGCCTGGCTCAGCCACTCCCAGAAACAACCTTGGGAACCTTGCTTAAACCCTCGGTGCCTCAGTTTCCTCCTCTGTCACACGGTGACAATCAGCCCCCACCTCATAACATCCGTCGATGTGAGCATTAGATAAATTAGTCCGTGTGGAGCTTAGATGGGGGCCCGGCACGGGGACGGTGCTGGATGAATGTCGTTCCTTGTTACCCTGGCTCTGTTGGGCACGTAGCCCAAACTCCCTCTCCCCGGGGCCGGCTCCTCTCTGGACGCAGGCGAGAGGCATCCTGGCCCCCTGGAACCTAGCTGGGTGGCCTTGAGCCAGCTGCTTCACCTCCTTGTGCCTCGGTTTCCTCCTCTGGAAAATGGGACAATAATCACACTTCCTGCCTGGGAAGGCAGGGCCATTAAGTATCCGTTGCCATTTCTACCATTACCTGCCTTGTCTCCCTTCCTCCTCCGGCTAGGTACTGAGCCACGTACTCCGCTCCACACACTCATGGCCTGGGGTCTTCCAGGTCCCTCTGCTTGGATCGCCCTCCCCTGGACGTTTATTTAGTGACTTCCTGTGTGCACGTCGTCTCCTTAGTGAGGCTTCCCCGACCGTGAATTTGATGGAGCTCTTGGCCCAGCACTGGCCATTCTCCATCCCGGCAGTCCGCCACGCACAGCTAGGGGGCAAACCCAGCCCGCTGTCTGTGTTTGTCAATAAAGTTTTATTGAAACAGCCACACCGATTCGCTTACGTGTCGTCTGTGGCTGCTTTCTCGCTACAGGGCATTGTTGAATAGTTGTGACAGAGAGTGCGCCCCGCGGAGCCTAGAGCATTTAGCCTCTGGCCCTTTACAGAAAAGGTTTGTCGGCCCCCGTTCTGTCCGCATGTCATTTGATTCCCACCGACCTTCGGTCTGGCTCCCAGTGCCAGACGCTGAGGCAAGGTAAGGGGTTTATTGCGGGACACCCTGCAGGGCAGTGGGGCAGCGGGACAGGGCAGGTGGACTGCAAGCAAGCCCTCAGGGTCCCAGCCATCACTGGCAGAGGCATCTGGGGTGTCAGCTCCCAGCACTTCCCAGGTCAGGAGGACACCGTCAGGAGGCGTCTGGGGCTTGTGGTCAGATCGCAGGTGGCAAGGACCGGCTGGCCGTGAGTGTTGACACGGGGTGTGGGCTGTGTTGACAGTCACATTGTTTTCTTGTCTGTCCTTATCTGTCCCCTGCTCGAGCGGATACTCATCACCATGGACCTTCACGGGGGAGGGACGCTGAGGAATGTCGGCTGAGGGCATCAGGGGTTCTCATCCCCCGGGGTCTCTCTACCATCACGATCACAGACGGATTCTGCCTCTTCTGTTCATTTCTGACAAGACACGGCAGGTTTGTTTGGGGTAGCAGACGAGGACGTTGAGGTCCGGAAATGTGACCTATCTCAAACCTTGTGGTTGCTCAGGGACCAAGACTCTCCAAGTCTTGCCATATCTCGACGTAATCTGTCCTCTACCCCGTGGGAGGGCAGAAGGGTTCACCCACCACCTCGCCCAGTGTCCACTGCGTGTCCTCCATGCGGCCAGGGGGATCGCTAAATGCACCAAACCCACTCACCCTGCTGTCTAAATGCTTCGAGGGCCTCACCTTACCCTAAAAATAAAGACCAAAGCTCCCAGATGTGCTGTGTCAGTTGAGGATGGTTTGATTGTGTGTAACAGAGACTTCAAATAACTGTGGCCAGAATAAAGTAGAAGAAACAGAGGAAAGATCCGGCGTGGCTGGGCCCAGTAAGTCTAGGGACGAACGTCAGGGGGCCGTCAGAGAGGCAGCCACGATCACATCCCGTGGGGCTGGTAGCGTGAGACCTTCACTCTGGGCATGGGGAAGAAGTCAGAGGATTCTGAGCAGGTGAGTAACGTGATTTTATTGACTTTGAAAGCATATGCTTGTCTCAGTCTGCGTATTAGATTTATATGAATGACTGTTCGGTTAGTATCTGCCCTCCCAATCTCTAGCCCAAATGGACCATCCATGGTGGCGGGGGCCATGCCTATGTTTTTCTCAGCGGCGTATGTCCCGCTTCTAACACATTGCTGGGCAGATGGCAGACAGTCGACAAATATTTGTTGAGGATAGAGAGAAGGGAGGGATACAGTGTTTAGGGTGGACCCCGGGGCAGCCCTCTCTCTGCCCGTTTCATACGTGTACATCCCGGGTGGACTGGCTCCGTCATCTCCCAGGCTGTGTCTACATCTGATGTTTAGCGTATAAAAACCTTTCGGGAACGACCACATTGATCCTGAGGTTGCCTTCGTGCCGAGCCAGAATGAGTAATGATGCGAGGTGCTTCGACAACAATTCAACCGTCTCTTCGTTGCTCTAAAGGAGAGTGGCTAAAGAGACAGAGGCCTTCGGGGAAGCGGTTAAGCATTGTGTGTCACCCCTGAGGACAGCCATAACGGGAGGATGATTTATGGCAGCCTTCTGGCACGGGAAGAGCCAATGGCTTACAGGGGAAAATAGCTCTTCCGTGGCCACCCGCCTGGAGAGTTGAGTGAGCATTTGCGCTTCGTTTAGCTGTCCAGAAACTCGGAGCTCCTTTCCTGCATCTGGCGAACTTTATACCTTACAAACTACCGGCTCAGCGGAACTCTAGCTACTCAGTTTCCCAGACTCCCTTGCAGCTAGGGCGGCAGGTGACTCCGGTTGTGCCCACGTACGTACGTACGTACATAAACTTTGAATTGGAGTCTCGTCGCGTTGAGAAACAGGAACCTCACGAAATGCATTCTGGGGATGGCCAGCGAGCGGGGAGACTACGCGTCAGTGCTTTGGGCAGTGGGAGCCATAGCGTCTGCGTCCGACGTACTGGAGGTATCTTCAGGTGAATAGCTCCGTGGGGTGAGTCTTAGACCAAGTTCTTAGCTGGGTGGGCTTTCAGTTTGATTCTCTGGCCCTTCTGGGAAATTTCCCAGCTACCCACTGTGTTTTAGTAAAGTCCTTTTCTGCTTAAATTTACTATAAATTTACTAGTATGAGTTCTTTTGTTTTTCAACTCACCGCCCTGACTCACACCTGGTGCAGGTGCACAGAGCCACCTCGCAGGGACCAGAGAGGCAGATGGTAAATCAAGAAGGTGCACGTGTTCTGGACTTAAGCAGGCACCTGGAAACGGGAACCAGGTAAACAACCAGGTCTACAATGGATCCCACTTACTTTCTCATAGATATTTATTAAATACTATCTATACCAGGCACCGGGCTGGCTGCTGGGGATACAGTACTGAACGGGACAGACAAGGTCCCTGTCCTCCTGAGGCTTCTATCCTGGGGAGGGGAGGGGGAGGGAGACAGCAAGAGATAACACACAAATGAATAAATGAGATACATTCAGATTGTCGTAAGTGCCGTGAAGGAAAGGCACGCAGGGAAGGGATCTCTGATGGGTCAGTCTTAGGGACGAGAAGCAGCTGGCCAGCCTGGGGGTGGGGGAGCACGGGTGCCGGGGGGCGGGGGGAGAAATGGTAAGCGTACGGCCCTGAGCAAGAAAGGACGTGGCATTGTTACGGGAGTGGTAAGGGTCCAGGCCATGCAGGGCCTCGTGGGCCACAGTGAGGAGTCTGGATGGTACTGGGTGGGAAGTCATTGGAGAGATTTATGCAAAGGAGTGACATGGTATGACTTGTGTGGAAGTGTGGAAGCAGACTGTTAGCCTGTGCGGGTGGCAGGGAGCGGGGGATCTGACAGATGTGAGGGCTTGTCTACAGGGAAGCTCAGTAGAGTCTCGGCACCCAGGGTTTTTGTTGGGGTTGGTCACGTAGGCACCTTGCGGACGGGCAGAAGGACGGTGTTCCGCATAAACTACACCCTTCATCCATCCTGGGTAAAGATGGGGAGGGATATGGGGCGCCCAGGGGGCTCAGGCTGTTGAGAGCGTCCGACTTCAGCTCAAGTCACGATCTCGTGGCTCGTGAGTTCGAGTCCCACGTTGGGCTCGCTGCTGTCGGCGCAGAGCCTGCTTGGGACCCTCTGTCCCCCTCTCTCTGCCCCTCCCCCCCGCTCAAAAATAAATAAACATTCCAAAAACATGAGAGGAGGGATAGAAAGAAGTGTGTGGATTCAGAGTCTACTCGGGGGTCGAGCTGTCAGGAAGTGCTAATGGGTTGGGTCAGGGAACATAAGGCAGCGAGGTGTCAGTGCCTGATCATCATCAGATGGGGGGGATCATGACCATCACTGGTAATGATCACTGGGCGCTTTGGAGTTCAACCCCCACAGCTGCAGGTGTCTCTGTCACCGAGTCACAGAAATTTCATGACGAGAAGATTCTTAGCAGCCTCTGGTATAACTACTTCCTTTGACAAGTGAGGAAACTGAGGCCCCGGGGAGAGTTAGCAGTCGGCTCAAGACTGGAATGTCCATTCTCTGATTTCGAAGTAAGTGCTCCTCCAATATGCTCTTTTGAGGACAACTAAAAAGATCGGAGTAATAGAATGGGAAAGCCGGAAATGACCGTGGGCAGGTTACTAAGCTACGGTCTCTTGGCCGCCAACATACCCTTCTGAACTGTTCTGTAATGCCAGGGCTGAGACTCTACAGAGCCCGCTTAGTCTTTCCCCATTGGTTTTTTGCTGGGTCCCACCTATGTAGCAGCCTGGGCCCCATCGAAAGACAGAACCGTACCGTGATTTAAACAGGGGAAATGTTATATAAAGAATTATTAACCTATGATACAAGAGTCACTAAGGGCCATAAGGAAACCCTAGATGGTTCCCTAGGGCTAAGGGACAGTCTCCTAGGAAGGACAAACTTGGATGGGGGCCCCTTCCAAAGGCTGGGGTTCAGATCTCTTTGTAGGATGTGGTTTACTGGCCCCTGGTTTAGTTCACTGCCGTAGTGCAGCAGCACCTAATGAAGTCACCCACCTTCCGAATACTCACCAGTTCGTCTCTCCACCCTCCACGGCTGCCATTTTGGTCTGAGCCACCATCATCTCTCGCCCGATGATTGCAATAATCACCGAACTGGTGTTTTGATCTTGACCCATATTAGGTCAGTTTTTGAAGCAGAGCCTGCGATGGAGATCCCTACGCGTGTGACTTATTGAGGACATCTCCCGAGAGGAGGGAGGGGGGCGGGGCGTGGAAAGCTAGGCGAAGAAGGAGAGCAGCTTCAGCCTGAGCCCATGGATAGCCCTGGAGCATGAATCGTATCCCAGAGTTGGTCCCAACTTGAGGCAAGGGGGCTGGCATTTGGACCTCCCTGTCGCCCCCCTCATTGGCTGCTCTGGGGCGTGCGTGGGGATTACAGCCTCCTGAGCAAGGAAGCTCCCGTTTGGCCTAAGTGCAGCTCTCACTCTGGGGAGGGGGGTCTACGAGCCTCTAGTGAACTGGATCCAGACCTCGAGTCCAGTAGCGTCCTGCTCAAGCCCCGACCTTGCCCTTCCCTGGCCGTGGGACTTTGGGTGACCTTCTTCCTCCCTCTGGTTTCATTTCCCATCTGAAGGTGGGGCCCGGCCCGCCAGCTATCCACGGGACTAATTCTGGGGCCGGACACATGGGCACCAATTTTGAACGCCCCTCTGGACATCCACATAGATTAAAAAGCCGTCTAAGACGACCTGAGCCCAGAACCCAACTCTATTTTGCATAGACACAAGATTACTTTTTTTCCTTGTTTGGAATGATCTGGAGTTTTCAGGAATAAACGATGGTGTAAGTTAAGGGAAGACGGTGCTTTGTTTTGCTCAGGACTCTTTACCAAGGTCCCCTTGCCCGTTTGAAGGCTTGAATTACCAATGGCGAAGCTTCTCCTGGTGCCCGAGTTGCCCCCACACAGCAGAACTGTCCCGGGTCTGCGTGTGTAGCTTCATTCACTGGGATTCTACGTCTAAGTTCAAGCATCTGATTACTTGACTGTACCTTCCAGATGAGTTGTGCCAGAGCATTTACGTGTCGAAACGTGTTTTATTTTGTCATGAATTCCTTTCCTTTCCCCCTTTATCTTACACTTGGGATATTACATTTATTTAAAAATACGTATGTAGGTAGGTGATATTAATTATGAATTCCATTCCAGTTGAACAGAAGCCGTGAAATATTTGTTTTAAAAACCAGGCGTTGGCTCTGATACAGCTGAGAATTAGCAACGTCTTCTCTTTCCCCAGGGGAGCCACAGCCTCATTCAGAGACACGTTTGAGCTACTTGTTAGCTTGAGCCCAATTTTACAAGGACAGAGTCCTCTTTGCCCTCCGGTCCCATCTAATTCTCCTTTGTTGTGATATATACCTCCTTTTAAGGAGTCTACTGAAGACCCAAATAATTTTCATCCCGCCCCCGTGGGCCCCGTGTCCTGGAATGGTCCCTACCAACGGAGTGTGGCTGGCTGGCTCCCCTCCTCTGGGCGGAGCAGAACTGGGCTTTTGCCAGATTTAGGTCTCTGTCCAGTGAGCAAGTAATTGCTTTCCTCTGTAGGAGACACAACAACAATCGAGAAACAAACAAACACACTTTTTAAAAAAGCAGAAACGCTTAGTCATGCAAATCAGGGCAAGGAGAGGGTAAAGAAAAGAGCCTCATTCACATGCAACAGCTCCAGCAGGACCCTGGCTCACTGGCCGATTTCTATGAAAACTCTGGGCCCAGAGCAGCGACCGCCCCGGCACATTAATGCACGTTAATAAAGGTTTGTCCCAAGTGGAGTAAACACCACCCGTTCCCAGGACACCAAGAAGCAGAAAATTATCCAGAGGTTAACTGGGTCATTAGCGGTGGCACAATGCGGGTCATTCGAGATGTAATTTCGTCCCCTCCAGCTAGAGGCTCCAGTACAGCCACCAGTTCTCACAGCGGGGGGGACAGTGACTTGGCTGCAGGTTGAGGTCTCTTGGATACCAGGCCCAGAGTCGTCATGATGATTCACGGCGCCTCTGACATCACAGGTGCTTTTGTGATGCAAAGTCACGTGTTGTCCAAACACACAGGGGACCTGTGAATGTGTGTGTCCTTGTTATGTGCACGGCCACAAAGTGGGACGGACAGATGCACACACGGGACTAGATGAATAACCGGATAAGTAGCGGTTAGATGGCTGTCCCGAAGCCTGGCTTCTCGCACAGCAGCGTGCTTTCACCGCACGGGCACCTGGGAACTTGCAGGGATAAAGGGCCACAAATCCGAGGGTTACAATTACACGTTCTGCGTCTGTTCTGCCTTTACCTCCCGTGTGCAAAGTGTAAGACGCAAACAGGCGGAGAAGGAGGCTCAAACGGGTAGATTTCACGTGGGCAGAACCAGAAAGGAATCGCCAGGCAGGGGACCCCCTCGTCAGCGTCCCCTCCGCTGGCTCGGGGAAGCCTGTCACAGGATGTTACCTGGGTCTGGAGATTGGGTAGCAGGTGCGTGCCTGTGACCGGTCCCCCTCCCTGCTCCTCATTCTGAGGTGCCCCAACCGGATGGCAGAGGCCCGGGCGGTGAGGAAGGAGCCAGGCTGGGCCGGGGCCGTCTGGCTTAGCCGGCCCTGGGCTCCTGGCGAGAACAGCGGGGGCTTGCCTCCCACGCCCCAGCACCCTCCCCACCCACCCGGAGGCCCCTTCCTGCCCAGAGTGGGGGCTCTCTCCGCCCTGAGAACCTGCATGACCGCTCGGAGATGTGCCCGGGTTCACAGGCCCTGGGGCACGTGGAGGCCTGTCCCACCCCCCCCATCCCCCTTCCCCCGGACCCCCTGACCTCCCTTCTGTGCCACTAACGTGCCAGGTTCGTCCCCACCCAGGGCCTCTGTGCCCGCCGTGTGGCCTCTTCCATGCTGTCCCCAGCTCACCTTCCAGAAGCTGCCCCTTCTCACCCTCCAGGGCTCTGCCAAGCGTCACCTGGTCAGCGAGCCCCCTGACGGTGCTGTCCGCCCAGGCCCCTCCCGGCACGCGGCCCCCTGTCTCTTCCGGGTGCCACTCCCCACCATGGGAAGTGACCTCGAGGGCACGTGTCCTTGCTGTCACCTCCCTCGCCCTCTCCGCTGCACTGTGAGGTCCCAGGCAGCAGGGACAGCCCCGTCCTGCTAAGCCCCAGGCTCCCAGCACCTGCAGCTGTGCCTGGCCCAGAGGCGCTGCCCGGAACGTGCCTGGGGGGCGACTCTGTGGCTGACCTGGCATCCGACGTCCTGGGCTCAGGTCCCGCGGGCTGTTTGCTGGCCACTGACGGTGGCACGGGGACGCCTCCTGTGTGGGTCCAGGCTTCCTCCTCTGTGGAGAGGGGCTGGTAGCAGAGTCCCCGTCTCCCACGACTGTTGGGAGGCTCAGAGACAGAGGACACCTGCATCGAAGCTACGGGGAAGGGAGCGGCCCTGTCACTGTCCTGGTGAGCACCTGGGTGGGGGTCGGGGGCCAAGGCTCAGGCTGAGGAGACTCAGTGTCCGTGTGCTCGTGTGTGGGTACATTTGTGCATATGTGTGCGTGTGTGTGAGTGTGTGTGCCATAGGTGTGTGTGTGCTTGTGTGCATGTGGGTGAACGCTCTTTACTATTCCACTGCTCTCTCCCCATGAACATCCGTTAATACTCACTACGTGCCAGCCTCTGTTCTAGATGTTTCACGTTAATTAACTCACTTAATTCTGACGATCGAACCTACCTGTGATTGTTATCACCCTCATTCTATAGATAAGGAAACTGAGGCACAAGGAGGCGAGGTTACTCCTAGCAACTCCAGCAACTGGTGTGTGTGTGTGGGGGGGGGGGTGTCCCAGCTGGGACAGAGAGCTGGCTTCTGCATAGGCACGAGCCCCAGCTGGAAGCAGACAAGGACGTGACTTGACCCTCCACGGGGCAACATTTGTTCTATTTCCCTTGAACTTGGCAAGGCCTAGGTGGTCCTGTGGTGAGGTGATTGATCTCGCCAAGTGCTTCTGAGCAGAAACATCTAGCTGTCTCTCTATGCCCCTTCTCCCTTCTTTTATACAGACAGAGCCCTCAGACCCTCAGGGGGACAGGGGGCTGCTAGAACAGAGCACGACTCCTTCCCTGTGCCTCTGCTCGGGGCGGCCCGTGACTAAGTTCTGGCCAATGGGCTGGGAAGAGAAGTGAGGGGTCTGACTTCCAGGCTTCAAAGTGAGAGACTTCTCTTTCCTTCCTTCCCCCTCCCCACTGGCTGGAATTTGGACCTGGGAGAGGGCCATCTTGGTCACCTGCATGAGCACAACACCCCAGAAAGAGTGGGACAAGAAAGGGGCAGAGCCTGGTCCCCAACCCCTTGGAGCTTTCAGGAAGGGGTGGAGGAGGGTGACGTGGAGGGAGGGGCAGGGCACCGTTCGGGGTTGAATCTTTGTTCATCAGGCGTTGAGGCTCCTCTCCCTCCTCCCACACAACCTTCCTGCCGTCCGCCCCGGGGTGAAAGTCCCTCCTCCCAGCCTGTCCTCCAACCCCCCCGTAGTCCCCGATCCACGGGAGTGGCCGTGGCTGGTCACCAGACCCAGAAGAAGGCTGGGGGCTCCCCTGCCCCTTCCCTGACTGTGCTCCGAAGTCACACTAACCACATGTCAAGGGCCCTGTGGTGCTGCAGTGAATGTTTACCCCACCGGACGGGCAGATACAGAACATGTCTCATCGCAGAAAGTTCTCGTGGGCGACGCTGGCCAGACACACAAGGTTTTGGATCTAGTAAGACATCGGGTGGGCAAGAGGCACCGGGCAAGAAGGGAATGAGGCACAAAGGGGGCTTTGACCAAAGGCCTTCTGTCGAGCTCCTTCCGGGGACTGGAGCCCTGTTATGGCCCCAGGGAAACAAAAGAGAATTAGACGCAGCCCCAGGCCTCAGGGGGCTCCTGGCCCAGCCTGGGGGGTGGGGTGCAGACAGGAGAGAAGGAAGTGAATAAATCAACAAACAAGACACTTCCAGGAAATAACAAACGTCACGTGCACAGCAGAGTGGGGGGATATAATGGGGACTCTGTCTGCAGGGGGGCCGGGCTCGGTTTAGCGAAATCCGTCATCTCTGGACAACCCAAGATTGCAGGCCGGGGTGACGTCAGAGCCTCGGGAGGGCGAGGAGCGTGGTGCTCCAGAGACCAGCTCCTGAAAGGCGGGGAGAGCCTGGGTCAGGGCACCACTGAGCTCTGGGAACTAGGACGCGCCCCCCTCCCAGAACTGGAGGTGCGCTGGGGCCCCCAGAGAGCAGAGAGGACCTGAACTGCAGCAGGGGTCGCGGCCAGCAGCGGAGGTTATTCCGGGGGCGCATCAGAGTCTGTTAGGAGGGACGTGCCCTGCCCTTGGCCTGACACTGGCTGGGGGTGGGGGGCTGTTCTGGTTTCCAGCTTTGGAGGACTTCCATCTCTCCCCTTGGAGTCTCTGCCACGAACTTTCTGGGCGCTCAGGGCGCTTCGCCGTCGGGGAGGCGGCAGCTTCAGCTCAGCAGAGGCCCCGAGAGCCCCCCTCCTTGGAGGTCAGCAGGCAGAGCCCTTCGGCCACCACTGCCTTTTTATCCCCAGAACAAAGCTGGCCGGAGGCCAGAGCCTTTGACGGGTGGGCAGTGGCCTCCGGAGGCCCAGGGGGAGCCGAGAGGCCGGGAGGGGACAGGGCCCCGCAGACCTGGGCGCTGGGGTGCAGGAACCGGCCCTGGAGGCAGCTGCAACAACAGTTCGAGCCCCGGCAGGGAGTGCCAGGCAGGTGTGTCTTCCTTGAACAAAGCCTCAGGAATAAAGGTGCCGAGAGTTCCCTCTGCGGCAAGAACTTTCCGTTTCCTCATGTGCGGGGGGCGCAGTTACGTCACGGGGGTTTTAAAACAGACCAGAATGTGTTCCTGTGGCAGGAAGTGAGCAAAAGCACCCCCGGTGACCATTCCCTGACAGTTCAGCGAGTTCAGCCAAGGCAAAGGACCCGCGCGGCAGCGGGCGAGGCCCACCCGGGATGGTCAGGAACAGTCGACTCAGCAGGTGCAAATGTCCTCTTGGTTCCGGGCCGGCTGGAGGTTTCCCCGGGGCCACGGGCGCTTCTGCCCCAAACCGAACCTTCCCAGACCCGACTCAGGGGCTCAGGCCCGGGGCCTCAGTAGGCTCACGCACTGGTGTTGGTGGTCGGGCAGAGCTGCGTCTGGGGGCTCGGAGGCCATCCCGTGGGTTGGGCCGGTCTCCCGTGTCCCCCTGCACCGCCCCTGGTGCCGGCCCCCTGCAGACTCCCCTCGGGGCCGGGCAGCGGCAGGTGCCCCCCCGCGTGGTTCCAACCCCCCACGGTTCCAGCTCCAGCCCCACACTCGCTCAGGTCCAAGTGCAGGGACACGAACAGGACGCCATCAGAGCCCCAGAGTCACTGACGGCCGGCTGAGGTCCCTCCTGTCACCGAGCCCGTTGTGGGGCAGTGGTGGCTCCTGTGGCCCGCCTTTCCCCGAGGGCCTGGGGTTCGGGGTCCCGTGGACAGAGGTAGGAAGGTGAATTCTCCAATGGCAGCCAGGTTCCGCTTACACCGCAAGGGGAAGCAGACGTCAGAGGGCACGAGAGGTGTTCGTTCCGGGAAGGGAACGCGTAGGGTGCCCACCGCACCGCCGGAGAACCCTAAGGCATCAGATGGTCGGAGCGGAAGAAGTTCTGCCGATTCCGGATTCACGTGTGGAAGCTTGAGCCCACCTGGGAGTGAGTAATGGAGAGCGTGGTCACTGGATGCAGGGTGGCGGCTACGTTCTGTGTACATCAGAGAACGAGTTTGGGGACCCCAGTGCCGTGCAAGCGGGTCACAGTGAGTGGACCAGGCGCCTCGGTTATCAGGGGCCAGCTGTGCGTGCTTCTCCCAGCCAGGACCCCGCTCAGCTCGAAGCCACAGAAACCAGCTCCAGGAGCTTGACCGGTGGTGGTCGGCCTTACTCCCGACGAGCAGGTCTGGGGCTGCTGTGGGGGCCGCGTGATGTCACCAAGGCTGGCTCCTTCTGCTGTCCTGCCCTCCCTTGGGCGTCTCCCGTGGCTGCAGATGCTGCCACTCTTTCCCAGCCAGGGAGGAGGGAGTGGGAGGAGGAGGAGGAGGGGGGAGGGGGAAGAGGAGGGAGGGGGAGGAGGGGAAGAAGAGGAGGGAAAGGAGGATGGAGGAGGGAGAGGAAGAAGGAGGAGGGGGAAGGGGTAGGAGGGGGAGGAAGGGGAAGAAGAGGAGGAGGGAGGAGGAGGAGGAGGAGGGAAAGGAGGAGGGAAGAGGAAGATGGAGGAGGAAGATGGAGGAGGGAGGAGGAGGAAGGAGGAGGGAGAGTAGGAGGGAGGAAAGAGGTGGAGGGGGAGGAGGAGGGAGGAGGGGGAAGGGGTGGGAGAAGGAGGAGAGGGTAGAAGAGGAGGGAAAGGAGGAGGGCGGAGGGAGAGGAGGAAGGAGGAGGGGGAAGGGGTGGGAGGGGGAGGAGGGGGAAGAAGAAGAGGAGGGAGGAGGAGGAGGAGGAGGGAAAGGAGGAGGGAAGAGGAAGATGGAGGAGGAAGATGGAGGAGGGAGGAGGAGGAAGGAGGAGGGAGAGGAGGAGGGAGGAAATAGGTGGAGGGGGAGGAAAGAGGTGGAGGGGGAGGAGGAGGGAGGAGGGAGAGGAGGGAAAGGAGGAGGGAGGAGGGGGAAGGGGTGGGAAGGGGAGGAAGGGGAAGAAGAGGAGGAGGAAGGAGGAGGAGGGAGGAGGGAGAGGAGGATGGAGGAGTCGAAAGAGGTGGGAGGGGGAGGATGAGGGAGGAGGGAGAGGAGGAAGGAGGAGGGAGAGTAGGAGGGAGGAAAGAGGTGGAGGGGGAGGAGGAGGGAGGAGGGGGAAGGGGTGGGAGAGGGAGGAGGGGTAGAAGAGGAGGAGGGAGGAGGAGGGAGGAGGAGGGAAAGGAGGAGGGAGGAGGAAGATGGAGGAGGAAGAAGGAGGAGGGGGAAGAGGTGGGAGGGGGAGGAGGAGGGAGGAACAAGAGGGGGGAGGAGGAGGGAGGAGCAAGAGGGGGGAGGAAGAGGGAGGAGGAGGAGGGAGGAGGAGGAGGAGGCTGAAATAGGAAACCAGCACTTTCCCAGAACCCCCAGCAGCCTCTGCGTCCCCTCATGGCCAGAGCAGTGTCACAGGGGCACAGGGGCGGGGGCTGGACAAGGTTTAGGGACTCATGAGCGAGATGGAAGGGCCCTGGGTAGACACCTGGTGGTGCGTGTCACGGTCCGATGAATTGGCCCAAAGGGTCGGCGTTTCTGTGCAGAGGATGCAGCAGCTGTTCTCAATCAAAGGCACATAATTCATATCTTTGGAGACAGAAATTCCTGCTTTTGAGTAATGAAGGCAACCGAGCCACATGATTCTGCCTGCAAACATTCCACCGGCCCCGAGATGCCCCAGCTAAGCATCACGTGGCTCAGAGTCAACAGAAACCCCCAAATCTCCTACCTCCTGGGGCGCACAGACGTGCTGTCCGCAGCGGCCCGTGTTGGCTGCGTCTGTGCCCGCGCGGGTCACCCCGACCCCCGGTCGCTGGGCCCGCGAGGGCTCAGCCGTCCTCCACCTGCAGACAAGCCGCCGAGGCATCAAACCTCGTCGCCGGCCAGGGAGCCTGGGCTTGTCCCCAGCAGCTCCAGCCTGGATGCGGTCCCGGAGACAAATCATACCTCTTTAAACAGCCACGGCGGCCCATTATTTCTGCTTGAAAACACCCCTGGATCTTCACTCGAGACCCGGGGTGACAGGCCCCGGCTGTTGTGCTCAGCTCTGCATAAAATCGCCATCAGCCGGTTGGCTCTGTGATGAGCAAGCCGGTAGCTTCCGACGGGTGTCGACGCAATCCCTCCCCCTGCGTGCGGGACCGGCCGAAGGTCTCAGAGTCCCGTCCGCAGAAGACGCGGGAATAGGTCCAGTCTCGGGCCCGTGGCCACGTGACATGCCCTGTTGTCGCCCGGTTCACACGGGGAAGCGGCAAAATGACAGAGCGGACGTTCCCGGTCTGCGTTTTGTCACATCCTGCGATATTTCCTCAAGTGAACAGCTATCTTAAAAAATGAACTGAGCACATTTAAACAATGATCATGGAGATTTTCCACCGGGAGAACCCAGTGAACCATCTGCCCCTCACCCACATTCCGCACTTACCCGGCTTTGCCCGCTCCCTCCAGCTGCCTCCCCTCTTCCCGCCAAGGTATTTTCAAGCCAGTCCCAGCCTGTACTGGATGGGTTTTTCTTTGAAACGGAACTGGAGTGTCCTCATCACCGGGAGTGTGCAGATCTCGGCAGCTGCCTCACAAGGGCCTTTTTCTCCTTGCTTGTCCAGAGTCAGGACGCAAGCAAGAGCCCCCGGCCCTTGGTTAGGTCTCCGCAGGTCTTGGTTGAGTGTGATCCCCTCCCTTGATTTGGCAGGTCATGTCACTGCCTTGCGGAATCCCCGGGATCGGTGGCCCGAAGGGCCCCACGGTGTGGATCTGTGGGTCCCCGCCTGTCCCTGCCACGGTTCAGTTCCCTCCCCTGCAGGGAGAAGGGGTTCCAGCGAGCAACCTGGGGAAGGGGCTCCACCTGGGGAAGGCGCTCAGTTGGTTGGAAACCCAGGGGGTTGGAGCCCAGCGGGGCCGGCCTCCAGCAGGTGCCGTACGAAGGGCCTGGGTGCGTTGTCGGAGGCTTCCTGGATCGTCCTTAACTAGCAAAGGAAGCGTTTGCTCCCAGGCGTCACCACCTCATCGTGTCAGCTCTGTTCTGGGGCAAGCCACTAGTCAGCTGCCCCGCCTCTCCCAGGGGACCCGCAAATTAGAATCACAGCCCCCACAGCAGGGCCTGGTCCTCCCCCAAGTGACCCTCGCCAGCGGTTGTGACAGAGTGAGTGAAGGACGTGAGAGGGGCTGTGCTACCCACGCGCGTGTACTTGGCAGACGAGGGGCGCTTATCCAGGCCCGGGTCACCCCGGGTCACGGGCTGGGGAGGCCAGTGTCCTCTCGTTACAGCTCCAGAAAGACCCTGACGCCGTGGGCTGGGCTCCTCCACGGGCGACATCTTACTGCGTTCTCAGTGGTGATTCCTTCACCCCACAGATGAGGACTGCGGCTCGGGGGAGAGAAATTTGCTCAAGGTCACACGTCTCGCAGACCTGGGGATCGGCCTGCCCCCTGCTTCCACGATTGCCCAGCCCAATAGCTTCCGCCAGGCAGCCGAGTGGTGCAAACCAGCCAGGACGCGCCCCTCCCCGTACACACCCCGCCTGTTGCTTCCCTCCGTTCTTCTCGTGAACCCCAGGGCATTGCCTTGTCCCTGGAGGCCTGTGCCCCCCTTCCTGCCTCTCTGCAACCCACCGGCCCCCACTGCCCCAGGCCTCGGCCCCCTCTCCGTTCCTTGTCCGGCCCAGACCTGCCTCTAGGCCTTTGCACGTGCTGTGCCTTTTGCCTGGAATGCTCTCCTGATGGCCTCTGCCTGGCCGGAATCTGCTGTGTTCATCTGGGGTCAAAGTCACCTCTCCAGAGAGGCTGTCACTGATCTCGTTGTCTAACGTGGTCTCTATTCCCTGCTTTCTTTCAACTCTCAGTTTTTTCCCACAGAGAAATTCCACAAAACCCTCTTTGTCAACCTTGTTTTTTCTGTGATTGTTCGTAGTGTCTCCTATACTAAAAGCTTCACCCTCTGAGGCCAAGGCTCTGGTTGTCCATTCATTGCCCAGGGAAGGCGATTCATAAATATTTGCTCAGAAAATGGGGAATCAGTGAATGCAACAGGTCTGAATGAATGAATAAAATCTAAGGTAAATATAATCTTTCCAAGAAGTCATATTATTATAGCAGAAGTGAAAAAAAAAAAAAAAGGAAAGGAAAGAAAAGAGACTGTTCTGTCTGAAGAAAGCCAGGCTGTTGTAACTTATTCCCGTTCTACACGAAGAATAGGAAATAAGGAAATAAGGACGCTGGGGATTTGGGTTGGAAACAGCATCAGTAGACCGTCTCCACTTCTGATCTGGTCACTGGAGTGGTCCACGTTATAAGTGACAGGACCTTACATGTCATGCCGGAGCCGGAAGGTCTTTTTCCTGGTCCTTCAAGGGACATGTGGCCCCTTGTCTGTTTATTCCGGAAATGCTTGCTTGGGTTTTGTCTCTCCATCTGAGGACCTTCCTTGCCCCCTGCCCACCCGAGGCCGTGAAGTCAGCACTAATTATATCACAGGGATGCTGAAAAGGGCTCTGAGTGGCCCTGGACAGAAGGAGACCTCGTCCTTCCCCACGGAGGAGCCTGGGCCCGGAGGCATTTTTTTTTTTCCCTTCTTCCCCTTCATTTCCAGGCTGATGCAGGCGGCCTTTTCTTCCTGCTTCACTTCAGGGGTCCCTTCTCTGAAGCCAGAGTCACCTGCTGCTTTGTCTCATGGCTTCACGGTGCCTTTCATGATGTTTTTATTCCAGAACCACTTCTGTACCTGAGAGAAAGAAGAACTGGCTATAAAAAGGAATCGTTTCTCTTAATTACTCTTAAACTCCGGAGTGACTGGCCCGAGGGCAGGGAGCCGAGGCGGTGTGGCGTTTGTGAAAGCAGGGGCCGTAAATCATGCCGGCCCTCTCGCTGGCCCGGCTGCGTCCTGCAGACTGCGTCAGAACTGCCCTCGGTGGCGTTTAATTGATGGCTTTTCCGGGAGCTCTGAGCGATGCTGTCTTCTGTGAGATGAGAATCCACGGGCAACTGCCTCTGGAGGGAACGTTCCAGAAAGGGGCTGACCCCAGGTTGCCCCTCTGTTGGGTGTAGGGAACGCTCACGGAGGATGCTTTGGCCCACCAGGCAGCCCTTGCGTTCCTTGGACTCCACGGATGCGGCAACCGCACAGAACATTCTGCAGACCATGCTTCCTCCACGTAGGCAGGAGGGAAGGGGCCCCTGACAAGACCCCAAGCTCTTTCCCCGTCCACTCACAGCCGCCGCCCTGCCATCGCCCCCCCGGAGGCCCGCAGGCTGGTTCACTTCCACCTTTGTCCTGTTCAGGTCAGTCCTCGAAGACCACCCAGGACCCTGGTCCTCCCTCAACCCCGGCTATTGCCCCACAGCTGTGGGGCCAGAGCGGAGCCCCCACTCTCCCAGACCCCTTTCTGCTTCCCACCCCACGTCCGCCTTGCACACACCCAGTGTCTTGCTCACGAACCTGGCTGAGTTCTAGAATGCGAGCTCTTGTGGTGAGAGCTTCAGTCTGGAGATTTTTGTCTCCTGAAAACTCACAGCAGCTCTCGGAGAGGGAGCAGCCCCGTCCCCTCCAAGCCCCATTCCCAAATGGGGTTCAGAGCCACAGGCGGCCCTCGTGGAAGGGCCGCATGGGGTGAGGCTGTCTGCTGGGGTTGGGCTGGGGCTCTGTGCTCCGCAGAGCCCCGCACGTCCTGCCTGCCATGGGTCAGGAAGAGTGAGGGGACACTCGGGTCAGGGTCTGGAGTGCCACTGGCCCTTTGCTTTCTGGATAAGTGGTGGGACAGGCCAAGAGGGGGCTGTCTGAGGGCTCAAGGAGGTCACCGGACACCAGGGTTCCCTGCAGTCAGGTTGTGCATTAGTGCACAGTTGTATCGGTTCCAGGGGCCCAGAGATCAGCGTGGGGGAAGGGCCCCGAACTCAGGACTGGAAGGTGGTTGTAGCTGCAGCCCCGTCACAGGGACCTGTGGCACAGGAACCTCAGTAACCCGTGCTGGCCCCAGTTCCCGAGCCCCGAGGCACGCTGTGGCCATCCGTCCCTGAGGTCTGAGGACCTGCCGGGGCAGCGGTGCCCCGAAGGCGTGCCCGCCGCCCCTGCAGCTCTGTGCCCACGCGGTGGGGCTGGTCCCCGCCCCCACCGCCCAGCAGATGCACCCAGGGGACGTTTGCTGCCTTCCCCGCAGCGGGATGGACGAGGACTTCGGGGCTCCTGATGTGCTGGGACAGACAGTCGCCTTTTCTTGGTCTTTCTTCCTCTTTTCTTTCTCTTTCCTGTTTTTGAACGTTTATTTACTTTTGGGACAGAGAGAGACAGAGCATGAACGGGGGAGGGGCAGAGAGAGAGGGAGACACAGAATCGGAAACAGGCTCCAGGCTCCGAGCCATCAGCCCAGAGCCCGACGCGGGGCTCGAACTCACGGACCACGAGATCGTGACCTGGCTGAAGTCGGACGCTTAACCGACTGCGCCACCCAGGCGCCCCATCTCTTTCCTGTTTTTGATTGTTTGGTTCCATTTGCCCCAAGGGGAAGCTCTACAGAGAAGGGGGCTGTCCGACGGCAGAATCCGGGCCACAATCCGGATGCGGGAGCAGGGGCGAGGCCGGGGGAGCTACTCGGCGGACCTCACGTAAACTGTGAAGTTGTGTGAACCCGTGCGAACGCTGTGAGAGAGCACGAGGAACAGTTTTGTTAAGCGAGACATCGGCCTAACGCTCAAGCGCCCAGACCGTCCGGGTTGCGGGCCGTGCACCTGGAGGCCTGCTCGGTGCCCTGAGGCGGTGTCCCCACTCCAGGGCCCACGCGAGCCACCTGGAGGGCTGGCGAAGGTTCGGACCCCCCAGTAGGACCTGGATGGGACCTGACAGTCTGCATTTTCGGTGCGCTGCCCCGTGGGGAATGTGTGCTGGTCTGTGGACCACACTTCGAGGAGCGAGGCCTCAGTCTGCTTTGACTTTGAACTTTTGTGACAATCCTCGAACTGAGAGAAACTGGTTCAGAGAAGGTGAGTGGCCTCCTCGGTCAGTGGCCTCTCCAGGGAAGGGACCACTCAGGTAAGTGGCACTGCGTCTCCCTGGGGCCTCCCTGGGGACTCAGCGTCCTCCCTGGGGCCGCGCGGCAGGTACGGGATGAGTCGCGATTTGAGTAGGGACCTCTTCCATCCCAAACCCCCCAGTCTTCACCGACGCCTGCCTGTAACCACAAGTACACGGGCGGTTTTCCTCAATTTCTCCTGAAGTCTGTTCTGCATGACGGTTTTACAGATGAACCGTTATAAGATGACGTCTCCTCCAAGTCGCCGGACTGGAAATTGCTCTCGTCAGCCCGGGAGAAGCGAGTGGACGTTAACGTCGCCTCGGAAGGAGGGAACGCGGGAACAGCGAGCGAACCGGCCACTAGGTTCTCACTGCCAACAGCTCGGCAGAAACCGAAGGCATTTTCCGGTGGCCTGAAGCACGGTCGCGTTTTCCGTAAGGTCCCAACACAGAGTCTTTACCGCCAGAGCGCGGACTCGAAGAGGCCGCTGTTACCTTGATGAATGTTGTGGAGCCCCAGGAGAGAGACGTCTCACCAGGTCTCCCGTCCCGTCCCCCCAGCCCTCCGCTGTGCCCACGCCGGCCAAGTCCAACGTGGGGTCCACCTCTCAGGGCCCTGCTTCAGGGAACCAGGAGGGGGTACGTCAGTCCCCGTCTCTTTGTCTTAGGAGGAAAGTAGGGGAGAAGAGAGGACCCAACACACAGGCAGCAACTGTGAGAACTAAATCCCCGAAGAGTAGATTCCAAAGGGAGTGCGGACATAAAATGTATGTCAATAATGTATTCTGCATTTATATCCCCTTTATAAAAAATTTTTTTTCACGTTGATTTATTTTTGAGAGAGAGAGAGACAGAGTGTGAGTGGGGGTGGGGGGGCAGGGAGAGAGGGAGACACAGAATCCAAAGACAGGCTCCATGCTCTGAGCTGTCAGCACAGAGTCCGACATGGGGTTCGAACCCACGAACCGTGAGATCACGACCTGAGCCAAAGTCGGACGCTTAACCGACTGAGCCACCCAGGCACCCCTAAGATTTTTTTTTTTTTGAGTGGGAACATGTGCAGATCTATACCCAAACAACAGTATCACATAGAAAAAATGAAGTCATCTGAGTTTGCAGAGAAAAGCGAAATTCCACATTGACGGAATACCAGAATCCCTCCCCATTTGGTAATCGGAACCGCGCACGTCCCTGGAGCAGAGATTTTATCACTCCAGTCTACGACCGCAAACGTTTGCCACTTCATTTTGCGTGTGTGGACAGGAACTCTGCACGGGTAGATGAAGCCCTCCGTGTCTTGCTCCGGTGGCCTTTTGCTGTGTGAACCCGGAAACGTGAACAACCAGCTACAGAAGGGCCAGCCCTGCCCCCTCCCCTGTGATCTGGGCCCACGTCTTCTTCACCACCTCACTTTGCTCACGAGGCTGAGCTCGGTGAGCTTGAGGGCCTCTCCTCTCACTCCAATGTTTAGATTTCAAGAACCAAGCTGGTTCTGAGAAGGTATGTATCACACCCAAGGGAAGAATTGCTTTAATCATCTGCCCCTTACTCTTCTGTGACCTTGAGCAGATAGACGGAAGGCTGTGGTCACAAGGAAGAGAGAACTCCGTGCCAACAGGCTTGAACAACAGGGGGTCGATGGCCTCAAGCTTTAAAAGATCCTGGAGATAAAAGGCTTCAGGAATGATTTGATCAAGCAGTGATTCAGTTTCCCTGAACTTCTCTCGGTGCCTCTCTCTTTCAAGGGCCAGTGCCGATTTCGGATGCTATCTCTCACGGCAGCAAGATAAGGCTGTAGTCCTTCTAGAGTGGCATCCACATCTACCTTGCCCAGAGGGAACCCTGGAAGAACCAGGGAGCCCAGGCAAATATCTCAGTGCCCACCCAGGCCAGGTGCCCGTCTCTGAACAAATCAAGGTTCATATCCCACATCCCAAAGAGTGAGACGAGCTGACTGGTCAGGACAATCATGGCCCACACGCTCCTGGAGGTGGGGCCGGGCCAGGCTCGCTAGGCTACTGGGGCGGGACACTCAGAGTCCTGTGAAGAAGGGGGTGGCAAGTAGTTGCCTACAATCTTCCCATAGGTCCCCACGGCATGGAGAAAGTCACCACATCTTCTTTGGCAAAAGCGGGACGGTGATTAGGATCATGATAATAAACACAAGCTTCTTCTCCAACCTTGCACCGTTGTCATAAGAATCAAATGAGGGAGGCTGAGGGTTTGGAATCAGCAAAGCCCTGAATGGCCATTAGCAGGAACAGATGTCCTGGTTATTACTGTTATTATTATTAATGCACCAGAATGTGTCTGTTTACTGTGAAATTGGTTCTTTCAGGATGACGGAGCATTTGATGTCAGACATCTCAATCATGGAAACTGAAAATTCTGTTCCTTTACTGTGAAATCGATATTGCATGAAATTGATTTTTTAATTAAAATTAATTTTCATTACCCAAGCAATACATAAGGATCTTCCCCATGTAAGAAAATCAAAACATTAGAGATAAGCCCAAGTCCCGATTGACCCCGCCACCCCCCCACCCCCACCCCTGCCCAGCTTCTCCCTGCCCACACACAACCACTGTTACCAGCTAGGTGTGATGAAAGCCCTTGCATGGGCTCTTTCTATGCACTTGTCTGTGTGGTTACTCAAGTAAAATATGTAATATTTATCCTCTCAACGAATGTTTATTGAGTACTCGTCCTATGCCAAGCCCCCACGGAGGACACATTCCACTGAAGGAACCAGAGAATGAAGAAACAAATTGCAGAGCAGGGTGAAGAAACGGAGGTGGGTGGTCAGGAAGTCTACCGGGCGGAGGGCTGGTCCAGCAGGGGGTGGGAATGGGGGGCAGGGGCGGAAGCCCTGGAGCGGGAACATTCTGTGCTTCCAGGAACAGAGGCAGGGAGGGCAATGAAAAGGGAGGGGCCCCAGCCTCCCAGATGGACTCTACAGGCTTTCGATCAATAAATGTTTCTACCTGTCTGCATATAGGTCACAGAGTTACTCTGTGTTACATAGAGTGACTCTGTGGGCTTTTAGAGTACGTACATATATACATATACGTACATGTGCATATTGTGTGCATGTGGGTGTATGCAGGCTGCATGTACACATGTATGCAGACTTGTGTTTATCTGTGTTTAACGTGTGTGTGCATTGGGTTCCAGGTTCTGGCTCATTCCTCACTGTGACAGCACAGTACTCTTCAGGGAGGGTCCACCACAGCTGTTTTCGCCTTTCCTTGCTCAGATTTTTCTTTCTTCCTTCCTTTTCTTCTTTCTTTCTCTTTTTCTTTCTTTCTTTCTTTCTTTCTTTCTTTCTTTCTTTCTTTCTTCTCTCTTTTCTTTCTCTTCTTCTTCTTCTTCTTCTTCTTTTTAATGTTTATCGATTGATTTTTGAGACAGAGAGAGAGACAGGAGAGGGGCAGAGAGAGAGAAGCAAGAGAGTCCCAAGCAGGCTCTGAGCTGTCAGTGCAGCATCTGTCATGGGGCTCGAACTCACTAACCGTGAGATCGGGACCTGAGCTGAAATCAAGAGTCCCCCGCTGCACTGACTGAGCCACCCGGGTGCCCCTCCTTGTTCAGATTTTCTGCCATTAAACTTCTCCTCACCAGTGTACTCTTGTCCCTGGAATCCCTGACAGGCCACCAAGCAGTCATGACTGAGTGGGGGGGACCTTTGCTTCTTCACTACTTGGGGCCCACAGAGAAGGTGTCTGCAAGCCTTTGCCAGGCCACCCAAGAGCCCCGCCTTTCCCAACCACACTAGACAGTGGGCCGGAGGCGGCCGTGCCACCAAAGCGAGGACACAGGCCTGGAGCATTACATCTGCTTAGAACTAGGAGATATTAAAGGCAGGGTCAGGGCAAGGGCGGGGCCAGGCTGGAAGGTGGGGCCGGCTTGGGAGGTGTGGCCGGGGGCGGGGCCAACCTGGGAGCCAGGCGGAGACGGGGGGGGGGGGGGGGGGGGAGGGGGTGTCTGGCCAAGTTGGGGGTGGGGCCAGGCCGTGGGTGGGGCCGCGACAGGGGCGGGGCTTTGCTGTAGGTTGGGGAAGGTCTGGGCCCACACAAAGGCTCTGTTAGCCCAGAGTCCTGTCCAGGGGCCTCACAGTCCCTTTGCTGATGCTTCCGTCCCACAATTCTTATGGTTCTGCTAACAGCTTTCATTATAATCTTGACGTTCATTCCAACATGTTTTTTCAAAAACCTATTGAGGGGTGCCTGGGTGGCTCCGTTGGTTGGGCGTCCGACTTCAGCTTAGGTCATGATCTCACGGTTCGTGGCTCTCACCCCTGTGTCCGGCTCTGTGCTCACAGCTCAGAGCCTGGAGCCTGGCGCCTGCTTCTGATTCTGTGTCTCCCTCTATCTCTGCCCCTCCCCTGCTCGTGCTCTGTGTCTCTCTCTCAAAAAATAAATACACATTAAAAAAACTTAATAAAGACCTATTGAAAAGATGTGACTTTGGAGAATTTGCTCAGGAGAATAAACTTGCCCAGGGACTGCTTCCACACTCTGACCTTTTAGGAGCTTGACCTGTGAGTCTGCACTGCCCCGCGAGGACCTCCATACCCACTAAATAGTGAACAAGAGAGACTGCAGAAGAAAAGAAAAATCTTTCTTAGTTCAGAACTTTCAATGGCATTTTCTTCCTGCTTTGGAGCACATTTTCAATTTGCAGAGGCTCCACAAATTATGTGGTTGAAGCTGCCTGGAGAAGAGTAATAAATTTCCTGGAGGTCACCCTCGCTCCCTCTGACCCTCTGCAAGGTGTTGCTTGGGGGCACAGGAAGTCCAAAAGCTCGGGATGCCCCACGGCCTCGCCCGTCTCCATTGGGGGCAGCCCTCCAAGCCCTGCGGCCAACACCTGGGCGCCGTCCTCCCTCCTTCCTTCCACTCCTCTCCTCCCCGGGCAGCGTGTCCTTCCGCTCCACCCAACCCCTCTCACCTCCTCCACCAAGACCGCCTGGCTCGGGCCGCCTTCACCTCGTCCAGCCTCCCGGTCTCCCTGCCCCGGGCCTTGCCCCGCACCACTCCTGCACCGGCCCGATGATCCCGTTCAAGTGTGAACCAGGTCTGGTCCCGGTGACTCTCGCTTTCCTCAGAGTCGAAGCCTTAGTCTTCAGAGGGATCCAGGGTCCTGAGAGCTGTCACCTCCTCCCTGCCATCACCTGTCACCCCTCTGGCCTCATGTCCCCCTCGCGCCCCTTCGCCCACTTGGCTCCGGCCACACCGGCCTCCTCGCTGCTCTGCAGACTGTCCCGTCTCGGGGCTTCACCCTTGCCGCTCCCTCTTGCTGCACCCCGCGCCCCAACCGGCCCCCGCTTCCAGCCACACCCCACGCGCCAAGCCTTCCCGGGGGGGGCCCCCTGGTCAGGCTGGGACCCATTCCCGGCTCCCCTCCCGATATTCTTGGCTGTGGGGCATAGTCACACTTTGCTCTGTCGCTGTCTGCCGTCCCCGCACGGTGTCCCCGCACGAGGGCCACTTGCCGTGCTCGCCGCTGCGTCCCCGGGGCCCAGAGGGGGCACCAGGTGCGCACTTGCGCGAGTTTGACGGAACGCGCGCACGCACAACTGAGAATACGCCTTCTCCGCCGGGCGATGCTGCTCCCAGGGGGGCAGAGCGTGGTTTCTGGGTGAAAAGATGTCACTGTCTTCATGGAGGAGCAAAGGGGCACACGCGGCGGCACACAAACCACCGCGTGGCGCTTCTGTGGCGTTAACGTTTCACGAGGGACCCAGAAACGAATGTCTAAAATGGCTCCGTAGGGGACGATCAGGAAATGAAGGCTGAGAACAGCCTTCGAGGAAACCCGGACGAAAGCGTGGCCTTGTCCTCCCCCTCGAGGCCCGGACGCGGGCAGGAGGGCAGCGGGCGGCCAGGCCGTGCAGCGCCCACCGTGGGCAGTAATCCCAGGCACTTTCCAGGTGGGGAAGTGACGGAAGGGGTGGCTCCCAGCTCTGGGGACACGTCTTTTCCCTGCCGAGGGACCGGACGGACTTACAGAGGGCGATGTTTACATTTTCCCCAAGCCTCTAATTTCCTCATTTATCATTTGTCAGCGCCCGAGGCCCTTCCACGCACGTGGGATGTTTGCACACATCTAATGATCCCTTTTGCCAAACAGACGTCACAGTCTCCACGAGGAGATTCGTTAACGCTGCGAGGCTGCTAATTCCATCCATTAATGTCACACTGTGCGCCGCTCGCTGGGATCTGGGGCAGCGCCTGTCACCCTGTGCCCCGGGGCTCCTGGGAGCTCTTCTCCGACTGGGAACCATGGAAACCGCCCAGCAGGGCCGCTGAGATGAGCAGAGCACGTTGGACGCCCCTTCCAGTGGCTGAGCTGGGGTGAATGGGGACCTGGGCTGGGGACTGAGGCCTGGTTTCTAGAACTCCGCCCACGCCCAGGGCAGGGGCCCGCCCCCCTCCCTCCCTGGACTCACCCAGTGGGGAGCTTGGGGAGGGCCTTGGACCAGCCCCAGGGAAGGCAGAGCAGGCTGGTGCCTCTGGCCCTGGGAGAGGCCTGGGGCCCAGGGAGGGCCCCCCCAACCGCTCCCCCCCCAACCGCTCCCCCCCCCCAACCGCTTTCCTCCCTCCCTGCATCAGCCCCGCCCACGCTGCTGACCAACACCAGGCTCTTTACATCAATTCAGTTCTGCCCCCAGCACAGAGCTGCCCGGTGCCAGCTGACCCTTCAGGGAGCATTCAGGTCCTGCTGAGTCCCAGGGCTCTTGTGACCGAGGGCAGGGGACAGCAAAGCACCTTCTGGATCCTTCCTCACCAGTCAGCTTCGGTGGCAGCAGCATGCTGATGGGTGCTCAGCTTCACAGACCGAGTCTCGGAGAACGGAGAACAGTGTTCTGTAAGTTGTTAGCTACTCCTGAGTCCTGGCCCTCTGAGAGGCATTGAAAACATCTCCGGGCTGGGAGTCCCCACGACGCCAGGGGGTGGAGGGGCCTTACTTACTTCCACGGTCGAATCCAGGTCTGTCCCCAGAGGAGCCTGGAGTTTTCTCTCCACCGAGTGCAGCTGAGACGTGTCGATTTGCACAAACCGCACGCGGGGCCACCCCAGCCACAGTGGGGCTCCTGGCTTCGCGGCCTCACTGAGGTCCTGCTCAGGGCGCGGGCCGGGCGAGGGGCGGCTGCCTTGGAGAACATTCCTAGCGGGCGGCCGGCGGAGACAGGAGGTACTGGGAAAACGCCTACGCCTTCAAAACTAATGTAAGAATGCCCAGGTCAGGCAGCTTTCTGCATTCCCCACCGCGGGGTCAGGCCGGCCTCTGTCCCTGTCCCGGGCCTTGCTCTGACAGAGGTCACACCCCCTGGGTCCTTCCAGGCTCTGCTGCAGGCATTCGTGTCACTGCTTGGAGCAAACCGGCCCGTCAGCAGGTTCATGCCAGTGAGCAGCTTCCTCGGTGGGCGGACTGGTCACTCAGCAGACTGGCTTTGGCTGGTGACCCGGGGTGGCCGAGGGCAGGGGGGTGCAGGTCTGGGCAGCAGAGGGACCTGCTCTGCGTGGTGTCCATGGAGCTTCCGTTTTGCCCTCATGCCCGTCTTTGCAGACGACGGAGCCCCGGCTGGATGGGGGGATCCGGTCTGTGTCCTTCTTTAAGCTCAGACGGGCTTGTCCTTCCTCCCCCGACTAGAAGCCGGAGGCCACGTCTCCCCGAATACCTAAGTCAGCGTGGACCCGGCTCCACGCTTCGTGCCCTCCCGTGCCCACGGGTTTTCGTGCCGTGTCTCCCGTGGTTGTGACAAGCACTCAGGGTGGTACGATCACTGTCTCCACAAGTTAAGGAACTTGCCGAGGTCACAGGGACGGCTGGCTCTAACACGCTCGGGCACACACGGATTTGAGGATACGTATTGAGGGAATCTTAAGCCTCGAGCCGAAGCGAAGGGTGACACCGCTTCCCCTTGGGGGTTCCCCTTTGCTCCCCAGAAGGCGTTGGACGCAGTCAATAAAGACACGCGTGTCCCCTTAGCTTGGGGAAAGAGCGCTGTTCAGTACAAAGGGACAAGCTCACCTTCCCGCTCGTTGGAGGAGCCCATGGGACTGTCTCGTCCTGATCTACGTTGTATCCAGTCCACTGTGGACTCTCTGCTTCTGTGAAGCCTGGACTTCCTGTGGGCAAGCTGGGATCACACAGGAAGTCGGGATTGCTCGCCGCACGCCAGCCACTCCGGGCGCAGAGGGTGCTGGGGGGTGACCTCTGACCCGAGGCAGACGGTGGGCGTTTGCGGAAAGTCAAGGCCCGAGCACGTCTGAGTCTGAGGCTAGGGGACAATGAGACCTTTTGTGTGAATGCTCCTGGAGGGGGGCCGGGCAGGCAGGGAGACCAGGGACTTAATGCAGGGTCAGCAGCAGAGGCCTTAGCGAGCAAATTCAGAAAGCGACCCTCGGAGGTCAGGCCACGCACAGCAAAGTCGGAGCTAGAATTTGCAGGGATGTGATGTGGCAAAAAATCGGAGCTGCAGGTCGGGGACCTAGGGGCCCGCCAGGCACCCGGGGGCTTTGTGCTGAGGCCCCACGACAGGCAGGAATGGTCACCAGAGGTGCCGAGGCCTCAGTGCTTCGCGATGCTCGTGTGCTTTGCTCCCACTTTCCCGAGGGGACGTCTGTGCCTCTGACCCTGATGCTGGTTGCTTTGCTGCTCCCTCCGGTCGCCTTTCCGAGTGGACATGGTTGCAAGGGACCGGCTGTCCATGGAGTCACAAGGAGACGGACTCTGTCAGGCACAGAGTTTCCCAAGCTTTGGTCCCTCGGGGTCCCCTTCAGAATCGTTGCCAGACCGTGTAACGCCGTGTCATTATCTTACTGAAGATCTCCTTTATGCCGAAGCAGCTCCCGGTTTTCTTAAATAAATACACGCATTACGGTACCCCCTGCCTCCACCCCCTCCCCCGTCCTCATGGCATCACGGGCCGGATGACAAGCTGGGATTCTCCCCCTAGTTCACCTTGACGTGAAAAGGTAACGGTCAAAACACAAAATGCACCCCCTGACTTCTGGGTGTTTGGTCCACCGGCTGGTGCAGGGACCCCAGTGCCAGTGGCTGAACGAGGCAGAAGTTAGTCTCCCTCCGGGCAGCAGCCTCGGTGGGAGGCCCGGAGCTGGGGGGGCGGTGCCACGGGGGTGTCTGGACCTTCTTCCCTCTCTGCTCTGCCACTTTAGGTCGCTGTTCCTGTTCACCTGGTGCAATGTGCGGGTCACATTAGGCAGGAGGGAGGAAAAGGGGGGTGGGGGAGGAGCTCTCCAGCTGCACCTGATCGGGTGGGAAATTTGGGTTTGGTCTGGAATGCCACGTGCCCGGCTGAAAACTGGGATTTCTTTTTTATTTTATTTTTTTACGTTTTTAAAAATGTTTATTTATTATCTTTGAGAGACAGAGAGACAGAGGGTGAGCAGGGGAGGGGCAGAGAGACAGGGAGACACAGAATCCAAAGCAGGCTCCAGGCTCCGAGCTGTCAGCACGGAGTCCGATGTGGGGCTCGAACCCACGAACCTCGAGATCATGACCTTAGCCGAAGTCGGACACTTAACCAACTGAGCCACCCAGGTGCCCTGAAAACTGGGACTTCTGATATTCCACAACGGGGATGATAGATATCGAGGGACCACCAGTAACCTGTGCCGCTTCTGTGGACTTCCCTAGATCAGGACTCTACCACCAGGGGCCTGCATCCTGCATTTTGTGAAAATTAACCTTTTAGGAGAGGATCCTTTCTGACACTATCATGAGGGGTACGGATGAGCAAGTCCGTAAGTCATGGTTAAGAGGACCTCGTCACTGTAGGGGCCCAAGGCCACCTGCATGTTCCACCCACACTGATGGAATCCGCCACGGCTGATGCGGCTCTCCCAGGCACTGTGCTCATTTTGCTGACGTTGCTTGACATGGAGACAAAGTGGGTTGGCTCAGAATTTCTAGCTATGTCACAGTAAGATGCAGACCACAGGGTGAACAACAGTCAACACGATGTGGACCGACCTCCGTTTCAGGGATTGGTGAACTGGAGTGAAAAGCTGGGAAGGGACTTGTGTAAGGCTGTTCAGTTGTCAGTCATGGAAGCAAAATCCACCTGGGTCCCTGGGCTCTTTCTGACAACCTCCCCACACCCTCACTGGTCCTCAGTTTCCCTGCATTGATCTTTTGAAATAAAGAGATACGTGGTCATTGAGTGAAACACTATGGACTGTGTCCTTTCGCTGTCCACCTTTTCCCAGAGACATCCACAATCATTCCCTTAGCTGTTCTGCAAGTTAATTCCAAATCTTGGAACGGTAAGACCTTCATGGAGCTTTTATGTTGTGTTGTTATCTCTCTGCCCCCCTAGATGAGGGGTGAGGTCTCCACTCCACCTGCACCATGCCTCCCACCCCCCTCCATGGGTCAGTCACAGTTTCAGTCAAGTCATAATCCACATTTATATCATGTGACCAGGGAGAGGTTATTCACTGCAAAGTCAGTTGTGATATGATCGCATTTTCTTTCCTTTGCATCTTTTGTTTTCCCTGGAGTTAGTAATTTCCTTTATTTTTTTTACTTACAAAATCACTTACAGATACTTAGTTCTTGCCAAATCTTCCATCATTTCAGCCACACCAGTGTTTTTCTTTTTTTTTTTTTTTAATGTTTATTATTTATCGTTGAGAGACAGACTACAAGTGGGGGAGGGACAGAGAGACAGGGAGACACAGAATCCAAAGTAGGCTCCGGGCTCCGAGCTATCAGCACAGAGCCTGATGTGGGACTTGAACCCACAAACCATGAGATCATGACCTGAGCCAAAGTTGGACGCTTAACTGACTGAGCCACCCAGGCACCCCTCAGTCCAGTGTTTTTCAAGCCATTTTCCCCACAACCCATGGTAAGAAATATATTTTACAAGACCTGGCACGCACATGCACACATAAGCTATGAAACTAAAATTTCACAAAACAGTATTTACCTTAGCTATATACCCTTTGATATTTTCTACTCGGTTTTGTTATTTCACATCTTAAAATGCTGGTTTGGTCAGCATCGCATCATGAAACTGATCTCAGGCTCCACTAAGGAGGCATGGCCTGCACTTTGGGAAGCTCTGACTCGCCTCACACAGCCCTGCTTTCCCTGGGTCCTCCCGCGGCCTCTGCCCCTGCCTCACTCGGGCGTGCTGACTCATGCGACTGTCCAGGGCTCACGGAGACTTTTCTTTGCCCCTCTCTGGGATGATGCCCGTTTGATGAGCCCACGTCTTCTTTCTTCACGGATTTTCAGCTTCCCATGCGTCATTTCCAAATTACTTCTTTTTCATTGAAGAAAACAAAATTGTTATCGGCTCTCCAGCGTATTTTATTTTTTCACCATTTCTCCAGTGACAAAAAATAAAAGTGGGAAGGAGAAGATTACAGTAGGACGAAGCCGGAGAGCAAACAAATGATTTATGCATGGTTTTCGTTGCGCATGAATTCATGCCCGTGGTGCCCGATGAAAAGCCGGACCACCAGCTGTGTGTCATTCCTGGCAATATCCATCCAGGGAATGAAATGTTGACCGTGGCTGTGAATCAGGGCTTTTCACTCGTGCCTCTGTTGACATTCCGGGCAGGACCCGCTTTGGTTCGTCGTGGGGCGTCCTGTGCATCGTGGGGTGTTTAGCAGTATCCCCGACCTCCACCCTGTAGATGCAGTTGTATCCCTCCACGTGGTGACAACCAAAACTGTCCCCAGACATTGCCCCGTGTGCCCCAAGTGCAGAACGCCCCTGGCTGGAACCGCTGCTCCCAGGTTTGGACCGATCCCGCACCTGCGGTTCTGTGCAGGCTTCCGGACGGTTGATGATGAGACATCAAGTTGACTTGAACTGGCCGATCGCATCGTCAATCGGCCCCGCTGGGTGTAATCAGCCGACATTTGTCATTTCCCGTCTCCGGTGAGCGGAGACAGAACACGGTCTCACGCAAAGCATAGGCTCAAGGTGTGTCCCAGGTCACGTCTGCACGGGCTCCGTGCTCCTGCTGGGGGGGATCTTCGCCTCGTCCGACTTACTAAGAACGACCATCATCGATGCCCTAGAACTGACTCTGCGTCTTCCTGATGGGCTCTTCCTGATGGGCCCGTGATGTGATGGAGCAAATCGCAGCAAAAATGACCTGGGGCTTACGAAGCTGTGATCAAAGTGGGGCGTTTGCTGGCACTTGGCACCTGTCGCCAGTTCTGTGTCAGCATCGATGTCTGTGATGACGTCTGCGGGACACAGGGGTCGAAGCTGCAACGGATGTGGGGACCGCAGACAATCAAGTGGCCAGGGTGTGCCTGTCGCTCACCAAGACGAAATAAGGTCACACCGTGGATCTAAAATTTCCCAGGAATTCCTTCCGGAGGAGGCAGGAGCGATTCCCCAGCACGTCGTGCCCGTCACGTGGTTTCTGAGCAGGCCTGTCCCTGCGGGCAGCGACCTGATGGAACAGCCAGCAGCCCTGCAGCCGGCGCTCCCCGGGTTAGGGTCGCCGAGTCTGCACCCATGACGCCAGCCCGAGGCCGGCTCCCTCCGTCTCACGGCTGGAGCAGCGGGGTCGGTCTGGGCGAGAGGAGCAGACGTGACACGAGTACGTCCCAAGGACGGTTACCGAGGACCCACGATGTCTGTTCGAGTTTCCCTCCCAAGAACCGCCCGTCATCCCACTCAACCCCGCCTCGCTGCTCAGCCCTGGAAACGGTTCCCCTGGGGCCACCGAGCTGGGTGGGAATCCGCCTTCGGGACCCTTTCCGCTCACCCTGGGGGGGGGGTGGGGAGAACCCTGACTCCTCCCTGCGGCCGGAGAGAACCGGAACCGGGAACAGGGTGGGCAGGGGCCGCTCTGAGCCAAGACGGGTTCCGGGGGTCGTCTGAGTCCTTGGCATTACTTTGTCATTCTCTCTCAGAGTGGAGCTCGAGGGCCCTTTTAGAATTTGGGTCACCCCAGTGTCATGTGTCCTGGAGGGAGGCATCGAGGGGCGAGGCGGGGCGTGAGCTTCGCGTACTTGAATGCCGTTGTCCCTGCAATGACTCTGGGCCGCCCGAGCCCGGGGGACGAGCGAGTTACAGGGTCTGGGTTCGCTGGGGCCTCGTCAGGAGCCGCGTCACAGCTGGGCCCTCACTCGCCCAGACGCTCGTGGCTTCCGGCCACCATGTCCGCGCTGACCGCTGGGCGCGTGGTGTGCGGGTGACGATGGGCTGGGCGGCGGGTGCGTGGCGAGCGGGCTGGGGGACCACGGAGACCTGACCTCCCTTCCGTCTCAGCTCCGGAGTTTGGGGTTGGGAGACAAGTGTCCTCCTCTGTAGTCGTGGATCAGAGCTCCAAGCCAGGCCCACGGAGTTGGCGAGGAGGTTTCTGATCCTGTCTGGTTTTGCAGACAGACTGCTTCCTGGAGGTGGCATTAGGAGGTGGGTTTGCAGCCCAAGGTCGAGTTGCTCCCTGAAGCCTCAGGAGTAACGGTGAGGTTCGTTGACTGCCCCTGCGGTCCCCAAACCTGTCCTCAGGGTTCTGAACCCGGAGCAGGGGAGGCGTGGGATTCGCAACCATCCACACCTCCCAACAAAGACTTGTTCAAGTTAGATGTGGTGACACACTTCACTCTTATTTGTGTGATCAGTTACGTGGTGTTTATCATTTGTGGTTTTTACACTGTGGGCTGGTGGGAGCTGCTTTATGGAAACAGGTGCTTTATGGAAACCGGCTTTGCTGGGGGGACGGGAAGCTGGGGTGGCCAGGAGCCCATCGTGGGCCCGGGAAGAGCTGGCCCAGCTCCTGGCTGGCTCTTGTCTCCCTTCAGGGTGTGGGGTCTGTCGGGGGACATCGCTCAGGGGAGGCCTGCCCCAGGCCAGGTGGGAGCACCGAGGAACAAGGCTTTGCCTGCAGAGGACGATCCCCTATTTGTTCTCTGCGAGGCCCCCGCAGGCGGACACGTGTAAATAATCGCCCGTAGGCGCCGAGAGAGAAGCACTCCACGAAAAGAAAACCCTTGGAAATCTTGTCTGTGAAACGCAGTCTTTGTAGCAGAAATGCATCCCCGCCCCGAGCTAACAGGGCGCCCCTGGGCTCTTTGGGAGCCTGCCAAGCCAGGGGTCTGGTGAAGTGTGTGCAGACCGTGGGTCAAGGACGCCAGAGAGCTGCAAGGGCATCCGCGGCCTGACTGGTGCAGTCACCTCCTGGGCCTACGGGACCGGCGAGGCTCAGGACGCACAGGGACTTTCCAGGACCCCCAGGTAGCGGGTGGCAGAGCCGAGGCCAAGCTCCTGAGTCCTGCCTCAGTGCTCTCTCTACCGGCCCCTCCTGGCGCCACCCTCCCCCCCCCCCTTCCCCGCCCCGGGCCAGGCTGTGCTGAGCGCTTTGAGACATCAGCCCATTGAGTCCTGACCATCCCAGACACGAGGCTGAGGATACCCATTCTACAGATGGGGAAGGGAGGCTGGTGATGTTGGAGATCACACAGCCATGGGGTGGGGGTGAGGGGGGGCAGGGCTGGGACTCCAGTGCCCTAACCTGTTCTCTGCACTCCTCAGACAGGATATTCTACCCCATGACAGTTTTCCTGACTGTCAAGGAAAAGCACAGGTAAATTGCCAGGGGATGACACTCCAATGAGACATTCAAGGGGGTTTGTACCCCCTGAGCATCGACAGGACTGCTAAGAGCTCAGAGTAGCTTCTGTCCACACTGTGCCCGGCCCTACTCAACGCTTCTCCGGCATTTGCTTGTTTCAACTTGAAACAAACGAATGTGAGACAATTTGATGTGATATCTTTACCCCTGTGTTACATATGTGGAGATCTGTGCAGGGAGAAAAGAAATGCTGCTCCAAAACCCACGGTGCAGGATTCTGTGTCTTTGGAAATATGCCCAGGATGGGGCTTGACGCCCTTGGGAGCCTATGTTGTTGTTGTTGATGATACTTTTTAATTTTTTTTAACGATTATTTATTTTAGAGAGAGACATAGTGCGAGCCAGGGAGGAACAGAGAGAAAGGGAGACGGAGAATTCAAAGCAGGCTCCGGGCTCTGAGCTGTCAGCAAAGAGGGCGACACGGGGCTCAAACTCACAAACCACGCGTTCGTGACCTGAGCTGAAGTCAGACGCTTAACCGACCGGGCCACCCAGGCGCCCCTGGGAGCCTATATTGTTGCACATCACTGCTCTTTATTCTCCCATCTTCCTTCCTTGATTCATGCCCCTTGTCACATGACTTTGGGGGCTGTCCCTCTAGGTGGGAAGTCTCCTGTGTCATCGACACGGAATTTGGTCATGTGATTTGCTTCGGCTGATGCGATGTGGGCAGAGGGTTGAAACGTGCTTGCACAGCTGGTCTTGCCCTCTTGTGCTCCTGCCTAGGCTTAGGGTTAGGAACGTGCTCTGGTCTTCAATGGTCCCGGGAAGATGGGAGACACGTGCTGCGGCAGCCCTGGACTCACCCCTCAGCGTGAAGCCCAGAAAAGAAGCCAGGCTCAGCCTAGATGTGATGGACCCAACAGCCCTGTAGACTTGAGAATGAGAAACAGATGCTTGTTATTCTTTGCAGCTGAGTTTGGGCGGTTTGTTACGCAGCTTAGTCGTGACAGCGGCTGACTGCTACGAGGTTCAGCGGATGCACTGCGGTCCTAGGTAGGGCCTGGGTGTCCTTCCTCTCAGCACAGGTGGGAACAGCCTGTCTTCCACCGACACACCACACTTCCCGCTACCCCTCGGGGCTTCTTCATGTCCGACACCGTGTCCCCGACCACCGTGTCATGTCGCCAATGTTCCCAAGGGGCGGGCACCAGGGTTGTGTTGTCTGCGTCCTGTGGGGGCGGTGCCGTTGTGCCCAGGTTTTGTTAGCGTTCTTTCTTTTCTTTAATCAGACATTCAAGGGCTCATCAAGTCCCACTGATGCCGAGAACATCTGCTTGGACCACGTGATGTCAGCTCACTTTCTACTTTTCCGAGCTGCTTCACTAAGCACGCGGCAGGTTGGAGTCGGCCTCTTCCCGGTGACAGGAAACTAGCAGAGGAGGTCAGTCTCCAATTCGGATTATACATCACTCCGTTTCCTCGTTCATCCTGACACCTTCGCTGGAGAGGATCCACCCGTGTCCCCTCCTGATGACTGTCCTCGCGTGGAGTTTATGACTGGGTGACCGTCAACATCATGATCGCTGCTCCTCTTGGAAGCAGGAGTGGGGGGGCACAGCTCTGTTTTTCCACGTTAGGAGTCGAGAGAGAATTGACAAGAACATCTCCCCCTGCAAGCGCTTCCCCAGAGGTGCTGTCGGGCTGGGCTGCCCTGTCACACCATCTCACGGTTTACGCTGCCAGCTCTGGAGAGCATCACCACCGTTATCCTCCCTGGACAGAGGAGATGGAGCTCAGAGAGGTTCTGCAGCCAGCCCGAGGGCACACAGCTACAGACTGTACGGAGGAAGAAGCTTCAGGCAGTTGGACCAGAAGGGGCTTTAGGGGGCTTCTCTGTTGCTCTTTCCCGGAGGTTCTCCTTGCTTATTGCGGGGTGAATTTGGGGGTGTGATGGGAATGGACAGGGGCTAAAATCCCCCCGGGTCTCACCTTGGCGTCACCCTGATAACAAACGGTTGTCACCATGAAGTCCGAGTCCGGGGGCGAGAGCCTGGGGTGCTGTGGAGATGCCGCCGTGTCGTGGCTGTCCCTCGTCCTCCTGAGTCCTGGTGGCTCTGGCTCACCCAGCAGGTGCCGTATGGTTCACTCACTGCACACCTGCGGCCTCTGTGCCGTCAGGAGGGCGCCTCCTACCTTCCTTTCTCATTGTCCCCCCTGGGATTCCACAGGGGCGCCAAACTTCCTGTTGTTTCGGGTGACCTTGGGCTCTGACCTTTCTTGACCTAAGCAGCACCTCTGTGTGGACCTTGTGTGAGGGGCCGGCAGGGAGGGAGCGGGGAAACCACCGGGCTCCCCTGTGGCCCGAGGCCGCCCACTGGGCTTCAGGTCCCCTGTGAGCGTCTGGGGAGCGAGGGCAGCCATCTGAGCCGCGAGGACAGTGCCCGTCACACGGGAAGGTGGCCCTGCAGGTGTCTCTTCACTTGTATCTTGAAAGCATCCTAAACGTCCCGGCGCCTCGTTCTGCACATTTGTTCAACGACAGATTCCTCGGGGAGGGAACTGGACTGAGCGGGAGAGAGAGGAGACAGGACCAGCTGATCTGAGCGGGAGCAGGGAAGCAGGCGAATGCGTGAGGAGGTGAAGACAGTTGTCGTAAGAGTCGTTGACAGTTGTTGGAAAAACAGCTGGGAAAATCCGCGGCTCTATAGCTCCGTGGACGCTCAGTAGAATGAAGCGACGGTTCGCAGAGCTTCTAGAATCATCTATATCTAAAAACACTAGTCTGCACCCCGAGGTCCTGGGCAATTATGCAGCCATTGTAGCAGCGCCTCGTTTTAAATGTAAGTACAGGCTGTGGGGGGATAAAGACTCACAGGAAAGGTAGGAGCTCCTCTCTCAGCTCTGCAGCAGGGGTGACACGCTCTTTGTTGTGGATTTGGAGGTGTGAAGGTGCCACCCCGGACCCGCCAGCAGCTCCTCGCCGCAGTGGGAGATTTTCAAGAAAGGAGCCCAGACCCGTGAAGTCAGAGCCAATAATGGAGAGAGTGGGGTCCTGGAGGCACCCGTGCCTGAACCCCACACTACCCCCCGGAGTTCTCTGGTAATGGACCAATGCGTTAATTTGAAAATGTTTTTCTTAAATCTAGGTTGAGGTGTCTTTCTATTACATGCAATCAAGATGTGTCACCTCCTCAGGATCTGTCACGAGGGGCCTAAAGACTGTGAAGCCACATGGAGTCTTTTCTTCTGGAAGAAGATGTGTCTGTGACAGTGCATTTGCCCCCTTCGATGCAGACCCGGGGCCAGAGCGGCTCGTTCTGATAGGAAAAGACACCTGCGAACCATCGTTCAAGGATAACTCTGCAGAAGGACAGTTCCGTATTAAGCTTTCAGGCTGAAAGTTTGAGCTTTTATATTAAATCAGATGAACTTAGGACTATAGGAGCTGGTCTCTTAGAACAGTCAGCTCTAGTGAGATGCGAGTTTGAAGCCGGAGGTGTCCAATTGTCCACCATTCTTCTGTCTGCTACAGGAGAGCCAGAGAGAGAAACATCCCCGGTGACGTGGCTCCCTCCCAGGCAACCCCAAGGAGGCCCTGTGTCTCGTCACTCGGGAGGAGACGGAAGCACCAGAGGCTGGTGTCTCCCTCCGTGGAGTGTCTGTTCTTGGAAGGAGCTCAGAGCCTCCTGGACCTCCCCGGAGAAGACACACTTTGTTATATTGAGCCAAAAAATAAGAAAAGCGGGGCACCCGGGTGTCTCAATCGGTTAAGCGTCCACCTCTCGATTTTGGCTCAGGTCGTGATCTCACGGTTCGTGGGATGAAGCCCCGAGTGGGGTCTGAGCTGACAGCACGGAACCTGCTTGGGATTCTCTCTCTCTGTCTCTCTCTCCACCCCCACCTTGCTTTTCCCATGTTCTCTCTCTCTCAACGTAAATAAACATTTTTTAAAAACAAGAGGGGTGCCTGGGTGGCTCAGTCGGTTAAGCGGCCGACTTCGGCTCAGGTCATGATCTCGCGGTCCGTGAGTTCGAGCCCCGCGTCAGGCTCTGTGCTGACAGCTCAGAGCCTGGAGCCTGTTTCAGATTCTGTGTCTCCCTGTCTCTGACCCTCCCCCATTCATGCTTTGTCTCTCTCTGTCTCAAAAATAAATAAACGTTAAAAAAATTTAAAAAAAATAAAAAAAAAACAAAAAAAAAACAAGAAAAGAACATATGAGCTGCTATATTTTAAAAAGCGAATTTGCACTGGATTGTTTACATTTCCCGCGGTCATGCCCTTTATTTCTGCTTCCTCAGGCTGGAAGGTGGGATCCCGCAGGTGCCCCCACCCACCAGCTGGGAGGAGGTCCTGGGGGGGAGGGCCCTCCTGGGGTGACGGCTCTCGGTGCCCACGTGTGGCCCCGGGGGGCTTGCACACTCTTCACACTCACCCTTGCCCCTGCACACGGAACCCTGGGAAACCTTGGGATTTACTTCCAACTTGGGCTTAGGAACAAAGAAGAAGTTCTGCTTCTCCATTAGGCACTTAAATTATCACAAAAGTTATCCAAGACTCCCGAGTAAGGATGTTTATGGCAAGGTTTTTTTTATATTATTCCAACAAACTAGCACAAAATAGAGAAAACAACCTTACGGTCGTGCAGGAGGGGAATCATTGCACGTCTGCGTGATGGAATGTTTCTAGCTGTTAACATTTATGCCTCTGATGTCACGGAACAGAGAATTGCGTGTGATATAACGTGAGGGACAAATCCAGGCAGAATCTGAAGAGTACATATTCAGATTAAATCCTTACTTTACACACTAAGGAGACTTTTCATATGTGCGGTAAAATACCAGAGTTGGATTTTACTTTTTCTCCCTTTTGTAGCAATATATTATATTCCAGAAACTTTCCTTTACCTCTCAGATCAGAAAAATAAATGAACATCATTAAAAGTAAAGATCTAATAAAGGCATAGAGCAGCCTCTAGCCATGACGCGTCGCTGTCTTTTCAGCTGGAACATTTTTTTAGCTCCACAAACTCTCCCTTCTTCCCTGGGAGCCCCCAGGGCAGGGACCCTGTCTCCTTTCTGTCTTCGTGGCGCCAGGAACATAATCAGGGCTCAATACATAATTGATCATCACAGAGACCCCAAAAGGAACCCATTCTCTTCAGCAGGGCGCCCGCTAACTCCTGGAGGCATTCTCTTAAGTGCGTTTCACTTGTTTTTAATTTTTCTGCTACTTAGACGGATGGACACGGAAGCCGGGAGGGAGCTGTTGGCTTGCTGAGCGCCGGGAAGGGGCAGAATCCCCGAATGACAGGCACTGCGGGGCCCCCGCGTGGAGCCGGAGCCCAGGCACCACCAGGACGGGGGGCCCTTCTCAGGGGCTGGAGAGCCTTCCTGCCCGTCTGGACACAAGGTGAAGCCACCTTCCAGTTTCCTGTTTGCAAAGGGGTGTTCGTTGCGCAACGTGCTCTGAGGCTCTATGATCTAGGAATCAATAAAGAAAGGGCATGATGTCTGAGAACCTCTCAAAATCGGCATAAGAGAGACAGACGCATGAGGTGAGAGGGAGACGGCCCCGCTTCTGAGTCATTCACTGACAGGTGTTTCCTGGGCATCGCCTGCGGGCACTGCTCCGAATGCCAGGACAGGGCAGGGAAAAAAAACAACGTCCCCGCTCTCACAGAGGCTACCTTCTCGACTCAGGACAAGCAGTGGTCATTGAACCAATCATTGTATGATGTGTAGGGAGGTGATCATTGCTAGAAGGGACAGCAGAGCTGATGGAGGAGGTTCCCTATGAGGGCGGGCAGGGTCCTATGCGTGAGAGGTGAGCCAGTCCTGGGAAGAGCACACCAAGCAGAGGGAGGAGCAGGTGCAAAGGCCCTGAGGCAGGAGAGCCCTTGGTGGTCCTTGGTGAGGAGCAGCCAGGAGGCCGGGGCAGCTGGAGCCGTGTGAAGGAGAGGAGGAGGTTGGAGGAGCCGGGCGACCCGTCTGCCACATACCGCAGGGCCCCGCAGGCCAGGGCAGGGCGCCGAGTGGAGCACAAGGGAGGTGGCCATGACCCGATGGTCACCATCTTGAAATGCCAGAGGGCTGAGGGTCACCGTCAGGAGGAGCTTTCCAGGAAAATGGTCACGTGGGGGCCCGGGCATGTGCTTGATCTGGGAATCTCCTTCAGGGCCTTCTAGGACGGGAGTCGACTGTCTGGGCTGGGTGGCACTGTCCTCCCGCCTCCTCTTCTCCGACTTCCTCAGCACCCCCAGACTTGTCACGGAAGGTCCCATTTGCTGTGTGCTGACCTGGTGTCACATGCTTCCCGGAGGCGGGGTCACACTGGGGGCCTCAGGTGCATGTGTCTCTCTGCCCATGGTCCTGTCTACCTGTCCCCAGGAGGTCACCAGGTGTGGCTACCTTGTCACAGGCACCGTCCCAGGGCACAGACAGCCGCCCTTCCTGTCTGGGAAGGACTCAGCCCCCTGGAGAGTTTAGAGGGGACGGGGAGGGCGGAGAGCGGGCAAGGCGGGAGAAGATTCCTGAAGATCAGAGAGAGGTCATGTTCCCGATTCCGAGGGGAGGTGCTAGGGGCAGAGCGTGGCCGCGAGGTCCCCGCGTCTGCAGTGGGGAGGCGCCGGAGCCCGCAGGGGGCTGGCTTGCCGAGATGGTGTGAGGTGCGTTTCTTCTGGGCCTGGGTCTGGCCGTGGCTCTCCTCCTAGGCTGCACTTCGTAACCCCCCGGAAGCTCTGAACGTTCCTGCCGCCCACGTTGGATGGCAGACTCAGCAAATCAGAACCCCTGGGCAGGAGACCGAGATATTAACTAATCGGCGTTGAGCGGCATCCCGGGTCTGTACCCAGCAGATCCCAGGAGCACCCGCCCCGCCTGTCACAACCACAAATGTCTCCAGGCACACCTGTCTGGGGTGCGTGTGTGCAAAACCGTCCCGGGTTGAGCCCCTGCCTTGTCTGAGCCCGAGTCTCTACGATTTCCGGCTGCGGCTCTCAGGTCCCCGTTAACCTGTATTCAACTTTCGTATCTGCTTAGCGCCTTCCCGAGCAGACTGGGTCCGTGCCAGGGGGGCCACCGCTCTGACCCCGACTCCGCCCTTCGAGCCGCCCCCACGCCGCGTGGCCGCGGCCCAGGGAAGAGAGGACACTGCAGCCACGCGTTGGGGGTTATTGGCTTTGGGACTACTGCCGGCCTGGGAGGCTCCCAGCCGGGCACCACGCCTGCAGGTCCCCTCCCGGGGTGGCCCTTTTGCACCCAGGACGCCCTTGCCGGCTGCGAGTACGACGGAGTTATCAGCGCGGCCGGAGGAAACCCCACCCTCCCGCCACCCTGCAGTGGGGACAGCCACGGTGGCCCGGGCATAGCCCACGGCAGCTCCTTCCACGGCTGTCTCATTTGCAATCAATGGGTACGAGTAGTGCCCGTTCTCACAGGTTGGGAAACTGAGGCACGGGGCGTTTCAGTGTCCTGCGCGCATTCAGAGCGAATCGGGGCACAGCCCGCTCTGTCCTGAGGGGCCCGGATCCGGGGGCCGGGGCTCCATGCAGCACAGAACTTGTGGGAAGCGAAGGCGTTGTCCACCTCGGCCTGTGTCCCAGGCTGTCTCGGGTCCTATTTAGCACGAAGCCTCTACTCAGAGCCGCCTGGCGGATGCCCTACTCTGGCCCCTCATCCCGGCCGTGACCAGACCTGTGTTGTTCACCACTGGGTCTCAGAGTCTAGCAGAACCCTTGGTGCGTGGCCGGGACTTGTCCTCGTTTGCCGAGTTTGAGGGAATTGTATCACTTTGCTTTGGACACCTCGTCACACCTAACCGTGCTTTGCACAGAGTAGTTGTTCAAAAATAGTCGTCAGAAGGTTTAATGTTTGGTCAATCAATAGGTTTTCAACTGAGTGTCCTCACAAGTGAATATCATAAATGGCTATAAAAATTCTTTTATTACTGTATGTTGATTACTCCAATTAAATGCTTTTCCCTAAGCATCCGAGAACACAATGATTCAATTCTTGTAATTTTAAGCTCCGGTCTTTTCAGTTTCGATATACTCAGGTTTGGAAACCTGTGAAATTTATCACACAGATGCTGTGAATCCGTAATGCCGGGGAGCAATTTAAAAAATTCTTATGGAAATTTATATTCATTAGAAGTGATGGCAAGTTCCAGAATGGGATTCTGCAGAATCAATTTAGGGGCATTTGTTTCAGGGAGATAACCGAGGAGCCGTAAGCTGAGAAGCCAGCGTGGACGTGACGTCCCCGCGAGACAAGATGCTCGATGATGAATGGTGCTGAGCTCGGCAAGGGCTGAGTGCCCGTCCCAAGAGGGCCGCTTATTTTCTGACAATTGGTAACTCTATCTGTTCGCTACAAATGTGTTGTGGGACAAGGAGGAAGATTGTCTTCAGCCCACAGAGATGAGACAATAGTCCCCTTGACTTCCACACTCTCCAGCTTCTAAGTGACCCTTTGGGATTCATCAGGGTGAGATCCTTGGGTATTTCACCAGATCCCGCGAAGGGCTGTGACCAATCTAGATGGGAAATCTGTCTGGGAGGCAGGGAGAAGGGAAGCCAGGAAGTAGATCTATCCTGGACAAGGGCACGGCTCTGCTCGATCGCCCGCCTCTGGATGGCACAGACCCCATCCAGAACCACTTGGGGGGGAACCAGCCCTTGGCTCTGCACTTGCGAGGCGAAAATGCTAGAAGAATCACTGCTCCCTCGAGGAGGAGAGTTTAGGGCTGGGAGAGTTGCAGGCATGCTCTCTGGTGCTCTGTGGGCACGGTTCCCGCTACAGCCTGCGTTGAGTCTTGGAGCCCAGTTTGGGACTGTTCAGCCCCTGGAGCAGAGTTTCTTTGCCAGGGGCTGGCTCTCCCACTGGGAGAGCAAATGCACCTGCATCACTTCCAGGTGATGAGTGAGAGCACTGATAAAACAGCGTCTGCCGATCACTTCAGGGGGGGCGACAAAAGCACAAGTTGTTTGTTTTTTTTTAAATTTTTTTAAGTTTATTTTTGCAGAGAGAGAGAGAGAGAGAGTGAGTGGGGCATGGGGAGAGAGAGAGGGAGGCACAGAATCTGAAACAGGCCCCAGGCTCCAAGCTGTCAGCACAGGGCCCGATGCGGGGCTCGAACCCACCAACCGGAGATAATGACCTGAGCCGAGGTCGGACGCTCAACCGACGGAGCCATCCAGGCGTCCCTCTTTTTTTTAAGCTCATTTTTATTTATTTGGAAAGAGATACAGAGAGCAAGGGGGGAGGGGCAGTGAGAGAAGGATGACGGAATCCCAGGCAGGCTCCCCACTGGGAGCCTGCAGTGTGTGTGCAGAGCCCGATGCGGGGCTCGAACTCACGAACCGTGAGATCACGACCTGAGCTGAAATCAAGAGTCGGAGGCTTGGGGCGCTTGGGTGGTGCAGTCGGTTAAGCCTCTGACTCTTGATCTCAGCTCAGGTCACGAGTTCGAGGATGTGAGTTCAAGCCCCACATCGGGGCACAGACCCTGCTTGGGATTCTCTCTCCTTCTCTCTGCCCCTCCCCGGCTTGTGCCCTCTCTCTCTCTCTCTCTCTCAAAATAAATAAACTTAAAAAAATTAAAAAAAAAAAAAGACTCAGAGGCTTAGCCGACCGAGCCACCCAGGCCCTTCCCACAAACAAATTTTTTGAATGTGGGACTGAAAGTCGTGCCCCCACATCACCGAGAAACTCCCTTTCAGCAGGCTCGCCTCTGTTCCAGAGAGATCGGTCCGCACGGACAAGCGTTTGTCCCTGTCTCGTTCTGCACCAGATGTTGGCCGCACTCTGAAGCCATCCTCAAGGTCATGGGTGGCTGGCTCGGCAAAGTGTGCTAAACCGGGGTTTGGAAAGCTGTCGATTGCTGAGCTTCGTCATTTTCGTTGTAAAGGGAAGTCTGGAATTTAGAGACAAGGAGACTTGAGAGGCTTGCGGGCCCGAAACTTTTAAAGGTGCTGTCTTTTCCGTTCCATGCCTCTGTGTATCCAACGATACAACAGAAACAAAAACAAACCTGGGAGGGCAGAGTGGAGAAGGCACACCACACTTTCTTCAGGCTCCAAGGGTGAAAGCCCCACGGTTAGCCTTGAGGCCCCTCGGGGAAGGGCCTGGAAGTGACTCCATAGCTGGGCATGGCGTCGCGGGTGAGACCGAGGAAGGGGCTGGGCCTTGGTGGGGCGGGCAAAGCTCTCAGCCGCAGGGCTTCCTCCCCTCCCATCTGTCTGGGGACCTTCTGGGCCCCTGTCGTGACAGAGAAGCTTCTTTTACTGGTGGCTTTTTCACTGGGCACCACGTCGGCCTCCGGGTTTTGGCCAAAAGTTGAAAAACCCCACCTTTCGGAAGACATTTTAGTTTGCGCAAGTGGACTCAATCCACAGCCCGGCTGGCCACAGGTGGAGTCGCTACGAGGTGTTGTGGGTAGAAAGTGGGGCCGGGGCCTCCAGGAAGTGAAGGAGCCTCACCCAGAAGCCCCCCATCTAGGTGTGCGCGTGTGCGCGCATGTACAGGGATGTACGTGCGTGCACGTGTGCATGTGCCTGTGTATACACGCGTGTATATGTTTGCATTTTGCCTCCCACGTTAACGTGAAGATCCCGGGGGCCAGTCCTCTGTTTCTATGTCCTCCCTGAGTTCTATTAGCGCCCAAACCCGCTGAGAAACGAATAAATACTTCAGGGTTGAAAAGCTTTAGTAACTTGGAGACGGGTCCGCAGAGGGATCACATTCCCCTCCCCACTGTGATCGGTTGGGAGGTGATCAGTAACACAGGACCGAGCCAATGAATGCTTGACATTCCCCTTGGCTACCGGAATTGGTTCAGAATTGGGCATGTGACCGAGTTGGTCCGATGAGAATAAAGATAGGACTTTTTTTTTTTTTAAAGCAATAGTCTTCGTGTTTAAAACAGTTTTGTTTCACAGCAAAATGGAGCAGAAGGTTCAGATGTATCTTCCCACGTGCACAGCCTTCCCCACCATCAACACCCCCCGGGGGAGGGGTCCCTTGGTTACAATTGATGAGGCCGCATTGACTCGTGATGATTGCCCGAAGCCCACAGTGTAGGTCAGGGTTCGCTCCTGGTGTTGCAAATTCCGTAGGTTTGGGCAAACGGGTCAGCCTGCCATCACACAGAGTATCTTCACTGCCCTAAAGATCCTCTGTGCTCTGTCCATTCGTCCCTCCCTCTCCAGTCCCTGGCAACCACTGATCTTTCTACTGTCTTCAGAGTTTTGCCTTTTCCAGAATGTCACATAATCGGAATCGTATAGTATGCAGCCTTTTCAGATTGGCTTCTTCCACTTAGTAATACGCATTTAAGTTTCCTCCATGTGTTTTCGTGGCCCGATAACTCATCTTTTTAGCACTGAATAAGATTCCACTGTCTCGATGTATCACAATTTATTTATCCACTCACCTACCGAAGGACACCTTGGTTGCTTCCAAGTTCGGCCATTTATAAATAAAGCTGCTGTAAACATCCACCCGCAGGTTTTTGTGTGGATGTAAGTTTTTAACTCCTTTCTCACGTGGAAAATGAGGGTGACGGTGTTGACCTCATCAGGAGCTGTGGTGCCTGGTTGGGAAGGGGTGTGGGTCAGGGGTCTCTGTGGTTTTCACCTGCCCAGCAGCCTTCATCCCAGAATCTTTAGAGCAGCTCCAATCCCCTCCCCCCCCCCCCCCCCCCCCCGCTGCAAGTTTCTTCCTTTTGATTGACCTATCACCTACATCCATTGCTACGAACTATTCTCAAGTGTAAACGTGGCACATGTTTTTCATATATACACACACCCATGTGCCAACTTCCAAGTAAAGATACAGACCATTTCCAACAAACAGGTGCCCCCCACCCCCACAAACGCCTTCTGACTTAACACCCATCCAGAATTAACTACTATTCTGATTTAGATTATCACTGAAATTAGTTTTATTTTTCTTGAATTTCGTATAAAAGAGATCATACCATATTTTGCCTTCTGTGTCTGTTTTTTTTTTTTTTTTTTGCTTCTTTGCTCCTCATTATATCTGTAAACATGTCCGTGCTGTGACTCATAGCGGCAGTTCCTTCTTTTTATGAAACATAGCATTCCGTTGTGCGTATGAATAGACTCCATTCTACTGCCTAATGGGCATTTTAAAGTTCTTTTTTTCTGTTTTGGAATACAACTGCTTTGAACACGCACGTATGTGTCCCTTGGTGGTCGTGTGCGGTCCTTTCTCTGGGGTAGATTTCCAGGGTAAGAGGACTGGGTCATAGTGAGGAGGTGAAAGTTTCAGCTTGGGAAATGTTGCCAGACATTTTCCAAAGTGGTTGTAGCAATTTCCACTCCCACCGACAGCATATGAGAGTTCTAGCTGCTCCCCATCTTTGCCAACACTGAGTGTCTGTCTTTAAGAATTTTAGCCATGGGGCAGCTGGGTGGCTCAGTCGGTTAAGCATCCAATTCTTGATGTCGACTCAGATCATGGTCTCATGGTTCGTGAGTTCAAGCCCCACGTTGGGCTCTGTGTTGACAGCATGGAGCCTGCTTGGGATTCTCTCTCTTGTTCTCTCTCTGCCCCTCCCCTACTCGTGTTCTCTCTCTCTCTCTCTCAAAATAAATAAACTTAAAAGAAAAAAAAGAATTTTAGCTGTGGGTCACCTGGGTGGTTCCATCAGCTAAGCGTCTGACTCTTAATTTCGGCTCAGGTCATGATCTCACGGGTTCGTGGGATTGAGCCCTGTGTTGGGCTCTGTGTTGACAGCGTGGAGCCTGCCTGGGATTCTCTCTCTCCTTCTCTCTCTGACCCTCTGTCTCAAAATAAATAAATAAACTTAAAAAAAAAAAAGAATTTTAGCCATTTGGTGGATGTGTGGTGGACTTTCATGGCTTTAATTCATGCTTCCCTTATAATCATGATCTGAAGCTTAGTTTTATGTTTGTTTATTGGACATTTGGGTCTCCTATTTTGCTAAAACCCGTTCAGATCCTTAACTGATTACTTAATCGGTTGTCTTCTCTTTACTGATTTGTAGGAACTTTCTCTATATTTTACATACTGTCCATTGTCAGGTGTAATTATCACAAATGTCTTCTTCTGATCTGAGACCTGCCTTTTCACTTTGTTAATGGTGTTTTTGATGAATGGAAGGTATGAATTACACTGAAGTTTGGTTTATCAATCTTTCCTTTTATGGGTAGACTAAGAAATATTTGCCTACCCCCATGTGTATTTTGATCATTTCGGTTAATCAAGCAGCCGAAGCCAGCCCACTGAGAATTTGTCCCCAAGGCTAAGTAGCTTGAAGAGGAAGCACCGAAATTTAGTCGCGTCTTCTGGCTCCAAAAGGCATGCTTGTAACTATTGCCCTGTACAGCCTTTCTGCCATCCAGATTCTTTTATTTTTTTTTTTATGTTTATTTATTTTTTAGAGTGAGAGAGACAGAGACAGAGCATGAGCATGAGCAGGGAAGGGGCAGAGAGAGAAGGAAACAGAATCTGGAGCAGGCTCCAGGCTCCAAGCTGTCAGCAGAGAACCCAACACGGGGCTCGAATCCACGAACCATGAGATCGTGACCTGAGCCGAAGTCAGATGCTTAACCTCCTGAGCCACTCAGGTGCCCCTCTGCCATCAAGATTCTTTTAATTGCAAGTAATTGAAGTCTACTTCTTAAAAGTATCTGGCTTCAGGCATGGATGGATCTAGGTGCTGGCATATTATTAGAATCAAGTCTGCAGATGGCTACAACAGTCTTCCTATTTCCCATGCTCCTCTGTACTGTGACCTTGACATTCCTGCCACCGAGAGGTGGCTCTGTGTCCTCTGTCCTTGAGCCTGGGCAGTCCTGTGACTTCAGAGACTAGGTCATGGCAGCTTTGGCTTCGTTCTCGGGGACACTTGCCTTCGAAGCTCGGAAATGGTAAGAAATTCTGCTGTGTTGTGACTGCCGTGCGTGAGGAAGCCCAGCGCTGTGGAGATGCCATGTGCAGGTGCTGAGGTGACAGCTTCAGCTGAGGTCCCGGAGCACAGCCAGCAGCAGGCATGAGGTGGAGACTGAATGAAGATACTTCTGGATTATTCTGGCCCCTAGCTGTAGAGACATCTTCAGCTGTCCTTCCTAGCTGAGGCATCAGATGCTATCATCCTGCTCTGGTTTGTCTGAGTTCCTGATCACAGGGTCCATGAGGCCATGAAATGGTTATCTGAAGCCCTTCCATTTGGGAATAATTTGCTACGTGCTATTAGTCAGTGGAGCACCAGGCTTATTTCTTGCCAATGTCACGGCCCTACTAGAAAGAGGCTCTTCTTCCTGACTGTTCTGAGGCAGGGCGGTCATCAGACCAGGCTGGGGTGCATTCCGTCCTGAGCCAATTGCTACAGTCTGGAAATATCATGCTCTACGGGGCCAGACCTGGACCACGTGCCCACTGGAGGGGGGTCAGCCCTGGGAATTGCCACGATGTTTGGGAATGGGGAGGGAGACGCTTCCCCAGGGGAAAAATGGAACGACATGGGGAACAAATGGTGGCTGGAGGGCGGACAGACAGAAACAACCGTTGATCCTTCAGCAATTTACTATGATTAATGAGCTTAATTTTGAAATGAATCAAAGCAATCTCACCTCATGTCTCTACAGGATGCAGCCTGGGCCCTGGGCGCTGGCCCTTTGCACCTTCCCCATGACTCTCCCCCATGGATTCCCCTGCTGGGATCTCACATTTCCATCCACTCTGAGATAATGCAGGGGGTGATATTAATCTTCCCATCTGGCCGGTGGGAAGACTGAGCCACAGCGAAAGGACAGGCCTTGGGCCGACCCCAAGCAGTGCAGGAGGGGTGAGTGGGGGCCGAGCTGCAGGTGCTGACCCAGGAAGACTGACCCTTTCCTCCAGGCCAGGCAGATGGTCAGCCACGGGGACGTATCGGCCACCAGGACGTCTGCGATCATCGCCCACCCCCGTGCCTGGTTGGCCACAGGCCTAATCCTTGCCCCATCTGTGGCGAGGACCCCTGGCAGGAGGAGGAAGACCCCGCCAGGCACTCAGGGCGCCTCGTGTTAATCCCCAGGGAGTCATGTCTCCACATCCCGCACGTCAGCCAGAGGACAAATCAATATCGTCGCCTCGAGACCCAAGCGCCCATATTTTTCGAGCAGGCCTAGGGCTCGGCTGACGTCGGGGCCTCTCCTGCACCTCCCCGCCGCACAGACAATTATCTTCGAACGATCCGGTCAAGACTCGAGAAGCTGGAGAGAGGCAGCGAGCATTTTTCTCTCTGATCGCTGTTCCCTGGCAGGGCCCGCTGCAGAAGGACAGCCCCTCCCCCCGTCTGGAGCGTTGACGTGAAAAAGAATCGCACAGGTTGTGACATCTGCCCAGACGCCCCCCACTCGTTAAATCACTTCTGACGTGGACAGGACACCGGGCTGCGCTCGCGTCCGCTCAGCCGGCCGCCCCGGTGCCCCGCGTGCCTCGCTCTTCTGTCCCGTGTCCCACGCTGCCCTTGGTGTTTCCCTTCCGCACAAGCAGCAGGTAACAGTCAACGCGGAGACCGCGGGCCCGAGCTGGCCGATCGCCCGTCAAACGTGCGTGACCCGCGAGCGGGGGACGTGGGGACCCAGAGAGTGGGCGTCCCAGCTCTCTTCTCGGAGGCTCACGATCGAGCTGGGGAGCTAAGATGTGGGAAATAACACCTTAGCTCGTTCAGCAGACACGTGCTGAGCCCCACCCCCACCCCCAGCACGTGCTGGGCGCTGCCCTGGGCAGTGGGCCAGGCGGCCACCGTCCTCTGCTTGCGGGAACGACGACAGGGGGCAGCAGTGCCGCCTCGGGGGAGGTCTGTGAGTCTGGACGGCAGGAAGGAGGAGACCCCCAGCCAGGAGAGGCTTCCGGGGAGCGGGACCGCGGCGCCGGGGCCGGTGGGACAGTGAGGACCCTGCCTGCCGGCCAGAGCGACGGAAGGCGGTTCCAGCAGGGGCGCGGCGTGCAAAGGCCCGCAGGCACCAGGGTGCAGCCAGCTCGGGGAGGAAAGCAGCGCGTGGCGGCGAAGCGACGTCCGAGGACGAGGACGCTGAAGGCAGAGGGCAGGCGGTGGAGGGGAGGGCTCGGGGGCGGACGGCGCAGGGCCCGGGGCCACGCCGGGAGCACCCAGGGTCCTTAGGAGCAGCCTGGAGGCCTGGTGATGCTCAGCAGGGGCGGGACGTGGTCGCCGCGTCGGTGGTGTGGAGTGGGCGGAGCGTGTGCCCAGGGTGATCCGTGAGAGGGGCGAAGCGGTCACCCGGTGAGAGAGGCGGTCCCCCGAGCTGGGAGGGTGATGGCAGCGGTGGGGGCGGGGCAGGGTCCAGAGGTACCCAGGAGCCGACGCAGCGGGAATTAGGTTTGGGATGCGAGGGAGGGGAGGGGACAGGAGAGATGCCCAGGACCCGGCAAGGACCCGGTGGATGGCGTCACCGGCCGGTGAGGGGGGACATCCAGAGAGGCCACGTCTGGGGGTGACCGTGGGACGTTCACGTGGACACACAGGTCTAAAGCCGGAGGAGAGTCTGGGCTGCGTGTGGTGAAGGGGTCGCCTGCCTGTACGCGGCGCCTGAAGTCATGGGGAGGCCGAGAACCCCCGGAGGGAGAGCACAGTGTGACAGTGGGGGAGGGAGGCAGCTGGACCCGCGCTGTCCATGGTGGCGGCTACAAGCTCCACGGATGCGTGTGTGTCTAGGGGCGTGTGTGTCTATGTGTGTGCGTCTAGGTGCGTGTGCACGTCCGCTGACGGGAAGGAGCCTGTAGCACGTGGGCCGTGGGGGCAGGAAAGCCGGGCGGGGGAGCCTGCCCTGGAGGAAGTGACCGGAGCTCGGGTCGGCCGAGCTGATCCTGGTGCGGTCCCAGGACAGAGCGCCGAGCACCCCAGTTAAGCCCCCAGTGCCCAGCAGGACACCCATTTTACAGAGGAGGGGACTGAGACCACAGAGGGCGGTGAGGTCCCCACGGTCACCGAGTGGGAGGCCGAGCCCGCAGCCCTCACCCCTGCTCTGCGGCGCACTGCAGGGAGCTGGGGAGGCAGGCGGGGATCTGAGGGGGAGCCTGGAGGTGCTGTGGGGGCGGTGGGCAGGGAGGTGGGGAGGGGAAAGCAGTGGTGCAGGGGTGTAGAGGCGGCGCCTCGCTCAGCAGGCGCTCGCCGTGGGCTGTCCCATGGCCTACTTGTCACGCATCGTGTTTTTCGTCCGCTTGCAGCCTCCTGTTGCAGGTTTATCCAGCAGGAGGGAAGAGGCGGACAGGGCCCGGTGCCTGTGGACGCACCGCCTCACAGATTTGCGGGCCGCACGGGATCCCTCGGGGCTTAAGATTTCTGCTCAGATCACTGTTTGAGATATGATCTAGATGCCTTTTGTGTCTTGGTAGGAGGAGAGTAGGGGTATTTCAAATATTAGTATAAAGAAGGTCACTTGGTTTTTCACTCTTGGAGATTATCAATCATTTGGAACTCTTTGGGGACAATGCATTTCACGGCAACTTTGACCAGGTGCAAATTGAGCGTTCAAGTTCAAGTTCAGATGTCTCTCATCCTTGACTTTGATGTAACATCACGTCATATTTTACTCATGAGCTGCATGCCTATAAGCAAAGTCAACTTTCACAGTCTGGATCCCCAGTCAGCGGCAAGATAACTCTGTATTCTGCTCTGCCTGCCGTGACAAAGAGCCACGTACTAGCGGCTTTAAATATCAGACATTTATTTTCTCATGGTTCTGGAGGCTGGAGGTCCAAGGTCAAGGGGGACGCAACTCAGCCCAGAATGGCTATTTTTCACGAAAGCAAGGCTCTTCCTTCTTTTTTCAGCGCTCCCAGCCCCCACCAAGATCTGTCACCTCCTGATTCTTAGAGTTATTAATCAAGTTGTCAGCAAGAATTTACTTAGGACTTCTTGCTCTCAGGTTCAAGGAATAATGGATGGTGCTAAGATGTTAAGAATGAGACACTGAATTCACAGAAGATTTGGTCTACCTGGAGAGATAAACATAGTTAATTAAAAAGATACCCAAACTTTCTTTTCCTATGGCCAGGAAAAACCTACGAGAGGAAGACCCTCCCTGGGGATCTTCAGAGATGCTCTTGGTCAGCACCGCTTGCCATTTCTAGTCTTTTAAGGAAAATGCTGAATGTTGCCCCTATATTAGTTCCGGACTTCCCATTTTGCCCACATGTAATTGAAAAGTTAGCCATTCTTGTCCTAGTGACTCAGCACTAAAGAAGTCATCAATCTCAGGCTTAAAATTAACTGCAAAATGTAAAAGAGACAATTCAGCACAGGGGGAAGGTAAGCATCGAGCTCATTTTGCAAACTTAAAAGCAATTTGGAATAAAATAATCACACTTGGAAAACTGGAAACTGGAGAAAAACTCTGCCAAGTTTGTTATGAAAAAAAAAAACCTCATTATGAATCTTGAAACTCTTTAAGAATATTTTATCAAATGATCCGTTTCCAGCAAGGTTATTTTGGGGATCCGTTCGATACCAGCTGACATGATTCTATTCTGCACTGACTTTAAAAACCACAGCCCCGGGGCGCCTGGGTGGCGCAGTCGGTTAAGCGTCCGACTTCAGCCAGGTCACGATCTCGCGGTCCGGGAGTTCGAGCCCCGCGTCGGGCTCTGGGCTGATGGCTCGGAGCCTGGAGCCTGCTTCCGATTCTGTGTCTCCCTCTCTGACCCTCCCCCGTTCATGCTCTGTCTCTCTCTGTTCCAAAAATAAATAAACGTTGAAAAAAAAAATTTAAAAAAAAACCACAGCCCCTACATCATAGTCTCCAATAAAAGAAGTGAGCAGGTGGAGGCTGATCGATACATTTATTTCTACACCCATCTCGTTCTTGCTTCAGCTGATGGCCTGGCTCATGGCGATGGCTTGTGAACTTGACCGCTCTGTTTTACATGAAAGCCCTGTAGTCCCAGAGGTCCCGTGGCCCTTCCCGCACGGGACAAAAGCAAGTCTCTACCTTGGGAGCCTACTGTGAGGACGTTTTGTGAAGGCTGATGTCTGTTTGTGATGCCATGGGCTCCCAGGGGTTGGTCCCCTCTGAGAGCAGAAAAAAAGGGCTCATTTTTATTTTTTTTAATGCTTCTTTATTTTTGAGAGAGACAGAGACAGAGTGTGAGCGGGGCGGGGCAGAGAGAGAGGGAGATAGAATCCGAAGCAGGCTCCGGGCTCTGAGCAAGCTGTCAGCACAGAGCCCGACGCGGGGCTCGAACTCACAAACTGCGAGATCGTGACCTGAGCCAAAGTCGGACGCTCAACCCGCTGAGCCACCCAGGCGCCCCCGAAAAGGGCTCATTTTTAATGAAGGGGATTCACCTACATGGTGAATCTTCAGGAAGGGACTTTTTTCCCCCAAAAGTTCCACAATTGACTCAACTTGGGAATCCCTAATGATTCCTTTTGGCCTGAGGCAGTGCTTCCCCTAGAGACCTCCACGATATGAAGCGCCACTCTCTCAAGGAGACCCTGGCCCAGTAATGTGGCCTCCATGTTGGGTTGGTAGGTATCAGAAGGGTTCCTGTGTCTCTGGGTGGTTCAGTTTCTCAAATTCGGTTCTCAAGCAATGATCTGTGAAGACCTCAGTGAGGTGGAAGCTAGAAGCAGGCACACCAGGGAATTAAAGCGTAAAAGGGATACTTTGCATTAGTAAGCCATCTGCAGCTAATATCTTCTGTCTCCCCGAGTCTTCCCCAGTGTGGGGGGACCCGCCACCGCCTCCATCAGCATCACCATTACCCTCTGTCGTCGTGATTTCGGCCACAGTCTGTGTCACCAACTAATGCTTTGGGCAAGCCGACTTCAAATGAAAACAAAAACAGAAACAAAAACGTACCGGTCACCAATCAACCGGTGGGTTTCTTGGAAACAATTTCTGAACCCGTGGAGATTGAAAGCAGGCTAACCTCTCTTTGCTACGAAAATACCGCAGGCTAGTTTCAAGAAAGGACAGGGACGTGAGGCCTGGAAATACCCGTTGTTAATGGTGGGATACTTTGAAATGAATCGCTGCTACGTTTGACCTATTCTGAATTTTATAGGTTCAACGTGGGTGAGAGAAAAGTGACTCACCTGCAGAGAAAAAAAAAAAAAAGTTTCCCAGAGGATTTTTGGTTTCTAAACGGGGCCCCTATTTGAGTCAACCCAAATCCTGCCATGCTGTCGTAGGGTGGGTGGAGCGAAATCAAAAGAGGGGGAGTTTTTCACCTCTGTTAATGCTCATGCGCACACCATTCTTTCTCTTCATAAAACAGAGACCTCGAAGGTTGTTGTGAATCCCCTCCCCCACCATGTATCGTGCTGTCTCGGGAAAGCAGACAGCCACGAAGGGAAAGAGAAAACTGGAAGGCCCGAGAAGTTGTATGAAAGAAAGCAGCGTGGGTAATTATGTCACAATACATCCTTGGGTGAGTTTCCTTTGGTCCCAGAGACCATCGCACATTTCTTTTTTTTTTTTTTTTTTTTCAACGTTTATTTAGTTTTGGGACAGAGAGAGACAGAGCATGAACGGGGGAGGGGCAGAGAGAGAGGGAGACACAGAATCGGAAACAGGCTCCAGGCTCCGAGCCATCAGCCCAGAGCCCGACGCGGGGCTCGAACTCACGGACCGCGAGATCGTGACCTGGCTGAAGTCGGACGCTTAACCGACTGCGCCACCCAGGCGCCCCGACCATCGCACATTTCAACTGAAGTAGGCTCCATTTAGAATTCATTTCTGTCTAAACCCAATCATGTCTTCTCCGCCTGGAGCATCCCCCAATTTTTTTTTTTTTTTTTGAGGTTAAAGCTATGAACAACGTCTTCTCTTGGGTGTCCCTTGAGCAGAGCTGGAGGCAAGGGCTTGAGTCAGGTCAACTGGGGAAGTGATTCTAGGAACAGAAGTCAGGGCGCTGGGGAGAGTAGAACAGAGAAGGAAGAGAAGACAATCTGTGGATGTAACTTGAGTTAGTATGCACGGTGGTTTGAGAATATAACCATATTTTGACACACATTTTTGACACTCTTCCAATCAAGAGCTGGAATCTATGACCCCTCTCCTGGCCTGGGACTCTTCTAGCTGGTGCAAGCTATGCTGTGTGAACCCCCAATGCTAGATCAGAAAAGGCCATTCATCTTCCACCTTGTTTCTAGAACATTTGCTCTTGGGATGCTGAGCCCCCACGCAAGCAGTATGCCTCCCTGGAGGCTGCCATATTGCAAGGAAGCCCAAGCCACATGGGGACGCCATGTTTAGACCCTCTAGTGGATAGTCCCAGCTGAGATTAATCTTTGAGCCTTTCCAGGAAGACATCAAACATGGAAACGAAGAAGTCTCCAGATGATTCGGTCCCCCAGGGATTTGAGTCACCCCCGGCACCATACCTCTTCCTAGAGGGAGCCCTTCAGAGACTATGGGGTTGTGTCCTACCTGAGTTCCTGACCCACGGTACCAATGAATGTAACAGACTGGTCTTTGCTTTATGTCGCTAAGTTTTGGGGTCATTTGCTATATAGCAACAGGTAACTGGGACACACGGGTGGGTAAGGGGGCTCCATCCCGCTGGAGACCTTCTCAGGAACATTGAAAGTGTGCATTCTCACTGTCTGCAGATTCACTGGGAGGGGAATGATTACTCACTGACACTCATCCCAAGCTGGCACTGTTTATATTTCCATTATGCTCTGCATGGATATTTTCTCCAGATAGTTCACAACTAGACCTTCCACTCCGTCAGATCTTTGCACAAATGTAGCCTTCTCGGGCAGGTTTTTCCTGCCCGTCCTTGTTAAGCTGCACCCCCTTGGCACGTATCTCTCCTTCTGGTTTTATTTATCCCCACGGCACCTAATGCCCTCCAATAATCTTTATTTGGGTTACCCCTGTCTTCCCCTAATTAGACTCCACAAGGGTAATAATGTGTGTCACTTTGCTCAACGCTTTATCTTTGGCTCCCAGAAAAGTGCCCAGCATCTAGTAGGCACTCTAAAAAAATTTACTGAATGAAATAAACAAAATTTATTGCCTGAAATTCATTGCCTCGTTTACCGTTTATCCTTCCCCGAAAGACAGAGAAACACAGTGTGCATGATTGTTAATGTCTGGCGGAAAAAGATACATAATTGAAATAAAGGTTTCCAATTTTTTGGAAATTTCAAATGAATGCTACTTGAACTGGACTTCTTTTTCCGGGCCACTCTTTTTCTTCTCATCGTGAGCTCAAAAGGTTGACTCTAGCTTAGCTTTTTATTCCTTCTCAAATACTGGCTTTAGTTCCTGGGTGGCCCCATTGTCTACAAGAGACATTTTAACATGATACGTTCAAGGTTACCGATGCTATTTTAAATGTTTCTTAAAAATTATTTTGGTTTGGCAAGATTCGGAATCCAGAAACACATTCTGTTATGCATTCTCTTACTTACTATTTACATATTTCTTTAAAAAAAACAGTGATTTTCGTTCTGTCTTAGAGTTACATTCATGCCTTTCTTTATTGCCTCACGACACAAAAATGTGTTTAAAAGGGACCTGCTTCCCCAGTGGCCCCTAAGTATTTTCCATCAGTTGATACATCTGCTATTAGTGTATGAAATCTGCTTTTATCCAGAGGCACACAAATGAACCTTTGCACTACCTATCACAACGTGTGTATCTTAGGGGAGAAAAAGACCTTCAAACATTCATATCTTCCCAAGCCACACGTCCCAAGGACCAGGATCGTCTTGAGAGAAAGATAAGGCAGGCTTCGCAAAGAATGTAAAATCGCTTCTTCACTCAGGCTGGAACTTTGCTTATGTGAATAACGAACACTCCTCCTTTGTGCGACTGAATACGTGTGACAGGGAAGAAGCCGCCCGGCACGGGTCCGCATGCACCTGCTTGGTTTTCATTATTTTCCGCCAGGGGAAATGTACGATTTCCCCACAGCAGGGAGGCCCGCGATTGTGACACACGGGCTCCCGGATGCCGTCGGGAGGCTTCCTGAGGAGGCCTCGTGGCTGCGACGCGGGAGGCCCCGCCGCGGGCAGCGCCTGTCCTCTGCTTCTGTCTGGCTGTGAGGTTGCAGGTGGGCGGCTGGCGGGGGGCCGGTGGCCATGGCACCTGCAAGGCGGGCGCCCGGGGCTCAGCTGCGGGCCAAGGCGGAGCTCCGCCGGGCCGGGTCCCTGCTCTGGCTCCGCCCAGAAGTTGGACTCATGAAGGAAAGGCGGCCCCTGCCTCCCGTGAACCCTCTGTCTGCATCCAGGTAGGTCCCCTAAGGCCAAGGTCAACCAGGAGCAAATGTCCGTTTGCCCAGAATGTGGGACACCAGCTCCTCAGGGGGGCCTCCTGGAAGGAAGAGGGGCTGGTGGATGGGCAGGGGCCGGGCCCCCACCCCTGCTCCCCAGGCCACAGTCCCCGGGAAGTCGTCCCCGTCCCTGCACACTCCTTCCCCGCTGGGAGAGGGGTCGAGAACTGTCCTTCCTTCCCCGAGCTCTGGGAGGGCCTGCTGGGCTGCAGAGTATTTGAGTCCTGCACACAGTGGGGCCCCGGGTCTGGGCTGTTACCATGCGGGGAGTTCTTAACGCGAGAGGGGGGTTTCTGGTGCCGACTTGAGGAAGTTACTCGCGTCCCCAAGGACGAAACATAGACGACAGCTGGGTCCTTAGGGGGATGTGGGCCCAGCATCCACCATCAAGCGGCACCAACGTCTCAAAAATGTAAACAAGCGAAGCCGGGGACCGTCTGGTGGCCTGTCCACAGCCCCTCTGAACAGACCGGGACTCTCGTTTCTCATCTGGGAGCCGAGAGGCCTCTGTCTCCTTTGTCCCCGTTCTCTCCGTCCCTCCTTCTCACCCCCTCTTTGTTCCTCTTTCTGCCTTTGCTCAAACTGCAGCCCAGAATGCGCCGCGAAGGCGCGAGTCCTCTGAGAAGCAGACCGGCCGGACGAAGGGAGAGTGTGTCCTTGATGATGCCAAGAGGCTGAAACCTTGACATTTTCCTGCGGTCGAGTTGTCTCCCCGTTTCCAGGGGTGGTGCGTCCACAGGGCCGGCGTGGGGTGTTCTGGGCACACCCGCCGCCTAAGGACGGCCCTCCCCTGCCCGTGGTGGGGGGTCCGGGAGGATCGTGGCAGGTGATCGCCGGCCCCTCAGTTTCCTCCGTGAGTCTGGGGCCTGGCTCTGCCCCGGGCAGCACCCCCCTCCCGGCACCGGGCTCCATGCTGCCCCACGTCCAGATCGGGGTCGCTCCTGGGCTGACGAGGTGCCCACCGCCTTCCGGCCCCCTCGGGCCTGAGGGAGGCGCCCCAGCGGCTCCGGAGGAAGAGCCACTCTGGCTTCCAGATCCGGGAATTTTCAAAAACGCTGCACAAGACCCGGGTTCCCTTCCTCGGTCGGTGGGGCCGCCAAACGCCTGTCACTCAGGCCACGGACCTGCCCACGTGTCATCCTGTGGGCCTCCCTCTGCTTCCGGCCCGCGTCCAGTCCACAAAACTCAAACTAGTCTCCAGTCTGTCTGCCCCTCTGTCCCCTGCCATCACCCGCGTCCTCACTTGGGTCACCACCGCAGCCGGACGGCTCCTCCTGCTGGCTTCCTGGCCCCACGCCCAGATCGACGCTCCACACGCTCCCAGAGTGAGAGTGATCCCCGTGAGATCCACAGGAGACACGTCCCCCTGAGTAGATGTGTTGGTGGAGGAAGGGGACCCCACTTCCTGTTGCACCTGCAGAGCCCATCACGACTCCTGTGGGTTCCACGGAATCATCTCCGATTGCGTCCCCTCCCTCCCTCTCAGGGAACCGGCCTCCTGGCTCCCCCTGCAAACCCCAAGTCTCCCTGCCTCAGGGCCTTTGCATGTGCCGCCCCCGCTTCCCCAGACCTGCTGCCTCATGCCCTTCCAGTCTCTGCTCAAGTGTCACCTCCTCAGATAGTAGCTGTGACCACCTGCCCACGGAAGCCATCTGCACCCTACATCCTGTCCCTATTTCCTGCACAGCTGTCTCCATCTGAGATTGATTATTCATTGCCTTTTGCACCCACAGGAATGGCAACCGCGTGAGAGCCGGAACCCCCTCTGTCTGTCTGTCTGCTGTTGGATTCCTGCTCTGAGGACAGAGTCGGTTCTTGATCTGCATTCGTTGAGTCACTGAAGGACTGGGAAGAACAATGGAATCTTAAGAATTCTGAAATTGGAATCCTGGAACATTCGAGTCAGAAGGAGCCCTTGGAAATCGCTTAGTCAAACCCATTCCCTTTGCAATTGCGTGAACTGAGTCTCAGGAGGACAAGTGATTTGCTTCACATCTGAGGCCCCGGGGCTGCTGCTCGGTTAGAGGGACCCGCGTAGCCCGCTGTGCTGTGTGCACCGGCTGAGGGGAGGCTCTCGGGACTTCTCCTCCCCTGACACACGGCCGAGGACAGTAGGGACAGGTGGCACATGACGAGAAGCAGTGGGTTCTGAGGAGACAGAGCTGGTGTTGGGGTGGGGGGACGGGGGCCCAGAAAGTCTCCCCGAGCGCGAGCAGGTCGAATGGCCTGAGGGGCAGGTGAACCCCACATGTGAGGCTCTTCGGCAAGAACGCCGTGAGGCCCGTCCCTCCAGTCCCTCAGGACTGCCTGGCTCGGCCAGAATGGAAGTCAGACCATGTGCTCCCTCCTAGAAGCTTCTACTGGCTTCTGTATCCGTTTCCTAGGGCTGCCTTGACAAGTCGCCACAAACCGGGGGCTCCAAACCACAGAGAATGGTCTTCTCACAGTTTGGGGGGACAGAAGTCTGGAACCACGGGGTTGGCGGGGCTGGTGCCTCTGGCGGCTCCGAGGGGGCCCCTGCCCCTTGCCTCCAGCTCGGCCACGAGGACGAGGACTCAGACTCTCGTCCTCTGTGCATCTCGGGACCTAGAGCTGGCCTGGCCCAGCGAGGGCGGATCTGAGCCCCTGAGTGTGCGTCCCCCGGACCCTCGGACGGCCTGCGGGGCCCCTGAGGAGCACGAGGAGGAGGGGTGGGCAGGTTCGGGGCAGGGTCCCCAGGGCCCGGCTCCCGCCTCACATCTGAAGGTCACATTGGGCTTCTGCTGACGGGTGGACAGAGGCAGTGAGACAGAGCGAACGAAACAAGTCAAGACGACCCCAAGGACTTGGTCTGAGCAGCTGGAGAAACGGGGCACCTAGTGAGTCGGGGGAGGGGCGTCTCAGGAGGAGCCCGCAGGGCAGGGAGGGGCCGAGATGCAGGGAGACCGGGCTGGTGCTGAGCCGCCCGGCGGAACCTTCCGGAGAGGATGGGGCCTGAGCCCCCTCGCCCCAGGCTCAAGAGCTTCCTTCATGGGAGCTGGAGGAAGACCACCTGCGTCGTCACGGAGCAGGTGAGGCCAGCCAGACCCTGCACTTGTGTCTCCCTCTGAGGGACAAAGGTCAGTGTCACAGCAGTCAGCTCTGATGCTGGCTCTGGGCCAAGACCCTTAATATTCCATGAGAACTCTGCACTGATGAAATTTTCATTAAAGAAACATTATCCCTTTCACTCTCCTTGTTATTCCGTGGCTCTGAGTGTCAGGCTAATTTGGGTTTGATTACCCCGGTGATCCGAAGATTGGAGCATTATTAAAAATTTAGATGAGCAATGATATGTCTGGACCTCCCTCTCCTCTCTCAGCCGGAGCACAAGGGCCTCTGCTAATGATTGCAGCGCACTCGGGGCAGTCGTGGCAATTAGGGAGTTATCTGTAGTTGGAGGGAGCTTCGACCGCTCCGCCTCCCGCGGGAATTAGCTGCTCGCCTTGCAGGGCACGCGGATTTAATTGATAAAATGCATCAAAAAGGAAACGCCAGTCCTGGACCCAGGTTTAGGACTGAGGGGCTGTCCGTTTGCCCGGGCAGCTCCCTTCCCCTTTCTGTGACTCACACGTGCCCCGCGTGGAGAGTGAGGAGTCTGGACCGGGGCAGATGCTGAGACATGGTGGCCTGGGGGCTGAAATCAGCTTCCAGAGGGAGTCCGTCCTGTGCACGGTCGTGTTTGTTTGATGAGCGTTTTCCCAGACTTGAGATCTCCGCTGCTGCGCGTTTCGCGTCTGTTCCCTTGTCTCATTTTCCCACCCATGACATAGATACACCTCTTCCCACTTCACTGACGGGGAAACGCTGGCCAAGATGGGTTAGGCGACTTTCCCTGGGTCGCCTGCTTGGCAGGAGGACAGGCAGGATTGGAACCCAGGTGGTCTGGCTTCCAGAGCCAATGCTCTCAACATGATGCCTCTGTGCCAAACTGTTGTTTTTATTATTATTTTCATTTTCGGAAGCACGTTGTTAAAAAATAATTAATTGTCGGAATTTTCATAGCGTGCATTTTTGTATAAAACATAGTTTATATGTTAAAATAACTGAGCTCTTTCAAAACTCAGTCCACATTTCCTCCTTGCTATAAGCAGCCAGTACCAACATCCCCTTAGCATGGAACATTCTTCCTCTGGGCTGTCAAACCCCCCAGTCCCAGAGTCTCCTCATCACTATGACCGCGTATCATTCACTTATTGAATTTTCCCTTTTAATGATGCTTGGATTGCCTCACATTTTGACTTAATTTCCTGGTACCGGTAGGCATTTGGGTTTGTAACCTTTGAGATGGATGCTCTCTTAGTCTTTCCTGTGGTTGGAATTTTTGGTTTCATGAGAAAGTAGCAACAAAAGTAATTTATCACTTATCTAATTAAGAGATATGCAGATATCTAGCTCTTCAATCCTAGCTTTCTAGGCATCTATGTCTACTTTAGTAGGCAGGAAGGGACCCCTCTCTATTTAGGAATGATGGAATACCGTAGATCAGACCAAGGGGAACACCTAGCAAAGATTAGTAAACCGAAAGAAAGGAAGTAAGGAAGAAAGGGACTTAAAGGCATCAGAAAGCAACCCAGGCTGCCAGGACGTGATGTCCATGATTCCAGAGAGAAGTGAGGTACATGCAGTGAGCCCCACATTCTTCACCCCGTCCAGTCTTTGCACTAGCTGCCAGTTTGTAAGTGCAGAGGGATCCTGAGAGCAGAAAGTGCCAATTCAGAGCTCTCTGCTAAGTTCATAGATCTGTTGACATAGGAGTTGGCATTCGAGGCTACGGAGCAATCAAGCACTTGGGGGCCCAAGACACCGGAGAAAGCAGCCTCTCCCCAGCAGTGAGTCTGACCTTCTGCAGCACTTTCAGGAAGGTATTTGTTGATTCCTAAGCTTACAGAACACGATGCCCAGAAACCAAGCTGAAAGGGGGGTTGCAGAAAAGCTGAGAAACGTACCTGTGTGTTCACCAATATCACGTGGCCCTAACAATAAATATTAGCGTTCAAGACTCAAAGCACAGGAGTCCTGAAAAATGTGCAAGTCTTACGGGTGAGACCCTAGAATGACTTTCTCTGGGAGTAAGTTCAAGCCAAAATAAACTAGGCTGTGTGAAGACTGCCAATGTGACTTAAATGATCTTAAGTCCAGGTCCAGGTTTGATCAAGAAATCTGCCCCAACCTCTGTGGCTGCTGGAAGAACGTACTCTCTAGGAGAAGACAACAGCATTAAGCGACACTAAATTTCTCAAATAAGATATCCAGGTTTCACAAAAAGTTACCAAACCCAACAGGAGCAGGAACCGATGACCAAAATCAAACAGTGAAAAAACAGAAGACAGGAAAAGACTCATGGATGCCTCAGTGCTGGAATGTACCAGGCAAGAACTTTGAAATAATTATTATCCATATGTTAACCTAAAAATATTAACAGTGGGGACATTTAATCAGAGAAAGGCAATTTATACAGAGTCAGATGAATAGTCTGAAACTGAAAAATAAAACAAGTGAAATAAGAAAACAACACAAGAGGTTGGTATATCAACAATTTCGACAAAAAAAGAAAAAAGGTGTTTGTTTTTTTTTAAATATCCACACTAAGCAGGGAATAAAAACGTTGAAAATACGGAATATTGTGAGAAGTTCTAAAATATGTGTAATTGAAATTCTAAGAAAAAAAAGAGAGGGAAAATGTCGCAGGAACGCTATGTCAAGAGATTTTGAGGATTTTCCCAACGCCGATGACATACATCAGGTTGCAAATTCAAGAACTCCTATCATGACGAAAACGGGGAAACATACACTTGATTACGTCATGGCGAAACCGCCAACCATGAAGACGTAGAGGAAATCTTGAACACAGCCGGAGAAAAACCACTCGTCTCCTTCAAAGGAGAAACAATGGTAAACAGTGGACTTCTCCATAAGAACAACGGAGCCAGAAGATACTGGAATATGGCGCAGATGGGGGGGGGGAACCCTGCCCAGTCGTGATTTTATACCAATTGGAAATACACTTTGGAAGTGAAGGTGAGATAGGCGCATTTTCAGAGAAGCAAAAATTGGAAAAATTTTCTGCCAGCAGGTTGGCACTCAAATAGACACGGAGGGGATTGCCGAGGCAGAGGGAAAATGATTCCAAATGAAAATTCAGAAACACATGGAAGAAAGAGGAGCAATAGGAAGTTGTTTAGCGAGTTCACAAAACAGTCGTAATAATAATAATGTCCTGCTGGGTTTACAGTCCACGAGGAATGAAACTCAACTGTGATAAGAGAAACATCCAGAAGGATGCTAAGTGGTAGGACAGTGTCCTCAGGGTCTTTGTCATTCAGGAAGGGGTAAGGTTCTAATTCAGGGCAGACTCTAACCAGTGGAGGGTGTATATGCCCTAGTCCCTAGTACGTGCCTTAAAACAATAATGAAGACGTCACGACAATCTAGTTGAAGGTTACAAAATAAAATAATAAAGATACGTGACAATACAAAACAGGGAAGGAAAGGAGAGAAAAAGATGATACAGATAGAAGACAGACAGTAAGGGGTCCCTGGGTGGCTCAGTCGGTTGAGCGTCTGACCTCAGCTCAGGTCATGATCTCAGAGCTCGTGAGTTCAGGCCCTGAGTTGGGCTCTGTGCTGACAGCACAGTTTCTGTGTCTCCTTCTCTCTCTGCCCCTTCCCTGCTCATTCTCTGTCTCTTAAAAAAAAAAAAGTTAAAAAAAAAACAAAAAATAAAGAAAACAAGGAGTAAGAGCATAGACTTAAATCATAGGAATAATTACATTAACTGTAAACAGGCTGGTCTTGTTTTTGTATCTGTAGAGAAAAATGAGTCTGCGTCTCACCTACTGCGCATGTTTCAAAGGTAGATGTGCTTGTGACTCACTCGAGGAGCTCGCGGAAATGTGGGACTCCCCGGGCCCAAGTTCAATGTTCAGGGGCGGGATTAGAGAAGCTGCATTTATAATAAGCAGACCTGTCTTCGAGGGAACGAGAGGGGCAGGAATGAGGATAAACCGAAAGCACACAGTTACTTTTCGTGGAGCTTAGAGATCAACGAGGGAATAATACAGGCACACAAATGAATGCAGGAAATCACAGAAGTGTCTTCAGTGAGGGTCCTCTGCCCTCATGCAAACGACCCAGGGTCAGAGATCTCCCGTCATCTCAACCAGTCGGGTCTTGACAGCTGTGAGCGGGAGCCCGGGTGGGCAGGGATCCCCCCACGTACTTGTCTGCTTATTGATGGAGCTCAGCTCAAGCAAAGAAAGTTAAATCCGGGCTGCAGAAGGAGGCTGATGCTGTGCGGGGACACGTGGCTCCATCTGGTTCAGGATGCCTGTCCCCCCCCACCCCCACCCCCGCCAAGCCCTGCTGGAGACAGAACACCGAGGGGGAGGGGCTGTGGTTTCAAGGCCAAGAGCAGCTGGCAGGTTCACTGGCTCTGGTGTCCCCAGGGGTCCCAGGCCTCAGCAAGTGAAGGTGAAATAGGGATTTGATCCCAGAGGAGGAGGGCTCACGCCGGCCCTGAGGTGCTGGGAAGCTCTTTCTGTGACTGAGCTTCCGGATCCACAAAGCTGGACCTGAAAGGGGTCCCCTGAGGCACAGGCCGTGCGGGTGGGGGGCGCAGGCCTGTCCTGCCTCCGGCTGCCCAGGGCACACGTCCGGGGCTGCGAGCGTCTCCCGGCGAGCTGACGTGGTTGGAGGGGCGGCTCCAGAGTCCTTGGCACCACGGCCGATGTCCTAGGACGGACCCAGGGAGGTGGTGGTGGCAGTGACTGGGGCCACGCTGATCTGCTCAACTCTACCGGGGGGAAGAAGATGAGGATGCGGGTGACTTTGCCCTTGTGTCATTTTTGGAATTCTACAATTAATTTTTTTTTTTAATTTTTTTTTTCAACATTTTTATTTATTTTTGGGACACAGAGAGACAAAGCATGAACGGGGGAGGGGCAGAGAGAGAGGGAGACACAGAATTGGAAACAGGCTCCAGGCTCTGAGCCATCAGCCCAGAGCCCGACGCGGGGCTCGAACTCACGGACCACGAGATCGTGACCTGGCTGAAGTCGGACGCTTAACCGACTGCGCCACCCAGGCGCCCCACAATTAATTTTTAATTATACAACTAACAGATGGATGTGCTTTCTGGGCCCACATAGCGCTCAGAACAATTCATTTGAAAAGACCCAGCACTCAGAGACATCGTCATGAATTCACACAAATCTGGGAAGAAGAGAAAGTCCTAGAAGCCTCCAGAGAGGAGTTGCTCTCAAATTCAGGACCAGGACTCAGAAAGCAACCCTGGGGCTGGAAGAGAGCAGCGGCTTCAAACCTCTTGGGAAATTTACTCCGAGCGTAGAGCGTGAACCACGGCCACGTCATAGATCAAGGGCAAGGTCAGAATGAGCACGTTCACCTGCAAGATGGCAGAGACTCATCTTCTCTGTGCCCTTTCTCGGGAAGCCATGGGCAGAGGACATGCTGCACCAGCAAGGGGTGGGTCAGGAAAGCCACCCTGGGTCCCAGACAAGGAGGTGGGAGATCCTTCGGAGGCGGGGGAGGGGCAGAGTCGCCAGGACGAATCAGAGCACCGGGGGAACGGCAGGAAGCAGATCTCGAGAGCAGCCCAAGAAAACCATCAACCAACCGGTCTCCTTACCTGGCGGTGTGAGCCTCCTGAGGGGTGGGTTATAGGCAAGGCTCGGACCGTAGGGATGGATTAGCGATAGCAATGGAGAAAACGTAGGAAGCGGAAGAAAGCCAAGGCAATTACTCATTTTAGAGAAACGAAACACAGCAAAACACAAACTTATAAAATGGCCAATTGAACTTCACATCACACAGCTCATCTGTGCGTGTTCTTTTGCTGGACAACGGACACCGTGTGTTTCTTCCGTGCCACTAAGTCTCGCTCTGACTGTCAGGATGACGCGGGAGGGTGAATGAACAAGCAGCTACGCAAGCCTATTATCTAGACGCACGGCGGTAGATACTCATAGCAACACTAGAATTGCTGAAAATGGTTGTTTCCTGGAGCACAAGTCCATGGCGAGGGGTGGGGCAGGCAGGTTCTCACCGTCAGCCCTATAATCCAGTAATCCTCTATGACCTTGATAAAAGTTATAATTAAGTGAAGAGCATAGGTATTTTTTGGTGTAGACTTTACATATAAATAAAAGCATGCTGTGTCGTGTTCCTCATTGCCTTTCTTCCTCGAGGATATGTTTTTCGTTCTCACGTGACCATGTGCGGTTGGAGCTTTCTTTTGTTTGCTGGATGGCATCCCTTGGCAACGTCACTGTCACAGCTCTTCATCCACTTGCCTGGTAGACATTTGGGGTCTTCCCGAATTTTCCCTCTTACGGACGAGCCTGCCGGGAGCGTCTTGGTGCGTGCGTAAGTGTGTGTTTTCCCCGAGTTTGATTCCGAAGACTGTCCTTGCCGGATCCGAGGGACTCACCTCTTAGCTTTCATGGATGATGCCAAGTTGCCGAGCCCCTGTCTAAGCAGCCAAGATAACAGCAAAATATGTTAAAAAAAAAAAAGCAAACAAAACAACTCTCTGAATCAAGCTAGATTCTCTTTGCTTTTCTCCTCCTTTCTTATTTTTGACTGAGAATTTTACGGTTGACTGCTTTCACCATATGTCTCCTCAACCTCTCTGTACCCTCTATTTATTTCTTCCACAAACACTGACTGATTGCTCTATTTTCCAGGCCCTGGCTGTGACACCGGCCACATGGTGACAGAGGGCACAGGCCCTGTCTTTGAGAACCCGGGGCTGGGAAAGAGGCATGTGAAGAGATGATTAAGGTACAGACGAGGAAGGTCATGGCGAAAGAAACAACAGCTGTGGGATCGCAGGTCTGAGGGACCGCCTGGCCACCTTCTCAGGGTGTCTCTGTCTCCCTCCCTCCGGCAGCTCCGTCCAGAAGCCTCTGGACCAGAGTCACCCCTCCTCCCTCCCTCTCTGTCTTCCCAACCCCAATCTGGCAGGTGAGTCACATCAGTCACCCCTCAGCTCAAAGGTGGCCCGAGGCTTTTGATCTCCCTTAGAGCGAAAGCCAGGGATGTGACAGGGAGTTATGGACTGAATGTCTGTGTCCCCCAAACTCGTATGTTGAAACCCTACCCAACATGGTGGTGTTAGGAGTTGGGGCCTTTGGAGATTGGACCACGAGGGTAGAGGCCCCATGAGTGGGATTTGTGCCCTTGTAAGAGTCACAAGAGACCTTCCTTGTCTTCTCTCCTTCCTGCCACGTGAGGACCCAGGAAGTCTGCAGTCTAAAGAGGCACCAGAACCGGCCTCTGCTGGCACCACGACGTCGGACTTCCAGCCTCCGGAACCGTGGGAATACATTGCTGATGTTCGTAAGCCACCCCACCTATGGTGCTTTGTTAGAACAGCTCCAGCTGGCCAACACACAAGGATCCTCTAAGCCCTGGAGGACCTCGTTCTTTCCTCCTCATTTTCTGCTTGTCTTGGAATCGGACGCCAGGTCGATGCCAAAGAGAGACAGCTGGCTGACCAGAACACGAGAGGCCCCGGCCTCTCCAACACAAAACAGCCAGAGCAGAACATTCTTTTCCTTGAACAGTGACCAAGTGCGTGAGGAAACCCCTATTGTGGTCACTGCAAACATCGCTATTCTAGAACAGTGCGTGCGTTACGACTACTGCTGGCTTGTTTGATGTTTTGACAGAATAATTATACTGTTTTGAATGGTAGCTTCACACACGGGAAGCAGGTTACCGCCAGCTTCTTGTCTCCCAAGTCTGAGGGAGACACAACAGGAGGGAGGCTCCCCGCCCTTGGTCACCTGACAGGTGGAACGAAGGTAGACTTGGTTCCCTTAGAGGCAGCCTCGGAGGAGACGGTCCAGGCTGGATGGAGCTGACCTGAATCTCCTCAGCATTGCTCACCGACAGCCCAGTCCAGTTGGGGCCCCAGAGCCCTGCTTCAGGGTGTTGGGGCTCAGCCGGCAGGAAGCAGGGACAGGGTCCCACCTTTGTAGGACTAGGCCCAGGCCTGAGGACAAGAGGGAGGGCTCCCAAAGGCTGGCCGGAGCAGTGCTCTTGGCTGGTTCCGTGTTCCTGTCGTGGAGACTGAGGACAGAACGACGGAAAGCCCGGCAGGACTTTCAGCTTCCACGTGGCATGCCCAATGGCCCAATCTGCTTTTTGTCCTGTTTTCTTTCTTTTTTACGGAATGTTTTGTAAAGAGTAGAACCCGCTTAGAGCAATACGGATATTTTAAGGTTTTTTTTTTCTCTACAGGTTTTAATTTCACAAGTAATATAAAAAGATTTTATTAAAATGGAGGTAGTTTGTAAGTGTGTAGGGTAAAAATATCCCCCTCTTCCACGATTCCACCCCCTCCCCCTGCTAGACTCTATTCTTATTTCAATATGAGTTTTTCTAGCTTATTTTATATGCACATGCCTCTATACGTGTGGGCATGTAAACGTATGTAAGATATGCATACATATAATTATTCTTTACTTATTCTTTGCAAAATAGATGCCTTGGATGTAATGGTCTGTGAGTACATACTGGCTTCTCTTCTTTAACTGATGACATAGTAATATATACTATGGATGGGCCACTTACCATCGTGTTGTAGATATGTGGATATTTCCCATTTATTTGTGTACTCATTCATGTACTTTTGCTGTTATAAATATTACCCATAGAGAACATCTTTGGGCATATATTTTTAAATATTTAATGGCATCCTTCGCTATGCAGAGGTTTTAAAGTTTAATGTAGTAAATTGCAAGAGACACTCAATTTGAACTGATTTGAGCAAGAGTAAAATGTATTGACTCATATAACTGAAAACCTCAGAGGTCAGTCTCCAGGTACCGATGGAGTCAGGAGCTCCAACAGTGTCATCAGGACCCTGTTAACTTGAGCTCTGTTCATGATGGTGTCATTCCGGGGATCTCCGGGACGGTAAGAGCCCGGTAGCTCCCAAACCATCCATATTTCTGGCCCACTTAAAAAAAAAAAAAAAACAAGAATTGACTAGAATAATGATACCTCAGTCTAGAGAGTAGTTTAAATACTAACCCCCCCTCCCCACCCCACCCCTCCACACATAACAAAACCAAAGGTAGTTAGTTCTGGGAGTGATTCAGTAACACTAACTGACCCCCTCTAGACTGGGGGGCTGTGCTGTGCTGGCGGGAATAAGGGCTGTGGGAGCCGCGGGGTTGACCTCCAGCAGCACCTGCCCCCGGGAGCATCTCTCCCAGTAGCTCCTGCCCCAGAAACGGGATCATGTCACGTGCTCATCCTGGACCGCTTCCGGGTCTGGGGGCTTTGCCAGCTGATTGGCTGGGCCGGGTCACATGCTCCACCCGTACACCTGCCGCGGAGCTGATCCTGAACGCCGTGAACGGACAACGGGAGAGTGTCTGTTTCTTGGGGTGTGGAACCAGAAGGTGGGGTGGGGGGACGCGTGCTGAAAACTCAGCACAGGAAGTTCATACCAGGGAAGCCGCATGAACGTGTCCTCATCCTGTTCGGAATATACTGTCAGTTTCTGAGAGTGAGTTTCCGGTGAGCTTCCCCACTTTCTCTCTGCTCCGTTCCCCTCTGGAGTGAACGGTGAACGGGGAAAAGGATTTGTTAATGAGCTCTTTTCCTCTTCCTCTGCATTTCCCTTGTTCTCACCACCTCACACCTGTGCCAAATCTCCCTCTGCCTTTTAGGTGAGCATTCAGGGTCACCGTTGGCCAACTTGAGTGCCCATTAAAGCCACAGATATTCTTTAAAGACCTCACTTCCAGCCTGTGACTCCACAGGGCCTCTGTAGAGGTAGGTGCCAGCGAGAAGGCTAATGACATTGCCCATCTTCTACCAGAAGTTCTATTTCTGCTGCCCTAAATGGAAGACATCCACGTTGCTTTATTCTCCCGATGTACCTATTAGCAGCTTTTGAAGAATCGGAGTTGCACAAAGGCTTGAAATTGGTGTGTTCCAGCATGGGCCCAGCTACACAAGCAATCCGAATGTTCGTGGCTTTAAAATGACTTGGTAATCTGTCTATAAAATGGCTTGTGGTCTGAAAGGGGAAGAAAACACGCTGCATATGTTAGCGAGCCATTGATTGTTTCTGGAGCTATGTAACCTTTGTGACCAAAATGAGAGAACAGCCAGGGCCTGAGCCATCAAATCGGCCATTAAGAATCCTGCCCAGTCCCCAGGCTTGCCGCACCTCAGGGTTCTTGGGGAGAAAAATGAAAGGGAAGGAGGTTTAGCCGTAAATGCAGGGGACGTGCAATCGGGCTGGACAAAGGTTGGCGAGGTTGGGGACCGTTCATCGCACCGGTGGTCTGTGACTTCCCCTAACCCCCTCCTGGGTTAAATACAGGGGAGCAAACTGCAAAGTGACATTGGGGCTCAGAGACCAGGAGACAGGCGAGGTGCCTGTCCTGCCATCTCCTGTCGCCGCAGATGTAAGGGCGACAGAGACGTGTGTGGTCGGGGCAAATACGGAGGAAAGACCCTCTGAGTTCCTCTCTTCTCGGTGAGACGTCTGGTGTCTGTGAGTGCCTTCAGGCCGGGTCTGAGAAGTCCCCGTCCCCAGGCCAGCCACTCACTGCGACTGTCTCATTCCACAGCAGTGTCACGGGGAGAGTGGATGGCAATTATCGGAACTTTGTATTAAACGTGGAGTGATGGTTTAATAAGTGGTATTGTGTATTTAACCGCAGGCATTTTGGGCGTTTTAGATGAAATTTTATGTAGCAGAGAATTCACCTTTACTCTTAAAAGTGACAGCCCAATTTTGTGGAATGCATCCTTTGCTTAAAAATCTACATTTGAGAAACACCACATATATCAGAGAGATGTGAAGATGTTCATAGAGGCTCTGTTTGCTTTACGGAAAACATCAGGACACACGCCATTTTCCTATTACTGCCCTAACAACTTACCGTGAACGCGGTGACTGAAAACATAAATTCATTCTCCTCTGTGCAGGTCAGGAGTGTAAGATGGGTTGGGAGGGCTGCTCGAGGGGAGAATCCGTTTCCCTCCCTTTTCTGGCTTCCGGAAGCCACCTGGGCTCCTTAGCTCGTGGCCCCTCCGCCGTGTTCGTGCCCAGCAGCGCGGCATCTTCCCATCTGTCTCCGTTTCTGAGGTCACATCACCTCCTCCTGGCTCTGAGTCTCCCGCCCTCTTCTAAGGACCCTCGCGATGACCCTGGGCCCACCTGAGTAGTCCAGGTTAGTCCTCTGGTCTCAAGACCTTTAAGCTGATCACATGGGGGCGCCTGGGTGGCGCAGTCGGTTAAGCGTCCGACTTCAGCCAGGTCACGATCTCGCTGTCCGTGAGTTCGAGCCCCGCGTCTGGCTCTGGGCTGATGGCTCAGAGCCTGGAGCCTGTTTCCGATTCTGTGTCTCCCTCTCTCTCTGCCCCTCCCCCGTTCATGCTCTGTCTCTCTCTGTCCCAAAAATAAATAAACGTTGAAAAAAAAATTTTAAGCTGATCACATGTACAAAGTCCCTTTACCATGTAAGGTAGCATATTCACAGATTCTGGGGATTAGGATGTGGACGGCTTTGGGGGGCTGTTACTCAGTTGACCACAGGAGAATCTGCATCAAAGACAGACAAGATGCTTCCCCAACAACAAACAACTCCCAAGCCCCAGGGCTTAACCAGTGAAAGTTGATTCTCATTCACACTCCCCATCCCTCTCGGGTAGGCAGGAGCTCTGCTTTATGTTGTCCCCCCTCAGGGACCCCAGTGAGCGTGGCAAATCAGGGGGGTTCTTAGTGTCTGCCTTGAAGTGAGATGTGGGACTCGTGCTCACATTTCATTGGTCAAAGTCAGTCAGGTGACCATGACCGCATGTGGAACAGGGCAGAGAAGGGCACGAACTGGGTGTGCGTCCCTTGGGGAAGGCGGTGTGAACTGCGGTTTCCCTGCACTGTGGGTGCCACTCAGCCGACGTGGGGGTGAGGGACCTATGTGAAGCAGGGTGGACAGGCCTGCAATGCGTGTACCTGAGGGAGAGAAAACGCAAGACGCAGAACCGCATGTGATGTGAACGACGTCTATGTAAACACGTGCCTAGTAAAATACCATCTCGTCCCTGTGGAGGGTCATGTCTGTAGTACTTGGGAACCAGTTCTGGAAGCCGGGACACTGATATCAGCATGGTGACCACCTCTCAAGGGGGATCAAGCCCAGGACTGGGAGGGAATCACTAGTGGGTGCTACTTACAAGGTTTTCATTTTTTTAAAAAGGAGACCACCTTTAAGTATTTCTTATTTACATAAGAATTAATTTTAACTTGATTTTTCCATAGCGAGAGGATAATGCAGAGACCCTGACTCCCATCCCAGGGCTTTGCCCAGCACCCCCAGCCCCAACCTAGGGCAGGACTGCCAAGACTCAGTCCAACCACTTACTTGCTCTGTGCCCTGGGGCAAGTCACTTGCCTTCTCTGTGCCCAGGTTTATTTTTTTCACCTATGAAATAAGATAGGGTGGTACAAATTCTCCACCATGCCCACCACTCTTCCCTCCCCTCTTTTAAGGATCAAGCTGATGCCATATATGAAAGTATTTTGCATAGTTTCCCGTAAAGCACTCCAGAAATTATTTTATTATTAATTAATACATTGGTATCTAAATATTAACAATAACAAGATGATAGCCATCCTTAATCATCCAATTGCATTACTAACATTACTGATAATAATTATTAAAATATCTACAAGGAAGCCATAAATGTACAACTAGAAGGAAGTTCCAGGTCGAGGACATTGACTTATTCGGTACCAACCACCTTGTCTGTAAACTCAGCTACTGCCCGACTCCATTCCCCAAATGTGAGTGCATTTCCCCAAGGAGCCGCTGCCCGGGGCTGGGAACATTCTGTGAGCTTCCTGTGTCCACACAGCTGAGGCTCTAACAGTCTGCCAGCTGGGCAGAGGCGAGTTCCCGAGAGCCCCAGTGGGCCTCGCCGAGGACGGGCTGAACCTGGCTGTGTACCTGGGAGTCCCCCTCTGATCCTGGAGGGAAAGTCCCTACGGACACAGATGCCTCCGATGCCCGTGGTGCTTGGGGACAGGGAGGGGACACAGTTTCAGCATGATAACTCCCTCCCCGCCCACCAGTTTTTTCTTATTTCATACAGAATGGGGTTTACCATGAGCTGACACGCCTCCTTGGTTCTTGAATATCCTCAAATATCCAATGGGCTGGAGCGGAAACCAGCTCCCTGTGCCCAGCCCCGAGCCCCTAGCCCACCTGGCTTCTCTCTTCCCAGGACCTGCCCAGCCCCGAGGGCATCAGAGCAAGCCACCTCTGGGTTAGAAGTGGCTTCCCAAAGCACTGATGTCTGAACTGCCCCCCCCCCCCAAGTATGGGGAGGATGCCAAGAGAAGGGTCAAAGTTCATGAATAGAAAGCATAAACATCAGGGTGGGTGACGCTCAGTTAGAGGGATAATGCCCCAGCCGTCATTTCAGAAATGTTCTTTTGGGCAGTTGGTTAAGCATCTGACTTCGGCTCAGGTCATGATCTCATGGTTCATGAGTTGAGCCCCGCGTCGGGCTCTGTGCTGTCTGTGTGGAGCCTGCTTTGCATCCTCTGTCCCCCTCGCTCTCTCCCCCTCCCTGCCACTCTCTCTCGCTCTCTCTCTCTCAAAAATAAATAAAACGTTTAAAAGTTAAAAAAATAAAAGTGTTCTTTCAATTTTGAAATATTTTGAACAGACAAAAATAAACTCAGCCAAGTGTTAAAAGTTAAACAAAGAAGAGGCTGATTTAGAAACGCGGGAAGATTCACACTCTTGATACTTAAGCTCTGGGATCCTTTGAAGAAAAGCTTACCGGTAAGAGTTTCTACAATTTCATTAACTCTGGGGAGACAACGAATGCAAATGTTATCGTCCCCTTTCTTCCCGTTTTAAAAGCAATAAGTGCTTTGTCCCCGGGCCCACCTGCTTCCGCCATTGCATTTGGGTTCTTGGAAAGAGCCCGCATCTCAGGACCTGCAGAGAATTCCTTTTCCACTGTCCAGTGTCAGCTGTCATGTGGCACCGTGTGACTCAGGCTGGGACAACCACCCCTAGCTAGGGACTCTACCGAGCGATGGTGGCTGTGTCTTGCTTGACCCTGGGCCCTTTGCAGGTGGTTCCCTCCCGCCTGGCTCTTGGGGGGGGGCCTGGTCTCGGGGGCCCTGCCAGGCCGCCATGGCATCGATCTTTCAGACCCCGAGATTCCAGGCTCAAGGCGCGGCCATCATTAATGTCCCAGATTTGAGCACCACTGATCCAATAAGCCAACGCCCAGGGGACAGAGTAAACTTGGGGAGAAGCAGACACCCCAGTGTGACATGGGGGCCGCGGAGATCACAACTCTGGAGACAGGTAGCTTGGGTTTGAATCTTGGTTTGGCTTGCTTCACTGTGTGACCTTGGACAAGAGAGCCCCCTCAGCGTGCTTGGGTCCCTTTGTCCGGAGAGCCGGAGAGTAACAGTACTTACCCCATGGGGTTGATAAGTGACTTCGGTGAGATACTTCCCAGGAGCCGGCTAGTAGCAGGGGACGTGCCATGTACGGTTTGTCAAGAAAACCCCCAAGTCGTCTTGTCTCCCGTGTGTTGTTGACCCTCCGATGGCCCCTAAAGCAGAAAAGCTTCCCATCAGTGACGTTCCACTCCTTCACCCTGGGAAGAGGTCAGCTGGGGCCCCCGCCAAGGGCCACACAGCTGGGGTGGAGGCAGCTGGACCTCAGCCCGAGTCCTGGGCCCGACTCCACGGCCGTGACTTTCCCCAGACACGCGGCCCTCCCGCTCCCCCGCCCCCGTGTTATTCCGTCACCCTAAAAAAATAAATAACAGGCTCTGGCTGAGCTAGTTGGACGCCCTCCGCTCTATTTACTTTCCAGCATCTGCTTCATAAACCGTTGGACGTCCGTGTTCATTTTCCTTATTGCTGTTAACCTCGCCTTCCAATTATGCAGAATGTTCAGGCGCAGCGGCCCCCCTATTCCAGGGGCCCCGTCTCTGGCTGACATTTGCTGCTGTGTATCTTGGCCTTGACCGACAAAGGCAGCGACCTGTCACGTTGGTCCCATTTTCTTCAAAGCGCAGACGACTCCATGACCAGACGGGTGTCTGGGGGGCCCCGGGGCTCCGGGGGCTGCCGAGCAGGTAAAGAAACACTTGTACAAAAAATGCCAAGGCCGATGAAACCGTGTTTATTTGGTTTCTTCAAAAAACATGAAGGTTGGGAGGGACTAGAGAAAAAGGTTGCCACTGTGTGGTTTCGGCTTTTTCTTTCTATGGACAATTTCAAGTTCATGTGGCCCATTTCACTTGGCATTTGAGGCTCCCGTGAATGCTCTGTGTTGCCGGGTTTCCCAATTAAACCCCGAATCATTCATTCATTCAAGATGTAGCGGTGACGTATCTGTTATGTTCCAGGCACTGTTCTAGGCTCGATGTATAAAGCGGAAGATCGGTAGAAGTCTTGACATTAGGGAGCTCACCTTCTGGTCAAGGGCAGTCGATAAAAAGATGACATTATCTGGAACAAATCAGGCTGGTGCTAGGAAGGAAAGTGTGGCAGGGAATGGTGGGTTTGGGGTCCTCAGAGGACGCTGACATGGAACAGAGACCTGAAAGCCAAGAGGGAGAGAGACAGGCTAATATCTGGAGAGAGAGTGTATTCCAGGCAGTGGGAACAGCAAGTGCAAAGGGCCTGGGGCAGGAGCATGTCTGGCAAGTTTGAGCAGCAGAGCGTGACCAGTGTGGCCACAGCAGAGGGAAGGAGGGAGACAGGTGTACAGAAAAGGCCAGAGGGGTGGACAGAGCGGACCACACTGGGCCTCTTAGGCCATTGTGAGGATTTGGATTTTATGTGAGTGAGGAGGACTTTGGAGGATTTTGAACAGAGGAGAGTGTACTAGTTTTCTAGTATTGTGTGATTTGTTACTGCATAGCAATTGACCATGAATTTAGTGGCTTAAAACAACACAAATTCATTTTCTCAGTTTCTGTGCGCTGGGACTCCGACATGTTTTAGCCAGATCCTCTGCTCAGGGTGTCACAAAGATGACGTCGAGGTGTCGGCCGGTTGCAACCACATCTAGAGTGTGCACTAGGATAAGGTCCGCTTCCCAATTCAGATTGTTGATGGAATTAATTTCCTTGTGGCTGAGGGACCGGGATCCCTGTTTTCTTGCTAACTGTTAGCTGAACACCACTGTCACTTCCTCAGGTCCTCATCACGTGTCCCCTTCCATCATAGCTCACAGCTCCTTCAGAAGATCCTAGCTCCTTTGAGGGGCTCACCTGATTAGGTCAGGCCCACCCAGATCGTCACCCGTTTTATTAATTCAGAGCCAATGGATTCGTCACCCATCATAAGGGTGACTTTGCAATATCCCATCATGTTGCCGGTTTCTGTCCATACTCTAGGGGAAGGGATTATGTACCAGGGAGGCGGGAATTTGGGGGCCATCTTAGAAGACTTCCTTTGACAGAGTTGACTTGTAATTAAGAGGATCATCCCAACCATTGTGTTAAGAGCAGACCGTGGGGAGGGCTGGGTCGGGGGGCAGGGGCAGACCCCGGGAGCTCAGTGAGGGAGGAGACAGTTGCCATGGTGGCTTTGACCAAGGCAGTAGCGAGGGGGTGACAGAAACGGTTGAAGCTAGGCTGCCGCGGGTGTAGAGCGCATTGGATATTTTTGTACAATAGATGGAATGAAAAAAATGGGCGTCTCCTGGGTTGACTCCAAGCTCGTTTGGTCTCAGAAACTAGAGTTTTGAGCCATGACAGCTTATCGAGTTTATTAAGAAGTCTACAGGTTTCCAAAAGAGTCGTTTTGTGCTTGTGGAAGTAAAGGTAGGTGCTTTCTCCGGCTTTGTGATTTCTTCATAAAAGTAGCAACATATGATCTATGCAGGTGACGTGTGTGTCATTAGGTTCCCAAACTGCCATTTTCATCTCTTAAGGAAACAATACAGAAAAAGCAAGTGATATCGCCTCCAACTTTATCAGGTTGGGTTTTTGTTTTTTTGGTGTTTTTTTGTTTCCAGCTATTGGTTTCCGAAAAAAATTGTAACACGAGCCAATCGGTGACGATAATTTGTGGAAGAGGTACCGATAGGCCAGGAATTGGCTCGCGTCACCGGTTTTAACTTGAATCGTATGGAAGACGGATGAGCCGAGTCAGGCCTGTCGTGCAGCAGAAAATACTGCAATGTCACACGGAACAACAAAGGTGCAAAAGCTGAGCAGAAACAGATGTTCTTCCAGAAATTAGCTGTTCGCTACGTGCCTTTCTCTTGTTGATGTTATCACTACGAGATCCAGAATCATCCCACGGCAAGGAAACACGGCCGCTAGCTGGGGAGCTGTCTGCCGCTTCATCAGATCCACTCATGAACTTGACACATGGCTTGTGCTGCTCAGCAAGACAAGGGGAATCATATCTCTGCTGTTGCTCGCAGCGTGTTAGGACGAGAGGCCAGCTTGGGGTGCTGACCACGGGGTGTGCGGCCACCCAATACGGCCAGGACCTTCGGCACCGTGTTCTCTGTTTTCCCAAACCCAAAAGACAGTCTACTAAGCCCAACACCACCCCTCTGGACTCGGGCGCCCAGGGCTTCCTCCCAGGACCACGAGATGTTTCCTGGCAGAGGAAAGGGTGGCTTTGCTACCTGATGTCGTTCTTCTCTTTGCAAACGGCTGCTGCTGTGTTAATTTCAGATACAAGTTGGTAAGGAAGCGCCCTGGTGATCCACTCCACATCATGAACATGTCCTATCAAGAGTGACCACTGCCGGGGTGCCTGGGTGGCTCAGTCGCTTAAAGCGTCCGATTTTGGCCCAGGTCTTGATCGCATGGCTCATGAGTTCAAGCCTCATGTCAGGCTCTGGGCTGACAGCTCGGAGCCCGGAGCCTGCTTCAGATTCTGTGTCTCCCTCTCTCTCTGCCCTTCCCCTGCTCGCACTCTGTCTCTCAAAAATAAATAAACATTACAAAAAATTAAAAAAAAAAAAAAAAGAGTGAACACTGCCAGGGCCCTCCCCTCCCTCAGAGAAGGCTGCAGGGGGCAGGGGGCAGGGCGAGCGGGAGGCTGAAGTTCTCTCTGTTCAGTCCCCATTATCTTCTTGCCCCGAAGATGAGGGGTTTCCATCTCTAGGGCTCTGGGGCTGAAACTCTAACAGATAGGAAGTAGCTCAAATATGAAGCCACAGATGGCCTGCCATTTTTACCTGAAGTGCTGGAATTTTCCGGAAAATGCCGGAGGAAGGGAAGAGGTCAAGTCGGCTGGCTCAGCCATTCATCATCTCTGGGTGTGACTGAACAGAGGCAAGCCCCGCAAATGTGAGCACCCTTCAAAGGGGCAGGGGAGCAGGAGGGCTTTACCTGCAGCCCTGCCCTGCCCCCCCCCCCCCCCCCGCCAGGGCTTGCGCCGCAATTGTGGTTTTAGGTATTTGTGTCTCTTCCTACGACAGTGAGCGCCCGGAGGAGGGCGTGTCCCAGTGCCTTGCTCCTCCGGGAATCCTGCGTGTCAGGCGCTGGGTACTGGGGGCGGGCAGATGTCCGGGTGTGTTTGGGGACATCCGGCGTGTGTCTGTCGGCCCCCTTCACCGTTCCCAGCAGCCCCTTCCAATCCCACTGATCATTATGCCTCAGAATTGCCCTCTGGCTAAATTAAAGCAGAAGGAACTCCTTGCGAGGATATGGAGTGCCTTTCTCAAGAGGTAATTTCTTGCCTCGGATGATGAAAAAAATCAGTCACAAGTTGGGAGGTGGGGGCGCAGGTCCACTTTGCCCAGTATAGTCCCCATTTAGGCCTGTTGTTTTGGAGTAGTTGTCAAAGAGTGCCCCTTTTGCCCTCACGTGTGTCCCGTGGACAGTATGTCATATGGTCATCTTAAACACTTGTTGGGCACAGCTACCTTCAGACCTCAGATTCATTAGTTACCAGGACGTACAGGCCTTGGCTTAACTCTCAGGACCAGATGGGGTTAGAGTGGCCCTGGGGACCATTTTCAAACAACGGGCTATGGTCGACCCGTTTTCTAGTAGCTTCCACCAAAGCCTGAGATGAACTTTGATTGGATCGGCTTGGGTCACGTGCCCACCCCATAATGAATTCCTGTTGCCAAGGCAACGCTAGAGCTGTTAGGTTTAACCCCGATCATAAGTCCCACCTCCCGAGTCTGGGGTGCCTTTCCCTGCATACCATATCGACTGGGTATTGACTGGAGGGTAGAATCTTCCAAATGAAAATCAAGTTGTTGTTCTCATCTCCCCCCAACGGAATTTGGGCCCTTTTGAGGCCATCAGGGATTTCTGTCCTTTGTGTTCAATGTTATACTTTGAGCATCTAGAATAGTACTTGCTTATAGGAGAAGCTCCTTAAATAGCTGTTGAATGAATAAATACTGAGAAGGAAAATGGCAAGTTTTCTTGACACAGCCTCCTGTATTAAATATGATATACTTTATTGCCACAAATGCTCTGTGAAGCAGGCTCAAAATAAAGATAAACACAATGACCTTCCCCAAGAGAATCATCCTAAGACGTTAGAAAGACATACTTTAAACCACTGCCCAATGGGCCATGTGGGTCTCTCATACACTGGTGGTACAGACCCTCCCAATATCTCAAGCACTGGACTTGGCCAGGCCATGTTTACAGGAACTCCAATGACGTTTACAAGCCCTGTTTACAAGAGGACACTCCCTCTTCCGGTGAAATCAGTGTGCTGGGCATGAAAGAACTCACAGGAAGCTGGTCTCCCAATCGCCTTCACAGGGACCTGCCCCTGTGAAATGCACACATTGGAGGATTTTCTCAACTGAGCTAACAACTCCCTCCTGGGAGTTTAGCAGAATCACTGACTAGAAGCTCTTCAAGGGCGGGGATTACATCACTCTGTTCCTAGCATCGTGCCCGGCACCCAGGAGGGGTCGGAAAATGTGACTTTGTGGCCCAGAAGGTGAATTCTCCTAGCCATCTCTTCAAAGAGCCATGCCGTGACCCCATCCCAGGGTAAGGATAGTGAACGCACTGGGGAGAGGGAGCAGGAAGAGACGTTGCCAACCTTGGATCTGCTGCAAACTCCCTACCCATCATCCTTGGCACATCCCGTGAACATTGCATCCATCGGCCAGGGTCTTTTGGTTGCAAGCAACAGAAGCTGGCTTTGGCCAGTCTTATCAAGAATCTATGGAAGGATGTGGGGGTGACTTTGGAAACAACGGGAAGGGCTGGGGGACCAGGCTCTGAAGGACAAGAACTGGGTCAGTTCTGGGGGCCAGGGAGTAGGAACTCCGGGGCAATCTCTTCCGGGCTTGTGTTTTGGGGTGATGACCCAATCATCCTTTCTTCTTGTGTCACTCATCCTAAGAGAAGGTTTCCCAGGAGAGAAGTTAGAGCCTGTCCACTGCACCCCCCCCACACGCCCCCAGCCAGAGGAACATGATCGTCTGCTCCACCCAGACGGCAACAGAGTGGGCATGGGATCCTTTAGGGAAAATTGGGGTCCCAGGGCAGAAGAGAGGGGAACTGAGGCTGGCCCACCCACAGCAGCAGAAACTCACCCCAGCCAATTTCTGTGTTGCCCACCTAGGGATTCTTGCAGCCTTGGATGTGCCTGGCACTTAGTGGGTCTTCAGAAAATGTTGACTGTGCCTAACTCACTAACCGCACTTAAGGCGGAACCGCTTCCCCCCTCCGCTTCATCCCAGAGGACTTTGTGGTCATATCCATCGCCTCAGTTAGCCTACCTCGTTAGAGCTGATGGCACGCTTTTACTTCTTGGAGTGGGAATCGTGTCTCTTTTACTTCTGTTGCCTCAGTGGCCAGCTGAGTTCTTGACACAGAGTGGAGCCCAGTACATGTTTGTTGAGCAGGTGAATGACTGGGATGGAAGTCTTCAAGGGGAGAGAGCTCCAGTCAGACCAACATATTTATCTTTGAGGGCTGGGAGAAGACTTCGGATGTTAAGAATAAATATCCCACACTCAGGAATAAGGCCCAAAGATGACTGTGAGATCTTTTAGGGTCAGGGTGGAGAGCAGTGTCGCGAGCCCACGTCAGGGACATCTGACGCTAAGGAAACGAGATAAGACCTTGACCTCCTGTGGTTCCTGGCTACAGCTCGGACGTTTTGCCATGCTGGAAAGGTAGAGGTCAACATACAGAAAAATGGTAACATGCGATACTCACTTTTCTGATGCTACTAAAGATGACCCCAAAGTCATAGTTCTACTGCCCAGGGAAATGCTGAAATGGTTGTATCTAACTTGGCATTGTATTCTACCATCTTCCTTTTTCACCCACCAGACAGAGCCCTCGTTCTCACGTCCTGTTGCGAGTCAGCCGGGCCACCCTATTAATGGCATCGTCCATGAGTTAAATAGATTTGGCAAACGGTCACCGCAGGGTTCGTCAAAATTATGTTTTTAACATTTGGAGGATTATCCTTTGACACACACACATTTCTCTCTCTCTCTCTTTCTCTCTCTCTCTCTCTCCCCTGGGAAACTAGAGTCTTTCTCTTCTGAAACTGAATGGCTTTCATTACACGAAAATAGCACGTCCATGCCAAAAACACCTTTTCCTGGAATCACATCTGGAATTTATACCGTGGCTTTCCTTTGCCAAACATTAGCTCCAGTCTCTCGATTTCTCCACCAGGGAGTTGGGAATTTAGCGCTGCATTTGTCATAACCCCTTGGCCAATTTTTGAAAGTGATATAACTGCGGTCAAGAGCAGCGCTGGGGGAGCTACATTGAGAGAATACCTGGGGAAGGGACATTTGTCATGATCTGCGGTCGTCCAGAAACTTTGGAAAGCCTTTCTACATTCAGGGGAGTTTTCCCCCTAATGTGTCTGCACATCCTCAAAAGAGAAGCTAGAATCTCACCTTCCCAGTCTCCCTCGCAGCTGGAGAGAGCAGGCACGTGATGTCGATCCCACTGATCAGCTGGGGACAAAGAAGACTGGGGAGAGAAGTGAGTGAAGGGTGGCAGGGGGCAGAGTGCATTCTGGGGAGACGGGCCAAGAGATACGGGGCTTTCAGAAGCTACCGGGGAGAGGCAGAAGGTTGTCCCCTGGTACCCCGTGCTCGGTGTCAGGGACGTGAGTGCCAGGGGCAACGAACCTGCCTTGTTCCTGGTTACGACCTCTGAGTCTGATCCTTTTGCTTTGTGGAGACCCCGGGGGCCACTAGATAAAATGTCCTTTCTGGCCTGAACAGGCAAAGGGGTTCAAAATATGCCCTCTTGGGGCGCCTGGGTGGCTCCGTCAGTTAAGCGTCCGACTTCGGCTCAGGTCATGATCTCACGGTTCGTGGGTTCAAGCCCCGCATTGGGTTCTGTGCTGACAGCTCAGAGCCTGGAGCCTGCTTCTGATTCTGTGTCTCCCTCTCTCTCTGCCCCTCCTCTGCTCATGCTGTCTCTCAACAATAAATAAATGTAAAAAAAAAAATTCAAAATACGCCCTCTAAATATGCCACTTTGACATACTGATTATTTTGAGCTGAAGGCATTTGAGAAACCACAGACGTGGGAAGGGCTCTCTGACTCGCCATCTCCCATGAGAAAGATGTCTTCCCTGCACGGGGAAGAGAACATTCTTATCTTATCCCAGAGTCTGGGAGTCCAGGCCAAAATGGATCTGTCCAAACAAGCCTACTAACATAACCCTTATCCTCCATTAGTTTCCCCATACATTTCCTAGTCACTGTCCCCCAATTTATTGCCCCTAGTCCAAGCCACTTTGTCTTGTCACATCCCTATAATTTACCGTTCTTTGTTTAAAAAAGGTGTATAAGCTTCGGGGCCTAGTGGCGTCTTAGGGTCTTTAGTTTTCCTTTTGAAGACTCCCATGCGTGCATAAAAATATTAAATAAAATGTGTGGGATTTCTCTTGTCGATCTGTCTTATGTCAGCTTAATTCTTAGGTCCAGCCACAGAATCTAAGAGGGCAGAGGGAAGTTTGGCCTCCCCTACGATAGCTGGAGTGGATTCCATTGTTTGCAATTCAGACCCGTGCCAGATCCAAACTCTGAATAATTGAGCAGAGATGCCCGGATCGGAGACAGCGGGGTGGAGGGACAGGAGGCTCACCCTCCTGGATGGTTCTAGAACATCTATAGTTTGTCATTGGACTGAGTAAAGCTTTGTGGTGCCAGCAGACTACGTTGCTGACCACGCCTGTAAACTTTTACCCTCTTCTGTAAGTACTATCTCAGCTTTAATTATTCTTGCAGTTCCATCCAGCTCTTTGATTTCCGGATTCTCTGATGCTTCTTAACAAATGCAAACAATTGAAGGTTATCTGGAGTTTGACTCGTATCAATCTTGGAAAAATAACAGTGAAATCTCTAGGGATCAGCACACCAGCCACCTGGCATGCCAGCAGGGGTTAGCAAATTAAAAATACATATATATTCAAAAACTTGATGATCAGGAAATTACTCCTGAGATGAGCTTTCTTGTTACTGACTTCAAAGAAGGATTTGTTATTATGGCGAAATGAAAACGCATTATAATTTGACGTTTTGCATGCAAATGGAAAAGCAGCAGGACTATCTGTCACTTCAGTTCAAGGAAGGACCCACTTGGCAAAAGAAGAAATACACCTGCTGCCCCATCAGGAGGCACAGGTGTGCATATCCTCCACCATGATAATCAGGATACAACACAGATTCGTCACCCTTGAAATCTTCTTGGTGTGGCCCCTTGTAGCCAACCCCTCTTCTCCCCAGTGCTGGCAACCACTGATCTGCCCTCCAAACTCTGCAGTTCCCATTCCAAGAACGTCCTAGGGGCCCCTGGGTGGCTCCGTCGGTTAAGCGTCCGACTTCGGCTCAGGTCATGATCTCACAGTTCATGGGTTCGGGCCCCGAGTCGGGCTCTGTGCTGACAGCTCAGAGCCTGGAGCTTGCTTCAGATTCTGTGTCTCCCTCTCTCTCTGCCCCTCCCCTGCTCACGATCTGTCTCCCTCTCTCTCAAAAACCAACATTAAAAAAAAAAGTATTAAAGAATGCCCTATAAATGGCATTCTACAGCACGCGGCTTTTTAAGGCTGGCTTTTCTTCCTTTAGCGTCACGTCTGTGAGATTCACCCAAGTGATGGTGCGCGTCCACAGTTTCTTTTCCTTTTTTGTTGCTGAATAGTATTCCGCACTACGGATACGCCACAGTTTTGTTTTGTTTCTTTAATCCGCCCGCCAACTGGTGGTTATTGGGATTGTTTCCACGTCTTGGCTAATATGAATGATGCTGTGAACACCGATGCACACATGTGTGTGTGTGGACATATGTTTCCATTTTTTTCTTGGCTTGTCACCGCAGGGTAGGGGGTGGTCTCCTGGAAAATCTATGGGGAATATTTTGTTACTAAAAATAGCGTGAGTGAATGTGTTTGAGGGAGGGGCCGCGATGAACACTTGTCTTCTACACTGAGCCAAGTTTTTTTTTTTTTTTAATAAAATAAAGTCAGTTTTGGTATTTTATCCTTGCAGTTTACCAACGTTCTTGCATCTCTTATTATAGCTCATTTGTTTTGAGAACAAAAGTAATGCAGGCTCTTATTTCTACACTTGTGCTTAAAACATGTGGACCAGCCTTCATGTAGAACATATTTTCCCTATGTTTTCTCCTCCCACTTCTTAATGGGTTTAAGATGAAGTACACTCACAACGTGGGTGACAATCATGTAGCTCAAATAACCCCCAAATGGTACCAAGCATCCAAGTCTCGATGGTTCGTTCCTACCTGTCACTAGACCATTTCTGTTTCTAAACTTAGATCTCTTTTGACACAGCCATTAAAAGTGTCCTTCGCTGATGTCAGCGCTTCTAAATGTATCTTTCCTGTGCGTCAGATTCAATATTGGGGAAGTCAGCGGCTCGCTCGTCTATAACACTTCTGTGTTTTTTGTTTTTTTTTTTTCTGCCTGGAGGAGACTTGAACACCAATCATCGTTTGAGCCTAAGTTTAGAAGGATTCATAGGCTTTTAATGTATCCATCTGTAGGATATTGTGGGAGAAGATACTAGATGCACTAATCAGGATGGGTGAGGGTATGTTGCAGGGACAGTGCTGAACTCTCCGTAGCTTAACACAACGAAAGTTTTCTCGCTCACACCGTGTGTCTAATGTGAGCTATTGGGGGGGGGGGGCTCTGCTCATCATGGGCACTCAGTAACCCAGTCGGATGGAGGCTACACCATCTCAATCCATGTCCCCGTGGACACCGCAGCATGGAAAGCAAGCAGAGAAATCACAACCCAGCTCTTACATGCTTCTGTTCGGACACAGCACCTGTCACTTTCTCTCGGGTTTCTTTGGCCAGGAGTGGTCACCTGTCCATGAGTGACTATGAGGGGTGGGGGAGACTGATCCTCCTGGGGGCCTGGAAGAAGTAGGGAGCTGGGGATTTTGGTGGGTCTGGCAATGTCTGTCAAGAGGCGCGTGGGGTGTGCGGAGGGAAAAATTGACTTAACAAACTTTACTCATGTGATGATTTTCTCTTTGACTCTGGATCTCAGCAAAATTATTGGGTCTCCGTGTTGATGGATTAAAGGGAACGATTATTTGAGGTTGGGCATTTTTTGCACCCAATATCTCCATAATCTTATTTTTGTCTGCATGAAGGCATTAGCATACATATTCTGGGCTCTGAGCCAAGATGAGTCATTTTGTCTGTTTCCTCGTCTCCATGGTGCCCCCGTCTTTGCCAGAATCAAACAGCTGTCCCAGTCAGGAACCGCGCCGGGGACCCTGAATCCCCCAAGCCTGGAGCCCGGTCACCCCTCCCGCCTGCTTGATGGAACCGACCCTCAACAGATGCCACCGGCAGGGCCAGGTGCCAGAGACAATGCCACTTGGAATCTGATAAGTAGCACTTGGTGCCCTGCCCAGACCAACTTTTCATCACCTTGGAAAGGGGAAGGGCTTGGGACATCTCAGTCTCCACCGAAACCCTCAGCATGCCTTGGTTTATGGCCGGGTGGGATTATTGTCACGCTCTGCTGCAGGGACCCCACCCCCACCTCAGGCTACGTGAAGATTAGAGAGGGTGAAGAAGCAAAATGAAAATGTCAGATTTCTGCTGGGGATTAGGAGGTGCTCAACTGCAGCGAAGTTTTAGTTTTCCTCGTCTAAAGGAAGAAAACCAGAGTACAACCTATAAACTCTCTGACTCTCTGCAGCATTCCATAAATTCATGAATTAGAAGGTGGAAAAAAAAAAAAAAAACACCCAAAACACAACCGAACAGTTTGGCCAGGCAGCCAGGATTTCTTGGCCTGAAGTGTTTTAGTTTTCTATGACTTTGAAGTCAGCACACGCAAGTTTCTAAGTCCCATCTCTGGCGTGAATGGGGGATGAATCCAGGAGACAGAGCCCCCCCTAAAGTGGAAATAAAAGGAAAGGCACAATTCATTCCATCAACCGTCAAAAATCTGGTCAGAATATTTGCTGAGTAAAATAACCATGTTGACCAACTCTTATTCTGAAAAAGACAGTTTCTTTATTTTTTATTATTGTTTGTTCTTATGTCTTATTTTTATTTTTGAGAGAGAGAGACAGAGTGTGAGCTGGGAAGGGGCAGAGAGCGAGGGAGACACAGAATCTGAAGCAGGCTCCGGGTACTGAGCCATCAGCACAGAGCCCGACGCGGGGCTCAAACTCACAACGTGAGATCACGACCTGAGTCCAACCGACTGAGCCACCCAGGCACCCCTGAAAAAGGCAGTTTCGAATTCACGTGGCTCCGGTCTTCACTCAGGTAGTCTTTCGCAACTATTTCTAGGTGTAAATATTTTCGTCAAAGAAAACCTGTCATAGAAACTCAACTTGCAAAACAGACCAGAAGCAGACTGCTCTGGGGGGTGAGCCCTGCCCCCCTGCCCACCCCCACCGTTGTCTTTGAATCTTGCAGACACAGCTCACACATTTTAAGAATCCTTGGACAGACCGAGGGTCGAGAGCATTAGAGGGCATTTGGAAGTTTCTAGGGGGGTTCTGGAGTGTCACAATAACTGATGGCTGATGTCCTTGCAATGGAAGAGACAAGCCTTCACAGCAAAGAATCGTCCTGTCCAAATATCCACACAGCTCCCATAAAGAGACAGCTAACTATAGGCGTTAGCTGCCTTTCAGGGGCAGGAGCTAAGGGTCACCTGCCCAGCTCTAGCCTCAGTTTCCCTATCAGGAGGAGGATGCCATCCCCCCCCACACACACACCACCCCACTCCACCTCACTGTAGAGCACAGATAGACCAGTCTCCATGGCTACCAAGAATGGCCACGGGACCCAAGTCTGACTAATGCAACAGGAGAGTAAATGTATTCTGGGGTCTGGAGAATCTTCTAGAAAGATTTGCATCTTTAATAAAATGGATGCACAGAAAGAAACTCTATTTCCTGCTTTTGAAAAGAACTGGTTGAGGGAAAGAAAGTCTATTTCCTGACTTTGAAAAGAACTGGTTGAGGACAAGATGCTAGAACCCAGGCAGCCATTCTGCGATCATGAGGAGATACACTTACGAACCAGGCCAAGGAGATGAGGAAGACAAGGCAGAAAGACAAATGTGGTGAAGCTAAATCAATCATCGTTTCCGCTACCGGGGACAATAAAGATTCTTTAAGTTTGTGTTACTCGGATATTTGGTTACCGACACGCAAGCACATCTCAGTGGATAGATTTTCCTGCTTCAGATTCGTCCAGAAATACAGAGCAGAGCTCCGAGGCAATGTTCTGCACGTACCCCGACACTTTGATTTTCACTGGGGTTTTTCTTGTTGACTCAGAGGCTGTATAAACCTTTTCCGACATTGTAATTGATCCTTCTGCTTCTGCCTGAGGGTGGTTGTCTGTGTTCTGTTAAGTAGTCCAGGAGCTTCTGGTTATTAACAGCCATTCTATACTTAAATTCTTTAGAATCTTTTATCTGGTAGGCCAGCCTCAACACAACCAAGAATGCCCAGTGATAGGAGGTGACATTCACTATTGACTTTGAGACACAGCGATTCTCCCTCTGCTCCCTTCTCCTCCCAGTGTAGACCTGGGGACGCCCCCAGGGAAAGCAGGGAGGGTGGGAGCTCCTGTGGTTTCTAGTACAAGCCTTTCTCCTCCCTCCCAGATCCCCGATTCTGTACCCTGCGGCACCCCCAGAGATAGTCCCGCAGCCCCTGCTACGCGCGGGCACATAGGGATCAGCCATCCCACCTGGGAGAAAGCCCAAAAGGAAGGAATCGCTGATGGTGGGCCCGTCAGCCTCCAGGAGGTGAGGGAGACTCAGGTTCTGCCACCCCAGGCCCGGAGGTGGAGTCAGGGCAGGGACACCGGGTCCCAGCTGCGCCTGTCTCTGTGAGCATCAGAGCCCCCTCGTCCTCCTGCGCAGACCCGGGGGCCCCTGGAAGATCCCAGCACGGATGCGGCCGGACGAAGTCCAGGTCCCCGTGGGGAGACGGCTGTGCCTGCAGCCCCTTCCTGACTCCTGACCGATGGTCAACAGACGCATGACAATGGGACGGAGGGCTGCGGGGAGGAGGGCATCCTCTCTGCCCAACCGCACGGCAAAAACACCCACGGGATCCCGAGAGGCGGGGAGCAGGGGGGGAGGCGGCTCCTGGGTGGAACGAGCGAAGGCGCTCACAGCCTGACGTTATCTAAGGAAGATGTGCAGACTCGGGACAGAAATCGTTTCGGGGCAAAGCAGACGTGCTCTGGCCATGGGTTGTACACTTGCAACTTGACTTCTAAGACAAATTTTTTTTTAATGTCTATTTATTTCTGAGAGAGAGAGAAAGAGAGAGAGAGCATGAGTGGGGAAGGGGCAGAGAGAGAGGGGGACACAGAATCTGAAGCAGACTCCAGGCCCTGAGCTGTCAGCACAGAGCCCGACGCGGGGCTCGAACTCACGAACCATGAGATCATGCATGACCTGAGCCAAAGTCCGACGCTTAACCGACCGAGCCACCTAGGCGCCCCAATTTTTTTTTAAGAAGCATTTTATACGTACAGAAAAGTGTTAGATAACAAGCATCTGGGTACTCACCGCTCCGTGATCAGAAATCTGACTTCTGAAGTTCATTTGAAACTTCCTGCGCGTCCCTTCCCATGGATTTCCCTCCCTCTCCCCAAGAAGTAGCCACTTCCCTAACTTTGTTTTCTTACCGTGCTCGTGCATATTATACTTCTAATGAATCCGTTTATACTCCCAAATGTTACACATACTACTTGGCCCAAATGGTATTATTGTATGTGTTCTTCTACAATCTGCTTGGTTTTATTTCATATAATGTCTTCGAGCTTGATTCTTGTCGATATCTACTTTCCTAGTTTGTTTGGACCCCCGTCCCCATGCTGTTGGCTTCGGTCAATGGATATTCAAGCGGACTCTATGTGTTTTGCGAACACAGAGCTGCAATGAACATTCTGGGCTACTCGTCCCTGGGCCTTTTCCCGAGACCGTCGCTGGGGTATTTACCTGGGAGAGGGAGGGGCTTGCGTTTCCGGGCAAGTCGAGGGAAGATGTAGAACAGAGAGGGGATCCAGAGCAAAGGGAGGCACGACTGTTTGCCCTCTCGAGCCACCCCCGCTTGTGAAAAGCATCTGGATTTCCTTTTGGAGAATTACCCTTCCCCATCAGGTGCAGCCTCGGTGGGACTCTGATCAAGATGGCCTCCGTCCTCTTTGTGGCACTTCAGAGATGATTCAGTTTGTCTTTGCCTGTTTATTTATTTATTTTGAGAGAGCAAGCATGAGCAGGGGAGGGGCAGGGAGGGAGAGAGACGATCCAAGCGGGCTCTGCACTGTCAGTGAGGAGCCCACCGCGGGGCTCAGGCTCAAAAACCGTGAGATCGTGACCTGAGCCGAAATCAAGAGTGGGACGCTTACCCGACGCAGCCACCCAGGCACCCCAGTTCTTGCCCTTTCTAAGGCTGCCTCTTCCTTTTTTGAGGTAACCCATATCCTTCCCGGAACTTCTTTTGTTTTTTTTTTGTGCTTAAGCTCACTGGACCCAGTGTCTGTGGGTTTCAACCAAAGTTCCCTGGCTAATACAGCCACCCAGGAAATATGCCAAGAGTGGCAGGTGGGCAAGTCTTCCGTGAACAGAAGGCTCCCACCTTGTTCACAGCCCCTGCCTTGAACCCTCGACCTTGAAGAGGGTTTGGGGCACGGGCCCTTTGTGAAGCAGCCAATCCCGAAGTAGGAAAATTCATTCCCAGCCATCAACTCACATTCAGCCAGCGCCAGTGCTGGGCTGGGCGCTGTGTTGGCATGGAAGACGTACTCTTCACCCTTGGAGGGTGAATTGAATTCTCACCAGGGACCACAGTTCATCAAAATGAGCTCGCTGTGAAAGCTCCCTTAGGTGTGTATTCTACCCGGGAAAGAAATGTCCATCTAAGGTAGGTCTCAATTCCTTCCTCTGCAGAGGGCTTGTACGGCACTCAGTTTCCACTGAAGGATGGTTCCGTGCTCCGGCATGCCCCAGGAATTGGGGAGAAGGAATAGCTTCATCTTTTAAGGCAGACAAGGTATCTCATAAACGCGTGCCAATCCGCGAACTCACCAGTCACTGCTGAATCAAGACACCCCATCAACAATAGGTCAGTGATTTCAAATCCATTTTCCAAACACAAACAGATGAGTCTGAACGACGTAGACGACACTCCGGAAGAGGTCACTGGGGGTTATATATATTTTTATTGCTGCCAAGTAATATCAGGGAAAAAAAAATCAAACTTTTCACACATAGGAGCCTGGGCCTTGTGAGTAGTTGTTTTTAAACTCCGGCATCTCTATTTCTTTATTTTGGAAACAGAACTTTCTTACGCCTCCCCCCCCACCGCCCCGCGCACCCCCCCCTCCCACTTGCCTTTGGAAGTCCTCCCCTGGAGCCTTCAATCTGTCTGATCTGGGAGTCAGGGAAGAGACCCACGACCCAGAGCTAAGCCAGTCACTGTGTCGGGTCCCCTGGCAACAGTGGTTCATCAAGGGTGAGCATATGACCAACCAGAATGATTCTCAGGACTTAACCTGGAAGCTCCTGGCTCTTTTCTTCTGGGTTGAACCTGGAGGAAGAGGCTGGAGGGACCGCAGGGCCCTTGCCACCCAGAGCCCCAGAAGGAGGCAAACACGGCCGATGACGGCACCACGGCCCGGGAGAAACTGAGCCTCGTATTGAGTCCAGAATCTAGTCATGCCTGAAGCCAGCGCGGCTCTCAGATGTTTTGTTTGGGGAGCCAACAAAACTCTCTTCTTGCTGAAACAAGCTCGGTTTGCATCGTCTGTCACTCACTACTGAAGAGAGAGGAGTTCTCACTAACACCCGAGGGTGGCAGAGCGCCAACGTATGGAGGCCTCAGTTTCCCCATTGGATCTAATGAGCTTCAGCACCATCTTCCAGCAGCCCCGTCCTGGTTCTCTGGTTCTGGGTGATTCTTCACTGCCTGTGTTGCTGAGTGTGTGAGTTTGGTGCGGACTGCCCGGTTTCAAACCTCCATGTCACCACCAGTAGCTGTGACTATGGGCAAGTGACGTAAGCCCTCTGTGTCTCAGTTTTCTTACCTGTGACATGGAAATGAAGACAGTAGACCCTCATAAAACTGTTGGGAGATGTGCAGGTGTTAAAATCTGCAGCGTGATCAGAATAGTGGCACAGAGAAAGCGCCTTCCCAGCGGTGACTGTCCTTACTGTTTATGTCGTAATTTATGGTGACGATGCCTGTCCAGACATCTCCCTCCTTCTCGGTGGTTGTCACCATTCCCAGGCGCCTTGCTGTCTTGGTTAGGGCTCCACCTTTTATTCCTTTTCACAGTCTTTGCTGCTCTGTGTCCCAACACTAGGGGATTTCTCTTTCCAAGCTCACAGGTATCTAAGGCGAGAAGTCAACTCAGCAAATACGTCCATGGGGTTCCCCTTTGGACAGGAGGTGAGTAAAAGTTTCTGTCCATCCCACTTCAGTTTATAAATCTCTTTAACGAGTAAGATTTTTTTTTTGTAATGTATATTAATTTTTTTTGGCTACTCAGAATCCACTGCCCTACCCCTTGGTGACCAGCTCCCTGGGAACCGCTCACCCACCACCTTACTCTCACCTAAATGGCTTAACCAGCCTTCCGGGTCCCGTGGAGTGAGATCATCGAGGCTTTCCTTTCCCGGCAACTGTGATTGGCTCAGGGACGGGCATGTGACACCGTCAGGGCCAATGAGATGCAACGAGACTGTTGCAGTGGCTTCTGGGAATGCTGTACACTTTTGTCCCTCTTGCGGCCATGACAGGAGAGTCTAAAAGTGGACCTGAGAGAGGAGGGAGGAGCTCAGAGATCAGGAGACACTAGGCAGGACCCGGTGACGTCATCTGAACCTCTGGATCCAGCTGTGCCCGAGACTAACGACTCCTTGCCCTTCGTAGGTATCTGATGTCATAAATTCCTTTAATTCAAAGCTATTGAACCCAGGTTTTGTATGCAACCAAGAGTCCTGATAAAATCGTTGAGCTTTACGACATTTGCATTTAAAAAGGAGCATTTAGTGTCTCAGTCTAGAAGAATCAGATAGGATCGCAGACACATGGCAGTCCAGGGAGGAAGGGGATGGTTTGTGGAAGGTCTCGGATATTAGGCAGGAAAGCTGGTGACTCTCAGTGTCTAGATTCAGCTGGTTCTGCGAGAAGAGTCATCAAGTTATCAGTTGTCCCCCTTCATTCCTCCAGAAGGTGCCCTTTAAGACAGCATGCAAATAGCTTGGGATGGCTTTGATTAGTCCAACAGTGGAGAAAATGAGAGGCGCTCAAAGCCAGAACCTTTGGAAGATGATGATGCATGGTTAAAGCGTCACCCAGGTGGCACCGACATCATTCAGGTCTTTGATGCTGGGATGGGGTGGTCTGGTTTCCCTCAACTTCTTCAAAATGGTGGATCCCCAATCGGCCAAGACCCCAGATAGATGGGGAAACATTTATATGCTGGTGGGAAGATAACCTTTCTAGGCACAAAGTGAGAATTTCAGTTATTTTACCACCATTGATCCAGAAAATCATGGTCTAAAATAGAGATTTTTTTTTTTTTAATGTGCAAATGAGCTGCATGGTTGACTTCAAGGGGCAAAGGTTCCCACCGGCCTTCGGGGCTGGCCATTCGTCAAGTGAACTGGCCGACACGGGATGGTGTCTGTGTCTGTGTGCGCTCTTGTGGAATAGCAGGTCATGTCCTTTTGACTCACTAATCAGTTTCCCCGAGTTTTCTGGGCTAATGAATCACTTTCTCTGGTTTCCATTAGCTGCACATGGTGTTTCTGTTGGAAAGACCTTCATGTTTACATTCTTATTTAATAGAGAGCTTTGATGGACACCAGGCCTGCTTATTGATGAGAGCCTCCGACCCTGGGTCAGAGCAGGAAATGGGATTTTCAAGAAATGTCACAAAGGTCATAGAAGGCAGGAATAAAGAAGTGATCCCAGACACAGCGCTGAAAGATCTATGAGAAGTAGCAAAACCCGGGTGTGTGGGGGGGGACGGGGGGGGTGTTGTATCAGTCAGAGCTCTCCAGACAAATAGAACTGATGGGAGATTGTGTGTGTGTGTGTGTGCGTGTGTAGTTTATTGTAAGGCATTGACTCACATGGTTATGGAGGCTGAGAAGTCCCATGATCTCCAAGCTGGAGACCCAGGAAAGCCAGAGGTGTAGGTCCAGTCTGAGTCCGAAAGCCAAAAGAACCAGGGGAGCTCACGGTACAAGTTCCAGCACAAGGGCAGGAGAAAACCCATGTTCCCACTCAGACCATCATCAGACAAAGCAGATTCTCCCGGCTTCCTACCTTTTTGGTTCCAATCAGGCCAGGTGATGCCCACCCACGTTAGGAAACAATCTGTCTTCCTGGGTCCACCAATTCAAATGCTAATCTCATCTAGAAACTCCCTCCAGAGACACACCCAGAAATAACATTTAATTAGATATCAGGACACTCTGTGACCCAGTCAAGTTGACACGTAAAATCAACCATCACGGCAGCGGATTCCTGGGTCCTTCCTGAAGGCAAAGCAGGGGAGAGAATGTTTTCACGTTTTGCGTTTGTAAGATTTATTCCCCAAAGGCAGCAGCGCAAGTCTGACTTGGCTAGAAGGCTGCAGGTTTTGGAGAGGAAGACGCAGTTGCAAGGATTAGCTGGATACAGAGTAACTGCCTCCCAGAGTTAACACGGGAAGCTCCAGCTCTTTGCGGGTGACTCTGGGCGATACCAGGACGGGTGAGGTTCCGCTACAGTGGCAAACAAGACCCACAGGGCAGCGGCTGACAAGAGGGAACGGTTCCTTCGCGCCAGGGGCGCATTCCCACCTCGGGGTCAGCTGGGCCGCACACCGCGACCCTGACTGGCCCTCAAAACCACCACACCTTATGACGGGCGCCGATGTGTAGCCGGTGAGGCCTGAATCCCTCTCTCGTGCTGCTGCCCGAGCAGGCAGGTGGATCCAGGCCTCTTAGCCGCTGCGCGAGGCCAGCCCGCCCACCGCTTGGGTCCTCGATGCCACAAAGACCCCGGCTGCCCTCTCGTCCGCTTTGTAACATTTTCACGAATTAACGCAAATGTAGATTCTTTGTGAAAGGTTAGCCCTAGGAGAAGGCAGTGCCTCATCATGGGAGGAAGGAAAACTTGAGAAGAAGAGAGGTTCAAGGAGTTCTGTCCTCAGCAAGCCGCTCTTCTGGGAAAAAATTAGAGAGCCAAATGCAAAGGACAGACATGACAAAGTTGTGTAAACGACAGAGTAGTGTAAATGTTGATATTTTGCAATAAAACGGTTACATTCTCCTTTTAAGTGTCCTTTTAAATCCTTTCCAAAAACGTGCTGAGTTTTCTGAACCATTAGCAATATGTCTCATTCCCTTTTCTCCTTGAAAGATCTCTTCCACTTCTCCCTGATGCTTCTCTCCTATTTCAGTGTATTTTTATCCTGTCACTTAGTTTGCTTCTAAATTAAGCGTGTTTAAAATGTCCCCTGGGTTGAGTTATTGTCGGAATTATTTGTAATGCCCAACTGATCCAAGCAACATAAATGTATAGTAAATTTGGATAAATAATTATTAAACATCAAACACCACTTTATTGGCACTGCACGGCCTGTGAGGTGGATGGAGGGAATCAGGGGGTCTTAATTAAAGGGCACTTTAATTAAAAGGGAATCAGGGGGTCTTAATTAAAGGGCACCCAGACCCCGGTATTGCAAGCTGCCCCTTTGTTACATGTGGGGGAGGTATGCACATCTCCAGGCAAGGCACTATGGAAGGATTGGGATGGGTGAAGATCCTCCCTCTTCTTTAAAAAAAAATTTTTTTTTTTACATTTATTTATATTTGAGAGAGAGAGAGAGAGAGAGAGAGAGAGTAAGAGGGGGAGGGGCAGAGAGAGAGGGAGACACAGAATCCAAAGCAAGCTCCAGGCTCTGAGCTGTCAACACAGAGCCTGACACGGGGCTCGAACCCATACACCATGAGACCATGACCTGAGCCGAAGTCGGACCCTCAACCGACTGAGCCACCCAGGCGCCCCTACCTCGTCTTCTAAGCTGGGAAAAGGGCAACTGTGAAGGAGAGACGGGAAAGGAGACCAATGGGAGTGTTCTCAGGTAGGTCAACAGAGGGAACACTAACCTGTGTAGTTTGAGAGTCTGTGTCCCTGTACTCTCGGGCAATGTGCCCCCGGGAGAAAGCTGGCTTTGATTAAAAAATGGTCTGTTCCCTGACTTGCTGGCCTGGCTTCCCTCTCTCTGCTCACACAGGAATAGCAAAAATTGGGGGAAAGCACCGGACTCCTTCTGCAGTATTTCTCACACTGCCATTCGTCCCTCACGACCACGCGAGGAGGTTCCCAGAGCAGAAACATCTCTACCACCATGCCGCCATAGAATGGAGGATGAGATATAGTTTTGTTGGCTCGTGGGCGCCCCACACCTTCCTTCAGTTCCCCATCCTTTCCCTCCAAGACCCCACCTCCCTGTCACTTCCTCTTCCTCCCCTGGTCCCCTACTCTCCTTTCCCCCAGCTCCCGTCTCTCTCCTCTGTTCTGTTCTCTCCTCCAGCCTTCTCTCTCCTGGAAATCATCATCACAGGACCAAGGCTTGGATATTGTTTGCATAAAACCATTACGAAGAGGGCAAGAGTGACATTTCTTTACGGGCTTGGGTCCAAGCCTGTGACAAACAGAGGTGATCTCAGGGAAAACAAATTGTTAACGTGATCGGGAAATTTCACTGCGGGCACCTCATATTTGCATAGAGGAGCCAAACAGAGCAGGGTCGAGGCGGATGAATTCCGTTCCCAAAACACTACAACGAAAAGGCGACTGCAAATTAGGTTTGAAATGGACATCCCTGTCCTCAGAGAATTCGCAGTGACAAATGGATTAGTCCCCAAGTGGAACACAAGCCACTTTGCTTTCATAGGAGCGAGGAAGACTAATAAAGCCGCGTCTCTATGCAGCCCCAGTCAACCAGGCTTCGTCAACCTCTGTTAAATAGCCCGACGCTTCTCCGACGAGCTTCTTAATTAAGTTGCAATAAGAGTTTGCCCTTAAGAAATCCTTACAGGCTTGGATCCTTGAGTTTATTTATTAATATTTAATATTCTTTCATTTAAAATGAAAAATGCTTAATTATCTTATTGTTGTTTATTATTTTTAAATTAATAGTAGTTCCAAGGAATGGCTTGGAAAGGAACCCTTTAGAGCCCTCAATAACATCCGTCAAAGTGCCCTCAATGCCGTCCCACGTAATATAATGCCAAGCGTATATATACGAAGTCAAGCAAGGTCATTGTTAGGAAACATTTTCCCAGGATTTACGCGGGACACACACTCCATGTGGCCGGCGTGACGCCGCAAACAGCCTCCAGCCGTATCCCAAGCTCCCGCCCCTGGCCCCTAGCTGCACATCAGTCAGGAACGTCTGGGTTCTGCTTCAGTAACAAATAACCCCCAAACTGCTGTTTTAAAATATCCGGATTTGTTTTTCTTTCTCATGTAATATCAACTGCCTGTCCAGAGTCCTGGACTCAGCCATCCAGGGGCCTTCGGTCTTGCAGGGTGGGCCTTGCAGCATCGAATGTCACCATCCCAGCTCAGGGCAGAGCCCCGGGGCTCCTGCACCTGCCAGAAATGCTTCAGTGAAGCGACGACATGACGTCTCTTCCATTCACAGCAATTGTCTAGGGCAGGTCCTATGGCCCCACCGAGCTTCAAAGGGACGGGAAGAGGCTTTTCTCTACATTTCCCCAAGGATGGGGGCTCCAGGTATGTAGAAACACTCCAGGTCTCTGTCGTTCCCCCTTCCACAAAAATCTGCTGCCTCCAAGACCCTTCTGGGAACAAAATTTCGGAGCCACAAACGCTTCTCACAATACGGACCAAACGTTTCGCAAAGAAACAAACAATTTTTTTTTTTCTTTTTTCCTTTACGTAGGGCAGGTCCCGTGCCCTTGGACCTGGAACAGTGCCTGGCAATTAACTGGCGTATATAAATACCTACTGTGGGAATTAATGAATACATGACAGGCCGAGCGAGGGGAGGAGGGCTTGGTAACGCCTCTCGCGCTGCAGCCGCACTCCTCGTGGACACAGAGCTCTGCAAAGCGCCATCAGGGGAAGACGGACGAGACGGTCCGGCCGCGTCTCTGCCGGCGGCGCTGGTGCGTGAAGGCGCATGCGTGCTGTGCAGACACCTGCAGGCGGGGGAGGGCGGAGCAGAGAGAAGCACCAAGAAACCATCGGGAGTTAGGAACCCAGGAAAAGGTTGAACTTCCTATTAGGGAGGTAGAAGGAAGGAAGGGTCTGGCTGGCTATCTGTTGCGGAAAGCCGGATCACACAAATGTAACTGTGTGCAAAATATGAGAGACCTGGAAACCAGCGAGGAAAGCGAGTTGGCTTTGTCACTAATTAACGATCGTGAGTAACTTCTGCATCAGCTCGCGCGGACAAGTATAATACGAACAACACAACCATGCGCAGGATTCTACAGTTGGCAAAGCACTTTATTTTTGTTGTTGTTGTTGTTGGTTTGTTTTTATTTTTTAAAACCTATGGTAGGTTTTATGGCAGTTTTAATATATTATTTATTTTTTGAGAGAGTAAGCGGGGGGAGGGGCAGAGAGAAAGGGGCCAGAGGATCCGAAGGCTGGCAGCAGAGAGCCCCGCCCGGGGCTTGAACCCACAAACTGTGAGATCGTGACCTGAGCCAAGTTGGGCACTGAACTGACTGAGCCACTGAGGTGCCCTGCAAAGCACTTTAATATACATGTATATTAATATACATGTATACATGTGTATCTATAAATATATACACACACACACATATGTGTATTTTTTTCTCTCTGAAAAATAAACATTTTAAAAAAATTATAAAAAAATATGGAATCCATTCTATTAACATTCCACCGGACAAAGTTCCAGGCACAGTCTGAATACCTTACAGCTATTTACTTTAATCCTCACTGCAAGACTATCCTCTTTTGACAGTGAGGAGACTGAGGCAGGGAAATGAAGTATTTTGCTCAAGCTTATACAGTTAGTGGCAGAACTCGGATCTGTATTTCGCACCCAGGTATAAGGCTCTGGAGGCCACACACCGAACTCCGCATCCTGCGGCCTGAAGAAAATGAAATAAAACTCTTCCGACGATGCCAGGGGTTGGGATTCATCATTTACCCAGGACGGTAGGGTTGGAATTTCTCAGAGGGAAGGCTCTGTCTTTGGAGGTTGTGGAGGGGAAAATACCTGAGTTTTGTCTTGGTCTGATCTCATCCCGTAGCATGAAGACATGTTGTACCATATTTTTATTCTTTTACTTATTTATTCTCCCATGAACAAAATTTATTGAGCATTTACTATGTGCCGGGGGATGTTCAAAGCTTTAAAAACATTTTTTTAAACATTTATTTATTATTGAGAGACAGAGAGACACAGAGCATGAGCAGGGGAGGGGCCGAGAGAAAGAGAGAGACACAGAATCCAAAGTGGGCTCCAGGCTCCGAGCTGTCAGCACAGAGCCCAACGCGGGGCTCGAACTCACAAACTATGAGATTATGACCTGAGCCCAAGTCGGACGCTTAACTGACTGAGCCACCCAGGCGCCCCATCCCTGGGGTCTCTTTATAAGGGTGCTAATCCCATTCAAGGGCTCCTCCTTCAAGACCTGGTCATGTCCCAAAAGGCCCCCCTTCCTACTGCCATCACCTTAGGGCTTAGGCTTCAACACAGGAATTTCAGGAGGGTGCAAGCATTTAGTTCACAGGACAACTTTCATAGCAACTCTTCCTGCTCGGTGAGGACCAGGGTTAGAATCTTCCCATTTTATAGGTGATGCACAGAGGAAACTGAGGCACAGAGAGGCGAACTCACTGGGGACACCTCTGGGGCCCCTTTTGGATGAGGCCACCTCACTCCAGAGCCCTCACTCTTAGCACCACACTCCGCTCCGGGTCAGATGTCACAAGTTGCGTGCAGACATCTCTAACAGAGTTCAGTGCTTCCTCGGGGACCCCTGGGAATCCCTCATTCTGGTCAAATGGTTCTGTAATTTTTATTTGCACATTTATCTCCCCAGTAGACTGTGGGCCCCTGGGAAGAGAGACTGGCTGTGCTCAGAACTTTCCTGATGTCTGCACTCGAGGGGATGGCCCGGTGGACGGAGCGCCTGACTGGGGGCACTTCTGTGAGGGTCTCAGGCACTTCCCCGGGGGGCTAGCCACTGTGCGTGTTCATATGCGCCTCTGAGAGACCCAGAGGGAGGTGGACAGACGCAGACAGAGGCAGACAGTCATGGAGAGGTGCAGGGAGAGATGGGGAGACCATAGAGATGGGAGAGGCGCAAAGAAACCCCAAAAGAGGGCGTAAAGGGAGAGAGGAAGGACAGAAGAGGAGCCCCCAAAACAATTTGAGCCCCCAGGGCAGGGGCGCCTCCAGCAAGGTGCTGCCCCACCCCTTCCTGCCTGTGTCCCCTCCCCCACTCTGTGCAGGCCACGTGTCACCTTGCCAGTCGTTGCACATCCACAGTCACTCCTACCTCAGGGCCTTTGCACAGCAGTTCCCTCCCCCCGGCGTGCTCTTCTCTCTGGCCCGGCTCTCTTTCTCATCACCCGGGTCTCTCACACATACTCCAGAATGCTTCCTAAAGTAGCTCCCGCTCTGCCCAGTCACACTCACTGTTGTGTCTTGCAAAGCACGTAATACCATCTGACATCTTATTTATTTGTTTACTTTCCACGTTCTGTCTCCCTCATGTGTACATGGGCTTGATGGATGATAGCCGGCCGCCTCCATTTGCCTAGGATTGTAACCCTTGTGCTTAAAACCGTGCTTGTCATAGGAACTCGGTGGCTGGAAGGAACTTGAAGTCTGGAGGAAGGGAAAAAGAAAGGCAGTAGGAATGGAAGGAGGGAGGGAGGGATGAATCACAAAGGAAGGAATGGAGACCCCCTACACCTGCTGCTCTCTGTGCTGCCCTACACTGTAGACCATGTGCACAGACAGATGCAAATCCTGTTCAGGAAGCAGGCCGCAAAGTCATGCCCTCTCTGGTCTCTCTGTGTCATAAGGGTCAAGGTCTCCCTCGGTCACGGCCTGAGGGCTCTGCTGAACCCTGGCCCCTAGCAGCTCTGCTCAAGAGGAGTGTAGGGGACTGGACTGTGTCCACACCCTGCCCCCCACCCCCACCTCATATGTTGAAATCCTAACCTCTAAGACTGTGTTTGAGACGGGGCTTTTAGGAGATAATTAAGGTTCAATGAGGCCATAAGGGTGGGGCCACAATCCGATGGGGCTCGTGTCCTTGTAGGAAGAGGAGGAGACACCAGGAAGGTGCACACACAGAGGAGAGGCCATGTGAGGGCACAGAGAGGAGGCGGCCATCTACAAGCCAGGAAGGGAGGTCTCACCAGTAAACCAACCCTGCTGGCACCTTGATCTTGGACTTCAGCCTCTAGAACTGAGAGAAAACAAAAGTTCCTTTGTTTAAACTCCTAGTCTGTTATGGTAGTCCAAGCAGACAAAGACACGGACGCTCTTCCGGAAGGAATGTCCCACGTCTGCGGCAGGCAGGGGCCCTGGAAAGAGCAGTTCAAGGCCTCCCTGAGGTCTATCACGTGGCAGAGAGAGCACAGAACACTTCTCAATGATAGGAGCGAGGGGGACGCACATTAAAAATGCAAGACTCCAAGTTGATGTCCCCTTAGATGAAGGAGACAGAATCGCGTGTCCCTTGGAAGGAAAGAAGGGTATATCTTTGCTCTGCTTTCTTTGTTTTGAGGCCTGGAATAGCAACACTCCATCTCCTGGCTGGGAGACCCAGCCCTTTACTCTGCCAGGCTGTTTCTTTTCTCTGACATGGGGATACTCATATGGCAATGGATTGTTGGGGCTTTCAAATGAAATAATGTAAATAAGGGGACTTTGTGAGGTGGAATTCATTCATTCATTCATTCACCCAATGGGTTTACTGAAGGCTTATTGTGCCAAACCCTGCTGAACGTCCCTGAGGTATAGACAGTAATAAGACATATAGAGGTTAAAGGTACATGGCTGGAACCAGACTGCCTGGGGTCAACCCTGGCTCTGTCACCTACCTCCTAACTATGGGAAAGTTAAGTGATAATAATATTACCTTACTCAAAGGACTATTGTCAAGTTTAAGTGAGTTGATATTTGTAAAGCATTTAGGATAGGGGCCTGGCCCAGAGTAACTACTGTAAGAGCCTTTGATAACAACAACAACAAAAAAAAAATACTTTTGAAATGAACAACGAGGAAATTAACTTACAGTAAGTATTTCTATCTAAGGAGTCACGGCTGCCTATTGTATCTTAAAAAAAAGAAAAGAAAACTGGAGGAGTTAAAAGAATAGAACAATGAGCATCAGTATAACCTTTTAGAAAGATTTGCAACCAAATTTCTGTAAATGTAAAATCAAGTTTTAACCCTTAGCCATTAACCGCTAAGAACACCCAGAACTCTAGAATGCCTTAGTTCGTGCGGGTTAATGTCGCAATTTATTAGCCCCAATCTTTGTGGCTTAAAGCAACACCTTTATTTCTTGCTCAAATCCAGGGCAGTGGGCAAGCCCGTTTCACAATATTCTCCCTGATAGGTGTGATGGCAGTTTCTCTCCCGACTAGAATTCAGAAGAGGGAAGGAAGCCTGAGAAACAAACACTGGATCTTAAAGACAAAGTGACAACATACGTCACTGGCCAGAGTCCGCCACGTGGCCACCCCCGACTTCACCAGGAGGAAGCAGTTCAATTCTCCCAAATGCCTGACTTCCCCACTTCCGTGTGACTGTGGCCAAGTCGCTTACTTTTCACTGTGTCTCAGTTTCCTTGTTTGTTTGTATGAAGACAGACCCATGACTTTGCTCGTGGCATTGTTAAGAGGATTAAATGTGACAATGAACAACAAAAAATGTTAGACGGTTGATGTCATCTACGCTGAGAACATAGAAGATGTTATTTGTGTGTGTTGCGTCCATTAACTGCAAACCTTCCATTCATTCCATAATTATGTGCGCCCGCGCACACACACACACACACACACACACACACAATACAGCTGGGGACCCGGAGTCGGAGCCGTGACGAACAAAGGAGAGTGAGTTGGGGTGGAAAAGAGGGCGCGCAGGCCATTCCCAGGGACTGGGGGCCGAGGAAGGGTGGAGAAAGGGAGGCGTCTCGGCGGAAGCCGCGTGCCGGATGCAGAGGCTCAGGGAGGGGGCAGGTGGCCGTGCCGGTGGGGGGGCGGGGGCAGAAGTCCTGAGAATTGACGTCGGGAGTCCAAAGGCCGCGAGGAGCCAAGGAGCACAAGGGCTCTGGGCCGACTCTGGAGGCCAATCGCCTAGACGGATGTGAACCAGGTCCTTGAGCCTGAGCTCGCTCTGGGGACCTCGGCTTTGCTTGTGTCAGGCCATGTGACCCAAGTTTGGCCAATCAGACCTTCTCACCACGGTGATTGGCTCACGAATAGCATGTGACTGCAGTCAGAGCCAATCAGAACTAACCCTGGGCCTTCGTGGGAGGAATAGGTTCATTTGCTGAGGGACCTGAGGTTGGAAGGCTGTGAAACTCAGACTGCAAGGTCCCCACGGGGAGGTCATCTCCCTAAGGGTGAAGTCAAAGAAAAACACGCTGGAATGGAGAGAAAAAGAGAGTCAAAGTCCCTGGTTTTAGATATGCCCACAGCCCATCGCTGGCCTTTGGCGTGAGCCACAAATTCCTTTACTTTGGACAAGCCAGACAGACTTGGGTTTTCTGTCACTTGCAACCAAAATCTCTCCTGGAAGATAGGATGCGCCTCTTTGGAGGTTACTGCTACTTTTCTTTGCAACGAATGCTCTCCACTCTGCAGAGACACTTGCCAGATGTTTTTGACCTAACTAGACTAAATTATATTGCATTCTCAAAAATCACATTTCCATTCAGCTTTCCCCCAAGAAATCCGGTGTTAATTTATTCGTAAAGAACACACATCTCCAGAAGAGACTCTCCAACCTCTGATACCAATTTTCCTCTTGGTCATTGGCTCTGAGTCATTAATGTCACGTACGGCTTCATGCCCATACAGGCTACCCAGTAATCTCCTTGGGGCCAGTCATCATGTGGTCGGTTTTCATGACAAAAATAACTATTGAGACCCTAAAATTTGTTTACTCTGAATGTATTAAGGTGGTAGTTATCACATCGGTACTATATCACCCCTTAAATTACCTTGAAAACAAAATCAATAGTTTATTTAAACACAGTCAAGAAAAGAAAAAACGCTCCCAAGGAATCTGTGTTAGTTTTCCTGGGAAGGCAACATGTACAGAAGCTAAGAGTAAACAAGATATGTGGTGACTTCAAGGAATAAACCAACCCCCAGGTTGTGATAATTTCTTGGCTCCTTCTTACAAATTAGCTCAACAGACCTTTGCAAAGTCTGGACTTTCTGACCGAGTGATTAGAATAAAAGCACTGTTGACCTAAGTTGGGCAGTGTGGATACTGATGCTATTTCTTTTTCTTTTTTTTAAATGTCTGTTTATTTTTGAGAGAGAGAGAGAGCGCACGTGAGCAAGGGAGGTGCAGACAGAGAGAGGGGGACAGAGGATCGGAAGCGGGCTCCACGCTGACAGCAGAGAGGCTGAGGCGGGGCTCGAACTCACCAACCGTGAGATCATGACCTGAGCCAGCTGGATGCTTAACCGACTGAACCACCCAGGCGCCCCTACTGATGCTATTTCTTTTACTAAACACTTGAGATCATTCATACATTGAGCTTATCAGTGCCCCAGATCGGACTCCACGAGCAATGTGTGAGCTAATTCAGATACCACCACCTGAACTGCTTTTATTTATTTAAAAAACAAATTCTTTAAATTTGAAATTTCTCAGGTTTGCCACCCCCAAATCACAGCTCTTCTGCCTTGGGTGAAATTGTCAGTTCTCCAAGGGATGGCACCCTCAGCGTTCTTGCGGCATAGACTCCAAGATGGCTGACTTGCTTGCTCTTTCTTCCATAGAGTCTGCGAGCTCCCAACACCCTTTACTAAATTCCTTTCCCACCTAAGTAGCTGGAGTGGGGGTTGGTTTATTCCTTCAAGTCACTGCATATCTTTTTTTTTTTTAATGTTTACTTATTTTTGAGACAGAGAGAGACAGAGCATGAACAGGGGAGGGGCAGAGAGAGGAGCCACAGAATCTGAAGCAGGCTCCAGGCTCTAGGCTCCGAGCTGTCAGCACAGAGCCCGACGCGGGACTCGAACTCACGGACCACGAGATCATGACCTGAGCCGAAGTCGGACGCTTAACCGACTGAGCCACCCAGGTGCCCCAAGTCACTGCATATCTTGTTTACTGGTAGCTTCTGTGGATTCCAGCGCTAGCAACCAAGAACCTGGACAGATGTGCTCGTTACGATGTTGCATTTTAAGGGCTCACCCTTTCCAGGTCTGAACGGCTGGAAGTATAGCCACCACCCAAGAGTCTGACGTGCAGGGGCCGTTCCTGCTGGCCTTCCCAGGGCAGCTGACAAACTAACCGAGCAGAAAATGTACTCATTTATATTTTTTAAAAACAGTTTTCTTGGGGTGCCTGGGTGACGCAGTCGGTTAAGCGTCCGACTTCAGCCAGGTCACGATCTCGCGGTCCGTGAGTTCGAGCCCCGCGTCGGGCTCTGGGCTGACGGCTCAGAGCCTGGAGCCTGCTTCCGATTCTGTGTCTCCCTCTCTCTCTGCCCCTCCCCCGTTCATGCTCTGTCTCTCTCTGTCCCAAAAATAAATAAACGTTGAAAAAAAAATTAAAAAAAAAAACAAAACAGTTTTCTTGAGGTTGCAATTGATATACAAAAAAATGCACCTGTTATATGTGTACAATTTGATGAGTCTGTACGTATGAAAACGTCTGTGAAACCGTCAGCACAATCCAGGTAATAGATCTATCCATCAGCCCCCAAAGTTCCTTGGGTCCCCTTCTTTTTTCTTTGTGGTAAGGACACCTAACATGAGATCCGCTCTCCTAACACATTTTTAAGTGCGTAATACAGTATTGTTGGCTGGAGGCAGAAAACATTTAATTTTTTGCTTCAAAATACAAGAACTGCATCATAAATCAATGGAAAGCCACCTACGAACATGTGTTCACAAATTCTAAACCTTATAACCGCCCGTGTTTATACGAGACAGAAATACGTTTTTATCTTGTTGAAGGTACTGTCCATCGCGGGGAAACGCATAGCGGAGTGACATCTCAGATCTCATCTCAGCAGGTGCCGCTGAGCCAGAAGCCTTGGGGAGATTCAAAGTGTAGGAGGTGGTGCGAGTATCCGCTCTGATCGGAAGCGTGGTGAGAAGCCCACGCCTGGGCGGTGGACCGGGCGGCGTGAAGGGCTGTACGAGATGTCAGAGTTTGGAGAAAGGTGGGCACTCGGGGACTGGCTGGAACAGGAGGGATAGGGAGCTGGGCCCCGAGGCTCCAGAATGAGGGGAGGAGCACAGAGAGAGCAGGCTTCTCCTCCACAGCTTAGAAAGGGGCGTCGGCCTTCTATCCGAGAATCAAACCACACCGGGGTGAGATTCTCCGAGGAAATCAGTGCAGAGGAAAGCTTGCCCAGTTCAGATTTCGTGACACACATATCTAGACTACCTAGCACACGGCCAGCTCTCAACAGTTATTCGCTGATTGAAATAAAAGGAATGATAGGGGAGTCTGGGTGGCTCCGTTGGTGAAGCGTCCGACTTCGGCTCAGGTCATGATCTCAGGGTTCGTGGATTCGAGCCCCACGTCGGGCTCTGTGCTGACAGCTCGGAGCCCGGAGCCTGCTTCGGATTCTGTGTCTCCCTCTCTCTCTCTGCCCCTCCCCTGCTCATGCTCTGTCTCTCTCTGTCTTTCACAAATAAATAAATGTTTAAAAAAAAATTTTTTTTAAAAAGAAGGAATGATTCCATGGAAAAGAGCCAGAGAGACAAAAGAGGAACGGTGTCGCCTAGTGGCCGAGAACAGGTGCCTGAGTCCTAGCGTGTATGTCTTCAGATCTGTGCATCCCAGACCAATGGCTAGAAATAGTGTTCAACAAATACAGACGAGTCACGTTGTTACTGCCACTGCTGTTGTCGTGGGTACGGCGGAGAGTGGTGTTCACGGGAGGATCTGATTGCAAATGGAAGGATCCAGGATACATAAGCCGATTGTCTCTTTCCAAACTTCCTCCGTTTCCTCTGCGTCCGCAGGCGCAGTTGAACCCTCCTTCAAATCCCGGGCTAGTCTCCGTTCCTCTGGGACATTTCCCTGATCCCCAGCAATCTGTCCTCCCCTTTGTCACCTTGTCACCGGGCACTGGATGCAGCTGTCCTGTGACATCCTGGACGCACTTGACTTATTTCCCTCCTTGGATCCCCGCACGCGATGGGCAAACCAGACCCTGCAAGATACCTGACCCCTGCCTAACTGTGCAGACTCGTCCTTGTATCTCCTCCGGCTTCAAACATCACAGCCATAGTCTCACAGTTTTAAGCTTTCAGCTAAATTTTTTAACCTAGGTTTACGTATGTATTTGGATGTCATTCTAGAACTTATATATAATGTTAAAATAGAAGTATGTATTATATATTACTAAAATAGAATATGTATTTATTTCACCTATAAATAAAAACTGGGGGGAGCCTGGGGAGCTCAGTCAGTTACGCGTCCGACTCTTGGTTCTGGCTCAGGTCATGATCTCACAGTTCGTGGGGTCAAGCCCCACTTGGGGCTCTGTGCTGTCAGAGCAGAGCCTGCTTGGGATTCTCTCTCTCTCTCCCTCTCTCTCTGCTCCTTCCCCACTCACTCTTTCTCTCAAAATAAAGAAATAAACTTAAAAAATGTATATATGCTTTACATATAAGAAGTATAATAAGTAAAATTAATATACGGCTGTAATATTTGGCATGTTGTAAATATTAATATTTTAGAAGGAAACAGTAATGTCACTTTCAAAGTATGTGCACCTGAAGCTCCATGCCATTGTGGATTTGAAAGAAAAGCATGTACGAGCTTCGTTTTAATTGCCAGAAATTCTGCATTGTTCTTTTTACTCACTGAAGTTCACTCCCCTGGCAGATATTTGGTCCTAATGTATTTGTATTCGTAGAAGCCTTTTATTAATGACTATTATACATCACTGACTGCAACAAAAATAGTCTCATGATTTGAAATTTAAATTTTAAACATTTTCGTTCACTACAAGTCTTTAAATTTTAAAGTAAGTTATTTTTAATTCAATTATCATTATTGTTCTCAGTAGAACACGATTGATCAAAACAGGATAAATATGTCATAGCTCATGATAAAGAATGATAAATCCTAGGGCGCCTGGGTGGCTCAGTCGGTTAAGCGGCTGACGTCGGCTCAGGTCATGATCTCGCGTTCCTGAGTTTGAGCCCCGTGTCAGGCTCTGTGCTGACAGCTTGGAATCTGGAGCCTGCTTTGGATTCTGTGTCTCCCTCTCTCTCTCCCCCTCCCCTGCTGGAGCTTTGTCTCTCTCTCTCTCAAAAATAAATAAACATTAAAAGAAAAAAAAAGAACGATCCTAAAAAAGTAAAATACTTGGGCGCCTGGGTGGCTCAGTCGGTTAAGTGTGCGACTTTGGCTCAGGTCATGATCTCGAGGTCCGTGAGTTCGAGCCCCACATCAGGCTCTGTGCTGACAGCTCAGAGACTGGAGCCTGCTTCGGATTCTGTGTCTCCCTCTCTCTCTCTGCCCCTCCCCTGCTCACGCTCTGTCTCTGTCTCTCACAAATAAATGTTTAAAGAAAATTTTTAAAAATGTAAAATACTTGGCAATATGCTTCTCTTAACATGATAGGCGGGACTGTTTTTTCCGGCCAACGTATTTATGAATGAATATTGCAATTTTAAAGAGACAGGGGCCCGCATGAATCTTATTCACATCATTTTGTTTTTGTGGATGTCGGCACCGAAACACCGTGCATGCAAAAACACAGGAATACAAGGGCTTCTGTCATATGCTGCCCCATCGCTCGCGCTCCTGTCGTTACATGCCAGAAATTCCACAGTGCTTTTTGATAATCCGTGAGCTGACACTGGTACTAGGTTCTTCTTCAACTTCAGTGACAGCAAAGACTTGAAAACACTCTGACTAGCTGAAGGGTGTGGTTTCTTGGTCAAAGACAGAGGTGGTACCCACTTATCAGCGACATTTGTGTTCTGAACACCGAGGTGAATATTTCTTTTTTTAAACGTTTATGTATTTATTTTTGAGGGGCGGGGCTGAGGGGCAGAGAGAGAATCCCAAGCAGACTCCACACTGCCCTTGCGGAGCCTGATGCGGGGCTCAAACCCACAAAGCACGAGATCATGACCTGAGCCAAAGTTGGACGCTTGACCCACTAAGGCCACCCAGGTGCCTCAATGAGCCTATTTTTAAAGTATTTTTTAAATGCTTATTTATTTTGAGAGAGAGGGAGAGAGCACGAACACGAGAGCAGGGAAGAGGCAGAGAGAGAAAGAGAATCCCAAGCAGGCTTCGTGTTGTCAGCGCAGAGCCTGACTCGGGGCTCAGACTCACCAGTCGTGAGATCATGACCTGAGCCAAAACCAAGAGTCGGCCGCTTAACCGACTGAGCCACCCAGGCGCCCCTGGCCTACGTTTTAGGTAATGGAAGAAGGACCTGTGTGAAGGAAGAGATGGCAAATAGGACACATGTCGGTGGAGGTCTGGAAATGGATTCTCATAAAACATCCGTGCCTATGGACCCTTAGCACATCTTCATGTCCCCCGCAGGAGTCTGGTTTGATGAAGGCCCGTCCAGTGCCTGAGCATCCGTCTGTATCCCCTCCGCTGTAGAATGGTAATGACACAGTTGGGAGCCAAATAGACATTGAAGAAGGCTGGTAAGTGCTTTTTCACAAACGCCATATGACGTGGGCAAATCGCCCACAGCCCCGATGTGTGTCCAGCACCTTCCGTCCTTCACGGCTGCCCAGACACACCCACCGCTGGCCTCACCTGCAGGGGAAGTGAATGTCTTCCCTTGAGCTGATGTATGTGACGGGGGCTGGCTTCACAAAGCCAGGAGCCCGAGATTGTCTGCTGCGTCTGGCATCCATCATCCCTGACGGGGAGCCTGCCTGGTTTCTCCACCAGGCTGTCTGCAGTGCTGATTTAGACATTCCAGACGACCCCCCGAGAGTGCTTTATTGCAGCGGCGGACCCCGGAGCTACAATAACATGCAAAGAGATAGGGGTCCCCGGGCCAGGCCGGCAGCTGTTGTTTAGGTGGGAACCGATGTTAACATGGGTGCAGGATCCACCTGCTGAAGAGGGGAGCGATGATCTCACATCCCCCATCCCAGATTGGCTAGAAGCCCCCCCGGGGGCCCTCGCCCATTGTTCTTGGTGCCACTGGAACTTGAGGCCACTGGCACGTGGCTGTGGGCTGTGTGTGCATTAGCTGCCACTGTGATTTTGCCCTTTGGGAGGGTATTTCGGATTCTGGCACGTAGGCGTGTGGGTACATATCATAAGCATGTTTAGGGCCGTGGCTCACGTGACGGTCCAGATAGTTGTCCACAAAACACTCATTCTCTCCCCTTCCCGCTGTGAGCGGACAGTGCTTCACACCCCCTTGACGTGGCTTTGGCTCTGTGACTTCCTTTGACCAATGGCACGTCAGTGCAAGTGACAAGAGCCGAGGGGTCAAATGTGCTCCCGCCCTTAACCTTGCTCTTGCCCTTGGGAAGCAGCCGTGAGAAGAGCGCGCTCCTTCAGATCGGGCTGGGAAGGACCCGCGTGGAGCCCACCCGAGCCCCAGCCGGCGTCGAGCCCGGTGGAGCCTAGCCGAGACCAGCCGAGATCAGCCGAGATCAGCCGAAACCAGCCGAGATCAGCCGAGATCAGCCGAGATCAGCCGAGACCAGCCGAGATCAGCCGAGATCAGCCGAGATCAGCCGAAACCAGCCGAGACCAGCCGAGATCAGCCGAGATCAGCCGAGCTGTGGTGGCCCCACAGGCCTGCGAGTGTGGGGACAAACCACTTTTTGTAAACCGCTGAGCTGGGCTGGCAACAATTGACAACTGGCTTGAGTTTGCCGATTCTGCTCTGCTGAACCCAAGGGAACGTGTTTCCAAAATATTTCTCTACCCACAGTCGGGTTTCATTCTTCCCGACATGTATTTACAGATGTGCTTGTTTCCTCTGCAAACCTGTGGATCACCCTCCGTCTCGAGCGCCGGTTCTCCCGCTCTGCTCGGCTTCATGTGGTTCTCCGGGGCCAGGCTGGGGTGGGGTGAGCGGAAAGGAATCCTGCTCCTGCCTGGACAGGCTCAGAGGATCCCCCGCCTCCCTCCCCTGCATGAAATCAGAGGCTGTGGGGGGAGAGGGGAGGTGACGCTCGCCTTCTCCCCCCCGAGGGGAACAGGTGTTCTCACCTCTTGCCTGGGTTAATTGGCTCAGCCACTCTGTGGTTGGCCTCGTGTCTGTTTTCAGAAAAAGAAACTGAGGCAATAACTCACCCAGTGATTGGCACAGGGCAGGAGCCTTAAGTGGTAATTACTATTACGCAAGTCCCCATGATTAGGGAAGTTGAAAGGCCTGACCTTAAAGACTGAACTCTTGAACGTCTGTGCAGAAGAGAGTGGCCACAGCAGGCCTGACGGTGCCCTCTGAAAGGCCTGCAGAGAGGGTTGGCCCTTGGCTGGTGTCTGGGAACTGGGATTTGGGGAGGGTTCCCAACACCCTGACTGATAAGAAAGGCTCACGGGGCCGAAAGTGTTTATACAAAACAATATGGTTTATGCTGAACACCTGCTTTCCTTCTGGGAGTCTGGGATTTTGGCACATGCTTGGCAGAGGCTGCTACATGATGCGACTCGAGTAAAGGTCCCAGGCACCGAGTGTCTGACGAGCGTCCCTGGTGGGTGACGTTTCGCACGTGTTGTCATAACGCGTTGCGGGAGGAACTCAGGGAGTCTTGTGGGACTCTGGTGGGAGAGACCCTTGGAGGCCTGCTCTTGGTTTCCTCCAGACTTCACCCCTTCTGCCTTCTCCCTCTGCTGAGATACTGTAATAAACCATCGCCATGAATACAACTATACGCAGAGTCCTGCAAACCCTGTCTCCGCGAGGTCTTGGGAACCCCTGACACGGCATCCCTTCTCTTTTCTTGACTCTAAGCTGTTGCTGTGGATGCTTCCTCCCACCCACAACACCGCCCTCGACTTTTAGGACCAGCTTACTGACCCACAGGACTCTGTCCAAATCTCACCTTGACCAAGAGTTCTGGTTTTTTTTTTTTTTACGATTCTTGAGATTCTCTGGCATTTACTTTCACCACCCATCAGACACCGTGTCTTAAATGATCACGGTTCCCTCCCTAAGAACTGTCTGAGTTTTGAGTTTTGTGACGTGTCACTTGATTGCCGCTTTTAGCCTAGAAGCCAAGATACAATGATATAAAACAAATGTTTTGACATTGGTTTTGCCTGGTCCTCAATGCTCCGTGTTCACGGAAAGAAGACGTTTGAAGATAGAATCTTAATAGATACCAAATTATTACCTAACTTCACAATATTTTGACAGCTTCTCATAGACACAGCTATAGCAAAATATCTCTGAGTGATAGTGCCTCAACTGGAATTAGCTCTAGGACTGTGAATCCTATTTTTAAATGTGATGAGAATTTTACTCCCTGATAGTTTTAACTCTTTAATCCAGTCATCAAAAATTGATGAAGTGCCCAAGTGCCAGTGACTGTGAATACTGTGGAAATTCAGTCTCTGCCTTGGAAAGACATGGGTCCTATGTTTGGTAGTTTTTGTAGGTATTTTTCACGCCTACCCAGTGTCTAACTGCCCATGTCCCCTTCTTCCGGGTACCCCGCGTCTCTCAGGGAAACTGACCTCAGGCCCAGCGATAGCAGTGGGACCCTCATGTTCCAGAAAACTAGCATGATTCCACCCTTTTTGCCACATGATTGTTTCCGAGAAACCGGGTGTAGGCTGATGGGCATATAATACTTTCCTGGATACAGGTTGGCCCAGCCAGTGCAGAACTCCTATTTTCCTTGGAACCCCTCTGAATGTAGAAGGGTTGGTGATTCGAATCGTGGAACCATTTTGGGAAGCCAGGCTGAGGAGGTGAAGAGGGGCCCGCCACAGAAAATGAGAGAGAAAGCGTAGAGGGATCTTAATCAAGCCACTCCTGATGTCTGAATCTCTGGACTTAATTGCTTACATGAACAACAAATCATTTGAAATAATTAAGTATGATGCGTTAGCCCTTTTGATGTTTGCATTTAAAATTAACTTAAGTGATTTAGCTCAGTGGCATCTATCTACCCACTTATCCTTTCTCCCATAGTTTACATTCTGGTTTTCCTTTGGGAAGATCACCCCTCCTGTATTCCCAGACGCAAGCCTTGGGTGGGACTGATACCATGCTCAGTTACGTAGGGAAGCTTATGTAAGCTTCCATCAAGCAGCACAGTCTCCTCATTCTGGCTTTGATGACCGGCTTAGGAATAGACGTATAACCCACTTGGGCTAGCAAAAGGATAAAAAACTCAGGAACTAGGCAGTAGAAACTATGAGGCCCCCTTTTCCCCCGCTAGTTTGCGTCATATGGAGAACTGTATTCTAGACCCCCAGGAATTATTGTATTGCTACCAGACAAGAGCCCAGAACGGCCAGAAGATAGAGTCCAAAGATAAAGTCAGCATTACAGAAAGCAGAGATGAACAAGAGAAATGGAATCACTTAAGATCCTGGATTAGACCTGCCATGAAGCATGCTACCTCTGGACTTTCCTGTTATGGGCACCAACCCATGTCAAACCAAACGACAACAAAGCCAGACTCTGGGATGAATGAAACGAGGCACTGGAGCTGGAGAGGTTCACATCCTGTGGTGCAGGTGGCAAACATACATGGGACCGTGACATAAGGACAGTTGTAATAAACACATTGAATGAATGGATCATTATTCTTTTAAGTTTATTTATTTATTTCAAGAGAGACAGAGACGGCACAAGTTGGGAAGGGGCAGAGAGAGAGGGAGAGAGAGAGAATCCCAAACAGGGTCTGCACCGATGGAGCGGACTCGAACCCACGAAGCCATGAGATCATGATCTGAGCCGAAATCAAGAGTCAGATGCTTAACCAACTGGGCCACCCAGGTACCCCTGCATCGTTATTCTTAAAAAATGATGTCGGTCCTTCAGGTCCCAGGTAAGAGAAACAGTTTGCCCTGTGTCTCTCACTGGATAAATCTATAGAGCCTGGAAAGATTGCATGGGGCAGTGAACGGAGACTCTGAAAAGGAAATCGTTGTAGGTCATTTAGGGAGGAAGACCAGAATTTAAAGCGTCACCAATCTGGTGGTGACTTTGCCAGATTTTCACCTCTCCTATCAAGTGTCCTGGTCCCCAGATCCAGAAATGGCATGAGAGCAAAGATGGAGAGAGGTCCAGGAGAAGCCCAGAGGGGCCCGCTAGCCTTGTTCGGGGAACCCATTCTGGTAGAGGGAACTTCCAACATTCAGACAGAGTGTGGCCATCCCCCACTATCCCCCCTTCTTTTCTCCATTCTCTCATATCCAAACTCTTTTAATTTTTTTTTAATGTTTGTTTATTTGTGAGAGAGAGAGCCAGAGTGTGAACAGGGGAGGGACAGAGAGAGAGGGAGACACTGAATCCGAAACAGGCTCCAGGCTCTGAGCTGTCAGCACAGAGCCCAACATGGGGCTTGAACTCATGAACTGTGAGATCATGACCTGAGCTGAAGTCAGTCGCTTAATTGACTGAGCCATCCAGGTACCCCTCTCATATCCAAACTCTTAAGCAACATCGTGGTGCACAGGATATGAACAAGACTCCAAGGCTCATGGCAAAATGTCCAGGGTAAAATCTAAAATTGCTTGATCTATAAACAACCGGGAAAACCTCACCACTTATGGAAAACATAGTTAACAGATACCTGCAATGAAATAACGCGGATATTGAAATTTTCTGACAAGGACTTTAAATCAGGGATGATAAAAAAAATCCTTCAATACACAATTGTGGACATACATGAAACAAATGGAAAAATCGAATCTAAGGCAAGAATAGGAAACATCTCTGTGACCCGTGGTTAGGAAAAGGTTTCTAGACTTGATACCAAAAGCATGACCCATAAAAGAAAAAATGAACAAAACTGACTCTGTAAAAATTAGAAATTTAATTTTAACCGATAAATGTATTCTGTGAAAGACACTGTTAAAAACCTGTTAAATCAGGTTGGTTATTGGGAGAAAAGACATGCAAATTGCATAGCTGAATATATATTTGCTAATCATTTATCCAGAAGATGTAAAAAAAAAAATCTTGAAACTCAGTAAGCAAACAAAAAAACCAGCTAAAGAATCGGCAAAGATGTGAGCAGACTCTTCGCGAGAGAGGGTGTATGGATGGCAAAAATACACGTGACAAAATTTTCTATGTCATTAGGCATCTGGACAATGCAAATGAAAGCCACAATGAAATAGCCCTGCATGCGTATGGGAATGGCTGTGACACAGACTGGACGGGGTGGGGGGGGGGTGTGCAGGAGACCCTGTGGCACAATTGGAGCTCACACATTGCTTTTAGGAATTTAAAACGGTACAGACACTCTGGAAAACAAGTTTGTCAGTTCCTTATAAAACTAAACACACACTTACCAGATGACCCAGTGCCCCCATTGCCTCACCCCAGAGGAAAGAAAACTTATGTTCACACCAAAACCTGTACACGAATGGTTACAGCACCTCAATCTGTAATTGCAAAAACATGGGAGCAACTGATCTTCAGCAGGCGAATGGTTAAATAGTTTGGAGTTCACGCACATGACGGAATACTACCTAGCAATAAGAGGAATGAACTGTTGATACCCACAGCTTTGATATCTGGAAGGCATTATGTTGAGTGAAAGAAAACAGTCTCAAAGATTACGTACTGTACATTTCCATTTATATGACTTCCTGAAAAAGCAGAAAAATCATTTTAATAGAGAACAGTACAGGGGCCGCCAGGAGTTACGTGTGTGTGTTTGGTGGTGGTGGTGGTGGTGGTGGGGTGTGACTATAAGGGAATCGCGGGAGGCTGGATTTTTTTTGTGGGGGAGCCGATAGAACTGTTCTGTATCCTCATTATCAAGATGGTTATGCAAAGCATATACATACATTAAAATTCACAGAAATGTACACCAAAAGTTAGCTTTTACTGTATAATGTTTTTTTAAATGATATTTAAAGTCACACGCACAAAACTGATGTCTCTGGACACATTAGTTGGATTTCTCTTCAAAATAAGACTCTTCTCTATCAAAAAAAAAAAAAAGTGGGGGAGAGTGGTAGTGCTTGGTTGGCTCAGTTGGTTAAGTATCCGACTCTTGATTTCAGCTCAGGTCATGATCTCACAGTCACGGGATTCACACCCAGCATGGAGCCAGCTTAGAATTCTCTCTCTCCCTCTCTCTCTCTGCCCCTCCCCTGCTTGTGCACACTCATACAGACACACACTCTCTGTCTTTCAAAAACACAAAGCAAACAAGCAAACAAACAAAAAAACCAAGACTCTCCTATAGGCCTTGCTGTCTTCCAGGTATGGCCTGACTTTCCAGAACTGAATCCCTTCAGGAGGTTGGTGCCAGGAAACCTTCCTTCAACGTGGCATCAATCCCTGTGCCTACGCATAAAAATACAGAGCAGGCAAAGTCCTGGACTTAAGTCTCAGTTTCTTTCTCTTTCCCCTCCCCAGTCCAGACAGGCATATGGAAATAATGTTAGAAATGTAAACTTTGAGCATGAATGGGAATTTTATTTCCAGAGATGTTTATAATTTTTTTCCCTCTTGGGTTGAAACCCTCATTCATACCCAAATAAATTATTGGGGGGTGTTGATAAGAAGATAAATCTTAAAGGGTTTTCACAAAGGTCTGTATTCAGAAAATCCACCTTTCTCTGGGCTCACTTTTTATAGGGAGTCGGGTGAGTGTTGTATGACAACCCGAATTTGCTGTATTTTCTTTTCCTTTTTATATGTTCGCAAAATACTCTAGATACCAGGGAATCACAAGTTCAAGGTGGGAAGGAAGATAGGCTTTTCCAGGGACAATCACCTTTCAGAGCACACACAAGGATTCAACATACTCCCGGAGCCCTACGAAGGGGGACAGCGACAGACCGGAGGCTTTGTTCGCATTTCCTAAAGCAGCAATCGGGAAACATCAGTAGCAAGATAGGGGATGCCTGTTGTCTACGCTTAGCTTTGGGCTTAGGTAGCCAGGGCTCTGTTGAAATGTCTGACGAGTGAGTATAGACATGTCACTTAGTGGGGAGGCCAGTGTTTAAAGAATTGTAGTTTTAAGGTTTTATATAAGAACTATGGTTTTTACTTTTCTGCATTCCCTCTCTCCCCCAATTTTGATAACAGACATGTGTATTAGTTAGTAGGCTTTGGCTACAAGCGGTAGGGATCCAAATTAAACAGAATTTGAAGGATGTTCATCTTGTCTAACTGAAAATTCTGTGCAGGAGTGGGGTGGATTACAGGCATGGTTGGATCTAGGGAGTGTTACTGGTTATGAGCTGGTTACAAACAGGAGAAGTCTACCTAGCTTGTGTAAGTGTAAAAGGGCTTATTGAAGGCTGTTACGTGGCTCACACAACCTCTGAGAAGAGTAAGGGATCAGGTGTGGTGTCCTTGCTCCTGGGGACACTGGGGCGGAGCCCGGGCACCAGCATGAAAGCCCCCTGTATTGATGCCATCTGGAAGCTGTCTGTCCCTCACCAACAAGAATCTGTGGGGAGCCTTCTCCAGGCTACCGGCTTCCAGATCACACAGGGCATCCCACTTGCCAAGCATCCTAGCTGCAAGAGAGTCTGGGAAAACACGTCCCCAGCTTCCCACCAGGGTGGCGTGAACCCATAAGATGGGAAGGTCTCTATGTATGGGAGGTGCTCAGGGACAAACAATAATGAAAACAACAATAATGACGGCAGCAGTAGCTGGCACATTTCAGTAACGTAGGGTGTGCCTGGAAGTCTTCTGAGTACATCACACTTAATGTCCTCATAGCATCTCTTTGGAGACAGGTACTCCTCAGGTGAAGAACCCGCGACAGAGAGCTGAAGTAACTTACTTACATCCAGAGTGACCATGCATCCTGGTTTGCCTGGGACACCCCAACATAATAATTATGAGTACCTCCATTTATTCTCAAAAGTGGTCCAATTTGAGTAGTAAATTCTATGATTATTCTACCAAGGTCACACAGCTGGGAAGAGGAGAAGCTTGGGCGACGAGTAGCCACTAACGGGGTCAGCTGCCATCACCACCAGACTCAGTCTCTCTCTCTCTCCCCATCTCTCAGCTCTGCCTTCCTTCGTTTGGGCTCACCCCCAGGTGGTGCAGTGAGGCCTTCCCACACCCAAGGCCGATGGGAAGAGACACCACCCCTACCCCTCATCCCCCCGACTCTGCCAAGGTTCTAAAAAGCAATCACAGGTTTTCAACTCATTGGCCCAGTGTGGGTTTAGGGCTCCCTTCTGGAACCTAGGCTGATGCCCCAGGAGACCCCAGTGCTAAGCAGGGTAGGGGGTGCCGCCAAATGAAAACAGCGGTGCTGTGATCCAGAGAAGCACGATGAGGGCCTGGGTGGCTCAGTCGGTTGAGTGTCTGACTCTTGATTTCAGCTCAGGTCATGAGCTCACGGTTTGTAAGTTCGAGCCCCATGTTGGGCTCTGTGCTGACAGTGTGGAGCCTGCTTGGGATTCTCTCTCCCTCTCTCTTGGCCCCCTCCCAATCATACTCTCTCTGAAAATAAATAAATAAACATTAAAAAATAGCCACAAAGAAGCACAACAGATACCATGCAGACACAAAGAGCAGATGTCCCATGTAACTGTCGGTACCAACTGTCTAGTCTGACTCTTGTGTATGAAAACGTGGATGGCGAAATTAGATTCTCCGTGTGCTCTGAAACACTGTGCATTGACTGATAATGACAGGGGACTGATTATATCATGGTCATGATGCAATCAGATGTCGCCATTGGAACCCGTCCAGTAAGACAGAGAGACATGAAGGGAACAAAAAGCCCTCCCTCAAGGCCAGGTAATGAACATTTTAGCCTTTGCAGGCCGAACGTGATCTTCGGTGCGCACATGCGTGTGGGTATGTGTGCGTAGAATGTGGAAAACCGCTGTTTATGGGTCCAGGGGTTGGACAAACGTAGGCCGTGTGGGCTGGATTTGGCCCAGGGTCCTTGTTTGCCAACAGCGATCCATCAGAGAAGGCAAGACATAGATGTGTGACTAGAGGACCCCGGGAGCCTTATGTCGCCTGCGCTGGCCCCACATGTGTGTCTGAGGAGACCCCGTGGAAGGATGGGCATTGGGAAGGTCCCTGGAAGTGACACTTGGCCGTGCGTAGACTGGAGGGCCGGTGGAGCGGCTCCCGGTGATTCTAGCTCCCTACAACCCATCCGTCTGCTTCCTACTGGCAGGGTGGGATGATCCTCTGGAGAACCTTCTGTCTCCTGCTCAGCTCAGACCACAGCCCTCCAGGGTCCTCTCCCCAGTCACAGGAAAGGTCCAGGAATGGGCACGCGGCCCCCAAAGTCTGTGAGCCTGCCTGCTGCCCGAGGGTCCTTTGGATGTAGATCAGAGCCTCACCCCTGCTCTCCACCCTCCAATGGCAGCTCGTTCAACAAGAAGAATAAAGCGTCAAGCTTCTCCCACAGCCTGATGGGATTCCTGCCTGCTTCACTCCTCCCCTGCTTTACCTCCGTCCCCAGAACCCCCACCTCCCGTTCTTCCATTGACACACCCAGCAGTCCCTCACTGTGACTCTGCCTAGAACATTCTTCTCTCTGAGATTCACAGAGCTCGCTTCACGTAGGCCTCTTCCAAGGAGCGACCTCAAGGGGCCCTTCCCGACGGCTCTAACACAGCCACCCCCCTGTCCCCCTCTCTTCCTGCTTTGCGCTGCCTTACTTCTCTTCGTCGCATTTGTCACTACGGGTCATCTTTCATGTATTTACGTGCGAATCCATTTATCGCCAGCAGTGGCAGCTCCAGGAGGGCAGGGGTTCATCTCTGTTTCGTCTCCAGCGTCCTTAGCACCTGGAAAACAATCTAGAACAGCGTGATGCTTCCCACCTTCCTGAATATTCCTGGATGAATAAATTCCTGTTGGCACAAAGAGGCTCCCTCTCTCCAGAAGCCTCGCATCTGAGAACAGATGAAATGTGCCCCAGCCACGGGGGGAAATTTATCTGAGAACAGGGAAGTACCGGGTCCTGGTGGGGTCCTTTGAACAACTTAGTCAACCTGTACCCGAAGCCCAAACCCCTACCGCTGCGTTCAATTACAGACGCTGATGTGTGGTCTCTAGGCACCAACCATTTTGCATTGGGGGTTTTGTTGCTTGAATAAAGGAGCCTTTAGAGTATCGTTTGGCTGGTCAGAGAGGAGAGGACAGGGAGCAAAGGAGAGGAGAGGGGAGGCATGCTGAGTGGAGAAGTGATACGGGCAGAGACGGTGATTCTGGCCTCTGATGCAGTTCAAGTCCTTTGTGCCTCAGAGAAAACCTCTCTACAAACGCAGCAAAGCAGGAATCAAAGGAACCCTAAAGGGAGGTGTTGTAAAACTCAGGGTAATCAAGCCGGGCCTCCTGGGACTTCTATCTTCTCGCTACAAAGTCGGAGGAGCAAGGGTCACAGAGAGAACACGGCCTCGGGGGTCAAGTGCGCTGAGAGGCGTTCCTGCCCGCGCTGGGGGCCTCTTCCCGCTGCACCCGAGCCTCGAGCTCCCTGTCTGAAAAATGACAAATACCAGTCTCGGCAGTTTATGAGGAGGACTAAATTGGGACAAAACGATAAAGCGCCCGGCATAGAGGGTGACCCACGGGAAGGCGTTCAGTAAATGGTGGCTCGTGATGACAGGTGTGGACCGTCCGGCTTCAAACCAGTGCTTGAATTGGGGGAGTGGCTGAGAGCGCCAGCCCTGGAATCGAGGGTCAGAAATAACGACGGCTTCCGGTGCCCCGTCAGCTCTCTCCAGCAGCCACGGCGACGATGATCGTAGTTTTATGGAAACGCCCCGTGGGCGGCCCGGCGTCACCCCCCCGGCAGGTCCCAGAGGCTCTCTCGGCCACTCTCACAGAACACACCAGGGACAGAGTTGAAACGGTTCCTCTCTCCTCTCCGCCCTCTGGGTGAGCCACGAAGAGAGCCTCGGTTGGGTGCTGAGATGCCTTACCCTCCCTTCAGGGCTTCCTGATCTCCTGAAGCTAATTAGGGATGTTGTTGGGACAGGAATCCAAGCCGCTGACGGCACAGCCACTGCATCTTTCAACACTTCTGTGCACATTATTTTATCAGATTAGCTGAGTCCTAAGAACTGGGTGGAGGGCCAAAGGCTGGTCCCCCAGGAAATCGGGGGACAAAGAATGTAGGCCGTTAGACTCTAGGAGTCCCGGGAGGTGGCCACCAAGAGAAGAGGGACGGGGACACACGATAGCTACAGTCGTCCTCTCTCCACCATTTTTGTGGGAAGATGCCCAGACCCGTCCAGATGCTTCTGTTCCAGTAGAAAGGTGCACTGTGGGGACTCGTGCCTGCCCTGTCTGCGTCTGGACACCTCCAAGTCTTCGGGTTCGCAGAGCCTGGGCTCCGACCACCATCCATCACAGGCTGGCGAGGGACCCAGTACCAGGGCCTGGGTGCCCGGAGCTAACAGAGTCCATCTGTATGGGCTACATGGCACCAGATCACACGGGCCTGGGCAGACCGCCGATGGAGAAAGGGCTGGGGCTGGCAGCCACAGATGTTTTCCCCATCTTACATTTCTCTGTCCAGCAGCAGGAGACGGTGTGGAATGCACCCCTCCAGAGAGCTGGGAAACGTGGTGGCCTCTGAGGCCTGTCCCCTCCCTTGACACATGGAATGAGCCCCAGGGAGAAGCCCGAAGAAGAAGGTGGGCATTTATCAGGCTCCCGTTCGCCTCTTCCTAAGGACATGAGACATCTTGTTTGGCTACCGTGGAGACACCTTCCCATTCCATCGAGAGAGGCTTCCAGAAGCTGTGTTTAAGCCAGCTGTCCATGACACAAGGCCAGGGCTTGATTACTCACATTCCTTCCTCCTGGCACCTTCCAAGGCATCAGCAGATCCCATGGCTGTACCTCCACAGTAGACCTTGCACTGTCCACGTCTCTGTATCTCTACCAAGTCCTTGCCGGTCCTAACCACCACCATTTTTAACCTGGACCACTCGGAGTCCCTCAACCTTGTCTCTTCCATTTTGCGCTCTCCAGCGAATCCTCCGTATAATGCAAGAGAGATGATTTTAAGATTTCTCAGACCTAGTTACTCATCTGCTAATAACCTCCAGAGGGTTACTGCATCTAGAATAAAATTCTGCCTCCTTCCTGAGCTTTAACTCTGTATTTTTAAGCCCCCTAACATGCGTGCAACTCTCCAGATGAAGTGGGATGCTCTCTGATCCTTGAACACACCAAGTTTAATCCTGCCTCAGGACCTTTGCACATGCAATCTTCACTGCCTGGATAGATTCCCCCCACCCCCACCCCAGATCTCTAAAGGGTTGCGTCTTTCATAAACTTCTCTCCCAACATCGAAGTTCCTTTCCAGCTGTCAACTTGTCACGTTTCTGCCTGAAGGCCTACTCTGGCCTTGATGGCTGCTAACGGTTTGGCCTGGTAGAGACAACCCCAAACTAGGAAGGTGTCAAAACAGAGGCTCCAGTTCTGCTACTTAGTAGGTTTGTGATCATGCCTCATTTTCTTAAGCTATAGAATACTGACTTTTCCCTCCCAGGGTTCTAGGGAGGACACATGAGCTAACAGAGGTGAAATGTTTTATAAACTGAGAAGTCTTTTGAGGGTATTTTTTTTTAACACTCAACACATGCTGATTGAACAGTGACTGCGTGGCAGACAGGCCTAGACTAGGAGTCCAAGGGACAGTATGTGTGCCTGCCTTTGAGTACTGGGGGGAGGGGGTGAAGTGCTTCAGCTCACAGCCTGGGTTTGAACCCGGCGTCTGTCCCTCAACAGTGTGATGACTTCGACTTCTTTCATGTCAGTTTCATGCTTTAGGAAATGGATTTAATAACACCCTCTGGAACAGCTGTGAGGATCGAGCAAGTTAAATCTAGATAAAGCCCTTCGGAGAGTACTCGACGTATAGCAGGGGTTAAGTCATCATTAGTTATCAGAAGGGGAAAGCACGTGATAAGCATTATTCCCCACTATTTTACTCCCTGTCCACTCAACTCCAGTTCAATTCCAGGCTTGCGTCCACCCCAGCTCACTCGCCGGACAGCTCCTACCCACAAGCTGCCTCTTCCCCAGCATGAGTCTGAAACGCTAGAATCCGCTTCCCCAGCCGTTTCCCTTATAAATGTTTGAGTTGTCTGTCCTCGCCTCCCCCCATCTCCTGGTTCACAGAAAATTCCCAATAAATGTATCAGACAAAGGACTTTATTGTGACAAGGCGGCTTTCTTCGTGGAGGCTCTACGTGGGCTTAGGGTACCACTGCTCTGTGGCGGGGTTAACAAGTGTGTTTGGCAAGTGTGTTTAGGACGTTTGCTTATATTTCAGGAGCAAAGCTGAGGGAGGGATGGAAATCCCCACCAGGACCCCACGGGCACTGTGGCCCCAGCTCTGACACTCGCCAGCTGCTGAAAGGCACGTGGAGAAGGGAAAAGGCAGGGGAGGCTGGTGCCAGGTGGGGAGGGGACGGTGGAGGAAATGGAGGGAGTGTGACAGCACAGGGAAGAGGGGGGCGAGGGAGGCACTGACTCGCGGCCCCCCTCCGACGGGGGTCTCAGACATTATTTTAGTTCGTTCTCGACACAAGCCCTCCGAGTAAGAATTATGCTACGAATAGATGACAATCGGCATCCCCACCCAGGCAAGAGCTTTCACTTTTACTTTGTTGGATTTGTTTACTTGGTTTCATTCCGTCTTCGTCGTCGTTGCACCTGTAGCACGCGGACCAATACCCAGCAAGCAGCCGATGCCCAAGAAACAGTTGCCAGGCGGATGACTAAAGACTGGAGGAAATGAGCGAAGAAGGCTCCAAGGCTCGAATGCACACGTCTCCGAAGGATGCACACAAATGGCCCATATGCGTTTGACAAGATGCTCAACCTCGCTCATCCTTAGGGAAATGCAAATCAGGACCACAATGAGATACCACCTCACACCTGTCAGGACGGCTACTATAATGCAAACCAAAACAGAACAAAACAACAGACAAGGACCCGTGTTGATGAGGGCGTGGAGAAACTAGGACCCGTGTGTCTTACCGGCGGGGAAGTAACACGGTGTGGCGCCTGCGGAAGACAGAATGGAAGTTCCTCAAGAATTTAAAACAGAGAATTGCGATGTGATCCAATAATCCCACTTCCGCGTCTCTTACCCGCCCCCCCCTCAGAAAGAACTGGAAGCAGGGGGCAAGAACAGGTATTTGTGTGCCCGTGTCCATAGCAGCTCTATTCACAAGGGCCAGCAGGTCGAGGGAACGGGTAACCATCGACAGACGAGCGGGTAAGCAGAGCGTAGTGCCTCCTACACACAGTGGAACAGAATTCCGCCGTAAGAAGGAGGGAATTCTGACACGGGTTGCAACACAGGTGAACCTTGAGGGCACGGTGCTAAGTGACACAAGCCGGTCATTAAGGGACAAATGCTGTACGGGGTACCCAGAGCGGTCAAATTCACGCAGGCGGAAAGTACAGGGATGGCCTTGCCACGGGGTCTGGGAAGGGAGGACAGGGAGTTCTTGTTTCGCGGGAACAGAGTGTTCACTCTGCCAGAAGAAACGCGTTCTGCGGGTGGACGGTGGGGATGGTTGCCCAACCATGTGAATGTACTTGACGCCTCTGAACTGTCCGCGTAAAGACGGTTAAATAGTCAACTGCTAAAAGGAGAGACAGCTTAAGGTTTAGCGCTGCATCGTTCTGGGGGCCGTGAAGGGGTCTCTGCAGGACAAAGGGGAGGAAAGGGAGTGAGGAACAAAGCTGGAAGGGGCAGGCCAGGGGCCGAGGGGAGGCAGCTGGGCAGCGTTGGGGGGAAGGGTGCCAGGTGGAGCGCAGGGCCACACTGTTTGGGAACCGCAGCTTCTCCCCAGGCCCTGAAGGCTGCTCTGTGGATCCAGGATAAGCAGAAAGCTTTCGGTTTCAAGTGACAAGAATCTATTTCTAAGGTGGGTAAGACAACAAAGAGCCCGTGGATCTCGTGATGAAAGCATCAGGGGATAAGTGGGGTTCAGGAACAGCTGCACTGGGGTGGCTGGCACTCACATTCCGTCTCTCTGCCTTCCTTCCATCTCTTCTGGCTCCGTTTGTAGGAAGGCTTTTCTGTCTGGGTGGCAGAGATGGCCACCAGAAGCTCAGGTTACATCTCACAAGCCAGCCGCTCCAGAAGGACAAGAGGGGGCACCAAGGCTTCTAGCAAACCTCTCAGCCCAAACCACCATTGGCCTGAGCGGTCATGTGACTGTCTGATTCAGAGCCCTTCCAGGGGACTGGGATTCTCTGACTGGCCAGGCCTTGGTCACATGTCCACTTGTGGACGCGGGGGTGGGGTCAGCCCAACCCCAACTATAGGGACTGAGGCCAGGGGAAGAGTGGGTGGTTCTCCAGACTAGAAGCCAATTGCTGCTCTCATAACCTGGGGGCTGCACGCAGGGCAGGGAGAGACACACAAGGCTGTTTGTTCCATGGGCTCCTTCCTCTTCACACCTGTTGGACCAGGTAACAACAGATGCCTGAGCTCAGACAGAAGAACAAGGCAGATGCCGGTGCACAGTAGAAGCACATTCTCTATCGTGTCCAAGGAACGAGGGCTCAGGGCACCCGCGGGCAGATCCCTCTGCAAGCTGGCACCGTCTGGAGAATGCCGTCCTTGGGCACAATGAGAAATGGCTGTGCGCCCGGTCCTGCTCTGACAGCCCACTCTGCCCCAACCGACCTGAGGGGCGGCGCTGTCTTCTCTCCGGCCAAGAGGCTGGCATTTGGCCAGACGCCCGGCACTGGCTGCTGAGAGCCTCTGAGGGTCCGTGCCAGGTGGTGTGACCCAGGGGGACTGAGTGCAGAACACCCAGCACCGGGGATGGAGAAGCAGGGCCAGAGGGCCAGGGCTGGGGCACACAAGGGCCTTTGTCAGCCTTGGGCGGAGGGAGATCAGGTATACTCTGACCCCATCGGCAGAAGAAACTGACATATCCCCAAGTGGGGCTGCAGGGGGCAGGAGGAGCCAGAGCAGGCAGCGAGAGGCACAAAGGTGCAACTTGAACCTCTCCACGCCTCCCAGGTGAGACCCCGGCCGTCCACCCTCGGCCCATTCTCTCCTCTCATCTCTCACAAGGGCATTGATTTGACATTCGCCCCAGGGATGGGTGGGGGAGGGGTGGGTTGGAGGCCACCGGCCAATCCTCTGTTATCCGCTTCTTTCCCACAGTCTCCGCACTCTTCACTTCCTGCTGTCCTCCTGGCTGTGCAGAGTCAGGACTCCCTTTCCCAGCCTCCTTGGTGTCCATGCGGCCCTGTGACCAGGCTCTGGCCAGCCAGACTGAGCTCCCTGTCTTTGGACTGTCTTCCTGTCCTTTAGGTCTGGTGGTGAGGTCACAGGCTCTGAGGCCAGATGCCCTGGGTCCAAGTCCTGGCTCTGCTTCTCCCTGAAATTAGGCAAGTCACCCAACCTCTCTGTGCCTCAAATGTCGCATCTGTCACATCACCTGATGATGGTGACCCTCTTATGTGTGTTGTGTGGTATCACTGAGTAAACTCAGCCGAGTCTCTCAGCACACATTAAATGTTAGCTACTATTCTTCATCATCATCATCACCATCGTCACCATCATTGTCACCGTCATCATCATCACCATCATCATCATTGTCGTCACCATCATCACCATCATTGTCACCATCTTCATAATCACCATCACCATCATCATCACCATCATCATAATCACCATCACACCATCATCATCATCATCACCATTGTCACCATCATCGTCACCATCATCCTCATCACCATCATCATTATCATTGTCGTCCCCATCCTCATCACCATCATCCTCATCACCATCATCACCATCACACCACCATCATCATCATCACCATCACCATCATCACCATCATCATCATCACCATCATTGTTACCATCATCATCACCATCACCATCACCATCATCGTCTTCACCATAATCATCACCATCATCACCATCACCATCATCATCACCATCGTCACCATCGCCATCCTCATCAGCATCATCACCATCAGCATCATCACCATCATCATCATTGTCGTCACCATCATCACCATCACCATCGTCACCATCATCGTCACCATCATCATCGTCACCATCACACCATCATCATCACTATCATCATAATCACCATCACCACCATCATCATCATCATCATCACCATCATCACCATCATCATCACCATCATCACCATCATCATCATCATCACCATCGTCACCATCATCATCATCACCATCATTGTTACCATCATCATCACCATCACCATCGTCATTGTCTTCACCATAATCATCACCATCATCACCATTGTCACCACCATCATCATCACCATCATCATCGTCACCATCACCATCATCATCATCACTGTCATCACCATCATCACCATCATCATCATCATCATCACCATCATCGTCACCATCATCACCATCATCATCATCACCATCATTGTTACCATCACCATCACCATCATCATTGTCTTCACCATAATCATCACCATCATCACCATTGTCACCATCATCATCACCATCACCATCATCATCATCACTGTCGTCACCATCATCGTCACCATCATCATCATCGTCGTCACCACCACCATCATCATTGTCCATCATCATCACCACCATCTGTGTCTGTCCACCTCTCAGAAGCAGCCCCTCCCCAGTGGGGAGAATTCATTGCCTTCCAGTCAGGGCCCCAGGATGCCCTCATCCAGTCCTTCCTTAGAGCACATCTCACACCTCTTCTGGGTGCTACAGGCAGCGGAGCCTGGAGCCAGATGTCCCGGATTCATGCTTGGCTCTAGCCGCCTATTAGCTGTGTGACCTCGAGCAAGTGACTTAACTTCTCTGTGTGTGTCTCAGATTCCTAGGGGAAATGGCAATGATAAAAGGAGCCACTTCATAGAGTAGGTGTGGAGACCAAATGTATTAAGGTTTAAAACAGTGTCTGGCTTACGCGAGTGCTCAATAAAGAACTCTCATTAGCTGTTTGCCGTCTGTCTTGCTGTCTAAACTGTGAGCAGCTTAAGGGCACTAACCAGGCTTTATTTATCTTTGTGTTCTTGGCACCTTGTCCAGTGCCTGGACCTGGTCGGTGCCACATTCGTGCCCCATGCTTGCAGTCTGGTCTCATGTCAGTTATTTTTTCCATACCTCCTGCCTGAAGGGCGCTGTTCCAGCCTGAAAAAGAAAGAGGGTACTTTCTTCCAAGCTTGGTCCCCTTTGGGCTGTCAGCTCAGGAAAGCCCAAGAGGACCCAGAGCCTGGGGGACCTGTCAGCTATGGGGGACTGGCACTCCTCAGCAGGGCCTCAGGGACCACCTGCGCTTGGCCTGAGGGGCCTTTCGAGGGATTCGGGGCATCTCGAGGGATTCTTCATGCAGAGGGCCACAGCATATGCTGTCTCCTGGGGGCGCCAGATGGTGGGGATTTGGCTAGATTCCCTCTAGATCTGTGAGCCCGCTGACCCTTTCAGCGGCTCCAAAATGCAAAAGAGAAATGATAACTGTGCTTTGACATGACAGGAGCTGGAAAGCCGCGAGGAGCTTGGCAAAGAAGGAGCACGCTGTTGTTGCTGGTGCTTGACTGTATCCGTGATTCCAGCCTGTGTTAACGGCCATCCTGCTCAGCTGCCCGCTTCGTTCAATCTGACCACCGTAAAGGGTCCAGAATAGAAGGGTGGCTAAGAGATCAGGCCCTGGTCCTTCCGGGAGCCCCACTGCCTGGGCTCAGATCCCAGCTTCTTCACTTGCTAGTGGTGGCAACCTCCGGCAAATAACTTTAGTTCTCTGGGCCTCGATGTCCTCATCTGTGATATGGGAATATTGTCGCTGTAGCAGAAAAACACTTGGGATCAACAACGCTGTTTGTCTGTGTATCAGAATGACAACAGCTAACTCTTACACTGCACTTGCCAATGCCAGGAACTATTCTTTTCACGTTATTATGCTATTTGGTTTTTACAACCACCCCGTGCGGGAGGCGCTATTCTCTCTGTTTTTTAAAACAAGCAAGGAGGGGAGCCTGCGTGGGTCAGTCAGTTGGGCATCCGACTCTTGATTTCAGCTCAGGTCATGATCTCACGGTTCATGAGTTTGAGCCCCGTGTCGGGCTCTGCGATGACAGCATGGAGACTGCTGGGGATTCTCTCTCTCTCCTTCTCTCTCTGCCCTTTTATGCACGCGTGTGCACGTGCTCTGTCTCTCTCTCTCTCTCTCACACACACACACAATAAATAAACATTTTAAAATAAAATAAAATGACCATGGAAAGGAGAGTTTAAACAACTCATTCAAGGTCATAAAGCAAGAAGTTGGCAGAATCAGGATTGAGACTTCGGCAGCCTGTCCCACAGTCCATGTTCCTCCCATCAAGCTGTGTTTCCTGATGAGTGACACAGACTTAATCAAAGACTGGTAGAGTCTTGCCCTGGGGCAAGTGCTGTGCTCTACTCTGGAATACTAAAGAAAGCCGTGTATGTGGTGACTTAAAACAACCAGATGCTATCAGCTTCGTTAACGGACGATGATCAATGCATCCTTTCCCCCTGAAACACAGAGCGTCTGTGTGGATGATTTGGGCTGCAAGCAACAGGTGACCCAACACTTGTTTTCAAGGCACGATGACTTCAACAATTATTATTTACGTGAGAGTTCAGGTAGCTGCGGTTTGGGTAACACCGTGGCTCAGGGACATGGTTAAGGAATCCGGGTCTCTCCCACTTTCTGTTCTGGGATCTCTGGGACCTCAGGGTTGTCCACAGGCCAACACCCTTCTTGGCGACGGGAGGGCTGCCCACAGTTCCAGATGTGAAGACTGTCTGGAAGAGAGGAGACCGGAGAGGTGGTCCGTTCTTGGGGGGTTTTCTTGGATCTCTGAAATCATTTGCCAGAATCTTCCGGAAGACTTCGCTCCGTGCTTCTCTCTGCTTCCCTCCACTTGCCTCTGCCATTTCCTCCCGCACGAAGGCCTGTCTGTCCCTCAGCACCACCCTGACAAACGATTTCTATCAGGGCTCATTTCAGTTGCAACTAGCAGGAAACCCAACCCAGGGTGACTGAAATGAAGATAGGTTTGTTTTTCCCTCATCCCGAGGAGCCCGGAGGCGCCCGGTGCAGAAGGCCAGTGTGCAGCAGGCACTCGTGTTCCAGGGACCGGGTTCTTTCTGTCGCCCTACTTGGCGTCCTCAGTGCCCTGGCTGTCGTCCACGGGCTCATCACCCTGGGACTCTGGAGCGGTGGCTTCTCCTCCAGGCAGGAAGGAGACAGGAGGGGGCGGGAGCGGCTCCTGCGACACAGAAGCGAGAGGCCGCTCCTGGGCATGCGCAGTCCGCTGTGTTTCATTGGCCGGAACGGGGGTCACGCGGCCCCGGAGCTGCAAGGGCGTCTGGGAAAAGGGGTATGTAAGCCGCGCGTGGTGCCGCCTGGAACAGAGGGGACGTGCGGGAGGCGGCCGGTAGCACGTGCCATGCCCTTCTTCGCCCCTCAGCTCAGCCTGCACCCCCACCGTAAATCCGTACCCCCTTGCCCCAAGTCAGTGGGCTGCCCCGCCCCTTCCGGGACTGTAAAGTGAAAAAGACGCGGGGAAACGAGGATGTAGTGAACTCTCCCACGTGCGTCCTCTCGGCCATTCACCCCAAGCTCGCTCAGGTCGTATTGACCGCAGGTGTTTGTTGGGCAGGGAAACCGAGGCTCAGAGGGTAGTAATGAGGGCTTCAAGGTCATAGCTGGGCGTGGGAAGCCGGCGTGCCCTCCGCACAGGTGCATGCCCTCGCCTCCTTCGCCGTTCCTAGGGGTCAGCCTCTCTGCCCCCACCGCCCTGCCACCCTGCACGGCCCTTGGGTCAGGGGCAGTGCCTCCGAGGCTCTGTGCTCCCACAGGGGGGCCGAGCACCCCCTCCATGCTGGCCTCCTGGTTGAGGAGAGGAGGGACCCCCGCGGGCAGTCTCTGAGCCCAGGAGCCCGAGATCGTGGCTTCTAACTGCGGTGAGAGCCTTCAGCCTTCAAGGCGGCACCGAGCTGCCGCGGACGCGAAAGCCAACACTGAACGTTCTTCTCCACCTCCCCCCTCCCCTGAGTTCTGCTGGGGGCCGGTTCATGGGAAGTTGGTTCATTGGAACTGTCCCCGCCGCCCCGGTGAGAAATGGGACGTTGTACACTGTGTCCCCCGGAGAAAGTCTCCCATCTGTTCACTCCGTGAGGATAATTACGTGGATAAATTACCCGCCTCCTCGTCCCTCCCCAGCCCGGGTGAGAGAGGGGGTGTGCTCGGGATGAAGGCTCCCGAGTGACCTTTGAGATGGGGGAGTGTGACTAAACCGGCTCCTGCATCAGCCATCTGCCCGGAGCTCGACCGCGGTATCGATTTTCTACTCGAGGGGCGGAAACCGGACGTTTATTTTGAAATCTGTTCCGTAATGAATCTGCGATTTGGGAAGGGTGCTTCTGCAATTATTAGCGTTGAACTTGATGTGACTTCCAGCAACAGAGAAAGTCACTGTCACTGGGTTTACTTTTACCTCTCATTGTCAAGAGGAAAGACCCCAGGCTGAGCGGTGCTTCCCACCAGAGCAGTGCATAAATCTCTCTCTGAATACCTCGGCTGCACATTGTGTCACGTGGAGTTTTCTCTACCTCGGGAAACCCTGGCTCCAGCGTGGGGATATTGGGGAGGAGTCAGCTCTTGGCACTAACCAGAGGTAGTGCCTTGGGCAGTTCTCTTCCTCTTCCAGGGCCTTCCAGGGCCTCTGGAATGGGAGGAGGAGATTTAATTTCAATTGCCCCCATAGTAGGGAGAATAAGGTTCCCTCCCCCCCCCCACCCCTCTAAGACATCTGTGCCCTCATCCTTGGAAACCAACGATGCCAGGTTGCATGGCAAAGGAAAACGGAAGTTGCCGATGGAGTTAAGTGGCCCATCAGCTCAGCTTCAAAGAAGGAAGTGATCCTGGGTTATCTGGGTGGGCCAGTGTCAGCACGAGGGTGCCTGCAAGTGGTCGAGGGAGGCAGAGGAGGGACAGCCAGAGAGATGGCAGCTTGAGGAGGGTTCCGCCCGGATGTCGCCAACTTTGGAAGAAAGAGGCCAGAAGCCAAGGAAGGCTGGTGGCCTCCAGAAGGTGGGAAATTTGAGGAACCAGAATCTCCCGCCCACACTTCAGTTTCTGACCTTGCAGACCCATTTCGGACCCATGACTCCGAAGCCAGTCTTTGCAGAGCACTTGTCACATACCAGGCCGTTTGAGGAACTTATGCGTGGCTCACTGCATCTTGAGAGGAACCTGAAAGGCAGGGATTGCTGTTACGGCCACCGTTTGACAAACAAAGAAACTGAGGCCCAGAGGAAGAGCCGGGGGTCCAACCCTTCGGGTCGTTGTCCTATCCCCCATTCTCTGTGCAGACAGTGGAAACTTCCTCAATCTTACAGAAGTGCTCTGCAAATATGGCGTCCAGTTAAGGTGGCCACCAGTCCCAGTGTGCCTGGAATTATCATTAATGGCGCCCCTTCCTGCTCAGTGAGGATAAGGCTTGGGGGGTAAATCACACAGTCACAGCAGTGTGTTGAGCCCTGTCTCCCAGGGCTGACTCAAGCCTCAAGGAAGAGGGTGGAGGCGGATGAGTGAAGCAATGCCAGCCAGGCTCAAGGAGCACATAAGGAAGTATGACTTGCCTTCGAGTCCCGGTTCTAGGGCCATTTTGTTGTCTGACGCTGGGGAGACAAGAGCCCACACAATCAGCCCCCAGCCCCGGGCTAGCCTTTCCTGTCTTTTTCTTCACTTACGGGCTTCTTTGAGGATCCCTAAGCACGATCGGGTGCACACCTGGCTCAGGGACTTTGCACTTATCCACACACATCACCTCCTCTCCTCCCAGAGCTCTGTGCGCAGACCTCAGCTTCTCAGAGAAGCCTTCCTGACCACTCTGTTGAAAATCGCAAATGACTCCTCCCCAAACCTAACTCCTTTGTTTCCTTTACTGTTCTGCATAAGTCCGAACACCCATCTGACATATTATATATGTTACTTCTTCATCCTGTTTATACCCTGTCGGCCCCACTGCAATGCAAGGCCAGCGGTCTGTCCAGGGAAGGCCAGGGGTTTGTCCTTTTTAAAAAATGACTGCATCCCTGGTACTAGCAGCAGCATCTGCTGTAGAGTTGGCACGCGATGAATGAAGGAATGGATGAGCGGATGAATTCAGGCAAGAAATGATATCTTGGCATTGAATTCGTAGACTCGAGAAACAAATTAATTTGAGAGATATTGGAAGAAAAGCTTCTCAAACTCATTTCACATTCAGCAAACTTTTCCTTTGAACTTGCCGCATGTATTGTCCTGTTAAGAGATTATCCTAATATTATGTAAACTTTCATTTATTTTTTTCCAAGACTGAAGGTTTCTACATTTCATTTAGCCGTGCATCTGGAATGCATTTTGATGTACATAATGAGATATGGAGCAGATTTAATATTTTTTATCTAGATCATTAGGCGCTCGCAAAATGTTCTGAATATCATTCATTGAATAATCTTCCTCCCCCCAAAAATGGAAATGTACTTTGTCACGTCGCAAAGTCTTACATTGATGCTGGTCTTTTCCCGAACTTTCTACTGAGCTCTGTGGCTCTGTTCCCAACCAGCTCCACGCTTCAGTTATTACAATGTGACGTGTGAGAGTCCCTGGTAGAGCTCACGCCATGATTTCTTTTTTTCAAAAAAAATTTTTTATGACTTACCTTTCCAAATTCACGTTAGGCCATGTTCCTCATGGCAACCTTGTGGAACTTCATTTTTTTATGGATTGAAGAAAGAGGCAGTAAATACCCAGCCAGGATTAACTCCATCCAGGAATATAGTATGCATCGCATTCTTTCTTTCTTTCCATAGTTTTACTCATATGGATCACAGACACATGTTGTTGCATCTAAGTGCTGAATATCACTGCTGTGGAAAATTAGATTTGTTTCTGGTTTGGGTTTAACTGCTTGTTTTTATTTTTTATTTTATTTTATTTATTTATTTATACTTTTTATTTTATTTACTTATTTATTTCAATATAATTTATTGTCAAGTTGGCTAACCTACAGTGTATGCAGTATGCTCTTGGTTTTGGGGCCAGATTCCCGCGGTTCATCGCTTACATACAACACCCAGTGCTCATCCCCACAAGTGCCCTCCTCAACGCCCATCACCCATTTTCCCCTCCCCCATCAACCCTCAGTCTGTTCTCTGTATTTAAGAGTCTCTGATGGTTTGCCGCCCTCCCTCTCTGTTTGTAACTGGTTTTTCCCATTCACTTCCCCCGTGGTCTTCTGGTAAGTTTCTCAAGTTCCACATATGAGTGAAAACATATGACATCTGTCTTTCTCTGACTGACTTATTTCACTCAGCACAATACCTTCCAGTTCCATCCACGTTGCTGCAAATGGCAGGATTTCACTACTTGGCAACGAGAAAGATTAACTGCTTATTTTTTTTTTTTATTTAAAAAAAATTTTTTTTCAACGTTTATTTATTTTTGAGACAGAGAGAGACAGAGCATGAACAGGGGAGGGGCAGAGAGAGAGGGAGACACAGAATCGGAAACAGGCTCCAGGCTCCGAGCCATCAGCCCAGAGCCAGACGCAGGGCTCGAACTCACGGACCGCGAGATCGTGACCTGGCTGAAGTCGGATGCTTAACCGACTGCGCCACCCAGGCGCCCCAACTGCTTATTTTTAATACAGAGGGCACGTTAATTTGGGAATCTGGATTTTGTTCCATCAACCTTTTTGTTATTCTCACATCAACATCAAATCTGGTAGAGCAATTTCCTCCTAAACTCCCTTCCTTTTTCAACAAATGTCTAGGTTTTCCTTACATGCTCTTCTCTTTATGGGAATGTTATCATTGACTCAGTCAGCTCCCTAAATATGTACTGATCTTGTAGCGCGTTGGACTTCCGGACACGATTATAATCTCTGAAAGTTCTAGTTGATTCTTGGAGGTCTTCACTAAGTACGTGGTCTGCTGATGTTCTTTGTTCAAATACCGTCCTGTCTCTCACTGTTCACCCAAGGGTCTGGGTGTTAATCATGTGCTGTCCTTTGACGCTTTCCGGTCACTATCCTGGATGTGACTTGCACCCCTCTTTCTGTTCAGCAGGTCACATGTTTACATCTTGGCTCCACATCTTGATTGTAAGGGTCTCTGCTTCCGGCCCAGAGCTGCCCACACTGGGAGCTGCAGACTCCCGGTCAGTAACTACCGGCTCGATCAGGGCAGAGAGCAGAAGGAAGTCGTGTGTGAGCTGGGGTCTTCCCATCGTGTACTGAAAGAGCTCGGAGTCCAGATGTCGTCCAGGGATTCTCCAAATAGTAGGCTGGGATTTGGCTGAGGGACCCGTCCTTAGGAACATCGAGCCTCATTCACACAAGACTCTCGGTGCCTCAGGAGATGTTCTAAGGACCTTACACAAGGTAATTCACGTAATCCTCATATAAAGTGGGTACACTCCTTTCTCGTACGAAGCTTCTAAGCACAGAGACCATTGGGTCACTTGTCCAAGGTAATGCAGTTAGAAAAACAACCAAGCCAGGATCTGAACCAGCGGAGTGTGTCTCCAGAGTTCATGCTCTAACCACCACACCCACCACCTAGGGGAGTGCAGCTTACGGAGAGTTTCTTATTGTTCCATTAGTACAAAGTGCTTGGGCAGCGTGCCAACTTTGACCTTTTGGGTGCCAGGCAGTTTCCGGTACACCGACAGAACCCGTCAATCTCTTCTAGTTTCCGTTTCATTCTGCTCTCTCCGAAAATAGCCTGCATGACCTGGAAACCAAGGTCTCTCCATTCTCCAGGGCCCCGCCTCTGAGCAATGGCCGAAGAAGACATTGTGTAAATAGGGCGACGTGCCCCCACGGAACCCGGTCCCCCTATAATGTGGATGATCACATCCACAGGGCTCCGGGGTGAGGAAGAATGGCCGCCTCCTTGTTCACAGGGAGAAGACGTCCAGCAGAGGGATCCTGGCTGTGTCTGTAGACTCTCATTTCCTGCTGGTGGATAAACAGGTGGCAAATGGCCTGCCAAGGATGTGACTGCAGAGCAGGATGACCCCGCTGGCCACTGCAGTTCTCCTGACATTCCCAGCTGGAGTGATTTGAATAATGGTTCCGATTTCCTATTGTAGAGCACAGGAGATAGTCAGGACCTTGCTGGTTGACGCCTCCAGCATCGTGGCTTGCGGAACTGGGGGCGTCCAACATCTCCCTCCGGGTGCACGGGCATCATGTCCAATGTGGTGACAGCCCATGATAGCCAGGTCCTCGTCCCCATAGGGGCCGGCGCTGACGGAGGCCAGCAGCCCTTTTATCAGTCTGCAGCTCCTAGGCAGTGAGCGGTTGGCCTGGACCATTATAGAGTCACAGAGAGGTCAGGATCTCCGAGATCAGATCCTTCTACCGCTGTTCCTGTAGACAAACCAACGGCTCAAGATCACACAGTAAATCCGGGCCTGGGAAATTAGGGGGGCGCTCTTCTTTTCTTGAGGCTCCCCCGACCTCTCCCTGGGAGTCCTCACTGGCTGAAGGCATTAACTTCGCCTCCATGTATACATCGAAGCCAACGCTCCCCTGAGCTCCCATCCTGTGCATTTGGTGGCCCAGACACGCTAATGTAACCTCTCCAAATTGAGACTCATACCTCCCTCTCAATGTGTGTCTTCTCCATCTCGATCAATGGCCAGGCCATCCTTCCAGTTGCTCAGGACCCGCACCTGGGGGTCATCTTTACCACCTTCCTTTCTCTCCTAAGCCACAGCCAATCCATCAGGATGGTTGTATGGGCTCGATCTTTGGAAGACATCCCCACCGCTCCCCACCACCTCCACTGCTGCCCCCGGGTCCGAGCCACCGGGTCTCATACCTGGTTTCAGTGACGGCCTTCTCATTGCCTCTCCCCTCCCGCCCTCGTCACCCCATCGAAGCAGTCTAGGTGATGCGCGATATCTCTGCTTAAAACCCTCTGTTGTTTTCTCATCTCATGAAATGGAAGAGAAATGAAGGAAGATGGAAAAAGAAAGCAGTGCACCAGGAACTGGCTCTGGAGTCTGCTTCATCCTTCTCTGGAGAAAAATGGGCAACTTTCTCCAATATCCAATGGTTAGAGTGGTTATTTTAAGAGGTCAAGGTGTCAGCGGCCCATGGGTTACCCCCACCTCTCCTGCATTCCCTCCCTGACTCCCCACTGAGACCTGTCCTCCCTGATCCACCCTCCTGGGGCCCCAGACTCAGGGTCTGCTCCCCCTGACTCCCACCCCCTTCCCTCCTTCCTCCATGGACCCATAGGTCCTTGTAGGCTGCTCGGCTGATGAACAGGTTCCCAGAGACGGCAGAAGCACTGGGAGCCTCCTTCTCAAGCTCCAGCCTCTGTCCCAATCCCCAGATATTGATATTCTCCGTCAACTCAAACCCAGAAGATTCAAGAACATTGCCATCTTCCTACCCACCCCCAGTCCACTTCTCCTTCAGACTTGTCTGGTTCTGCCCAGCCATCCGGTCACTCACCGAGGCTCAAAGACATTGCGGTCATTGGGGTCATCTTTGGCTCCCCCCGGGTGTCGGTTAGAATGCTTTGGGCCACAGCTAACAGCAACTCCAACAATGATTCATAAAAAATAAGGGTATTTAGCAAAAGATCGGGCCAGGTAGCTGCAGGCATCACATGGCCTTCTTGTGCTGCAGTCGGGCATAAAAGGGCGGTTCAGGGAGCATCTTTTTTGTGCCAGTCCTTTTTAAGGATACAAACCTTTTCCAGGGGCTCCGTCACACATCCCCTTGGGTCCCCCTGGCCACAATGAGGTCACCGGCAGTGCTCACTGCAGGGGTGTCGGGAAGTATCGGGCACGGTGCTTGGGACAGTCAAGATTGGTTTTGACCCACCAAGGCCCACCCATTTTGCCTAGAAAATGCTCAGGGATTTGTTGGCAAGAAGGGTGGGGATGGCTGTTGGGTGGGAGACACCACACTATCTTCTCACATCCCCAACATCCTGTCCTGGGTGCAGCTTTGCCATTTTCTTACCCCCTCCCCCGCCCCGCCAATGCCTCTGCCATGTCTGTTCCATTCCCGTTACTAGTGCTTTGACTCACGCGGCCCCGGCTCTCGCCCTGATAGAATATCTGCCTCTAACTATCACACTGCCTCTGGTCAATCTTTTCTCTCCCAAAAGACCGACACCCTATCCGAGTACAGTTCTAACTCTGTCACTCTGGCTCCTGACTTTAGTGGCTTCCTATCTCCCAAGTTAGATAGAAGCCTCCTCACATGGATAGTCAAGGCCTTCCACAATATGACTGCTGACAAAGTAAAATCAGCCCCGTTTGCAATGAGACCTGGGAGGGGATCCAGGAAACAGGAAAACAACCCTTCCGGCAGCTGGCAGCCGGCAGTTAGGTCATGACGGAGCCATATCAACAGGCACAATGCTCACGGAATACAAATAACGTTCAGAAAACGACCATGTGTGAGACGAGGCAGAGAGAGAGAGCAGAGAAGTGATTGAACATGCCCTTTTCCTGCTAACGTGAGTGATGCCTGCCTCTTCACCACTGAGAACGTGAGCCCTGCTTTCACCTTTCTGCCTCCGAGATAAAAATATTTCAGCTACCCAGCCACCAAAGTGTCCCACCTGTTGACCCTGCCTCCTTAATCCCCTCGCAGAAGTGTTCAGCAGAAGCCCAAGCCGTGCAGAAGCACTTCCCCGTCCCTCTTACCGAGATTCTCCAGGCTTGCCGTGGGGGGGGTCTCCTCTGGTGCAGCGGGCAGAACGAGTGGAACCGTCTAGCTGAATCCCCAGTGGTCTTTGGTTGGCGGGATTCACATCGTGGTCCAACCTTCCAACTTCATCTTCCTCGGTTCCCCAAGACCTCCTTTACAAGTCAGAACTTTGTTTCCAGTTTCGCACAAAATTCTGACCAAGCCTCTGCATGCAGCTGTCATTTTTCAAGAAGTGCGGAGGACGGAGAGAACGTGTTGATTGCATTCACTGACCATAGATATGGAATCGCCACGATCCAGATTATGAGAAACTCTACTGGTCACACAGCCCAGGACGGCAACAGAGGGCTTCTCAGGAAAAGAGGCCTGGAAGGGGAATCTTAAAAGACATACGCCAAGATCTACCGAATGAGTAACCTTAGCTCTAGGGTCTGAGGAGGCCCCTGGGGTGGTGACAGGGAGGGTGGTGTTCCCTGTGAGTCAGAAGGTGGCTACTTCTGGAAGGAGGGTAGGGCTGGCACTGGGATGCAGCCATGGAGGGGCTTGGGGCAAAGTGCTGTTTCTAGACTTGGTCCGGGTCATAAGGATGTTATAAGGATGCATTTTTGTGTGTTTTTCGGTGACCATGTTTTTTTAAAAAAAAAATTTAATGGTTATTTATTTTTGAGAGAGAGAGAGAGAAAGAGAGAGAGAGAGAGCGTGAACAGGGGAGGAGCAGAGAGATAGGGAGACACAAAATCCGAAGCAGGCTCCAGGCCCCGAGATGTCAGCACAGAGCTGGACGTGGGGCTCTAACTCACCAACCATGAGATCATGACCTGAGCTGAAGTCGGTCGCTTAACCGACTGAGCCACCCAGGCGCCCCTTTCGGTGACCCTGTTTAATTTTCAAGTGAAAAGGTTAAAACGTGTAGCCTTGAACAGGTCCAGTTTCTACAGACAAGGACAAAAGCAAGGAGCCCAGATAGGAGCCATTACGGCGAACCAGGAGGGGTGATGAATGGGACCTGAATCAAGGAGGCAGCAAGGAGTTGGGGGCTGAGGTCAGACGCTGGACATTTTGGAAGGACCGACAAGATTCACTGCCACATTGGACTGAGCAGGAATGAGAGAAGAGAAACAAAGTTATGCCACTGCCTCTCTCTTGGCCACAACCACACATCCTGGTGAACGTGGTGACTGACCAAAGGCGCCACCTTTGTATGGACGGGATGAAGGTTTCACACAAGTGTTTGAGAAGCCATCATTGCCTGCAGGGGGGTGTTGGTGATCCCTGTGAAGGAAAGGGTGCCTTTCTTCTGGAAGGATCTCATGCCTGTCACTGAGGTGCCTGGTCACACTGAGATGGACAGACATATGGACAGTCGCTGGAAGCCATGTAGCCCAGACACGTTAACTGACCGTGGGACGTTTGACGCGGACAGAGCTGCCAAACTAACCTGTCAGGTTTATATTGCCCTAGGAACTGGGGCATGACCCCCTCCCCGTCCCCGACCTACACATCTATCCTTCTCACTCCTGAAGTTCACGTGAAGCGGGGTGTCCTTTTTGTGGGAGCTCATTATCCGTTTGTGAAATCGAATAATCTGTCTTGTCTCCTTAAAAATGTCAAGCTCATAAAATAAGGGATCAAGGCACTTGAGTAATTTAAGGGGAAAGACGGTCACTAACCAAGTCTTTGACCTTTGTTTCAGTAGGCAAGCGAGGTAGGTGTCTTACCAAAGCCTGCTTTTTGGCCGTCGGAATCCTATTTGCCCACTTTTCTTACGATTTCTGACATGCGTAAGTTACCTTCTGCCCCTGCTAGCTATAGGGTTTCCCAGGCCTGCTCCCTGATATGTTTTACCGTCTTTAAGCCGACAGTTCCATGGACCGGGGGAGCTGTTAGAGTCTAGGCCCCTAAGCGGGTGTCCTGGCGTCCCGCTCAGAAGCAACCATCCATTGTGAGCCAGTGTCTTTGCAGGAAGGCTGCCTGCAGCTTTAAATGGGTCCCCCAACCTTGGGCACGGGCAAGGTGCAGCCCGCTGTGCTAGGAGTGAATTATGATGTCAGTATTCCAGAATCCCTAATGAATTCTCCTGAGCAAAGAATGCTGCTGCCCCACCTCCCCCACGCCACGTTTCTGGTTGATTCATGAGCCCATGGCTTTGGGGGAATAAAGAAGAGTGAGATCATTTCTGCGTTGAGAAATCACTGTGCTCCGATCGTTGTATCTGTTAAGAAAAGAACGATTTCACCTTCCATTTACTCACCTCCTCATTATCTAGATTCAGAACCTTTGCCACTCCCCCTCACCCCCCAGACCAGAGGTGGGGTCTACACCCCTGCCTCTACCTTCATCCCTGCTGATTTTCCCCAAGAGAGAAAATCCCGCCATGCCTTTCAGGGGGTAGTTGTCTTCGCTAATTGGGACCTGTTTTCAATCCCGTGTAGTTTACGTGAAATAAATCTGCAACCCCCTGATAAATGTCATTGCCTCCTGGCCAGAAAGAGGCAGCCCTGCATGAAAACGGTGATTGGCTGAGCCCAGCGAGACCCCTTCATGGCCCTGCCCAGCATGGGTGCCAGGCTTCCCACCAGCTGGGGCACCCTGCCGATCCTTGGGGGGAGAGTCACTTGGCACAGTCATCCCGCTCAATATTGACGCCTTTCGTGGGGTTGCTTAGGCTAATTAAAAGTCACGCTGTGCATGACTTTAATTAGGATTCACATCAGGCCAGGCGAGGCTTTCAAAGGGAGAAGAAACCACAGACTGAACATTTAGAGGGTGAGGGCAGCAGAGAGGGAGGGAAGGAGGACAGTTTATTTATAACCTTTCCTGCCACACGCACGCTGTGAGGCCAACAGACACGTGTTCCTCTGCCCTTCAGGAGAGGAACCTGTTTGGTTCAAGTCTTCATAAGCTGGGGTTTCTGGGGTTCCCCCTCGTTGGAGCGGAGGCTCGCACACTCACTTCGTTGAAGATGAGGAAGGGTCAGGGTTTGGGGCTACAGCCCACTGTTGGCTCCCGGGGTGGCCGCACCCGTGAGGTCCGGCCCCTAGACTCAGAGTGGACCCGGGGTTGATTGTGCACGAGAAGCAGAACCACTATTTTCCGGCAAGGCTGGTGCTCTCTTCAACCAGCTTTGACCTCAAGTGGGTGGTCCCATGTCAAGTGCTCAGCACAGAACTTGACAACACGCAGGCAGCAGTCATGAGGAATACATCCATTTTGCATGTTTCTTCCCTTAGGTTCCCGGTTGTTGTGATGTTAGAGACTGGATTCAATTCATGTTTGTACTCTGAGGGTCTGGAAAATGGCTCTTCGTGGTGGCCACACAATGTGTTTGCTGCTTACCTCGGGGGGAAATGAGGGGGAATCAGAGCCCATTCCGAACGGGGAGATATGGGTATCCATGGGAATGCCCTTGGCTGCAATTACAGAGCACCTGACAAACTCCATCTCAGGCTTCAAAGACAGTTTCTTGTCTCATATGAACAAGCTCTCCGGAGCCCTGAGATCCTTGGGTTGGTGTGGCAGCAATGTGACATCACCATGGACTCGGGGTCTTCCCACACTCCTGTCCTACCTTCCTCAGCATATCGGCTCTTTGTCCTCATGGTCACAAGATGGTTGCCAAGATCCGGATCTCCCATCCCTAGAAGGGAGAAAGAGTCAGGGGCAAAAGATTTTGTCATGAGTTTTGTCTGTTTTTTTTTTTTTTACAGGGTGGGCAGCCCCCAGCTTATATCTTATATCTCACGAGCCAGAAGAGATTCACGTGTCAACTCCCAAACCAATTACTGACAAAGTGGAAGAAGATGTACCATTATGGTTATAGTACAGATTGGTCCTCTACGATTAAGATGGGTTAGGTTCCCCGAGATCTTGAGATCACTAGCTCCTTCCTCCACACAAAATCTGTTTGTAGGAAAGAAAAGAAAGGTGAGGGATGTTGGGTAAACAACCGAGAGTGTCTGTATTACTGTTGCTGTTGCAACTGTTACTAGAAGATTTTGCTAACCTGATGGAAACTTGACCCCTATCATCAGCTCTGCTGTAATGAAGTGAATGGTCACCACACTAGGAGTTACAGAAGACCTGGGGAATAGTCCTGGCCCTCCTGGTAAGTAGGCTCCTTCTTGGCAATAGGACACGGGGATCTTCTCCTTTCCCATTTGACATCATTAGCTGCATGTGCCTCATGAACATAAAGTGGCTGCTGGTGTGCATGCAGCTTAATCTGTGTCCTTCACATAGTGACATCTGATTATGTCTCCTTGGTCGCCTGCCTAGCTGGTGAAGGCTGGGAGCTTTTTAAAAGCATGCTGTTTAGATTTAGATACCAGAATATTCAGCTAAAAGTGTTGAAAGTAGCCACCCTAGAGTGCAAGAAAATTGGAGCAAAGGGAAGGAGAAAACGCCTCTTCTGTAACAAACCTTATAAAACTGTGTGATTCATCTGTGTGCACATACCTTTGATTAAATAAATTGAAAAAAAATAAGATTGGGGGGTCATCTGTGAAGTGGGTCTACACCCCAACCTTGACCTTACCTGGGGGGAGGGGAAAAAGGCAGTAACTGACCCAGATCCCTCTGCCACCTGACTCCCATCTCCCCCTCCTCCAGTCCGGTTGCTGCTTCTCAGCTGCAGCATAAAGCCAGAGAAGCGATTTCATCTAATCACCTGGGTCATTTTCTCAAAAATCGGTTTCTTTTTAACTGCTTTTTCATGAGGAACAAAAAGAACATAAGAGGCGGCCAAATTGCTGTCCCTGCTGGCCGTCGCTCTGCAGAGGGGCTGGCCTGAAAGGGGCAAAGGCCTTCCGGGCAGCCTTCAATTTTCAATCCATCTGGAGAGACAGCGGTCTCCGTGCTCCTTTATGAAATGAAATGGCAACTTAGGGAGAGGCAAAATAAATCGGAGGGCAATGCTTTTGACACACGCCAGAGAGCAGCGGCTGACCCGAGTGAGAGGCCCAGAATCAACTTCTATTAACCCCTGTGCTTCAAATTCTTTGAAAGCTCTTCAAGCTCAACTCTTGAAACTTGGGTCCTGCCTTGCTGTGTGGCCGAGGAAAAGTCACTCAACCTCTCTGGGCTTCATTTCTGCAGATGTCAAATGAGGGGGGATGATTTCCATTGTCTCAAAAAGACAATAGGAAAAGCAAATAAAACCAAGGTCAGTGAGGTCTACCTGCACTTACATGCCCTTGTTATAGGGGGCGGACGTGCACGAGAATGACAACCACAGGATTTGGACTGGCGGCTACCTCTACAGGGAGGGAGGGGCCTGCAGGGGCGGGGGGGGGGGAGCTCTACAGGGAGGGAGGGGCATGCACCGGGCGGGGGGCGGGCACACGCGGAGGGCTTCCGCTCCTGATGTCTGGGAGGGAGAGGCGTGGCTAGTCATTATAGTATTCTTCATACCTTTCGTACATCAGTTTCTACATCCTCAGTGTTGACACTTCGGGCTGAACGAGGCCACTGTGTAAGGAGCTGTCCTGTGCCTTGTGGGATGTGTGGCAGCATCCCTGGCCTCTACCCGCTAGACACCAGTCGCACCCTCCCCTCCAAGTTCTGACAGCCAAAAGTATGTCTCCAGACACCGCCAAATGTCCCCTGTGTGCAAAATTGTCCTCAGTTGAGTCACCAGTCTAGAAAAGAGAGGACGTATGTCTCAGAAATATCAGATGACTTCCCCAAAGTCACACGGTCGGTAAATGAGAGGTCCAGCATCCAGCTCTCATCCATCCCGTCCCATCACGTGCTCTCCAAAATCCGTGTCCCTTGAGCGGGTATTTTTACTGCCAGGACCGCAGTAGACTTGCATCCGACATGAATACAACTGGATACCCCTGGCAGAAAATAAAACATGGGACGATTATCTTCAGGTTGACGACAGATATGAAAGCAAAGATAATGCCAGTAATTAAACATGGACTATGGAAATGCATGTAAATACCCCAGCCGGCCACGCCCCTGCATGGAGCCCCGCCCAGTAGGAGGTGGAGACTCAGAGGGGTCTGAGCTCTTCCCTCACTGGGTCTCAGTTGCCCCGGGGCCAGTCCACTTGGGCTCGTCTACCCAAGTTGGGGGGGTCTCTGGGGGTTGAATTAGAGTCAGTCATTCCTGCACTTGATCTTCCCTTTGTTCGGTAATTTTAGAGCCTGAGCCACGCCCAGTTTTGGGTGCTACCCCACTGTTTTCCAGACAGGAGGGCGCCGCCATCCCCAGGGCTCCGCAGTAGAACTGGGACATGGCTGCCTGGTCGGAACCCACAGACCCTGACGGCTTGGATGCTTAAGAGGAAATGCAAGGCCTGAAGAGGCAAATAAACTGTAAGCAAGCCCTCTCCCCTTGCGAGACGTGGTTCACGTTTCCAGAAGCTGATGGAGGGTGCCCTGGACACAGGGCACTGGGTAACTGGAAGGTTCTGTGACAGGGTGGGTCATTAAGTGTTGGGGACGTTCCGATGCGTCGTGTTGTGCCAGGCAGGGCAGGCAGTGGGACGATGAGAACGCTGATGTCTCCTCCAGCCCAATCCTTTCCATACAGCCTCTCAGCGGGCCTCTGGCTAATTTTTGTTTTTTTTAATTTTTGTTTGTTTACTTACTTTTGAGAGAGACAGAGACAGAGCGCGAGCAGGGGAGGGGCATAGAGGGCGACACAGAATCCGAAGCAGGTTCCAGGCTCTGAGCTGTCAGCACAGAGCCCAATGTGGGGCTCAAACTCACGAACCGCGAGATCATGACCTGAGCTGAAGTCGGACGCTTAATCGACTGAGCCGCCCTGGCGCCTCGAGAAAGAAAGTTTTAAAGTCGTTGCATTAAATATGGACTGGATATTATGAGTACTTTCAGAGATTTTTTTTTTTTTAAGAGAAATTTTGACTGGGCCGTTCACTGACTTAAGGTCTCGGCTGAGTTCCTAGGCCTCTCTGTGCCTCAGTTTCCTCATCCGGAAGACGGGGAGGATCCTCGTACCTGCTTCGCGGGGCTGTGGCGAGACGATTAACAGACAGAAGCAGGTAGAGACTCGTGGCTGTTTGGGGTGTTATTTACTTATCACCATGGCAACTGACTTTGCATAAGAGGCACTCCACTGCCAAAGGGAGAAATTGATCTGTCCCTGATTTCAGGAAAAGTTCACGAAACAGAACATTCTTGGATAAGATAGCCCCAAAACATTAAAAACCACGTCCTCCTGTGAATAATTGCACCGTACCAACAGACTACGCTATGGAGAGACGGCATCACCACGGAGCGAGATCAATCCAGGAAGGCTTCCCGAAGGAGGGAGTTCTCGGCCCGTCTCAAAGAGATTCAGAGCGGGATCGGAGGAGAACTAGGCCAAGGGCGCCCAGAGAGGAAAGAAGGATGGCGGAAAACCCAGCAAGTTGTAGTTGGCAGATCTCGCATTGACGATGGGATCAGGACATGGGCCCATCTCCTGGCAAGGGGCCATCAGCACTTGTCAACGCCCTCCGGTGTCCCCGGGCAAGAGACAAATCAGAAATCACAGGTGCACGCAGTTGAGGACATATTATGATCATGTCGGGGCCGGGCATCTGCCTGAGCGTTACAAATGTTTATGAATATTAATAACCGTTTGTTCCCAAAGGACCACAAATCAGTTAATTAGGGCCCTGTCAACCTGTTTATATTATCTATAAATGAAAACCCATCAGCAGCCAAACATGAAATTAAGCGGGCTGTGTGTGGGCCGCCACCGTTTCTGGATAAATTGCACACAGCCAGCTCCCCCCCGGGTCCCCGCCCTTGGCAGGGAGGTGGGCATTTCTCTTCCCTGCCCGTGTTTTATTCGAGTCAGTGGTTCCTGGAGGCACATGATAGATGGTGCCTTGCGTGTGGCTTCGCGGCGTGAGGGGCGGGGGTGATTTAAGACCGCCGGTAAATTAGCTGCAATCCAGAGTCTTGGAAAAGACGGAGAATACCCATAAATCAATGCTCCATAGACAGGTAATCAGGCCCCCAACCCGGACGCCGATCACCACAGGCCTGGGTCCATCCGTCTCCTTCCTGGAGCCATAGCCCTGGGGTCGGGGTCTGGTTCGTGTTCCATCCGGACAGCTCCACAGCAGGGGTCTTGGGCACGTTGTGTAGAACAAGCCTCGGAAAGTTAGAGGGCGGAGAGATGGAGCCAGACAGAGACCGAGACTGAAGCAGAGAGAGGGAGAGATTCATCGGACAACCAGCGAGCGCGGGCTCTGTGCTCGGAGCCCAGAGACGGAGACGGCGGTGAGCAAGACAGACCAAAGTGGGGCCACACTGACAGGAGCAGGGAAAGATCCAGACCGCAGCACGCGGTGATCTGACAGAGGTGAGAGACCCAGACGCTCGCCTCATTACCCAGGTGGTTCCTTCCGGAAAACCTCCTTGTGAGGCAACTTCTTGTAATATTTTTTTCCTTTGGGTCAAGAGAATGTGGTGTCCTGATCACATCGATGCGAAAACAAGACCGAAACCCGGGAAGTGGCATCAAAACGGGCCCGATTACTTGGAGAGTTAGCACAGAAGACGATCGAACCAGTGAAAATTGAACAGGGAAAATCCACTGCCCCACTGGTTGAAAGTCGTAGAAAACGGGGGCCATATGTACGGGTCCCGGAGTGGCCTCCCTGGTTCATCCCCCAGCTCCGCCACTCACGGGCCGTGTGACCTTGGCCACGGTACCCAAGCCCTTTATGCCTCAGTTTCCTCATCCGCAACGTGAGATGATCCTAGGTTTGACCACTGGGGAGGGTCAGAGGCGTTCCTATATGTGAAATGCAACGTCCTGCCTCTCTGGGTACTTGCCTGCCTGAGGAGAAGCAGGTAAGGAGCCCACAGTCTATAGAGATTGGCTCTCGCTCCCTCCCGAGCCGGCTGTGCAAATGTGGGAGCTTACTTAACCTCTCTGTTCTTCCACTCTCTCTGTTTCCCCTTCTGGCGGGGGGCGAGTGAATCTAATGAGCCGTGTTTGGCCGCCAGGATGCGGACCGTGCATTTACCTCGGAGGATGGCTTACTCGGTTCTGCCTGTGCTCCTACCAAAGTGCAAGGTGACTACGGGGATGTGCTCCCTCCATCAGTGGCCTGTGACTCTGCTGTCGGCCCGCAACCTTCTGTCCTGCGCAGCAGAGCCCGTAAGTCCTTGCTGCCCTCCACGACAGCTAAGTCCTGCTGGTGTCCGGCCCCTAAAGGAGCCGTCAGCGGCAGGTGACAGCGACCGTAATTCTGTTTTTATTATTACAGAGCGCCGGTCATTTCTGTCTGAGTGGCGCTGAGTGACGGGTGTGATTTAGGAATCTCATGGAGGGATTAGGGAGGTGAAGCATTTTCCTCTGAGGCCCATCCTGGCCGCAAACAAGTTTCTGTGGAGGATGCTGATAAAAAGCAAATTATTTTATTCTGTTCACAATCAATTCCAACTCCAGGCTGCAGAGTCCCCCAAGAAATAAGGTATTAACACTTATCGTGTGGAGCTGAATTCTTCAAGGAATAGTAATCCTTAAACAGACGGAGGAGAAGTCGTCTTCAAAGCATTAAAATCCAGCGGTGTGCTCCCGGCCCATCCTTCTTCACGAGCCACGCGCCGTCTGGACGGATTTGGGGTGAGAAATGAATTCAAACCGCATTTCGCGGGCGAGGAAAGGGTTGCCCCCAGGGGCCGTTCCTCATACCGAGGGGAGGAATTTGTGCAGCAGGGTCCTTGGTCTGTGTCGTGGGCGCTGGCCATCAGGGTCTATTCCTCCAACTGGTGACAACACCACGTCCTGTTTGGTGGGAACACCCTTCCCCCCGCACTCAGTCCGTGTGGTTTGGGTGGGGCTGGGTCCATCCCTGGGTCCAGGAAGGGGCACGTTGACCCGAGGCCTGGCCCATCCCTTGCGCGGCCTCGGTCGCTGGCAGGGTGTGGCCACGTGACCCGGTTGGTCCAATCGAGAGGAGACCGTTTTCTTGCCAAGACAGTTGCCGTGAGGGCAGAATGAAGACCCAAGGTTGCTTCTCATTATCATTGCTGTCAGTCAGGAGTGAAGCCAACCAGGAGGCAAGCAGAACTGAGAGATGAAGGGAAACAGAGCCACATTTCCAGATTCCAGGTCACTGAAACCCTGGATCCAGCTGTACCTGAAGCTGCAAATGCCTCAGGCTTTCATTTACATAAGCTAATATACTCATTTCAGTCTTTTCAAGTTTTTTTTTTTAATCTTTATTTATTTTTGAAAGAGAGACAGAGCGTGAACAGGGGAGGGGCAGAGAGAGAGGGAGACACAGAATCAGAAGCAGGCTCCAGGCTCCGAGCTGTCAGCACAGACCCCGACGCGGGGCTCAAACTCAGGAACTGCGAGATCATGACCTGAGCCGAAGTCGGACGCTCAACCGACTGAGCCACCCAGGCGCCCCCATTTCAGTTTTTTTGATTTGGGTTTCTGTCACTTTCAGTCGGAAGAATCCTGACAAAATGTCTCCTCAAAAGATGCCATCTCCTGCGGGGCACTGGTCTAGCCCAGAGCTTCTGTCAAAGGTGACACCCAGAGAAAATGCCCCCTCCCTTTGCTTGGTCAGACACACATCAGGCTGGGCCCCTCAGACCGTTTACTTTTCTTCTTTCTCTCTCTCTCTCTTTTTTTTAAAGTGTATTTATTTTGAGAGACAGAGAGAGAGCGTGAGTAGGGAAGGGGCAGAGAGAGAAGGGGGGAGAAAGAATCCTAAGAGGGTTTCACCCTACCAGCACAGAACCCAGTGAGGGCCTCGAACTCGTGAACCGCGAGATGATGACCTGAGCCAAAACCAAGAATCAGACGCTTCACGGACTGAGCCACCCAGGTGCCCCCTTTTCTTCTCTTAAGTCCGTGTTCCAAACTCAGCATGAGTCTGTCCTGATCAACCCCTCCTGTGTGCAAATGAACTCTATCTTCCCTCGACTGACCCAAAAGCCCTCGCAGTTATTGCTTCTGACTTAACCCATCCGACTCCGAGAGGTGCTTTGTCCACAATCACACAACTGAAAAACCAGTGTTCAACACGGGCCTCAGTGGCACATGGTGAGTGTTCTCGAAATATTCGCTAGGCAGATGAATCACCGGAAAGACTAGAAATCAGGCCTCCAGTTTTCTTGGGCCCCGACTGGGTCACATCCCCAGAATCATCATGCTCCGAAAACAGCTTAAATGCCGGTACGGAGAACAGACCAAGCTACCAACCCCAGTTTCTCCGTATCAGCTGCTGCTCCTGCAAGATATACTCTCACGTCCTCACCTAAGAGGCTTCAACCTCGGGTTTAAAATGTACTTTTCTCCAGGTTAATTTTCTTTCCTTCCCTGCCTCCTTCTCGGCGAGGCTGGCTCAGGCCGCCCCCTGCCCTTGTCCCCCCCGCCTCCCCACCCCACTTTAGCTTCCCCACAGCGTTTGCCACCAGCTGGTGCAACGATTCACTTCAGATGTATTCCGTTTATCGCCAGCCCCAAGAGAACAGACCTTTTGTTTGCGGTTCAGCTCCTAGAAGACCTTCTGGCCCGGAGCAGATGCGCCATGAAAGTTTGTTGACTGAATCAATGAATGGCTGAAACTTATTTGCTGACTTAGGTGATCTCTGTTTTTGTTTTTGTTTTATTCCCAGGCCATCCAAACAAGAATCGGAGGCCGCTCCTTTCTGTCTCTAAGCCTCCCCCATTGTCTTGCTGCTTCCAGAATAACAGATCCCGTCACTGGTGCCAAGACGATAGCCGTCCTTAGCCCCCGTGTGCCGGTTGGTTTTGCTCCTAGAAGTAGCCGCCAGAAAGGGTGTCTTGTGTCCAGTGGCTGTCGGCTGGGATGTGGCCCCGCTGAAACCGGGCCCGCTGCGGGTTGCTATGGAAACACTGAACAGGGAAGGCCGGCTCTTCCCCCATCCGTGGCGGGGCAGATGACACGGAGGCGTCTCGGGGATCTCATCAGCGATTCCAGCCAGCAGCCCCCGGAAGTTTCCCGCTCACACCTCTCTGCCCACTTTTTCACTGAGCTCTGGAGGCGAGAGTGAGGGTCATTTCGGGTCCTCGGGCCTGTGGCGTTTTACAGTCTGCGGGATACCAGAAACCCATTTATTGGACACCTGTAGTGCACTTGGGCCTGAGGACAGCCTTTTCCCCAGAAGAGAAGAGGTGGTGTGGGGGTGCCAAGAGCATATGTCCTTGGAGCCTTGCTGTCTGGGTTCAAATCTTAAGACCGTTGTCTTGCTCTGTGCGGGGGTTTTAAGACCTGTGTGTGAATTCTTTAACACTCCTTCCCCTCGAAGTAGACTTTAACTCCCCTTCCACGGACTATCAGTGCATTGTCTTCAGGGACAGAATGTGCTGGAAGTGACACCGGAGACTTCTGAAGCCTGGTCAAGAAAGGTGGTACGGATTCTGCTCTTACCCCCCAAGCCCTCCTTTGGGCTCGTACCTTGGGAGACCTGAGACACCCTGTCATCTTCAGATGACGCTGCACAGCGGAGCAAGGACAGGCTGGCCCCACCCAAGGCCAGCCCAAATCTCAGCTGTGTCAGCGGAATAACTGTTATTGTCTTATGACACTAAGTTCTGGGGCATATAGAACCCAAACAGGACACAAAATTGGAAAAGTGATAAACTATGAGACATCGCTTTCTTCCTTATGGGAACAGCGCCTGTGCTTCCTTCACAGAGTATTGAGGGGGTTGGTGTGTTAACAGAGCACCCTAGACACATGGAGAGAGTCTAATGGCCGTCGGTGTGATTCAGCAAGCCAGGATCAGTATAACCCAGTGAGCCAGGATCAGTGTAACCCAGCGAGCCAGGATCAGTATAACCCAGTGAGCCAGAGTCAGTATAACCCAGTGAGCCAGGATCAGTATAACCCAGTGAGCCAGAGTCAGTATAACCCAGTGAGCCAGGATCAGTATAACCCAGTGAGCCAGAGTCAGTATAACCTAGTGAGCCAGGATCAGTGTAACCCAGCAAGCCAGGATCAGTATAATCCAGTGAGCCAGAGTCAGTATAACCCAGTGAGACAGGATCAGTATAACCCAGTGAGCCAGAGTCAGTATAACCTAGTGAGCCAGGATCAGTGTAACCCAGCAAGCCAGGATCAGTATAATCCAGTGAGCCAGAGTCAGTATAACCCAGTGAGCCAGGATCAGTATAACCCAGTGAGCCAGAGTCAGTATAACCTAGTGAGCCAGGATCAGTGTAACCCAGCAAGCCAGGATCAGTATAATCCAGTGAGCCAGAGTCAGTATAACCTAGTGAGCCAGGATCAGTGTAACCCAGCAAGCCAGGATCAGTATAACCCAGTGATTCAGAGTCAGTATAACCCAGTGAGCCAGGATCAGTGTAACCCAGAGAGCCAGGATCAGTGTAATCCTGCAAGCCAAGGCAGAGGACCCTTCTGGCTGGTCTGGGAGTGAGCAGAAGCATGGTGTTCAGAAGGCAGATGCCCTCCTCGTGTGTTGCGAGGGATCTGTAGCTGAAGTTCTAGAGTCTTCTATGGAAACTAACGTGAACTAGGTAGGACACACAAAGGAAAAGCAACGGCCCAAAAGGGCATCTGGGAGAAGGGAATCTCTCTTCCATTCATGTTTCCCAGGCTTCCCAGCTCCCATCCCCAGGGGCCTGAAGCAGGGGGAGCCGTTTCTCCGGGGGCTTCTGGAGGTTGTCCCTTCATATACGGCACGCGAGAGAAGAGAGAAAGTCAAGGGAGGGGAAGAAAGGAAAAGGAAAAAAAATCGGAAAGAGCTCCACAAGGACAGGGACCACTTCTTTCCCCGCAAGACTTCGGCGTCAGTCTCGGCACTGGCCCCGGGTTCATGGCCAACAAATCTGGGAGGAGGGGACGCAGCCCTTTTCCATCCACGTGGCAGCATCTGTGGACCCTGCCCTGCACTTGGCTTGCCTTTCTCTCTTTCTTCAGCTCGGAGACACGTCTTCTCGGCACACCCAGGGCCGCCTGGTTCTCCAATGGACAGAGGCCACTGTGTGGCCACACCACGGTGGATCTCACCGGCTGTCCCTGGTGGAGACGTGGTGACTTTGGTGCTGAGCTCTTGCGGCTCCGGTCAGAACCACGATGCACGTCGCGTGCGGATGTTTTGAACACCTGTGGACACACTTCTATCTCCGTTCTTTGTCTCTCAAAGACAGAGACTGTCCCTCCTTATCTCTGTGTCTGTCACTTTCCCGTCTCCTGTGTCTCTTAGGAGCACAGGCCGGAGGAGCTAGAAGACTTCTGATGACTTGTATGCTATCATGTGCATCCGTGGACATCAGGGAAGGCTTCTTGGAGGAGGGGCTGGGCCTGGAAAGTAGGGTCGGGGCAGCCATAGACGAGCAGCAAGGACCCTGGCTTGAAACTCACCCCCTTCCTCAGACGAGAATGTCGAGAAGACCAGCTCTGCGAACAGCCCTCCCCACCCCATACAGCTGGTCCCCAGCCTGAGCTCCAAAATGCACACAAGAATTGTCTCTCATCATAGCAGCTGGCAGGCAGCGGCTGTAGGAATATTGTCACACATACTGCAGGAGAAAATGAAGGAAGGACATTTTCAGTTCAGAGCTCAGACCCCCAGACCACAGACTCTCCCTTCCCTTGCTGCCTGCTGGTGTGGAGCTGGGTGGATTAGTCCAAATACTTAACGGCCGTGGCTCTGGAGTACGTCCCGGAGGGCCTTCTGGTCCCTGGGCTTCATTCGCTGGAGTGTGGAGAGGCCTGGGGTCCAGGGGCCAGCACAATGGGCTAGTCGCTCTGGGACTCAAAACGTAAGACCCCATGTGGCCCTGCTTGTGGGGAGAGGTTCGAGCCTCCGCTCCAGCACACCGTGTGCCCTACAGAGAGTCTGGCCCTCTGGGGAAATGGAGGTTCAGAGACTTTCCTGGGGGAGACCCGAGCTTGATTCCAGAGGACTCAGGCTGACGGCAGGGAGGCCAAGCCCAGGCAACAGGAAGGAACTGTCAGCATTAAAAATGTAACTAGAAATCTGCTTTTTAGCATCTCTAGCGAAAGCTTGGGTCCGAGGTCCTGATTAATGACCACTCACTAGAGCTGTGTCCTGGCCCCCTACAGCCTGGGCTCTGTGGCTCGTCACAGTCCTCACCCCGCCCTGTTGCCCTGTGTACGGGCCCACTTCCCTCTTTGCCCAGTTGTGCTGCTGGCCTGGCCCTCGATGGCACTCAGTTTATGCCCCTCCTTTAGTGCGCAAACAATGTTCACACACCTTTTCTGACTTAGCTCTCTCCGCGCTCCTGGGATCTCCGCACACGATGATACAATTTTCTGATGGGGGCAGAGAGACTCAGAGACTCAGAGATGCCCTCGCGGCCAAGCAGGTCACTCCCTACGTGAACTGGAGATTCCTCCCCTAAGATGCACCTTGCTGGCAAAAGGGCCCTCCCAGCTGTGTGGAGACTGTGAGGGGACAGACCTCAGACGGGAGATAATCTGGGGCAAGGGGCTCAAGGGGTCAGGACCAGGGTCAAAGCCAGCCCCAGGGCAGGAGAGGGGGCTGGGCACAGTGCAACAATTTCTATTTTATTTTATTATTTATTTTTATTTTATTCTATTCTATTCTATTCTATTTATTTTCTAAATTTACATCCCAGTTAGCATCTAGTGCAACAATGATTTCAGGAGTAGATTCCTTAGTGCCCCTGACCCATTTAGCCCATCCCCCCTCCCACAGCCCCTCCAGGAACCCTCTGTTTGTTCTCCATATTTCTGAGTCTCTTTGTTTTGTCCCCCTCCCTGTTTTTACATTATTTTTGTTTCCCTTCCCTTATGTTCATCTGTTTGGTCTCTTAAAGTCCTCATATGAGTGAAGTCATATGATATTTGCGTTTCTCTAATTTTGCTTAGCACAATACCCTCCAGTTCTATCCACGTAGTTGCAAATGGCAAGATTTCATTCTTTTTTTTTTTTTAATTTTTTTTTTTTCTTCAACGTTTTTATTTATTTTTGGGACAGAGAGAGACAGAGCACGAACGGGGGAGGGGCAGAGAGAGAGGGAGACACAGAATCGGAAACAGGCTCCAGGCTCTGAGCCATCAGCCCAGAGCCTGACGCGGGGCTCGAACTCACGGACCGTGAGATCGTGACCTGGCTGAAGTCGGACGCCTAACCAACTGCGCCACCCAGGCGCCCCAAGATTTCATTCTTTTTGATTGCCGAGTAATACTCCATCGTGTGTGTGTGTGTGTGTGTGTGTGTGTGTGTGTGTGTATACACCACATCTTTATCCATTTATCTGTCGATGGACATTTGGGCTCTTTCCATACTTTGGCTACTGTTGATCATGCTGCTATAAACATGGGGTGCACGTGCCCCTTCGAAACAGCACACCCGTGGATAAATGCCTAGCAGTGCAATTGCTGGGTCATGGGGTGGTTCTATTTTTAATTTTTTGAGGAACCTCCATACTGTTTTCCAGAGCGGCCGCACCAGTTGGCATTCCCACAATGCAACAATTTCTAATAGCTTCTAGAGCTCCGGAGACAATGGCCCTTGGTGGTTACCTGTGGTGCCGAGAAAGGACAGAAAAAGGACAGAGACACATGCCGAGAGAGATGGAGTGACACGGAGAGAGAGAGAACTGCACAGAGGTCAGAAGACACAGAGGAAGAGACCCAGGGCAGAGAGGAGAGAGCGTTCCAGAGAGAACCAGGGAGAGACGGAGGGGCGGGCTGCCGGTCGCGGGAGCTACAGGGCTGCAGGGTGGCGAGACCGATCCCCACAGAGGCTGCTGCTTTTTCCTCTGGAGCCAGGTGCCCGTGGCACAGCTGTGGGCACCGGCCCAGCGCCCAGACTCCCAGGAAGCCAGGAGCCGCAGCCCGGTGGCCAGCTCGGGAGTCCCGCGGCCGTCTGTCTGCTCTGTCTCCCAAGCTGTCCGTCTCCCGCGAAGAGCGGCGGCTGCCCTCCTTCTTGCCCTCCTCGTGGGCAGGGGACCCAGCCTGGGCTCCTGCCCGGAGGGGTGTGGGGGAGGTATGGGAGGTGCTCACCCGCGGAAGGCTCCAGGCCCGAGCACTGCACTCTCAGAACAGACACCCTCCCCGGGAAGTGAGAGGGAACAGATGTGCTTTTATGGTCTCCATGGAGATCCGTCAACCTGGCAACCTCGATGGGCGCTGGGCCTGGGCTTCGAAGCTTTTGTCTTCCCAGAGGCTCTCTCTGAGCGCGAACACGGAGAGCAGATCTCGGCCAGGCGTCCCCAGGGGCCGGGGCTTCCCTCCCGGCTGCCAGGTCACCCCAAAGCAGGGGCAGATGTGGGGGGGGCCCTTGGTGAGCCCTGTCTGGTTAAAGAAGGTTCGGCTCTACCTTTCGTCTTTCCACTCGCCGGGAGGAAACGCGCGGCTGCCAGCTCCAGTTAGCGTATGAAGGCCCCCCAAGTCTGGCCTGGAAGAAAGTGATGAAAGAACAAGGCTGGCACGTCGCGAATGTGTCACAAAAAGCACGTCGGAGAGGCCGAGGCAGGTAGCCGGGGGAGCGCGTGGCCATTCATTCAACCGGTCGGCAAACGTCAGAGCCCCTTGCTGGGTACCGGCCGTGAACGCCCCCAGATCCAGCTCTTCCTCACGTTGCTGACACGTGTGGGAGAGATGGACGCTTGACACCCTGGCAAATGACTCGAGCCAAGGAAACAAGACAAAATCTTGGACGGGACAGTGGGGAGGGTGGGTGGGCGTATGTCGCAGAGGGCATGCCAGTAAAGCCGTTCCCAGCAGGTGACACACGAGCGGGGTCCTGAATGAGAAGGAGCAGCTAAACGAGGAGTGCAGGGAAGGGTATCCAGGAGGTGGGAACAGCCAGCGCAAAGGCTCAGAGTCTACCCTATTTGGAATCGATGGCATTCACCAACCAGAATTGTTCTCATCCACTCGGGATGCTTCTTGGCTTCGTGAGGATGGAGGTGAAGCCCTTCCCTCCGGTAAGACCTGATAAGATGTCCTTTCTCTTCTAGAGGGCAGGGCAGTGAAGGGTGCAGGGAGATCCATGGGGGTCCCCCTCTCATCCACTGGCCTGAGAACCACCTGTCGTACCTTGAAGCCACAGGGCGGAGGTTTCCTGTGACGTCACTGTAGGTTTGTGTTTCCCAAAAGGGAGCATTCACCGCCCCCCCGGACCCCCCAACTGCATGCCTATGGGGCGATTAGATCCCTTTCCTCAAACCACTTTACGTCAGCTGCCTTGCAAAGTCAACCTGGTCCTTGGGAATAATAATCATGACATTGCAGCTACATCTTTTATTTCTGACAAACAGACATAAAAATTAAAATAACAATTAAAAGTGTGCATCTGGGCACCACCTGAAATCCACCCACGGATGACCCCTTGAGAATCCTGCCCCTAAGGTCACGCACGACTGAAGCTCAGAGATTTGTACAAAACCAGGCAGTTAGCGACCCCGCACATTCCCACGTTCTCTCCTGTCCTCCGGGCTGGCTCGTTCCCAGCTGCCATTCAGAAAGTGGCTTCATGGCCCAGGCCACTTAGTTCTCGGAGACAGGACTCGGTGCTCCCTGATTTCTCTGTCTCCCTCCTCCTTCCTCCCTTCCCCTCCCTGCCCCTCTCCCTCCCCCTGCTTCTCCTCCCCTCCTTCCTTTCCTTCTTCCTTCCTCCTTCTCCCACTGTCTCCCCTTTCCAGAACGCTGAGATACCACACGGGTTTTCAGACCTCAGCTCTGCCTAATCCACTTATTCTAACTCACTCTTTCCTGGTGAAAACCCCATTCATTTCATCCTCTTCCCTGTAAGGGAGTGGAAAGATCCTTGTTCCTTGTGGCCCCTCCCATCAGCTCCGCCCCGAATCACCTCCATCAGAATTCTTCAGGGAGGATTAATGTATGCATTCATTCATTCGACAGTATTCATTGAGAACTCAGATGGGCGCCCCCCCCCCACCCCGGGTGGCTCAATGGGTTAAGCGTCTGATTCTTGATTTCAGCTCAGGTCATGATCTCACTGCCTGTGAATTCAAGCCCTGCACTGGGCTCTGCGCTGACAGCTTGGAGCCTGTTTGGGATTCTCTCTCTCTTGCCTTCTCTCTCTCTGTCCCTCCCCCAACTCACGCTCTCTCTCTCTCTCTCTCTTTCAAAATACATAAAGAAAACTTAAAGAAAAAAAAAAAAGGAGAGCTCAAATGAGCTCTTTGAGTCAGATTCTGCTCAAGTCACTAGAGACAAAGCAATGAACAAAACAAAAATCCTGCCCCGGTGGGACTTCTCTTCTACCAGGGGAAACATACTCCACAAGCAAACAAAGATAGAGTTTAAAGCAAAAATGAATGAATGAATGAACGATCCTTCCGAGTTTCCAGGCAAATTCCTTTTCAGCGTTCAACACCCGGCTTCACTCCGCTCTCCCCTGGTAGCCCTCCCAGCCCCCGTGGCTGATGCTTGTCCCGGTCCCCCCAGGCACCTGACAGGAGGCATCACAAAGAAGTGTCGGGAGCGCAGGAGACGTTCGGTGAATGAAAACAGATGAGCAAGCATGTGTTTGTGTTCAGAAAGTATAATTGGGGATATGCTCGCGTTTACATGCACCGGGTGACGAGTGGGTACATTTGTGAGCTTGCTAATGGATGAGGCTGCATATGTGGGTGTGTGTTTGTGCAGTGAGTTATACGTTGTGGATTAGAACGATGTTGTCTTGGGGCGCCCGGGTGGCTCAGTCGGTTGAGCGACCGACTTCGGCCCGGGTCATGATCTCACGGTCCGTGAGTTCGAGCCCTGCGTCGGGCTTCTATGCTGACCGCTCGGAGCCTGGAGCCTGCTTCGGATTCTGCGTCTCCCTCTCTCTCTGCCCCTCCCCTGCTCACACTCTGTCAATCTCTCGCTCAAAAAAGGCTGTTGTTTTCAGCAAGGGCACACTGGCTTCCTGGTGGTCTAGACATGCAGAACAGAGACAGGTTTCTGTCCAGGACTCGGGAGGACAAGGGAGGGGAATGAAGGAGGTGAAGCTTCCAGAAACAAAAATTAAAAAAAACTCTGCCCACCTGCCTGGGGAGCTTGTGTTCCTCCTTCTGGGTCCCTGGTTCCATCACGAAGGGTCCCCACGTGCGATCACCGTCTATGCTGAGGACATAGGGCTGCCCCCTTCTCTGTTCAGACCTTGCTTGGAAAAGGCCGTGCCAGCCTGAGGGGAGTTTCCCCCGAAGGAAGGGGCCTGAGGGAGGCGGAGCCTGGAGCCTGGTACGAGCCGCCTGGGCCTCCCCGGCTCCGCGGCTGTGAGCCCTGTGTTGCTGGATAAACCACTTGGCTTCTCAGCCGACTCACCCCCATCACAGGCCATCACGGGCGTGCTAAAAGCACCCAGCTCAGAGGATTTCGAGGAAAATGATAGGTATTGATTCCCGCAAAGCACTTAAGCAGTGCCCTGAACACACTCAGTCCTCGGTGACACGGGGCATCCACGACACCCTATCACGGGGCAAACCTTCCACACTCTGACCCCGGCCTCGTCCTTGAACGCCCACCCTCCTGGTTCCCATGGGCCTGTGTGCAGGCTGCCCCCGGGGCTTTCCCGGTCCCGCCCCCTTCTCTTCTTGTTCTCCTGACACTTTCCTCGGGTCAGGTCTCTGTCTTCACTGGTGCCACGGCTGAGGGCTGACCCTGGTTACCATCTTGGTCCCCCGGGGACCGGGTCCCTGCGCTGCCCACACAGGGTAACCCTGCCTGCGTTCGGTCCTATCACCCTCCTTCCCGACACCCCCACTCCGCCCTCCAGGAGCAGAGCCCCACGGGCTCCCTTCTGGTGGTCCCCATCCCCCCTCACCGTCCCAGGAGGCCCGACCACCCCCGATGTGTCTCCTCATTCCTACCAGATGCCTCCAGGAAGCCATGGGCCCCGCCACCCCCAACACAACGCTGGGGCCCATGCAGACGCCTGCTCAGAGGTTCCAGCCAGTCCCGTGTGATTGTGCCAGGGACCCCAACCCCCTCTCCCTTTGCTGACCAAATCTTCAGTCCCTAGAGCTGCGGTGGCGGAGGCTGCCTTACAAGTGCCAGTCTATTCACGGGTTGTGTTTTTACGTAAAGACAAGGGGTGCCTGGGTGGCTCTGTCAGTTGAGTCAGTTGGTGACTCTTTTTTTTTTTTTTTAATGTTTATTTATTTTTGAGAGAGACAGAGACAGAGCGTGAGCAGAGGAGGGGCAGAGAGGGAGGGAGACACAGAATCCGAAGCGGGCTCCAGGCCCTGAGCTGTCAGCACAGAGCCCGACGCGGGGCTCGAACTCACGAACCGCGAGATCACCACCTGAGCTGAAGTCGGACGCTTCACCGACTGAGCCACCCAGGCGCCCCCAGCCTGGTTTTCTAAATATTCGATGTATTTAAACTAAGCAAACAAACACGCACACAAACACAGCTCCCTGATTCCTCCCACCCTCTTCGCCTGGTATCGAAGGCCCTGGAGCTGTGCTCCACGCGGACTACCCCCCCACCCCCACCCCGTGCTGGGACACACCTGCTCTCGCGGGTTCAGCCCTCCACACATTCCCATTTTCCCCGGCCTGTGCTGGAATCTTTTATCTCTCCTAAAGGCCAGCAGTGACCCCTTCAAGGACAAGCTGCCTGCGGCCACCTCCTCCAGGAAGCCCTCCCAATCCAGCAAACCCAAATGCTGACTTCTTCAAGACCCAGCATGGACTAGATCAGCAGTTTCAGAGGTCGTCTGGAGCATGGGCCTTTGGTTCCTTTGGGAAACGGGGAATAAAAGGGTCTCCAGGACCCAGGACTTCGCACCCTCAGATCCATGCAAGCCCCTCTGGGCCGTCCCACTCTGCCCCTGCCCTGATCCCCGAGTCCACCACCCAGAGCCACCCCAGAGAACCTGCTGCCACCCCGGTGCTGAGCACGAGGACAGGAGTCCACGAAGGTCCCGTCAGCCTGTGGTCAGCAGGGCCTTGATTCAGCAGAAGAAAAGCCAAGGTCAGCTAATGGTTGGCAAATGCTGCCGTTTGCTGTGGCAATGACCGATTCCTCCGGGGTTTGCCTGCGCTAAATCGCCTGCAGTGGTTTCAGAACACCCACGACAGGTTAAGAAACAAAGCCCTGCTCGGCTGCCCGGAGCTTCCTGGAGGAGCTGTCAGCTGTGATGTCTGTGGGTGATGACACCCCCGTCCCACTGCGCAGGCGAGGCCGGCCTGGGGGCCGCTATCTCCCACACGGCCCCAGGACACGTCCGGGCCCACCATGGGGCCTTGCCCCCAGTGACCCTCAGTCAGGGGCTTCTTCCAGCCTCGTCGCCTCCTAGTCGTGTGTCTGTGGGCAAGTCACGTGGCCTCTTGGTGCCCGAGTGCCTCCATGGGTCAAATAGGGATCGTTACCGAGTCACCGAGGGGAATGAATTATTTATTACACGTAGAGGTGCTCAGAGCAGAGCCGGGTCCGTAGTAAATTCTGGACAAAGGCCGGTTATTGTTATCTTCCCAACGCATCAGCCGCCCCTTGATGGTTTCGCGAGCCTCATTTACATCTCTGCGTCTGGTTTTCATGACAGCTGTGCCTGTCTCTGGTTTTATCTCGTGATTTTTTAAAAAGTGGCACAGATCCCACTTGGAGTTATTTATAGTAGGGTAGAAATTACCCTATGTATTCGCATTCAGAACTGAAAGCCCGGTGCCATTTGGAATAAATAGAAACTAACACAACGTAAATGCCGCTGTGGTATCCTTCAGGGTCCCGAGCCGGAGGCCTGCGCTCCCCGCTCTCCGGCGGAGGAACGGGCTGGCAGGTGGGGGACAGGAGTGAGCGGCGGGTGGACAGGGGGGCTCGCACTCAGGGTCTCAGGGAGCCACCCGCACTCCGTGTTCGTGGCAGCGGCATCCACGATCACCAAGACACGGAAATGGCGTAAAAGTCTGCCGACGGATGAATGGATAAAGAAAATGTGGCGTATGTATACCGTGGAATATTATTCAGCCATCAAAAAGAAGGAAATCCTGCCAATGGAGACCATACGGATAAACACGGAAAACGCTGTGGCGAGTGGAGTAAACCAGACCGAGAAAGGCAAATCCTTCATGCGTGATCTCACATTTATGTGGAATCTAAACAAAAAAAAACTAGTCAAACCCATAGAGACAGAGGGGACCGTGGTGGTTGCCAGGGGCTGGGGGGTGGGGAAAACGGGCGGCTGTTGTTCAGACGACCCCAACTTTAGTTTGGAGGGTGAATAAGCGCTAGAACGGGCACCGGGTGCCTGCGGTTGATAATATCGTATTGTAACATCTGCAAGGAATTTGGATCGTAAGCACGGACATCCACTTCCTCATCGGTGAAATGAGAGGAGGTATTTGAGAGCATCGCCTGAGAGTCCCTGTCGTTCCGATCTTCTGAGAACTCCAACATGATAGTGCCTGTGCTTTTGCAGAAAGTTTTAGGATGCCTGGCCGTGTGCGGAAACAAACTCGTATCATCTCCCAACCGGCCGTGCGTCCGTTTACCGAGTGCCATCTGTGCTCAGAGCAAGGCGTGGTATAAAGAGAGAGCTAGAGCAAGGCTTTCTGACACCGACGGGGGTGCCGTCTGGGGTGCAGGGAAGGACGCCCGCCCGCAGGGATGCCCGCGTCTGCCCCCCGATGCCCAGAGGACCCCATCACTGCTCAGCTCTTTCGCTGATGGCAGAGGCTGCAAACTGAGAGGTCAGCTAGATGCCAGCCGCCCACGAGGTTTATTTGCTTACGTATCCACGTTCTGCCTTTGCACCCGCTCCCACCCCAGCCTCCCCCCACACCAATAAGAGTGCCGCAAGGGCAAGGAACTCGCCGCTTGGGTTAACTATGGTATTCCCGTTTACTGATTGGTACACACTTATCTGTTCCTTGCAGGGGTGTTTGCTGAGCAGCGGCTACGTGCCAGGGGCTGGGCATCACTGAACAGGGCAGACCGCCCTCCTCATACAAGGCTTGCACTCTAGTCCCGGGGACAGTTAAACCCAGAAGCTGATCCACACACACTGCAATCCCAGGGAAGGCGGGGGGCGGGTGCTGTGAAGAAAGGAGCGCAGGGTAGGGGGTAGGGCGAAGAGGTGCCTGGGGACAGAGGCCTGAGTGGAGATGGGGGGCCAGGAGGGGGTCACCTGCAGAGGAAACAGCCCTGAGGCGGCCGTGCGCTCACGGGGCTTGAACAGAGCAGGGTGGGGAGAACAGAGCGGGAGGGGAGGCCAGAGAAGGGGGGAGCGCTAGTCCTGGCAGACCCTTCCTAATCACAGGATGGCCTTGGCCTGGCCTGCCACGGAGGGACGAGCAGAGAGGCACGGGGTGCAGGCTTGGAGCCTGGCCCCCACGAGGCTTGATCTGGGCCAGCAGAGCCCCCCCGCGACCCGAAAGCCTGGACCCCACACGCGCCCAGGCCTCCATGCCTTGACCTCCTTTGCCCATGTCTCCTGGTGACCCTCTCCTCCTTTCCCAATGTTGGAGTCCGACAGTCTCTTCGTGGAGACTTCCCTAAGCCCCAAAGGCGAGCAGGCCCACGCGGCACCTTCTGGGAACCTCTATCGCCTACCTCTACCTTAGAAGCGGCCGTGACCGCTTCTCGCCATCGGCACTGCCGTGACCCTGGACCGAGCTGCCATCGCCACATCGGTGGCCTCGTCGCTGGTGGCCCCGACTCCTCCCTTGATGCGGTCCACGCTGTTCCCTAACCAGCAGCCAGAGAGGGGGACTTTTTAAAAAGCACGCATCAGACCGTGTCATAACCAAACTGACAATTTTCTAAGGATTTCCCATCATACTCCGCGTAAAAGTCAAAGCCCTCCAATGCCCCACATGAACCTCCGAGAACCACCCCCTCCACACCCCACCTCGCCTCTCTGAGCCCCACCGCACCACACTGGCCCCTTTGCCGTTTCTCCAGTAGCCTCGCACACTCCTGCCTCAGGACCTTTGCGCTTGTGGTTCCCTCCGCCTCCGAAGCTTTTCCTCCAGATGTCTCCAGAGCTTATTCCTCCACCTCCCTCAGGTTTTGGGGCCTCTCCGTTAGGTTGCCCTTCCTGTACCAATTTGAAATTGCAAATCATCCAAGCCCACCCAGGCGTTCTCCGGTCTCCCCACCAGCCTTTATGCTTCTCCCTGGTCCTCATCACCGCCTGGCTTTCTCCGCAGCTTTACATGCCTGTTTTGCTAATTATCGGTCTCTCTGAGTGTAATTTAAATTCAGGGGTGCCTGGGTGGCTCCGTCGGTTAAGCGGCCGACTTCGGCTCAGGTCATGACCTGAGCGGTTCGAGCCCCGCGTCGGGCTCTGTGCTGACAGCTCGGAGCCCGGAGCCTGCTTCGGATTCTGTGTCTCCCTCTCGCTCTGACCCTCCCCCGTTCATGCTCTGTCTCTCTCTGTCTCAAAAATAAATAAATGTTAAAAAAATTTTTTTTTAATTTTGTGAGGGCAGAGATAATGCTCATGGCTGTGCCTGACACATAGCAAGCGCTCCGTGAATGTTTGCAGGTGGATTCCCGGAGGCGGACAGAGAGGCTGGGGCTTAGGGATTTCCACAGATGCAAAGCAAGGGATCCAGGGTCCGTGTGAACCAGGGCCTTGGGGGGCGGCTCTGTCTGGGGTTAGCGGGAAGCTAGAACGAGAACTTGGAGGGGTGTTTCTGCTTTCCAGCACAGCCGCAGAGCATGACCTGGACAGAGACTGGGGACAGCGGAAGGAAGGACATTTCTTACAGCAACAGCAACAGCTATCGTTATCACTACCGTTATCATTCTAGCTGACAATTATCGAGCGTTTACTCTACGCCAAGCAACCTTCTCAGCGTTTCCCACGTATTGAGAGATTTAATCATCACGGTGATCCTGTGAGTAGGGACTGTTCTTATTCCCGTTTTACCGACGAGGAAAGTGAGGCACAGAGCCAGGGAGTGACTTTCCCAAAGCCACACTGCTACCAAGCGACACGGCCAGGGCTTGGCCCGGATGACCTGGCCCCAGAGACGCAGCCCGGCCAGACCTGCCTTGGGGGTTCTTTGTGCAGTTTTCTTGGGCTACGTGAGCCCCCAGAATCTGCCCTAAACCATGGGTGGGCAGGAAGCCTCCAAGTGGATGGAGATACAACTTCCTGCCAGAGTAGGTACGGGCAGGGCCACCTGTTGATTTGGTTTTTTGCAACATGAAGAATTGCCACGTCTTGTGGGAACAAGGCCAGTGTGGGGGTTTCTGTCCCCCTTCTTACTGAAGGGTGGCTCCCCCGGGACAGACATTATACCTTGTCCTACACATGGCTGTGTCGGGAGCCCAGTGCCATGCGTGGTGCAGAAACAGCAGCAGATGATGGGACACAGCGTGGCTTCCTTGCCATGAAGCACGTGTCCCGAGTGTCCTGGGGAGGGCGGGGGGGGCGGGGCCTTTAGGGGAGGCTGGTTCTCCAAAGGCGCAGGCTCTGGGTGAATGTGACGGTCTCTCCCGAGCAGCCACAGACTCTGTGGTTGTTACTCCTGGGGCTACTCAGAGCCGGACCCCCTTCCCCCACTCTCTTCGCCTCAACCCTGAGATGGGAAGACCAGCCCGTCTGGGATGGGATCTCCCCGGAGGCGTGGACGGGAGCCGGGGTTGGAGCAAAGCCCTAGAGCCACACCCGCAGGGTTCAAATCCCAGCTCTGCCAGTAAGTAGCTGTGTGACCTTGGGCAAGTTGCTTAGCCCCTCTGTGCCGCAGCGTCCTCATCTCTCAAGGGGGCGTGACAGTGATGGCATCTCCCATAGAGGGCAGTGTAGGGATTAAACGGCCGGGAGCTTGGCACACGGTGGGCAGCCGGCAGGGTCCACTGTTGCTTCCATTTGTTTGCTTCGGGTTTCTGAGCCCGACCCAGCAAGAGCCTGGGAGAAGCACGTGAAAGCAAACCCAAAAGAACAACGTGGTGCCAACCAGAAATGGGGCAATGCCCCCCCTCCCCCAAAGCAGCAGTAACCTCACCGCGGTTGTGTCCGCAGGGTCAGGGGGCCAAGTTCCCTTCAGGACAGCCATCCCAACCTCCCGCGAGCCACCAGGAGCAAATCCTGGCCTCAACCTCGGCCCCGAAAGCAGTGCCAGTAACTAAGTGAATGGGACAAAACCCCAAAGTATGGCAAGTCCAAACAGACAGCACCCTCCTCTGGGGCGGGAGCCCCCGGCCCGTGTTGGGGCCCCGAAAAGAAAATGGTGTTGTCGGGGCGCCTGGGTGGCTCAGTCGGTTGAGCGTCCGACTTCGGCTCAGGTCATGATCTCGCGGTTCGTGAGTTCGAGCCCCACATCAGGCTCTGTGCTGACAGCTCAGAGACTGGAGCCTGCTTCGGATTCTGTGTCTCCCTCCCTCTCTGCCCCTTCCCCGTTCATGCTCTGTCTGTCTCTGTCTCAAAAATAAATAAACATTAAAAAAAAAGAAAATGGTGTTGTCTTCGTTCTCTAGGGATGGTGGAGAGGGGCCCGGGGCCGAGAGCCGGCTTTGCTGGGAGCCGCGGGAATGCAGCCTTCCCAGCAAGTTTTCCTTGCCTTGGGTTTTTGTTTCCAGAACAGAAAACATCGTGTTTAAGCACTGCAAGGTGGGGGTTGGGGGGGGAAGGCGGGGGAGCAGGCTCTGGGGGTGTGGGGACCCCTGGAGAGACAGGAAGCCCGCACTCCCTCGGTCCCTCTGCCCTCGCCAGCCCTCCCGCCAGGGTGTGGACCCGAACGCGCTTCTCTTTGGAAGTCACGCGGCTCTAGGATGCCACGGGCGGGACGGGCCGAGACCTGCAGTTATTGGCAAAATGGTGTGTGCCAGGTCGCGTGACCGTATTTTATCCCTGCCTTACCGAGATATAATCCACACACCCTAACGTTCACCCTTCCAAAAACAGTACTCTCTTCTGCCTTGGCACGCACAGCCTGTGCGTGGCCTTCGTGGTTTGGTAGATTCGGCAATCATCACCACTAGCCAATTCCAGAACGTTTTCTTCATTCCCTAAAAAAGCCCCAGATCCCTTAGCGATCGCTCCCCACTCCTCCCTGCCCCCAGCCCCAGGCAACCACTAATGTACCTCGGGGGCTGCAGATGCTCCCGTTCTGGACGCTTCATGTACATGGAGTCATCCACAACGTGGCCTGTTGTGACCGGCTTCTTTTACTTAGCGTCGTGTTCTTAGCAGGTGTGGTAGCGTAATGTGTGGCCATTCCACACTTTGCTTATCCGTGCATCACGTGATGGGATATTTGACGGAGGGAGACAGAGGGACAAAAGATAGAGACAGAGACAGAGAGATGGAGACAGACAGAGAGACAAAAGATAGAGAGAGAGATGGAGACAGACAAGACAGAGAGAGAGAGAGAGAGAGAGAGAGAGGCAGAAACGGAGAGAAGCACAGAGAACACTGGGGGATCATATTGGAACTGGGGGCAGGGCCAAGCGCAAGTCCAAGGCAACTTTGTAGCCAGAGGGGAGCCTGAGCCAGAGCACCAAATCTGCTGTGTGACCCTGGGCAAGTCCCTTGCCCCGTCTGAGAATCTATTTACTGATACATAAAAATGATACGGATCCCCAAAACATCTTTAAGATCCCTCTCTTTGACTTTCTACATTCCTAGCAATGCTCTTGAGGGGGTAACACGTGGCAACTTACCAGCTATAACCACCTGGATGGAAGAATTCTCAAACCATTTCTTGAAACTGGATTTGGTGTTGGGTGGGTGGGGTGCTGTGGGCAGAGTCCTGGCTGCCTAAGGAGTCCACAAGACTCTTTGGGTTACAAGTTATTGAGACCAATTCAAAATGCCTTAAGATGAAAAAAAGAAATAAAAAAAAATGTATATATACACACGCATATATGTACATATATACATGCACACACACATGTATGTGCACACACACGCACACACACATATATGTACACATACTTACATGACCCAGTAACTGGAAAGGAGGGAAATTCTAGCTGCCAGCCTGGGGTAGGGACGACCCAAGCCCTCCCAGTGATGCCATAAAGTGCACGCACCAGCCTGGCTCTCACAGACTGGGTCGCCGCCTGATGGCAGTGGTCATGGAGGGGGTCCGGAAGAGGAAGGCTGTGAGGAACCCACCAGGGGACAGGCAGCTGCCGCTGAAAGGCCGCCCGGGGAGGTGAGGAGCCAGGACCGCTCATACCCTAAGGCTCCAAGCGTGCTCTCTTCTTCCAGGGGTCCTCACTCCCAAACCCAAGACCAAAGACAAAATCATTAAGAATGTCAAGACCAGGACCGCAGGACGTTAGACGTGCCCTGACTACTCTCTGCTCACAGTGAAGGGTTCTCAAGGGTGATTTTCACCAGGCACCATTTTCACCTTTTACGCCATTTTTAGAAGATACTCCTCATGGTGCCCTGAGCGATCGGGGCTGGGGGGGGGGGGGTGGGTGGGGAGGCCCCTGTGTGCCAGCAGAGGCCGAGACCGTTTCTGAAATAAAACTGAGGGTTCGGTCCCAGAAACACTCACTGCTCATCTTCTTGAGCACACAGAGCATCGGTGACCCCGGCTTCGCTGAGTAGGTCAGGGTGTGACGATGTCGGCTCCTTGGGAGGGCTGGCGTGATCCCCACAGACTCAAGGACCACGACCCGGCAGAAGACAGAGAGAAGACGCACCCCTTCGTGTGGATATCGAGCAACTCCAGCGCAATTTCATAAGCCAGCCCACAATCAGGCGTCACGACTGCATGTCAGAGCCCCCGAGGGCTGATCCCATCGGGATCTTTGCGGCACGCACAGGCCAGGCCGCCGATCTGTGAGACCTGATGCTGTGTTCCGTTTCTAAGAATCATCAGGGATAGATGTGGGCAGATTTAGGGAACCAGCCGGGTCCCGGCCGCGGGAGCCGGGGAGCGGGTGAGCCAGGAGGCCGGCCCTAGCCTGGGGTCTCCAGAACACGGAGGATTGAAGTGCAGCCACCTTCTTTCAGAAGCACAGACGGGGGCGGAGGGGTGAGCCGAGAGGGAAGGGGGGTCGGGGTGGGAGGAGGCTGATGCCAGGCGGGGCCTTACCGCTCCCCGGGGGCTTCCTGACAAGCTCCCAGTGAACGCAGAGGCTGGGCCGCACGCTCACTCAGCGTCTGGGGCTTCTCCGAGTGGGACAGGACGCGTGACCAGGGGAGAAAGGGGAGTCCACGGGTAAGTCACGGAAAGGAGAGAGGGCACCGCCAGAGTCCTTCAGCCCGCGGGTGCTCCGGGTGCAACTTGGAACCTAACCAGTTTCGGCTGGCTCCCGAAAAGGGCCAAGGTTTTCTGCACATCCTCACCTGTTTCCTAAACACTGCCCCCCAGCTCTGCCCTTCTGTATTCCTAAGGCCCCACCATGGGGGCTGGAGTTACTCGTAGGTGCTCGCGGTAGGAGCAGACTCTAAGGGAGGGGGTCCACATACCTGACTGCAGACGGCAGGTGCAGTTAAAAATACCCTGAGCGGGGTGCCCGGGTGGCTCGGTTGGTTAAGCGTCCAACTCTCGGTTTTGGCTCAGGTCCTGATCTCAGTGGTTCAAGGGTTCAAGCCCCATGTCGGGCTGTGTGCTGACAGTATGGAGCTTGCTTGGGATTCTCTCTGGCTCTCTCTCTCTCTCTGCCCCTCCCACACTCATTCTCTCCCTCTCAATTACTTTAAAAAAACCCACCCTGAACACACTCAGAACATCCACAAGTTACAGTATGACTTTTTCACTTTATTTTTTTATTATTTATTTATGTACATATTTTTTAATTTAATGACTTTGTTTTTGAGAGACAGAGACACAGGGTGCAAGCAGGGGGAGGGGCAGAGAGAGAGAGGGAGACACAGAATCCGAAGCGGGTTCCAGGCTCTGAGGCTGTCGGCACAGAGCCCGACGTGGGGCTTGAACCCATGAGATCGTGACCTGAGCCACCCAGGCGCCCCAGTATGATTTTTTTTAAATACACGTGTAGTTGCTTTCAGGGACCCTATGGAAGAAATATTCACATATATATATATATATATACACACACATATATATGTGAATATTTCTTCACATATATATATTTATATATATATATAAAGTTTATTTATTTATTTATCTCTCTATTTTGAGAGAGAGAGGGTGAGCAGGGGAGGGGCAGAGAGAGAGAATTCCACGCAGGCTCCACGCTGTCAAAGCCGACCCGACGTGCAGCTCCATCCCACGGACCACGAGATCATGACCCGAGAGCTGAAACCAGGAGTCGGACCCGGGCGTCCCGTTATTCTGCTGTGGGCCTCTGGTGCTTGATTCTATCCGCAACGGCGATAGCATAATGCTGAGCACGTCCCGCGTGCCCAGAGGTGTCCCACCCATTTTACACATTTAAACCTCTTTCATTATTGAGTTCTGTTATTATTTCCATTTCCCAGAGGGAGAAAATGAGGCAAAAAAAAAAAAAAAGACGTCTGGGGATTTGAACCCAGAGGGTCTGGCTTCAGAGTCCCCGATCTTAGCCGCTGTGTTAACCGTACAAAAAGTCACGTGGGCTGCTCACATTTTAAATGGTTACTTTGCTTTTTCTCTGGCCTGTCTCTCTCTCCATGTATCTTCTTTTGTGCGGAGCCTGTACAGATGGGAGTCTTGTAGGTTAACCGCACCATGGGGGGCGGGGGTCCCCAGTGTGGGCCCCATGGCTCTCCTGGCTGCCGCCCCAGTCCCCACTCTACCTCCTACCAGCTGTGTGGCCTGGGACCATCCATCCCCACCAGCTGTCAAAAAAGGGGGGCTGTGGGACACCTGGGCCCCTCCACTTCTCAGAGTCTGTGAACTATACCAGGATGGTTCCTCGGATGTATCCCCAGACACACAGTCCGCACAGCCCTGTCCCTCCGGATACAATCTCCTCCTCTCTTCCCATTACAGCCGGCCTTCCAGAATCTTCTCTCATATCCTGGCGATGAGTCCCAACACAGCCTTGTGACTGGGTCCCTGGGGAGGGCTATTCACGGGCCTCATCTTAAACCCCACGGGCCCTCTAATCAGGAGGGGGGCAAGACTGACAACCCCAGAGGCAGCAGAGAAGGGTGCATGCTGGGAGAAATGTCACGCCCATCCAGGGTACTCTTGCCTCTTGGCCCATATGCCGCTGAACCCAGATTCATAAATATTTTGTACCCAGAAGCCATCTGTAGCGTCTAATACCGAGGAGCTTGCTACAGTTTGGGACATAAGGTGTTTACCGAATGTGTGTTAATTACACTTGTAACAAAACAAACCTTGCTCTTCAAAGAAGGGGTGTGCAGTGTGGGCGGGAAGAAAGGGCCTGAGGAAAAGGCTAGAACGGGTGGGGCAGGCTGGTGCAGTCTGTGCTGAGTGAAGCTGCCAAGAGCCCCAAGGGCTGGGGGTGGGGGCGGGGGATGGAGGCTGAACCTGAGACCCAGGCGTGGGGAGGGGACGGGTGGGGGGAAGGGGAGGAGTGGGGAAGAGAAGGGGGAAGGGAGAGGGAGAGTGGGGGAGGGGAAGGGGAAGGGTGGGTGTTAAGCCTGAGACTTTTGTAGATACTTTTCCTGGGGTTGCTGACCTCATAGCTTTCAACGCAGAGGTGTTGGGGTGTTGGGGTCATCTTTGGCAGTTCAAGGGCAGAGTCAGCCAGGCAATAAAGCTCGTACAGAGGGAAGCCAAGAGGTGACACGTTGTTAAAGCCCCTGGATCCTTCTGTGTCTGAAGCCAGATCTCCTAAGACTTTACCAGTATTTGAGCCCACAGGTCGCCATGTGTAGCTTACGTCAGTTTGAGTTGGAATTCTGTCATTTCCCACATAACAAATCTGATTATATATCTGCTATATACCAACACCACCAAGAGTCCAGCGTAACTGAACAAAAATAGAGCTTCTTCTAAGGAGCCATACTGAAAGGCTTGGAGGAGAATTGTACCAGACTGGTAGGATTCAGAAATGGGTATTGAAAGACCACCTGTCGAGGCCCAGCTTCCAGGAAGCAACGGTCTCCTGCTCTCTCCACGCTGGTCACTCCTGCGTTTGTTCTCAGATCCGCTGCCTGCCCTCCTCCTGCACTGTCCCCAGGAGCCTGACCCCTGCTTCCCTAGACCCCCTTGCCTTCGGGCTTTGGGCCAGCCAGCGTTGGCCCATCGAAGGCCCGGTCGGGGGACTGGAGGCTGGAGGAAGGGAGAAACCGGGACATTCCTCACGCTCTCTTCTGCCGGGGGCCAGCGCCGTGCCTTCTCTGTGGCTCTGCTCCCTCTTGGTCTCTTGGGTAACCCCAGACTGGCTCACCCTTCACCAGGCCCCCCGCCTTGGCTCACCAGCCGGCTGCCACATGGTGATGGATTACCTTCTTCCCTGGGAAAATGGGAGTTAGGTTAACTGTTCATCCCTTGGTGCCAGTCTCAGTGTGGTCAGGGGAAAACAGTTAGCCCATTTAAGAGCAAATATTTCAGAGCTGAACTTCACTGGAGATAGAGCCGAGCAGGTTTCCATCCCGTAAAAGCAAACATGGGTCAGTAGCATCCCCACAGATCTGCCATTTAGCTTTAAATGGAAAAGGGTCTGCCAGTGATGTTGGCCTTGTGGGTTATTGGGAGAAGTCCCGTCTAGAGGAATTTCCAGGACAAAGTTGTCAGTGTTTTGGTTCATATGCGTGTTATATATTAGTTACGATGATCCGTGCACCGGTTGGGGCACAAGTAAATATGTCAATGTGGTTATTTCTTATGCCCGGGTAAGGTTAACGGCCTAAACCAGAATTATCCAAGGGATGTTCTGGGAATCTGTGTCCTCGTGCGCCCTGTGTGCCACGCTTAGCTCTTAGAGAGATAGAGAGGTGAGGTCAGGTGCGCCGTTTTTATTCCAGAATCGTCCTTTGGTTGTGAACCCCAATACCTTCACTGCCCTGGTAACCTGGATGGGCATTTGCGGCCCCCCCACCCCGTTCTGGCTCCAGCCCGGGCCCAAGAAACAAGGAGGGAGCGCGGAGAGGGAAAGAGGTGAGCAGAGAAAGTCAGAGTCAGCGCTAACGCTGAGGTCCGGTACCAGGTACGAGCGTGTGAGCGGCTCTGGGTTTCGGGAGGAAGCTGCCATCCAGCTCCGGGCACCCGTGCGCTTAGGCGCTTGTTTCTACCCACCCGGGGGGGGGGGGGGGCTGCGCGGCTCACGCAGGCTCCGTCGGCCCCCTCCCACCACCGTCTACCTTGCATTTCCAGCTAGGAAGCCAGGTGTTGGGCACAGACCCTGTCCATCCATCTCGCTGCTCAGTAGGCAGGTGGGAAAAGGGCCAGCTGGAATCCGACGGCCGCCGTGAGCTCTTGCGTGACCCGAGTGCCAAAATGTTTGCTTCTGTGCAGGGAGTGGACAGACCTGGGCTCGACCCTGGCCGGGCCTGCTCCCGTGTGTCCTTTTCCCACCTGAGCCTTTCCACGAAGATAGAGTCAGGCTCAAGTTGTGTCCTCTTCAAGGCTGGGGATTCGTTTCCAGGTAACCAATCTGAAATTCTCTCGCCAGGAAGGGACGGTGCGAAACCACAATGCCATTCTGACGCTGGCTGCCGGAGGGAAGGCACATTCCACAGGCTCAGGGCACTGTCCCCAGCGTGCTACCCTCATGTCACACGCCAGCTGTGAGTGGGGGTAGGGGGACACACTTCTGACCAACTGGCTACAAATTCAGGGATTCCCTCGGGTTCAATAACTTACTAGAATAACTCACGGAACTCACTGTCGTAAAATAAAGGCTACAGATCAGGGGCGCCTGGGTGGCTCAGTCCATTAAACATCTGACTCTTGATCTTGGCTCAGGTCATGATCTCCCAGTTCGTGAGATTGAGCCCCATGTTGGGTTCTGTGTTGGCAACGTGGAGCCTGCTTGGGATTGTCTCTCTCTCTCTCTTTCAAAAATAAATAGGGGCGCCTGGGTGGCTCAGTCGGTTAAGCGTCCGACTTCGGCTCAGGTCACGATCACATGGTCCATGAGTTCGAGCCCCGCATCGGGCTCTGTGCTGACAGCTCAGAGCCTGGAGCCTGTTTCAGATTCTGTGTTTCCCTCTCTCTGACCCTCCCCCGTTTATTCTCTGTCTCTCTCTGTCTCAAAAATAAATAAACATTTAAAAAAAATTAAAAATAAATAAATAAACTTAAAAAAATTAAAATAAAGCCTACATATCAGGATCTGATTTGAACAGACAAGTGAACAGACACATGGGACAAGGTCTGTGAGGGTCTCAAACACGGCCTCCCCCTGTCCTGTCTTCATGGAATCAAGACACATCACCGTCCTGGCATATCAATGTGTTCACCAGCCAGGAAGTTCCTTCCCCGGGACCCAGAACAAAATTCTTTATTATGGAGAATAGGGTGTTGGGTGGAATCATAATTCCAGTCACAAACTAGCCCATCCTGTCGTCCAGTGGCCCACCAAGGTTGCCCACCTTGGTGCCTCTTCCAAGGTTGTGGACTGAAACTCAAGAACAGGAAAGACCAGGTTAAGGATATTGGTGAGCAGGCGTTGTTTTCCCTGGGCTTTCTCTATTTCCCCTTCTTTTGAGGACAGAGTTGGCAATTCTCTTGGGAAGACACCCCTCTGTCACTCTCAGCCCAGGGGTCTGCTGGGCCGGTTCCAGGTGTCAGCCCGTGACCCACGCCAGTCCCAGCAGCAGATACACTGGCCGCCTGGATCCGCTCCCAGCTGGTCCTCCCAGATGCAGTCCTTGAACGGTTCCTGTCGTTGTTAAATAGACATTCTTTTTAGGCTGAATTTGATCTTGTAATAACATATGCCGAGAAATTCTGGAAGACCTCACATGCAGAAAATTCGCCTGCACTGAAGTCACACGATAGAAACAAAGACGGCCAGTCATTCTACTGGAACTTGGTATTGGTGATTACCATTCACGCCTCTCAGGATGCGGTATCATCTTTCAGTAAATAGTTTCAACTCCTTTTACTTCAGCTTTAGGAACATTTTCTTGAGTTATAGTCTTTAGTATTTGTTTTCTTTGCTTGCCGCAGCTTTCCCCGAGGGATTCCTTTTATCTGTCTTTGGTTCTTTTTTCCTCCCCAGCAATTGTTTTCATCCCCTCCCTCCTAAAGTTTGCCTCCTCGGATTCCGCCCCCCTCCTCTCTGCCTCCTAAAGTCTTTGATGTAAATGCTTAATCAACTATCTCCTCCCCCCCACCTTCAAAAGTCTCTCCCAACCCTCCTGTCACTGACCAGCCTTAGCCGAAACCTGACTTTCTCTATCAAATAGAGGCTTTTGGGGGCGCCTGGGTGGCGCAGTCGGTTAAGCGTCCGACTTCAGCCAGGTCACGATCTCGCGGTCCGTGAGTTTGAGCCCCGCGTCGGGCTCTGGGCTGATGGCTCAGAGCCTGGAGCCTGTTTCCGATTCTGTGTCTCCCTCTCTCTCTGTCCCTCCCCCGTTCATGCTCTGTCTCTCTCTGTCCCAAAAATAAATAAACGTCAAATAGAGGCTTTTGGTCTTTGTTCCTTGTTTTTGTCACCAGTCAGGTGCCCCAGACCAAGAGGTAGGGTCCGTGGCTTCCTTGTCTCCCCGTCTTTAAGGTACTACTTTCCTTCATGTGACTTCAAAAGGAGGGCTTGAGTGAATCTCCTGCCATATGTCTGTCTACACCACCCCTCCAACACTCTCTGGGCCTTCTTCTGGAAACACCCCCTTACCCTCCTTCGTTCCATGAAGACTTGAACCCTTAAGTCGCTCTCTTTTGTTTTGTTTTCTTGTTTTGTTTTTTGGTAGAGCCTTAACATCCACCAACATTCAACCCCCGACTCTGGTTTCCATTAGATGCCATCGGCTTGGACAAGGGGCTTAATTTAATCCGTTCGTGCCTCAGTTTTCTCATCTGCAAAAAAGCATTAATGATGGCCCCATCTCGTATAGTTGTAATGACAACAGGAGAGAAAGCAGATAAAGTGCTAAGGGCAGCGCTTGGGCCGTGGATGTTGGCTCGTACTAGAATTATTATCACTGCTTTTCTTATCTGGCTTCCTGAAGGAGCTTAAGGGGGCTCTGAGCTGAAATGCTGGCACATTAAAAAAAAAAAAAGAAGAAGAAGCTGTGATTTCATTTCATTTTGGTGTCCCAGAAGGTACCATCCCAGAGGCATGTGTTCACAAGCCGTTCAAAAGAAATGATGATAACACTTAACCCCACGTAGGAGGGCATATTTATTTATTTTCTAAGAAGCCTTTACTGATTCCCATCTCCGACCAAAGTGGCTCACCTTCATCAGCCTGTGCTACAAAGTAATCGTTCACAGCAGTAGGGGAGGGGAGCAAGCTCGGCGATCTCCGATGTGTGAGGCTGTTTCACTCCCACCGATGCCCTACTGCCTCTCCAAGGGCATATTTCTGGGGCCACCAGCTCGCCCCCGCCCCCTCCCCACCTCTCTGCGTCACCCTCGAGCCCTCTCTGTTCCTTCCCCACCAGCACGTTTCCCTCCGGACTTCACATCTTCCCCCCAAACCATTTCCTGAAAACTCCTGGCCTTGGCTCCAGGGATTTGTCATCAGCAAGTAGAGCGATGGGAAGGGCGTGTCCGTGCACCACGATGATCCACGGGGCTCCACGCGAGAGCCCGTAAAAAGCCACCTTTATTTCCCCCTAAGCAACATAAACGTGCCGTTGGTCACCCCACCCAACGCCTGTCCTGAGTGACCTTCTTGCTCGGTTTCCCCGCTGCAGATGAACGTGAGTCACTAGATTCGGGCTGCACGTTTGGGCCGGGGGGTCAGAAGAGCGGCCCGGAAGAGTCCGCCTTCCTTGCAGCAGAGCATCGTGCACCGTGACGTCAACCCATTTCTGCTTCCTGCCTCGTGTGACTGGGCAGGGGTCTTCCAAACTCAAGAGTCCATTCTTGGGGCGCCTGGGTGGCGCAGTCGGTTAAGCGTCCGACTTCAGCCAGGTCACGATCTCGCGGTCCGTGAGTTCGAGCCCCGCGTCGGGCTCTGGGCTGATGGCTCGGAGCCTGGAGCCTGTTTCCGATTCTGTGTCTCCCTCTCTCTCTGCCCCTCCCCCGTTCATGCTCTGTCTCTCTCTGTCCCCAAAATAAATAAAGTTGAAAAAAAAAAAGTTAAAAAAAAAAAAAAAAGAGTCCATTCTTGGTGAACCAACACAGCAGAGCTTGATAATGCCGCTCTCTGCCTCCCTTCGCCAAGTCTCGAACTTGCCGGCTGGGGTGAATACTTGGGCCAGCATACGGAGGACAGCATCCTCGTCTAGGAAAACAACCTCCACGATGCGCTGGCCCATCAGAAAACAGGCTGGAATTATATGCTGAAGCAGGGCGGAAAGTTTCGCCGGCATGTTTTACGTAAACAAGTTCATTTGTTCATTCAATGAATCCACAGTTCTTCAAAGGCCCTGTTTATATTAAAAGAAAGAATCAGAAAGATGCGGGTGGGCCGGCAGCCAGCTCCACACCTACAGAGTGGTCAAGCTGTTAGAGCAACATTCAGAAGCTCCGACGTTTATGTTGAGATGGGCTCTTAAGCCAAAACGAAAATATTGGTGTTGGGTGCCACAGCCAGCTGTGTGAGCAATGGAATCACATCTTCAGACACAAGATGACCAGTGTTTTGCAAAAGGGCAGGGCCGCGCAGAGAACGGGCCTCAGACCTTGGGCAGCCCCGAGGATACACGCTCCCTACGTCTTACAGAGCAGCACACAGAGGCTTTTACATTAGGCAGTTTTCAAGCAGAGAAAGTGCCTGATGTCAAGACGTTAATAGATGGCAGCCTCTGGTCCGTTTCTTTACATTCTAGAGGGGGGGGAAAAAAAAGCCACTAAAGACCTAAAAGTAAATCCGTTCCCGGCCCAACGTTTTGTGTTTACCGTTTACAAGAGCATGGAGTGATCACACAGTGGCCTCAAGAGAAGCTTGTGAGAAAGAAAGTCAGGGTTCTTTGGTCGTAAGTGACAGAAAGTCCAACCTAGGCCGGATTCCCTAAACCAGGGATGGCAGCCGGTCACAGATCCGAAGCGGGGTGCTGAGCTCTGCATCAGGCACGGCTGGATCCAGGAACTCAGAGGCCGTCCCCGTGTGGCTCTCTTTCTCTATCTTCGTTCGCCCTCCATCTGCATTCCAGGCAGACGCGGTTCACCTAGAGCAAGGAGGCCACTGTCCTCTGCTAGGGCAACACCGTAACTTCTCAGCGACAGCAAGGGAAGGAGGGCGCTTTGGCAGTTCCTCCGGCGGACCGCGGAGAATTGGCTTTGGTCCGCTCTAACCGGGTCACCTGACCACATCTTAGCCAATCACTGCAGCCGCTGGATATAGATTTCTGATGGGCACGGACCCAGGTCGCAGGCGCAGCCCTGGACTCAGACACACTACAGGAACAGAGTAGGGGAGGGGTGGCTCTCCAAAGAAAGTGAGGAGTAATTACAAGGAGATGGGCAAAGGCATTTGGGGGCAGGGGAAAATCTGGTCCGAAAAAACACGGCGTGGCAAACAAAAAAGAAACAAAAACAAAAACACTAATTTTTTTTAAAAGAAGGAAATGGGTGTGTTTGCTCTGAGAACGGTCATAATTAAGACGAATCCTGGACTCTCAGAGGGGACAGCACCGTCCCAGGTCTAGACCAATACTTTCCAAACGTGTTTTGTAAAGCAACAAATCTTCTTCGTCCAATGGAGTCTGAAGTCCATGGAAACGTCCACCTCGAAAACATCAACACTGAGCTATTTGGTAGAAGGCGGAGAGGGAAGGGAAGGGGGGCGGGGAAGACTCCGTCCTGCCTTTTTAGTTTTCCCAGAGCTGGTGTTTCTCCCCGGGCTCCTCCTTGGAAACTGAGGGAAGAAAACCTGCTGGGGGTCCCAAGATGACTTCAGGGGGTGTGTGGACTCTGTCCTGGGATAACGTTGCCTGCGCTCCAAGAAAAGGCTCTTTCCGGCTCGGTTCCCTTTTGCTTCTGTTGATTTTGTCAAGGGGAAAGTCAAAGTTTAGTGTTGATATATTTTAATCAATTTTACAGCTCTTGCTAATACTCATTTGAAAGATATGAGATCAGTGCCTCGGGCTTGGAGGCCTCTGCAGGTCACAGCATTAGGCTAGAATATAACATAAATATTTTTGATTTCATTGCTTTGATTTCTAGTATTTGCCTCTATTGAGGGACACGGTACTCGTGTTCCACTTTATGATGGTGACGTGTGTGTATGTTTCTTTCTTTTTTTTCCCGTCTCATTTGAGTTAAAACATATTTTTTATTGCAGTTTAAATTATACGTATCTTAAATTTGCCATTTTAACCTTTTTTCTTTTATGTTTTATTTAAAAAAAATTTTTTTAAATGTTTATTTCTGAGACAGGGAAAGACAGAGCATGAGCGGGGGAGGGGCAGAGAGAGGAGGAGACACAGAATCAGAAGCAGGCTCCAGGCTCGGAACTGTCAGCCCAGAGCCCGACGTGGGGCTCGAACTCACCGACCGCGAGATCATGACCTGAGCCGAAGTCGGACGCTTCACCGACTGAGCCACCCAGGTGCCCCAGTCGGGTCCCTTACGTGACCGAAGCCATGCTGCCCTTCAAGGTGTGAGCCTGGCAGGTGAGAGTTCGTGTGCATCTGTCTCTCCCGGCGTCTCTCTGTCCCACATCTGGGGTCCGAAACCAAACAGCTGCCTCCTCACTCACCCTCCCTGTCTTCAGCCTGTCTCTCCCCAGCCCTACGCCTCCCCGCCTCTCAGCAAAGGGGAGAGAGGTTCTTTCCTGACTTCCCCTGCGGGCAGAGGTAGCCAGGGAAAGGGGCCCTCAGATGTCCCTTAAAAGGCACAAACGGTGTGGAGGGGGGAGAAGGGAGAAGTGCGAACTCAGCAGAGGGAGGGTGGGTGTGGGGGGACTGGGACACTGTGTCGAGGTGCCCTGAAAGGTGGCCAGTGAGGACAGTTAGAACGCCTGTCTCTTCATAAAGAGGAGACTGAACTCATTGAACCCAGTGCCCGCAATGAGGCTGCAAGTGTTGGACATTTTATTATGGCCAAAAATGGACCTTGATGACTTGCTGGCTAGAAGCTCATGGTGAAGTCGTGGGCTCGAGAAAGGCTGTTACTGGACTTTGAGGCCAGTTTCCCTTAAAGATCTGGTGAGAGACAAAATCTGGGGTCTCGCTGGACCTGCTTGCCGCCCACCCCATATCTAGTCTCCTCTTCTTCCTTGGGAACAGAAGTCCAAATTTAGCTGGGCACATGCTCCCTAGAAAGAAGATGAGTTTGTTCAGCTCCCTTGCGCTAGGTGATGTCATGTGATGAAGTAAAGGCTTGTGTGAGATTTCAGGGCAGAGAACACGCCCAAGTGGAAGATGTGCCTTGTCCGTTCTGATCCCATTCCTCCTTCTGGCTACCTGGAATGTGGATACTACAGCTGGTGCTCAGCAGCGATTTGGGGCCATGAGGTAACCATGGGGCTGAAGCCATCCGTGGTGTAGCAGCGATAGCAAAGGCCCGTGGTCGCTGATGACTTCTTGGATCTTCCACCTTAGGTGTGGACTGTTTGTCTCACAAGCTTCCTTTAAGTAAGAAAATACAAAGACATACTTGTTTTTAAGTCACTGTTACGTTGGATTCTCCGTTTTATGTGACTGAATCTGCTCTCGCTGATACAAGGGACAAGTGGCTGTTGAGGTTGATCAGGGGGAGCAGAACTTTTGAGGATCAAGCCAACACCTCTCAGCTTGCACTTCGAGCCCTTCGCGATCAAGAGCCGACTTTAGCGCCAAAGGTCGTGGCGCCACCTGTCCCGGGACCCGCCGGGCTCTCTTCCCATCCTCGCCTTCTCACCACCTCCTCTGTTTGCCATGCTCCCTCTCCCCCTTTTTGGCCTTTACTCTCAGAGTGGCCCTGCCTGGGCCCATCTCACTCTTCTGCGCCACACCTCTCACCCCATTTCAGAGCCCAACTTTTGATTTCTACTCCCATTCTCTTTCCCAAATATTCGGGGAGATGCCTTTCTGGAATGTCCAAGGAGCACTGAATCCTATTGCAACACAGGTTCCGGGTGGAGATGATTCCTCTAAGTGTTTCCAGAATTGCACTGCTCTGGAGGGCGGTGTCTCGAATGGCCCTGGCTGGGTCCCTCCCCCAGATTCTGCGTTAAGGCAACATCGTCCCCGGCCAAGTGCAGGACAGACTTCAAGTCCACCCTCAGGCAATGCGGGCTGGTGCCTCCCTTGGAGAGTTTCACGTTAACACAGAACACACACTTGGCACATTCTGTTCCATGGCCCAGCATGCTTATCCCCATCATCAGCGAGACCCAAATCCTCACCGCCACCTACAAGTTCTGCATGGTTGGCCCTACCGGCCTCTCTCTTCACTGCACCGGCCTGCTTGTTTATCCCACCCCAGCCAAACCGGCCTCCCTGATGCTCTCTGAGCATCCACCCTATGTGTGCCTCTGCACTGGCTGTTCCCTCTGTCCACGGTGGTCTCAGGGGAATGTCAACCCCGCAGTGAGGCCTTCAGTGGCCAGCACCAATGAAGCAGGCATCCCCCCTCCTGCCCGACTCGGTCACTATCCTATTCTATTTCTTTCTCATAATATGAAGGCATTACGTAGCTTCAGGTCCCCTTTGGTTCTTTCTTTCTTTCTTTTAAAAATTTTATTTATTTGAGAGAGAAAGAGAGACAGAGAGAGAGCAGGGGAGGGGCAGAGAAGGAGAGGGACAGAGAGAATCCCAAGCAGGCTCTCCACTAGCAGTGCAGAGCCTGACCCGGGGCTCGAACTCGTGAGCCAACCACGAGATCATGACCTGAGCCGAAACCAAGAGTCGGACGCTTAACCGACTGAGCCAGCCAGGCGCCCCTCCTTTTGTTCTGTCTCCATGGCGTCCTCCAGTGCCCAGGACACCTGTACGTGCGTCATAAACATGTATTTACTGAGTGAATGAGTGAAGGGATGAGTGAGTAAATAAAGTGAAGGTTCTACTCCTTTCAAGCTGGTGTGTGACTTCAAGCAAGACGTCGCACCTTCCTAAGCTTTGCCTTCCCCATCTGCAAAGTGGTACTAAGTACATAAAGCTTTCTCCGCAGGAGAGATTCAATTTCCCCCCCCCATTTTCCCCCCATTCGCAGCGACACTGAGGGCACAGTTGTGGACGATTCAGACCGCCCTCTGACCATGGGTCGCTGGGTTAGTGGAAAACAGGTGCTGGACGAGCGAGATAAACGTTTCACGAGGAAACGTGTGTGAGCGGTGGCCAAGCTCGCCGGGGGGGCTGGCCCAGGCAGGGGCTTTCTGGATGACCTCCACGAGAAGGTGACGTTTGGCTGAGTCCTGAAGAGTGGGCAGGAGAAGCCGGGAACAGAGTGTGCTCATTAGCCGTGGAACAGCCTGTGCTAAGGCCTACAGTCACCAGGAGAGAAGGGTCAGTGTGAAGAAACAGCAGACGGAAGGGGACCGAACAGGAGAGAGACAGGATCACGCTTCTGATGGCCAAAACCCGTTTTGTTTGCTGGGGAGGGTGGCTTGAAGAGGGCAGCAGGGCAGCAGAGAGATGCCGAGAAGGTCCCTGAGACGGTCCGGGTGCAAAATGGGGGGGCGTGGACTGGAGGTTAGTAGAATTTTTTTTTTTAATTTTTTTTTCAACGTTTTTTATTTATTTTTGGGACAGAGAGAGACAGAGCATGAACGGGGGAGGGGCAGAGAGAGAGGGAGACACAGAATCGGAAACAGGCTCCAGGCTCCAGCCCAGAGCCTGACGCGGGGCTCGAACCCATGGACCACGAGATCGTGACCTGGCTGAAGTCGGACGCTTAACCGACTGCGCCACCCAGGCGCCCCTAGAATTTTTTTTTTAAATGACAGCTTCCCAAGGCCAGCTCTTCCGCAGGGGGATGTGTGCAGCTGGGAAGGGGAGAGCAGGACACTCCTCCCCGAGTCACTCTGCTGGCGGGGCCGCAGCCTCCTTCCCCACCCTGGCCCCTCCCCCACACCCCTATGCCCACTCCCCAACCCCCATCAGCTGCCCTCAAGCCTGCCACTCCTGCCCCTGCCACAGCCCAGGAGCGCCAGGACTGGGTCTGTTGAGCTGCTGGGGGAGCCTGGGTCGGAGCCAGGAGGCGTAAAGCTTTGGAGCCTCATCAAACTTTAAGCTTTAAAGAGCTGTTCCCGGGGCCATTGTGGGCACCTCTCCAATTTCACCTGTCACCACCAGCGGCTCACTGGCTCACGCCGGCCACCTTGCTATTTGCAGAGCACTCCCAGCACCGGACAGGTGGATGCGTGGAGGGATAGACAGATGGGCAGACAGACAGACGGATGGATGGATGAATAGACAGGTGGCCGGGAGGGTGGGTAGTTAGATGGACAGAAGGACGTAGGTATGGATGTACGGAGGTATGGAGAGCTGGGCAGACGGACAGACGGATGGTCCCAAGCATGCTGTTACCGGTCGTGGGAATGAGTTTGTCATACGTTTCCCTCAGAGCAGAGGCTTTGTGAGCGGAGCTGGAAGGCACTGTGCAGACCTTCAGCGTCAGAGCCAGGAAGGACATCGGGCGACCACAGCACTGTCACCAGCTGGGGTTCCCTCAGGAGAAGTGGCAGGTGACCCCAGGGAAAATCCCGCCCCAGACCCATGGCATGTTTCTTCGGGAAGTGACAAGGGAGTGGCTTCGGGAAAAGCGACATGGCCGTCCCCAGATTCTCGTGGAACGACAAAGCCCAGGGATCGGTCACTGGGAGGCGTCCGGCAAGCTGCTGACTTTTGGGGGCCTCTGTTTCTCCACATGGGGCTCCTAATGGTTGCCAGTCCTGCACCTAGACGAGGGGGACAGCCACGTGTGACGATGGGTCGTGTGGTCTCTGGGGCCCGGCTGCTGGGCTTCAAATCCCCGCTCTGCCCCTTCGTCTCCTAGCCTGGTGCAGGCACGTCAACGTCACCGTCCCCGGCCTCCCAGGGCTGGAGCACAGTTCTTGCTCCCTGGGGCTCTGGGGAGGGGAGGATTCCAGGACCGAACGATGGAAAACAGCCCAGGTCTTGCATGGCATGTGATCAGCTCCCAGTAAAAGTTCACCCTCGATCTCAGCGCTTGGAGCACTCAGTAAAGGTCTCTGGGATGAATTCATCGAATGGACGCTCGCGGGTCTGTGAATTTAGCACTTTCATTATTTCCATTTTCCACATGGGGAACCGGGGCTCAGCATCCCACGGCCCGCCCAGCTCTGCTCTGAGCGACAATCTTTCATTCCACATCCAATTCAAACTGGGTCACAGACCAGGATTTCCAAGGTCAGGGCCTGGGGGCATCGCACATCTTTTAAATTCCCCTAAAAATACCCTTCCTTTCAGAACTCCCCCCCCCCCCCCACCCCAGGCCTCTCTGGAGGTGGGAGATCGACTTTACGCAGATGGCTCTCCAGGCTGGAAGGATTCTCAGAAGAGATGCCTGCCCGGCCCCCCCCCAGACCCCTCCAGCTCCTCACCATCTGGTCCCCACCGGGGAGAGCAGCACCGTCCCCAGCTGTGCTCTGCCCTCTGGTCTGGAGAGATTTATGGCTCCCAGGCCTCCGCTGTCCGGCCTCAGGGACGAGTGGTTTTGCTGTGGTCCCTGGGCCCCCTTCCTCCCTCCCTCCTTCTGCCTCATGGCTCCCAGAAGGCCACTTAGCCAATGTCCATATTAATGGCCTCTCGGCTTCCATGGCCCATTCTCTGATTTCTCATAAAACTCCCTGGAGTTCGGCCCCCCAAAACTGTGCTGGGGAAAGGGGCGCAGGTCAGGGGAAAGTACTTGGGAGGCAGAGGCCACATCGGCTGCCCCACCTCCCAAGCCCTGGGCTCTCAGCCACCCTCCTCCCGGCCTACTACAGTAGCCTCTGCCCACATACGGCTGTCACCATCCAGTTTGCTCCCACTTCAGGGCCTTTGCTCCTGCTGGTTCCTCTGCCTTTGAGGGCTCAGCTCGAAGGTGGCCTATCTTAGTCCTCTGGGGCTGCTATGACCAAGTATCTTGCGCTGAGTGGCTTATAAACGACATGAATTATTTCTCACAGTTCTGCAGGCTAGTAAGTCCGAGATCAAGGCTTCAGCCCCCTTTCTGGTTCACAGCCAACTGTCTTTCCTTTGTGTCCGCACCTGGTAGAAGGGGCAAGGGACCTCTCTGGGGTCGCTTTAGGAGGGCACTCCTTCCATTCACGAGGACTCCACCCTCACAACTAGGCAAAGGCCCCGCCTCCTAACACCATCACGTTGGGGAACAGGTTTCAACATGAATTTGCGGAACAGAAGTATTCGGTTCTCGGAGCACCTGGGGGGCTCAGCGGTTAAGCGTCCGACTTCGGGTCAGGTCATGATCTCGTGGTTTGTGAGTTCGAGCCCCGCGTCGGGCTCTGTGCCGACAGCTCGGAGCCTGGAGCCTGCTTCCGATTCTGTGTCTCCCTCTCTCTCTGCCCCTCCCCCACTCATGCTCTGTCTCTGTCTCTCTCTCTCTCAAAAATAAACATTAAAAATTTAAAAAAAAGAGAAACGAAATATTCAGTTCATAGCACGGCCTCTCGGGGAGCCCTTCCTCAAGCGTCCTCCTGAGTCCGGCCACGGGACCGCCTTGCCCCACGCCTTCGTCTTTGGAGCACTTCTCACTGCTTGACATTTTCTTATTTGTTTGACTCGCTGGGTCCGGATGTCAGATCTGCGAGGGCAGGTCTGGTCAGCCCAACTCACTGTTGGGTCTCCCGCACCTCCAACCCCCACTGGGACACAGCCCGTCCTTGGTGGCCAGTTGAAGGGGGAGAGAATTGATCCATTCACGTAGAATTTCTTTGTCAAGAATAGGCTTACTGAAGGGGCGCCTGGGTGGCGCAGTCGGTTAAGCGTCCGACTTCAGCCAGGTCACGATCTCGCGGTCCGGGAGTTCGAGCCCCGCGTCGGGCTCTGGGCTGATGGCTCGGAGCCTGGAGCCTGTTTCCGATTCTGTGTCTCCCTCTCTCTCTGCCCCTCCCCCGTTCATGCTCTGTCTCTCTCTGTCCCAAAAAGAAATAAACGTTGAAAAAAAAAATTAAAAAAAAAAGAATAGGCTTACTGAAGACGATAATACTTTAACAATGGAATGATAACAATCATCCCAACCAATAAGCACAGAACGGTCACCGGTGCCGGGCTTTGCCTATATCACTCATTGAATCCACCAGTGAGGTGATATTCTAACGTATTATTATGTCCCTTTCACGCCGGACTCCTGCGTTTGGGTTTTGCATTCCTGCCGAAGCAGCCAGCCAGTGTTTTCATACTCACCCCATCGGTTCCCATCGCTTAGCTCCCCACCACCCCCCCGCCCCAGCCCTGCCTGCAGCTTGAGATGCCACAGAGAAAGTTTCTCCTGCGGGAACCCCGGGACAAGCACTCGCCACTCCTTTTCCCCCTGGCTCCCCAGTCTGCCTTCCCACTTGCATGAAGACAGACGCTCTGGGGAAGCTTCTGCTTCTTAAGGCTAAGCATTCTTTAATACGCTAAGGACACTAAGGACGCAGCCCTGCCCTGCGCACTAAGTGCTTTAGATGTGTTAACTCCTTCCTTCACAAAAACCCTACAGAGTAGGTCCTATTATCTCCGTCGCTTTAGAGGAGGAAGCGGAGGCACAGAGCAGATGAGTATCTTGGCCGAGGTCACATAGCCCGACAGTCTGGCTTCCTGGTCCGTGCTCTGAACCGGTGCTCCAGATTATCCCCTCAGGGAGGCTGCCACCAGAGACGGGAGGCAGAGAATGTGACAGGACTGGACAGAGTTACAGGCTACGGTGGGTCTGTGAAGCCATCCCCGAGTGGCTTCAGCCAAAGAGAAATACCAATGCCTGTGCGGAGGGCCGGGTCAGCCAGAGACGGGAGCCCCCGAGGCTTCCCCCTCGGGCGGTGGGGGGGGGGATACCCAAAACTGGAGAAAACAGGGTCACCAAGACCACGCGCTGGCTGAACTGCTGACGTGGACTGATACTTGACCAGCGCGCTGCTCAGAACCCAAGAGTCGCGTGGATTTAAAAGCAACGTGCCAATTCCAGGTGCACTCACACCTGAGGACGGGGACCTCCTCGTGGTGCATGGTGGAGACAACGCACGGGGCCTCGCCACCAAGTGCACGAGACCCCTGGCCGGACTTCCCGGCCTCCAATCGACGGGCCCGTGCCTCAGTGTCCCCGCCGGTAGCAGGGGCCCCCGGCAGCGCGTTCCTCACAGGGCGGGGCTGGGGCCGGACGCCCGAGGGCAGGTGAACCCTCTGCCGGGCGCTGGGCCGCAGGGCTGCTCGGGACGCTGCCGCGGCCGCTCGGGCGCACAGGCCGGGGTTTCTCTTCCGCTCCGGAGGGGCCCCGTCTGGAGAGAGCTCCAGAAGGCTAAGATTCAGGCCTTTTGTGAAAGTGAGGCCCAGGGCCTGCGATCGCCCGGGCTCTGGGGACCAATCGCGTCCATTCATTTTACAAAGCGGCGTGTTTATCTGCATTTTCCACCTGAATGCTCCAGGGAAACATCCCAAAATAACTGGCGATTTCATTTGAGGAGCTAATTAGGCAGAGTCAATGCGGTTTACTCCAAAGAGGGTCCATATCACACAGAGAGGCGTGGAGAGGAAGGCCTGAGCAGCGCAGGGCTGCATGCGGAGCGGGCCAAGGGTTTCGCCAACCACCCAGAGCCTCCGCCTGGGGAATCTCAGCCCCGCCACCTGCCCGCTCATCCTGCTCCAGCCCTCGGGGTCACCACCAGCGCCCCGGGGGGACGGCAGCATGAACCCCAAATCAGGAGTCAGCTGGGCCTTGGTTCAAAGGCCAGCTCCGCCATTTACCGGCTGTGTGGGCCCAGGGACGTGCGTGGCCGCTCTGAGCCTCCGCGTCCTCATCTGTCAAGTGGGAATAAACAGCAACGCGTCCTGCCCAGGCTAAAGTGAGGCTCAGAGACGTTACTTTAGGTGCTTAGCAAATGCCCGCCGCATTTGAAGTGCGCAGGGAAGGCCAGCTGTAACCACCGTTCGCTCCCGTTGATGGAGGACAGCCGTGACCACGCGCACGTTCATCACAGAGGGCACGTTCTTGACACGGAGGAGCGCAGCGCCTGGCACCTGGGCGGCCTCAGGGAACCGGGCGGTCCTCTCCGGGGGCGCATCGGTCTGAACACCCCGACGCGCAGTGGGGACAGGCTGGGTCGTGCTGGCCCGCAAGCAGCCTCCCGGGAAGGCGGGCTTCTTGCTCGAAGGGCAGGTGCCCGGAGGGGCGGCCGGGAGCTGGGCTGGGGGGGGCTCCTCCCTTGCGACCCAGGTGACGGAGCAGCCCCGCCCCTGCATCACCAGGGCCTGGGCACGAAGAAGGGAGCTCGGCCAGGGGGCCTGGCAGGGGCAGTTGGGGGTCCGGCCCCGGGGGACGGGCAGTCACTGTGCGCAGAGCCCATTGGCAGGAACGGGTCACGTGGCCCCCAGCCCCCAGGGACCGGGACTTGCCTCCGCAGGTGCCCGCACGGTGGGTCCTCCCTCGACTTCCAGAGGGTCCCCGGGAACCCAGTCCGCGTGGACGGTGGAGCCCGCGCTTCGGAAGGAGCACGTGGCGGGAGGCCGGGTCACTCTTCTCCCCGCCCCCCGGGAGCCGGCAAACCCCGGGAGACTGTCGGGCCTGTAGCTGACTCTCCCTGGGATCTCCTTCCGGGGGCGGTCCCTTCCGTGTGACCAACTCCTGGAGACGCCCAAGGGGGATCTGTTTGCCTCTGCGGGAACCGGGCCTCTGTCTACATCTCAGGTCCCAAAGAGTCGAGGGCCTGTGATGACAGCACTTCTTACGTGATAGTCTCGCTCATGGATTGTGTGTGCTGTGTGTGTACGTGTGTATATGTGTGTACGAGTGTGTATGTGGATGCGAGTACGTGCGTGTGTATATGTGTGTATATGGACGTATATATGTGTGTATGTAATGTGTATGTGTGTATACGGACGTATTTGTGTATGTGTGTAAGTGCATACAAAGGTGTGTGAGCCTGTGTGTGTGATGTGTGGATGCACGCATGTGTACGTGGGTGAGACACTCTCCTGCCTCCCAAGCTCACACGATCTCTCCCCTGACCGCAGTGGTATTAAAGGAGCCCACGCGGACGATGTGGAATTCCCGCTCACTCCGGACAGTGAACTCTGGAGGGAATGTCGGCTCGGGCCCAGAAAATTCCAGGGCACAGATGGTTCGGGCCGGCTCTGGGTACCCCGTGCTCTGGCCAGCTCTGATGGTGCACCCACATCTCAAGTGCCCTCAGAAGTGTAGACGGGGGGTTCGGCTCTGGCCTCGTGTCTCATATTTGTTATCCGGCTCCCCTCCTACCTGTGGCCACCTGGTCCTCACGCCAGGCTCCCCGGGGCCCCAGGGGCCCTTCTCGGAGGCCCTCGTTGCCGTGGGAGGGGGGCCTGTGCCTTCAGCTGGTCTTAGTTCCTCCTCCCGGACGCCTCCCTGATCGCCTGTCTCCTGTGAAGTCACTTCCTGTTCCGTGACGCCCTACTGTTTCCTTCGTGGGGTTCATCAGACCTCCGATCCTCTCGCTCGTGTGATGATTGTCTCCTCTCGAGGAAGCCAGCTCCATGAAGGCAGGGACTGTGGCGAGCCCAGGGCCGTGAGTCCAGGCCCCGCACTGCGTGTGGCACATGGATGCACGGGCCAGTGTTCACCGTGTGCACGAGTGTAGACGAACGGGTGGAGCTCATCCTGGTACCATGCCCGTGACGTGTAACGCAGGTCCCTGTGGAGCACGCCTAGTGTCCTTCCCATAAGGCTCAGAACTCTCTGTGTGCCACACAGGCTTCCAGCTGACTGTGCCTGGGGACTCCCCAGAACCGTGGAAGGCCGCTCTGCTCCTCCGGCTGGAAGTGCCCAAGGCTTGGCACCCTGCAGGCGTGGCTCTCGACCAGTGCCTGTGCAGCTGGTGAAACGATGCTCCAGGGCCCTCGCGTGTTAGTGGATGACTCGGGGTGGGTGTTGTCCGCGCCTGTTTGTGTCTGTATGTGTGCTTTCCAGAGACCCCTGCAGGACTGAGCGTCAGGTGCCCACAGTGCTTGCCTGCTTGGTAACACCCCGTATCGGTCGCCCTCCTTTTTGTCTCTCACTTCCCTCCTCCCTCACCTGTGTTGCCCGGATCACCTTCCAAATAAACTGCTTGCCCTTGAATCCTTGCCTGAAGTCTTCTGGGGAACTCAGGTGATCTTTCCCTTTAGCCAGTGCTGTCTGCTATAGTCCCTGGTATTACTACCTTAATGTGTATTCATTTTTGAGAGAAAGAGAGAGAGAGAGAGAGTGTGTGCGGGGGGGGGAGGGGCAGAGAGAGAGGGAGACACAGAATCCAAAGCAGGCTCCAGGCTCCGAGCTGTCAGCCCAGAGCCCGACGCGGGGCTCGAACCCACAGACCGCGAGATCGTGACCTGAGCTGAAGTCAGATGCTCAACCGACTGAGCCACCCAGGTGCCCCTGGTATTATTACCTTATAGGTATCAAGTCTTGAGTCCTCGTGTTTGTATGATTGGTGGCTTCTGTCTGCTCACCAGCTCCACGGGGGCAGGAACCATGGCTGGTCTTCCGTGGTAGCGAAGGTCGGGGCATATTGCCCAGCACGTAGGACACACAAATATTTGTTGAATGCCTGAGTAACTGAACGAACGAATGAATGAATGGGAGTGCACTGTGGCACCGTGATGAGACTTTGCCCCACGCTTACCTGTCCCGTTTCTTCCACATCCTGCCACCAAAGGACGACTTTGTGCCGATGGATGTGTCTCGCGTCTCTCTAGTTGACACAGGCTGATACCAACAAGGGCTGTCCAGGAATGGAAGTCACCCCGATAATGACAATGTAAAATGATGGCATGAGGGGGTGTGGCTAAGGCCGGGAGAGCCACGGGGTCAGAGAGTTGAGAAGGCCTCTGGGATGCGGTGATGGTGGGGGGGGGGCAGGGGGAGCTCTGCAGGGGGACTCAGCCCAGGACCAGGGCCTCTTCCAACTCAGCTGTGTGTCTGACGCTGGGCAAGGCACTCCCCCTCCTCCTCGGCCTCAGTGTTCCTATCTGTAAATGGGGATCATAACCCACGGCTCAGAGACACAGAAAGGTTCAGATATAGAAAATCCTGGTACTTTGTAAGTTACAGAGTCCTCGCTCACCAAAGGCCGCGATAAAGGACTGTGGGTAAAGGTAAAGACAATGCATCACCTCGCTCTTCATTGTCGGAGCTCATTCAGGCCGTGAGTTTGCTCCCTGGTCTTTTCTTTCTAAGTTGCTCATGGCAAGGGCCTCGCCTGCCATTTTTCTCCACTGGCCCCAGAGCACAGGCCAGAACCTGGTACTGAGAAGGTGCCCAGTAACGGCTCCTTCCAGGACTTCATTTCATTCTCATAGCCACATGGTCCGTTAAGTTGCCATCTTCCTAATGCCGGCTGAAAAACACTAAAGCTCAGAGAAGGAAAATAACCTGCTCAAAGTCACACAGCAAATAGAAGGCTCGGGCCGCGACCCTCAGCCATCCTGTAATTCAGCTGTCCCTCCAGGGCCTTCCTTAGGCCAATTGCCCCCAGTTCAGGGAGTGTGGGGATGGGCCGGATAGCACAGAAGTCTGCAAAGGCAGGAGTCCAACATCCTCCTCATTTTGATAATTGCACCGAGGACATAAATTCAGCAACATGTGCTTGGTCAGCTGCCTCGGTTTCCTCCAAAGTAGCAAATTTATGGGGCCCACATGCACACGGGTGATTATTTCCTGATAGTTTATAGTATCAAGGCTCCTTTATTTCCCTCCAATAAATCTTATGGATATGGATTGGCAGATCAAACAGTGTATTTCCTGGCATCGGGAGGTTGTGAATCATTCACAGTGATTTAGGAAACTGGGGAGATTAAGGTTTTGCATAATGCAAATCGTGATGGAAACGTATTTGGTCGGACTTGCTGTGGATGCAATTAGACCAATGAACACCAGGAGAAATTCGTTTTCCCGGGACGGAGAAAAGTCTGCTTGGTATGCAAAAGAGCACGGTTATTTGCAACACAGGAGCCCGGAACGGAACGTGGTTAGCAAAGCACCCAGTGACTGTTTGATTTGCAGCTTGAAAGAATTCAAGGATGAATAAAACATTGAATTAATTGCCAAAGAACTGTCGCCGGCCTGCATATGATCGAAGCACCTTAGAAAGCACAAAATAACCCAAGCCTGAAGCTGTGGTTTCTCTGTTCCTGGCCCCAGAAGTTGCGTTTGGCTTTCAGTACTTGGTTCTACCTGGAATTTTCTCCCTTCAAGACTCTCCCTCTCTCAGTCCAGCTGGCCCCAGCTCAAGTCCCCTCCTCCAGAAAGCCCTCCTTCCGTACCCCGCCCTGCGTGGGTGCTCTCCTGTCTGACTTCCTATTGCGTTTGCCTTGTTTGTTGAGTGCATATTTACTGGGCACCTGTTATGTGCCAGGCACGTATTGTTCTAGGCACCGGGGAAACAGAAGTGAGCAAAACAGAGGGTGATCTCTGCCTGTGGGGAGTGAAAGACAACAGGCGACACAGAGAAATTAATGCATGCGAAGTGACAAACGCTATGGAGAAAAGAAAGCAGCCAGGAGGAAGGAAGGGTAGGAGATCTCAGGAGGGCAGATCAATTGCAGATTTAGGTAGGATAGGCAAGGAGGCCTGAGATGGTGACACGGATACAGACACCCCCCTCAGGGGGGTGAGGGCAGGAGTCATGAGAAATATCTAGGGAAAGAATGTGCCAGCCAGAGGGAAGAGCATGAGCAAAGGCCCTGAGGCAGGAATATTCCCGGATGTTTGAGCTGTGGCCAACGTGGGTGTGGCTAGAGTGACTTGGAAGAAAAGTGCTGGGCAGCGAGTCGGACAGGGAGCAGGGCCAGGGTCATATGAAGCCCATTCATTCACCTCCCAATCCATTCATTCACTCAACAAATATTTTTTGGAGCCCTACTACGTGCCAGGCACTTGCTGTTCTAGACCCTGGAAATCCAGCACTAGACCTGCCAAGCAAGGTGCCAAGCAAGTTCCCCTGCCATCATGGGGCTCACGTTCCGGTAGAAAAGAGAGAATAAGTAAACGAGTGAATTAAAAAGTTAATTTCAGAGCGTGGTCAGGGGGCATCGGAGAGTAAGGTGGTAGAGGAGATGAGCCAGGGAGGGATAAGGGACACACCACAGGGCGAGGAAACGGAGACTAACGCCGGGGGCTGTGGGGAGGGACTCTCCTGAGGTGGGCAGGGAAGCCCCGTCCCCACTTGGATGTCCAGTCCGAGCCCACAAGCCCAGAAGAAATGCCTCATTGTTCTTGAGCGACCCTTGGCTTCTCTCTAAGCCCATTTAGCAGATGAGAAAACGAAGTCTCCTTTGGGGCTGGGAACCTGGCTTCCTCTTTGGGATCTCTCCCCATAGAGTCTGGCAGTTGGCGGGGGACAGAATGAGGTGGATTGTCCTCGTGGAGCCCACGGGAGGGAGGCTGGGCTGCCCTGGAGGAGGGGCTGGATTCTGGGAGAGGAGAATCCGCGGTCAGGAAGGAGAAGCCCCTTCTCCGCATTGCGGGCACTCTGGGGGCAAGGGGCTTGCGGGCTCTCTGGGAACACGAGGCCAGCCTCCTCTCCTGGCTCCGGTGGGCTGGCGAAAATGCTGTCGGCAGGTTCAGGACAGCGGCCAGGGACCCGGCCGTGCAGGGAGGGCAGAGCAGGCCTTGTCTGTCTCTGCCACCCCGGCTCTCATCCAGGCCAAAAGGAGGGTCTCTGGGCACCTACTCTCCCATCCGTGGGGTGTCCTTCCTGCCCCCGCCTCCACCCACACTCCACGCTCCATGTGCCACAGAGATCCCTGCCTAGAACTTCTGTGACTCCCACGGGACCCAGGCCCGAGAGGACACCCTAGCGACTTCAATCCTTGAGCCAGGCCGGACCCGGTGCTCCCAGCACCTTGTCTTTAATCCTCCAACTGCCTGGAGGTGGGGACTTTTGTCGTCTCTGCATGCTGAGCGGGAGCCCCCTAGCATTTGTCGAATGAACAAATGCACAGCGGGGTGACTGCCCCCTTCTCTGCTGCCCCAGCGTCTCGTGAGGGCACAGAGGCGGAGGCCTGTGCCCTGCGCGGGGAAGGGGGGGAGTCGCTTCCTTCGGGCTGTTTCTTCTTGTTCCAGAGGCAACACCCGCCTCTGCTCTCCACCACGGGCTGGGGGGCCGCGTGTCACTTTAGAACGGAGGCCCTACTCCCGCTCGCCGGGCCGCTGGTCCGGCCGGCTCCGTGAGCCCGTCCTTGTGGGGGAGGGAGAGAGCAGATGTGGCTTTTATGGACAGAGGATGGACGGGGCTCCGGGGGGACCGAGGCACCGGGGAGGCACCGACCGGAGGCTGTTTGTCCAGGGGCTGTCTGTCCGACGTGGACGTGGCCCGGGGTCCACGCTGCCCGGACAGGCCAGCCTGGTGGACATCTGTCTGGCTGTCTCTCCCCCATTTTCATGCGAAAGGCAGGCGGGACATGACGTGGGGCCCGGGAGCTGCCATCTGCTCCTGGAGGCGCGCCGTGTTGAGTGAGAGCCGGGCGTCCCAAGACGAGGGTGGAGAGGCCGGCCCGGGGCGGAGGGTCAAGGAGAAGAAGGCCTCGCAGAAGGCGCTCGCGCGGAGGGCGGGCTCTGGAGGGCGGGGCTGTCGCGGGCTCCGTCACCATCTGTGCCCATCCCCTCCGACGCGGTTCTGGGCTCAGTCGGGCTCACATGTCCCCCTCCCCGCCCAGGGCCAGGCCGTTCGGTGCAGCCCGTGCCCAGCCCTTCTCGCTGCCGGCTGCGGAGCGGGGGTCTGAACCGGCTCCGTCTGGCTCCCAGGTCTGCCCGCCAGGCCAGCCTGCCTCAGTCACGGGGAGGCCAGAGTGTGGGGGCCGGTCCCCAGGCCACGCCTGTTCGGCAGCCAGGGGGTCGCCCCCCTGGGAGGCTCCCTCCGGCTCTGACTCTCCTGGGCCGGACACCTGGACACTCGAACCAGAGGCGGCTCAGGATGAGCCAGGCAGGGAGGCTCTTCCAGGCAGGGAACAGAAGGACACAGGCCCAGAGTTCTCTGGCAGTGTCCCCGCAGCCCCACGCCTCCAAGAGGAGAAAAGCCTGTGGTCGTCTGTGTACAGACGTGGGCTCTGTGGGGGGACACCGGCCCTCTCACTGCAGATGCCTCTCTGCGGCCCAACTCCCGGTGCTGACCTCAGAGTGATTCCTTTTTCTTGTTTTAGTGGAAACTTGGTGTGCCCCCTTTTGGAGCAGTTCTGGGGGTTGGGGAGGAGGCGGGCTGTTGGGGAGACAATGTGCTGCCCCCGTGGGGCAAAACCGGCCGGGGCGCCAGCGGGGGTTTGCTTGGTGAAGGGCGGGAGAGTCACCTGGACCCAGAGGTAAGACAGGAAAGGAGGGAAGGTTCTCCCTGGCCCCAGCGGGGCAGCCCATCTGGATTCTGGGGTGTGGGGAATGGGGACCGGAAGGGAAACGCCCGCCTGGCCATTTCTGCCGAGCTGTCTTCATTTTTCTCCCTTGTACACCCGCCCGCGCTCACTCAGAGGGAATGCACGGATATTCTGTTTGTAATTAAGAAGTAATTTAATTATCTACTGAAAATGGGGTTCCAGAATTAATATTGAAATGACTTCTACCCATGCTATACGACATCTTTCCTCCTGCTTGTTAGAAAATCACGAGGTAGGAGCGAGAGAAGGCCCCAGGAGGAAGGGTGTGGTTCCTTCCTCAGCAGACCGCTTGCTAAGTGTCAGAAGCCCTTGTACAGCCGTTGGGGGGAGACAAGCCTTGAAACCCTGTCCTCTTGGAGTTTATATTTCAGGGGCAGGAGACAGACTCTGATCCAGTAAATGGTCACACACACAACACAGTGTTGGACTGGGATACATCTTAGGGAGAATGAGTATGTCAGGGGAAGCTGTGCTATGTCAGCAGGGTGGCTGGAGGGGACCCCTGGGGAGGGTGGCCTGTGAGCAGAGGCCTGGGGTGTGGGGGTGGGGCCGGGGGCCCTGGCAGAGGGCAGAGCCAGGACAAAGGCCCGGCGAACACCTCCTGGAGAGTCGGGGGGGCTGCAGGGGTGGGCAGAGAGGAGTCTGGGGGGCGAGGTCATTCCTGCGGCGCCCCCGGGCCCAAGTGAGGGGTTCGCTTCTACCCTGAGCGAGATGGGAGCCGGGGAGGGGGTTAGGGTGGGGGAGTCCCAGGAGAGGAGGGACCTGAGCGGGAGGGGCGGGGTGGGGGCGTGGTTACCCCAGGCCACGCCCCTTACGCCCATTGGTCAGGTGTGGTCACTGCCCACCAATGGCAGACAAGGGGTGGATCCCGTCACTGGCTGAGGCCCTTGGGGTCCCCTGGGCTGGACACGCGGCTCCGCCAGGCAGAGGTGGGTGTCCGCTGGGCAGCGGGAGGGAAGCGTGGGCAGAGGGAGGCGACCCCGCGGTGGGCCGCAGCCTCAGCAGCATGAGATCCAGGACAAGGCGCAACTGTGCCCCCGCCTCCGGCGTTTGTGCATCACAGAGCGTAAGCCGCAGCCCCTATTAATTTCGTAAAATAAGGATTGGAAAGTAAGAATGCCGGGGCGCCTGGGTGGCTCGGCTGGCTGGGCTTCTGGCTTGATTTCGGCCCAGGTCATGATCCCGGTGTCATGGGATTGAGGCATCCGTTGGGCTCTGCGACGAGGGTCGAGCCTGGTTAGGATTCTCTCTCTCTCCCTCTGCCCCTCGCCCCAGCTCTCTCCCTCCCTCCCTCTCAAAAGAAGTAAAGCAACTTTAGAAATAAAGAAGGAAAGGAAAGTGGTAGGAGTGCCAACTTTTGAGACCAAGTCTCGGCTTCCCCAGGCCCCCCTCCCCCCCATGGGCCCCGTTGCCGGCCCACCTGCTCCCCGTGGAAGCTCTACTGGACCTCGGGACGAGAGGCTCATCGAGCTGAGGTTCACCGAGGGCTTGCAGGAAGTCCGGGCAGGTCAAGGCCCCCATCGACCCGCAGGCTGATCAATACTCTGTCAGCTGGAGCTTCCTGGCAGAGGGGACCGGTTCCCGGCACCGGGCTCTCAAGACTGGGCTGTGACAGGCAGGGACACGGGGGACCTGGCTTCCTGGACGTCCTGTCCTGGCCGCCGGGGGACGCGGGTCTCCGCTAGCGGCTCTGGCAGGGGCTCGGGCCGTCCCAGCCGGAGGGTCCCAGGATCTGCGGGCGAGTGAGGGCAGGACCACACAGGGCAGGGGCCAGAGCAGGCGCGGAAGCGGAGGGCGTTCCCGGGGCGGGGCCACTTCCTCCCGAGTGCTGCCCCTGAACCCCCTCCGCCCCACTCGCACACCTGAGGGCCGGACGTGACCCCCGGATGCTCAGCGGGGGCCCTGGCAGTGGCCGAGGGAGGGCCCTTTCTAGGCCTCCGAGCATCTTCTGTGTGCTCGTCCTCTCTTTCTCACCCTGCCCTCCCTCTGTGGCCAGGCACCGGTGACACTTGAGCCCCCAAAGGTCAGGGGGCAGTGGGGTCTGGGCGGACACATGACTGCGGCTGAGGAATTAGCCGGCAGCTGTGGCTCCCCAGGCTGCTGGGGGGGGGGGGTGCAGTCCTCCCCTGCAAGTACCACCCAGGCTGGCGTATGTTCACCCCAGGCTGGGGCTGTGCTGGGTGCTGGGGCCCCAGGGAGGAAACAGACCCTGTCCCCACCCTCAGCGATGCCCAGTTCTGCAAGCGTGAACATCAGCCAGTCTGGGCGCTGAACCTTTGTCACCCCAGTTGGGTGGGCAGGAAATCCGTCCTGTCCCTGCCCCAACTTCAGCGCACATGGGGGCTCCTGGGAAGGGGTGTAAGGCAGCTCAGGGTCCGCCCTGTGACAAAATGTAAAGAGGGCAGGTCCCTTTCTGGCTTCTCTCAGTCGGTCCTTGGTGCTGGCAACTCACTCGTGACCCTCTCTCGTGACACTCCAAATTCCATCCCGGGCCAGCCCACCTTCTGAATACATCCAGAATTCATTCACTTCTTGTCTGCTTCACGGCCGCAAGGTGCGTCCCAGCTACTTATGTCCCCGCTGAACACTGCTGCGAACCCCTCCCTGGCCCGCCTCCACCCGCACCCCAGTCACCTGCAATTCCTTCTCCACGTTCACCTAGAGGGACCCTCCTCTGCACGGCATCCTTGCGGCCATTCACCGAGCTCTGCCCGGTCTTACCCATTTATGTCTCACCCACCCTTTTAATAATGCAAAGCAGATTTATTTGCATGTGCAACGATGGGATTACGATATTGGAGAAAATAAGGAAAGCAGTTCTCTGCAAAGAGGAGCGGATCAAGATTCTTAAGTAGCTGACTTCAGGACCTGGTGCAGTGGGGAGACATATCCCCCGCTCTCCTCCCTACTCCCTCCCTCCAGGCACACCAGCCCATTTGCTGGTCCTCAAGCACACACACACACACTCCCTATCTTCTTTGCTGCGTTAGTTTTCTCTGTCGTGATTGTTACCGTTCCACACGTCATTTCTTTTACCTAGTTATGGCCTGGCTCCCCTGTCAAGTATCAGCTCCACAAGGACGGGGACGTTTGTTTATTTGAGCACAGCACCTGGTGCTCAATCTTTTTCTGTTGATTGGACGATGGATGGACGGATGGATGGACAGATGGATGGATGGGTGGCTTCGTGTTGTCCCTTCAAGCTGATCTGGAGGCTCTGCTTTTTTCTGGGTCCCGTAGGAGACGCGTAAACCTTAAGGAATCCCCCCTGCCTAATGCCATTGGGAGGTGGCCAGAGTCCCCCAAGGGTGTGTAGACTTTGAGCAAAGCCAAGACCTGGGCTACTGGCCGGGGTGGAGTCCAGGGAGGCCGCAAGGCTCAAACACAGAATAACTGCATCTGAGTGTAGGATTAGCTCGGGCCCACAGACATTTTATGCTTGACCTACTTGGGGCTGTTTATGTTGCCATGTTGCCAATAGTTAAAAATCAGGAGATTTCACACAAAAGCCCCGACTTCTCACAAAAGCGACGAATTAAGCTCCATGGGGCCTTCCTGCCCTCACACGATGATGGACCAGAACCGAGGAGGCCACTCCTGTCCACAGAGCACGCGCGCTCCGGCTCACTGCGGCCCGAGCCCTACTCCTGGCCCATTCATCAGCTAGGTCACCCTTCACCCCTGCAGGTGGCTGAGTTGGTAACCCTGTCCCCAGGCAGATGGGTCTTTGAGGATGGCAGAGAGTTTCTCCCCTGCAGCATGGGAGCTGTGGGGTGACTTCCTTGTACCCTAAGTGGCAAAGAAGTAGCAGGGAGAATGACCAGCCGGATTACCAGGAACAACTCCATGGTAATCGCCTGAGCCAACCCCGCGGGACCCAGCCTGAAGGGCGGATGTCTCAGGGTACTGGCTCGGAGAGACGGTGCCTGAGGACTCTGTCGTTTCTCCTGTACCTGGAACCAGCTAAATCCTCAGAAAAGGAAGAGGAGCATCACCAAATTTTCCGAGGTCAGCTTTCCACCTTCTTGCAGAAAAGGACTCAACTAGAATTAAAAATAGCTAAAGGCACCTGGTGGCTCAGTCGGTTAAGCGTCCAACTCTCGGTTTCGGCTCAGGTCATGGCCTCGTGGCTCATGGGTTCGAGCCCTGCATCGGGCTCTGTGCTGACAGTGCAGAGCCTGCTGGGGACTCTCTCTTTCCCTCTCTCTCTGACCCTCCCTCACTTGTGCTGTCTCTCTCTCTCTCTCAAAATAAATAAATTAAAAAGTCAACTTAAAAACAGGAACTAAAAACAGCTAACGCGGCAGGCGCTTTTCTAAGTGTTTTCATAGGAAACTGTTTTTAATTTTCTCAGTACCCTAAGTAAAGATCCCATGATTGCCCCCATTTCATAGATGAGGAAACTGAGACACAGAGTGCTCAAGTAAAAGTGGTCAGGAGAGTGGACTCCTGAGCCCAGCCGCCTGGGTTTCAAGCCCTGCTTTGCCACTTCATTGCTGTGTGACCTTGAGTGAATTGCTAACGTCTCTGGTACTCAGCTCATCAGTAAACTGCGGGGTAACAATCAGCTGATGCACCTCAAGCGCCTGGGACCGACCTGCCCCCCGTGAGCACATCACTGAGCAGGAGCTGCGTAGATGTGATCTCCATCATTCCTTATCTAACCCAGTCCCCCGTGAACTTCAGGTGTCACTTTAGTTCTGCCTCTTCCAGGAAGCCCACCCTGACCTCCACGGGGCCTTGGGCTCCTTCACATAACGTGCGTCTGGTCAGTGCCCCAGGCCTCCCCAGTTCAGCTTGTCAGTTGTGCATTTCTGCAACCGATGATGGTGATGATGGTGATGATGACGGTGGTGATGGTGATAATGGCAATAGTGACCTATTACTGAGCCCTGACGTGGACCAGGAGGTGCATTTCAATTTCACGCTCATGTGTTACCTTGTGAAACTGACCGAATGCAGACACAGACTCTGCTGTCACTCCTGCAGCCACCGGGCCACCTGGCAGGAGGGAAAGACCAGGGCGCACAGCTATTTCTAAGCCCCTGACACGTACTCAGCTTTTTTAACACACATTGACTCCTTCAACTCTGCAGGATCGATGTGTCCATCATCCCATTTCACAGATTAGCACACTGAGGCTTGAGGAGGGTGAGGCGGCCTGCTCTGGGTCACACAACCAGTGAGTGGCAGAGGGTGGTCCTACACTCAGCTACGTTTGGTGTTAAACCTAGATCTGCCCATATCTCCCCCAGCATTTCCTCCAGACATGAATGGGAAGAAGAGTCCAGAAGGCTGGGCTTGCCCAAAGTGGGCTGTTGGCTCAGAGAAGGTTGTGGTGAGACTGTGGGGTAGCATTCTGGGGTCCCCGCCCCATAAGCTCCCCTGGACTCACCGCACATAAGGACATTGGGCCCTTACAGAGGACATGGCTCACTTTACACATTGACAGGATGGCTTCAGGCATGGCTACATCCAGGGGCACCTACAGTGTCAGTAAGATGCTCCGTCTCTTAGCCCTGCTTTCCCTCTGCGTTGGTGACATTCTCAGACAGGCTCTTCTAGGTGGGGACAAGCTGGTCACCAGCACCAGGCTGGAAGCTCATCATAAGATCAACTTTATTGGCTATTAGTGGACCGTCCTTAGCTTTGTCTGTCTCTTGTTGACCATTTAAGCCACTGGACCTTAAGGGTCTAACACAATTCCAGGTACATAGCAGGTATTCGCTAAATATTCTCTGAATGAATAAGTGAATTGGTGACTATGTACTCACACACACACACACACACACACACACACACGCACACCCAAGAGAGCCCAAGCTCTCTTCTGCAGCTCCTGGTTCACGGGCCAGGTCCCAGGTCTTCTCTGACCCCAGTCAGCGCCTGCTCCTTGCTCCCTGAGGGTTGATGTCCACTTACCGTCCCGCCTCCTCCAACATGGTCAGACCACTGCTCACGGCCCCCACGGTTCTCCTTGGGGTTGCTCCTCATCTAGGGGTTCACTTAACAAGTCACAGACAGGACCGTGTTATGCATGGCACAATATGCCGTAAAGGCAAAGCTGCAACTTTGAACCTCTGTAAATATTGAAAAGTAATGAAATTATACTCCAAGTCTTATAAAACATTTATTGTCTCAAGGGCCCCTGGTATAAAAAAATAGATACATATACATTAAGAGATAACTCTCTAGCACCATAAAGATGACACAAAATTAACATATAGCCTGGAACGGACATTAAATCTTTTATTCACAGGGATAAATATACTTGTCTTTCTAGAGTTTAGGAGGCTGTTTTGGAATAATTCATCTGGCCCAAGATGGTGGCAAACGTCGATTCAAAGCCTGGGCTTTGGAGTAAGTCAGGTGGGACCCGGGGTCCAGTCCGGGTTTGCTCTTAAGAGCTGCGTGACCTTGGGACAAACCTCAGACCCTCTGTTTTTCCAGTTCCTCATCTGTAAAACGGTGTTAGTAACAGGACCCTCCCTCACTGGGGTGCCCTGAGGGTGGAGTGGAGTCACACACGTGGACAGCTGCCATGGGACTTGGGGATGGCTCGTGTTGTTATGTTGGCCACCCAGGGACCCTCCAGGGAGCACCCCCAATACCCCAGGTGCGGCCGAACTCCCAGAGAGAGAGGCGCCTGGCTAGATCTTCGTAAATAGTTGAGACAAATAAACATACGGTCCTAGACACGCATATATTAAAAAGCATGATGATTACACAATGGACCCCAAGGTAATAAAAGTTACATAGACCAGATTAGAAATACAACTCTCTCTGGCCCATAAATTTGACCTACAACTTGCACATGAGCTAAAGAAGACATTAAACATTTCATTAATGCTCATTTGTTGGGCCTCTAAGAATTTACAACAGGGTCCCTGGCGATGTGTCTGCTGCCCCCACTGTGATCTGCTTTTCTGGAATTTGGAATTCACCCTCCCTCCCACCCCCCGAGGAGACACTCTCAGTCTGCGCAGGGCTCAAGGGAATTCATTCTTCCTACAGGTATTTATGGAGCACCTGCTCTGCGCTAAGCAAGGTTTTAGACACTGGGGATGAAACCCTGAACACGACAACCCACCCCAGGAGACAACAGATAAAAAGCACTGCTTTCTTGGAACCTCTAGCCTAATCGGGTGAGATAAAGACAAGAGGAAGGGACAACAGACGGATGCTTGGGAGGGAGGGAGAGGGGGAGGGAGACAAAAGGCAGTGTATTGAAGGTTGGCTCTGTGCTGGGCTCTGACGCGCCGTCTCACTGGAAGTCCACAACACCCCTCAGGGGCAAAGTGCTGTGAAGTTCCCCATTTTACAGATGTGGAAACTGAGGCCCTGAAAGGTTAAAGATGCCCAACAGGAAGTGGTAAAGGCATGAACGGAACCAAGTGCATCTGGGTTCAAAGCCTCCCATAGGTTTGGAATGAATGGTTTCCAGAGCGAATGCATGAGTGGATACGTGAGCACATACGCATCGCTCTGAGGGCCCCGCAAAGCAGAGATCCCACGAGGGCTTTTCAAAACCCAGGGAGAGTCTAGGCCTTTCCCTATGTCCTCTGACCTACTTCCTGATTCCCTCAAATTACTCAGGATCAAGATCGAGGCCCCTCACCTGCCCCTCCTCGCCTGCTCCCAAGGCATCTCGCCTGCACCGTCGCACCTTCCCGACCATTCTGCGTGATTCTGCCCTCACCCTCTGCAGTCTGCCCTCCACTCCAGCCGGGGCGATCCTGTGAAAGCCCATGTCAGGCCATGCCCGCCCCGCACAGAGCCCTCCGTGGCTCCCACCTCACTCGGAAGGCTAGCAAGACTGGCCGCATCCTTTAGAGAAACATGGGCTGGGCTGCGTGTCCCACCCCATCCCTCTGCCCCTCTGAGCCCAGCTCCCCCCTCAGCTCCCTCTGCTCTAGCCAGGCCTCCTCCAGGATACAGATGCCCTCGCCCCCTGCAACCTTGGTCCCATTCTTCCTCGGCCTGGAAAATCCTTCCCAGGGGTCCTCTGGCTTGGTCAGCTCCCTAGGTCTCCTCTGTGAAGCCCACCCCGACCACCCACTCTCTCACGCTGGCCTCACGCCCTCCGACAGCATTTGTCACCAGCTGACATTTTTCTCGATCTATTTCTGTCGCTATTCGGCCCCCCTGCTCAAATTGGAATGTCTGCTCAGGAGGGCAGGGATTCTTTTCCAGGCCTGCCTGTGTTCTCCCTGGCTGCAATTCCTGTCTTACCAATTAAAAGAAATCTCCAGCGTCAAAAACAAAAGCCTTTACTCGGCACGCTCTTGGTACCAGGCACAGTGACTGCTTCTGTCCTGCTAAGACTGCCTGTCGACCAGGCCCCTGGTCAGGGCTTTGCTGATGGGTCCAGTCATTGTTTCTCTTTGTTTCCTCTAATTCCCGTGAGCAACATTGCCCTGCATGACCCACCCGCACATCATTCTCTAAGAGCCTCATTTGAGTAAATGGAGTCCCCAGTTAGAAACCAAAAGTTTTTATTTATTTATTTTTTAACATTTATTTACTATTGAGAGACAGAGAGAGACAGAGCATGAGCAGGGGAGAGACAGGGAGAGACGGAGACACAGAGTCCAAAGCAGGCTCCAGGCTCCGAGCTGTCAGCCCAGAGCCCGACACGGGGCTCGAACTCACGGACCGCGAGATCGTGACCTGAGCCGAAGTTGGATGCTTAACCGACGGAGGCACCCAGGCGCCCCGAAACCAGAAGTTTTTAAAACAAAAGATCCCTTCTACAACGTGTCTGGTCCCCAGAGGACCAAGGGCAGTGCAAGGGAGGCAGGGGGTTTTTTTGTCTGTCTTGCTCACTTCTGTACTCTCAACACAAGGCAGTGGCTGGTATACAGTGGGTGCTCCATAAATGTTTGAGTTTGAATACATGTGAAAGGGATAAACAGCAGCTGAGGAGAGTGACTTCAGTCTGGGTATGAAGAGTCACATCTGAGCTGAGATCTAAAGGATGAGAAAGAGCCACCAGGGGGGAAAAAAATGTGGGGGAATAGCATATGCAAAGGGCCTGGGGCAAGAACAAGCTTGGTGAGTTGGAGGAACTCAGTGCAGCTGCAGTGGAGAGAACTGGAGGAGAGTAGAGAGCGATGAGTCTAAGGGGTCAGCAGGGGCCAGACCATGCAAGGTGTTGAAGGCCATGATGGGGAGTTTGGATTTTATTCTGAGTACACTAGGGAGCCGCGGAAGGTTTCAGAGTAGAATAGTGACATGATTGATTTTTATTTTCAAAAGCTCATTCTGACTGCGGGGGATGAGCCTGGACCGAAAAGGCGAGAGCGGACTCCGGAGATCAGGAACGATCCAGGAGAGCCAGGATGGACGATGGGGCACAGGCTAGGGGGGCACGTCGGGGGCTCAGATACTCTTTGGAGATAAACTTGTGATTCTATTGATTCCATCGCTCGGCTGTGTGGGGTCCACATTCAGGTTTAGGGAACAAAGCCCCCGCTTAAAGTGAGATGTGGCCGTGCCTGGAAATTCTCTTGTTCCCTGGACACGTTCGCATGGAGACCTCATGACAAGGAGAGGTGGCTGGACCAGTGTCCTGTCAAAAGTATCATCACAACACAATCCCAATGGTCCCCGAGGCCCCACGCCACCCGGACACCCCCGGTGGGGTCTTCGTTGTTGGACTTCCCACGGGGCCTCCCTTCTTGGAGGACGGCCTCTTCCGGACTCTGCAAACAACCATAAGCTCGTGTGGGTTTTGCTAATTGATATAAATGACTTGCCTTTCACAGCCGCGCATCGGCGCTGAGCACGTCCACATTAATTGGGTTGGAGGAGGAAAATTAAGTGCTTCAATTTGCCATTTTTCAAGATGAAGAATGGGAAAGGAGAAAATCGTTCGGCTTTAAGAGAGGAGCTGTGAGGAGCCCACACCGCTTTGGGGAGGGGGCGGAGCTTCCCCAGGGGAGGGGTCTGGACTCCGTGGGGGGAGCAGCCCAGGGGAGAGGAAGAGTGGAGACGGGCCACACCCAGCAGAATCTCCAGAAGCCCTTCGGTGCATAAAGGATTTAAAAATGGCCAACTGCTTTTCAAAGGCAGGGCGCATCCAATGCTTGTGGCTGCCCTGTGGGGTACCAACACCTGCCCCCCCAAGGTCAGAAGGGAGACTAAAATTGCAAAGACAGGAAGCCTAGCTTCAAGGGATGTAAACAAAAAGGGAATGGATGGATGGACTCATGGGACTAAAAGGTCCCAAGAGCGGTGTGGGCCTCAGGTAGGGCTGGATCCAGGACTCTAGTCCTTTTCTTCCAGCTTACAGCATTTCTTCCTCCTCTGCCTTCACTCAGGGAGAAAACACCTACCTGTCCAGCAACCCTGGAGGGAAGACTTTTCCCTCAGGATTCGCCTGACCGGACCAACCTGGTCACATGCCCATCTCTGACCCGACACTTGGGTGAAGGTGGGAGATTTTCTCAGGGCCAGGGATCCCCCCCCATAGTGCCTTGATGGCAGTCAGGAAATGTGTCCCTCTTGGGAGAAGCAGCCTCATGACAGAACTCAGGCTTGGTGGGCTGGATTTCAGCCCCCTGAGCAAGTACACCTGCCCGTGTGTGCCCAGTGGTCCTGGGTATGTGCATTATAGGTCTGGACTGGGTGCCTTGCATAGAGTTGGGCGTGGGGTCCACCCCACCCAAAACACATGAGCTGACAGTGGAGGACGGAGTTTCCCAAAGGACGATCAGGGTGCCGTACCCAGAAGGGAGAAGCCGTTCGTTCACTCAACATATTCCTAGAAAGTGCCCACTATGTGCCAGGCACCATGCAAGGTGTTGAAGACGCGGCGGTGAAGAAAGAGGGCGACGTTCCTCCTGAAACTTACATCCCAGAGAGGGAGACAGGCAACCAATGAATGAATGATAAATTATGTAATAATCAGGACAATGGTGCTGTGGGAAAAAGAAAGCGGGACAGGAGGACAGGGTGGGCTGTCAGGGTGGCGATGGGGGCAGGGGGCTCGCTGACAAGCCGCCGGTTTGAGTGAAGATGGAAGGTGAGTCGCGTGGATGCCTCAAGGAGGAGAAATCCTGGAAAAGAAAAGGGGGAAAAAAACAAAACAAAAAAGAAAAAAAACAACCATGGAAAGGCCCTGGGGCCAAAGGTGGGTTGGCCTGAGCCCAGTGTAACTGGGCAGATCCTACAGGGCCTTGTGGGCCCTTGTAAGGAATTTGGTTTTCATTCTGTGCCGGATGAAAACCACTGGAGAGATCTGAACAGAAGAGGGTTGCGATCCGACCTGGGTTTTAATAGGAGCTCCCAGATGCTGCACAGGGAAGAGTCTGTGACGGGAGAGGGTGGAGGCGGGACACCAGGAGAAAGAGGGTGGCGCCACGGATGCTGATGGTGGCAAAGGTGGCTGGAGAGGTGGTTGGATCCTGGCTATAACCCGGAAGCAGCATGAAAAGGGCGCGCGTCCTGCAAGATAGCCAATGCCGCCAGGTGGGGTGAACTAAGCACTAAATCAAAAGGAGGCAATTCTATTTGTGTAAATGTAATGTGGACCCTGCCTGCGTCTCCTCCCTCATGCCCCTCAGACCTCACCTTATTCTAGAAGCCACCACTGGCTCTCCTTATCTAGACCCGCCCTACTGGGCCTGGCTGAGCCAACTGGGCAGGACCCGTGCGAGCCACGGAAAGAGGGACCGTGAGCCGGGGGCCAAGCCCCGAGGCCATCCTGGGGGCCGAAGAGGGGGCGCAGGGCCGCCCTGCCCCACCTGGAAAACCCCCGCAGCATGCCTGGTCCCCGGATAGCGAGGACACAGCCTTCCGGGAGCAGCCCCCCTTCCGCGGTCTGCCTGCTTCCACCACTCGGAGGTCCCGGGGGCAAACCGCGGGCTCCATGAATTGGGATTCTTCCGGTTGCAAGCGACAGAAACTCAATTCGAACAGACTTAAGTGAAAAGGGAAGTGCAGTAGCTCATGTAACTGAAAGTCAGGGGCGTTGGATCCAACAACTTAGTCATGACGCAGAGCCTCTCCCTCCCGGGGCTCTGCTTTCCCGTGGGTTCGGTTCACTCTCTAGCAGGTTGTCTCCATGGGGGTGACCGAGACGACGGCCAGCAGCTCCAGGCTTCCCTCCCACCAGCCCCGCAGCCACGTCCCTCGACCCCCACCCCCCACCCCCGCACAGAACCTTTCCCCACCAGATCCACCCGAAGCCCCAGGACAGGCTCTCGTTGGCCCATGTGGGGTCACGTGCCCATCCCATAGCCAACCAGAGCCTCCAGGAGGATGGAAGGTGGGCTTGGCCACACCTGGGTCTCGAGGTCCCCGCTGATGTTGGGGGTTGGGGTCAGTGCTGCTCAGTCCCCACCATGGCTCAGGGTGAAGGAGGCCGTGTCCACGGTGGGAGATCTAAGGTGGACAGGGGTGGACGCGCAGAGCAGGACAGCGAGTCTGGGAGGTGGGACGTGCCTTGGCCAAGGCCGCGGAGCTGAAATGGCCAGAGAAGGGTTTTGAGCACGGGCTTCACCCGCAGCTCCCGAGGGAGTGGTGTCTCCAGTGTTTTGCATCCACGGCAGCGGTGAAGTCTGCAGGAGGCCCTGGCTCCCGGGTGGAGGCCTCTCTCCAGAACGGCAGCCCTTGTCCCGACGGGGCGGCCTCATATGTGCACCCCGAAAAGCAACCTGTGAAGTAGGAGCCACCCCAGGAAGCCCTTCTGTCCATCTTCGCATGTCCCCGGGGCTGCTGACACCCCCACCCCCCCAGCGCCGCGTCCCCCAGCTTGGAAACCAGGAGTGAGCAGCACTGAATGCACACCCATCCGTCAGGCTGCTTCCTCCCCCCGACTGAGGACCTGTGGCCACACAGCAGGGGGAGGAGAGCCGGGGGGGGGGGGGAGGGGGGGGAGTGTTCGAGGAAGAGGAGGGAGGCTGCCGGGAGGATGTCCGCTTCCCTTAGAGCTCTAGAGGGGACGCTGCAACCCCCCTCCATCACGGTCCCAGTGCAGAGTCATACCTCGTCCCCAAAGGTGCGTGCGTGCCTGCATAAGCACCCACCCACAGGGACAGTGGGAGACACACGTGTGAGCACATTTACATGTGTGTGCAAAACCTATCTATAGCACACACGTGCCTCCCACACATACACCCTATAGAATGCACACATCCATGGAGCCGCGCGCGCGTGCACACACACACACACACACACACACAGCATTTTCGCAGCATCTCATACACACACGCGCATGTACTTCCGGAAACAGCTGTGCGCTCAGTGCCCCAGGGTATACATGCACCCTCGCTTCCAGGGGGGTTGGATCACCGATTCCGAGGCCAGACTGCCTGGCTCCAAATCCCAGGGTCTGGGGCCAGTCCGGGGGGGCTGGGAGACTCCAGCAGAGCGTGTGTGTTCCGGGTGTGCAGGTGTGTGCACTAGCAGGCGTGCACGGGCTGCTGTGGGCCTGCGCTATGTCTGCCGTTCGTGTGCTTGGCGTTCGTGTGTTTGGGGTTGGAGCATGGCTCTTGCGCGATCACAGCGCGTGCACAGGGGTTTATGACGCGCCTCGGGTTGAGATGCTTTATCTGCTCTGTGCAAACTGTTCCCTGTGGGATTGACTTTCCCAGACCTGCACTGTCTCCAAAGCTGGTAAAATGCCACCGGCTAGATGCGGCCAAAGCCTGCGTGGCCCTGGCGTCCTGCAGAGAGATGATGGATTCTCCTCCACTGCCCGCTGGCTGGGTCCACCTCCCCGTCCCCAAGCCAGGCTGAAGTCTCCCACACTTCCTCCCGCCTCCGTCTCCTCCTCAGTCACCTTCTCACCCAAGAATGCACACGCTTGAAGGTGAACCCAGCACCCCCCAGGAAGTCTCCCTGAGGCGAACAAGACTGGAGTCCTCCCCTCCCTATTGAGCCATCGCCGCGCGCTGGGCACCACTGTAGCCCCTTAATGCACAGGGTCTCCCTCAACCCCCTGGCCCCGCCACCCCAATTCAGTAGTCATCTTTACTGCCCAGCATTTCTAGAGAAGGAAACTGAGGCACAGATGGTCAGTGAGTGACCCAGGTCGTGAGTTGTAGAAGCAGGACTTGACTCTGGCAGACCGACTCCAGGGTAAAATCGTCTTCAAATTCCTGTGCGAGAATATGTGCTTCGGCAGAGGGTTCCTTACGTGCGCCCTTGCTGACGTCAGCACGTCGTCCTCTCTCTCCGGCTTGGGCCGCACCCCAGACCCCCTCTCCTGCCCCGCCCCTTCTCGCCACAGCTTCCCTGAACTCGCCGCACCTCTGGCCCATCCAACTGGGAGTCTTTTCCTCCCTCCACTCTGCCTGGGAGACTTTGAGTTACTTCTTGGGTTTTAGCTCCAAGGTCATCACCGTCTCTTTGCAATCTTCTCTGCCCCCAGAGTGCAGTGGGTCGTTCAGTCCTCCACGTGCCCATCACACTGCGCTCAAGGCTGTGTCATCGTATTTAAGTCTCACATTGAAAGAAGGAAGCACTGCTTGACAGGATGAACAGATTAATGAGAAGCTCTGAACATGGGAAGGCAATCCGACAAATGGGAAGTACGGATAGAGAACGTTACTGTGCCCCACTAATGATCAATGATGAAGAGTCAGGACACGATGGTTGCACCCCTGTGTATGTTTCTGGAGGGAGAGGCGCTAGCTTATCAGATTCTCAAGGGGTCTGACAAAGTGTTTAGAAAAACATTTTTTCGCAAATTGAGAAAGAGTTAACATAAACGTTCTAAAAGAAAACGAAATACTCTGCGTGTTTCTGCCGTCTTTTTATTCGATCATGTTTATGCTACCGACTCATTAAATGTATCAACAAAGGACAGAAATAGTAAATGTAAATACATCCATTAAAAAGCAGTTTTTAGCTCCAGCAGGAATAATAATAGAATGACCTAAGGAGTTCTGGTTTTGAGTGAGACAAAGCCATATAAACAACCCCAAATCCAACAGCATATAACATAATAATCTTTCCCTAAAGATAAGATCTAATTGTTGTATGGTCCTAGGAATGTAAAAGGTTACAAGGGTTCGAAAGTGTATGAAGTTACATTTCTTAAGATCCCATCAAATTCAAAGGTTTAGACATAGAAAGGGAAAGGCGTGTATGTACCACAAGAGTTTATCAGCTGAGTGAGCTTACCTGGTAGACAGGAAAATTAGGTCAAGTGTGTCGCCTTCGTACCTAAAAGGGAGCTAAGTGATCACTCCACCCATAAAGTCAAAGAATCATTGACATTACGGCATGAGGTTGACACGTACCCTCAACGTCGCCAACCAGAATGCAGACACCCCCCTGGCCTAAATCTCTGCTAACAATAATATAAATGACAACAAACAGGCCTCTGGCGTCCGGGGTCCTTCCACTGGTCCCCGTGTGCTGTGCACATGCAAGGACTGTAGGGTTCAACTCTAGCTGGAGTCTTTTCCAGTTGCTTCCTCCAACACCCAGAAGACTCGCTGCTACCATTTCCCTTTGACAGTGTGGTGCTGGCTGCCGGGCCGACAGCAAAGTCCACGTCAGTATACCCAGCCAGCAGCAGAAGGGGTCCACACAGAAAGTCTGAAGAAAGGACTGTGTGCACCCAGATAGACAGTCCCGTGAGAGATCACCTGGCCACCCTCGTGGGTAGAGTCTCCCTTCTGAGTCAACAGTTCTCTGTGCCCGGAGACCCCTGGACCACAGAACTTACCCACATGAGAAGTGCCACCAAAGAAAGATGAGCTTGACCCTCCTGCAAATCACAGAGACCCCCCCCCAAATCTTGAGGGGGTGGGTGGACGGGGTTCTCTTCCTTGAGGGGCGCCGGTCCCGGGAGACAGCTGTCAACACATCATGTCAGTATGAGTGGCAATCTTTGGGGTGTTAAGAGCCTGGATGGTAAAAACTGTGACCTCCTAGAGGGCGGGGACCATCACCACGTCCATGAAATCTATCCGTGGGCCTGCGTCCACGCCCCCGGGGCACCGAGGACACATCTGAGGTGGAACGGCCTGGTACCGAGAGGCAGAGTAGAATGATTTCAGTCCTGGACTCATCCCCCATTCTGGGACTTGGGGAAAGTGATTCTACTTCTGTGTCTGCTACTTCATTTTTTAAGATGCAAATGCTAATAAACAGCATCTGCCTCCTACGACTATAATACAGAAGATTAGATCGTAAATTGATTTCGCCTGGTACATGGTAGTAAGAAACACTCAAAAACAAAAATCGCCATTGTCATCGTTGTTGTTGCTATTATTATAAACGAATGATGAGTATCTAACTACCCCAGTGGAAATCGGAGCGTTTGCTTCTTGCCCTACACTCTTGACGGAGAGTGTGGGGTGGGAACCACCTCTTGAGGGATCGTGGGGATCTTCCCAAGCTGCTTTGCAGACTTCAACCCATTTTGCAGACAGGAAAATGGAGGTGAGGGGGCTGAAGAATGGGCATTCTAGAGTGACCCACCAATGCAAAGACAGGGACGATGTGGCTAAGGAATGACTCCAATGCAGTGCACCGGCAACTGGTGGGGTATTGGTGGGGGGCAGTGAGGAGAAGGAAAATAAAGAGAAACCTCACTGTGTCACCTCCTGCAGGGGCCTCCAGCTCAGCAATGTCCTGGCACAATAAGGCTCCCCGAGAGCCCACGATTGCACTCCTCTACCTTCTTCTCCTGGAGAAGCAATGAGCATCGTCTTGGGGGAAGGGCCAGTTCTTCCAGCAGCTTCCCTCGCCATCCTTCACCCGGACAGACTCACAGGCAATCATTCACAGGGTTAGGGACCTAAGCGGGGGGCGGGGGGTGCCCTACGGCATTTACTAAGAGTTTGTCACCTCTGCAAAGTCTGCCTCCTCGGGAAGAAAAACTGAAAGACAGGACCTTCAGTGGGCAGCTCTGTGTCCCCCACTGGCCACCAATTCTGCACCTTGAGGTCAGCTCAGGCCGCCTCCAAGACCTTCCTGGTAAAAGCATTGCCCGGTTCTGGCCCCCACCATGTCCAGACCCTTAGCCCGGGCTCCAGCCTCCCACCCACGTTCTTGGTTCCCTGCGCCCCTGGCGTGACAGGTGGCTTGTTTGTTTGTTTTGTCCTGCTTTTATTTGAGAAGTGGCTAACAGATCGAAGAGTACAAAGAATAAGAAAAAAATGCACATGTATCAAAATACCCGGAATGGACAACCATTGACCCTTCATCGTTCTTGCGTTTTTAGTGCTTTTTCTAATAAAGGCAAGGAAAGTTAAAGATAAAATTGAAGTCTTCTGTATCCCCTGTAGCGTTCCAGCCCCTCACCTTCGAGACAATAACTGTGAATTAAATACACTTTATTTCTTAGAGCAGTTTTGGGTTCTCGGCGAAATCGGGTGGAAAGCACAGAGAGTTCCCATCAACCCCCTGCCGCCCCCCCCACAGCATCTCCCCCACTATCAGCGTCCCCCACCAGAGTGGCACATTTCTTACAACCGAAGAGCCCGCGTTGACACATCGCGATCACCCAGAGTCCACAGATGACACGGGGGCTCACTCATGGTGGTGATGCACATTCCCCAGCGTTTGGACAAATGCCTAATGACATGTACCCATCATTACGGCGTCATACAGAGTCATCCCCTGTGCTCTGCCTTTCCTCCCCTTGGGGCAGGTGATTTTAGTCAACTATTGTCGATACTGTTTTCCTCCCGGCCCATCTTTAGCTCTCAACTTGTCCTTCACATTTTGGCTAAGGCCCTTCTCATCCATCACCTTGGGCACTTGCCATCAGCCGTGACAGGACACCTGCAGGAGGCACGGGTTTCAGGTGGGCGATATAGGGGCTTCGCTGGGGACATGTTATGTCTGAGGTGCACGGGGCTGCACCTGGAGACACACATCTGGAAATTTCCGACAGAGAACCTTGTGGGGTATGGGGACCGACACCTCCTTAAGGCCCTGTGTCCCAGGCAGTCCTATCATGGGAGGGGCAGAGGCTTGTTACTGTTTACTCCTCACTCTTTCCAGCAGCTTCCTTGGAGCCCAGCAGGAGTCCCCCTCTCACCCCCTCCCCGCCCCCACTGCCGAGATTTACTCTTCCGCTGTCTGTTGTGCTAAGCGCACAGCTTGTTTGGGAGATATGCTAATAAAGCCGCCATGCCATTACATTAGCTGTTTTCCCGCTGAGACCTCCCTTCTTCTGGGGGTGGCAGGCACCCAAACACAGTCCCCATAATCAGGCTAACACAGCTAATGACATTCTTCCAGCAGGGAGGGGAGAGGCTTCCTGAGGCTTCTACAGACTCCAAATTGCTGACACAGATTCTGGAAGGGTAGATCCTGCCAGGCTGGTCTGGACGCCTGGAGACCCTTTCTGGAGTCTCCCCATTTGACAGAAGGGGCGCCTGAGGTCCAGAGAGGGGCTGGCCTCTCCCATTCTGCAGATAAGAAAAGATGGGAGTAGCCATTGGCTCAGGGCTGGGAGTCAGGCCTCCTGTCTCCCCAGGACAGCTCC